>NW_027363200.1:0-1200000 GCF_046119375.1 Phyllobates terribilis | reverse complement strand
AGCTACTGACTGAATGAAAGGAGCTGGCATCTCACTCTCTTTGAATCTTCTTTATCATGCTAAGAGGAGCAGGAAAAAGCAAAAAATTTCAGAATTGCACCTTGCAATGCGGAGAAATTACTGTTTGTGCATTTACAATATTCATTGATTTTTGCCATTGAAAAACGTCCAGAAATGATTGAAGCTACTGACTGAATGAAAGGAGCTGGCATCTCACTCTCTTTGAATCTTCTTTATCATGCTAAGAGGAGCAGGAAAAAGCAAAAAATTTCAGAATTGCACCTTGCAATGCGGAGAAATTACTGTTTGTGCATTTACAATATTCATTGATTTTTGCCATTGAAAAACATGTTATTCATATACCAGAAATGTTTGAAGCTACTGACTGAATGAAAGGAGCTGGCACCTCACTCTCTTTGAATCTTCTTTATCATGCTAAGAGGAGCGGGAAAAAGCAAAAAATTTCAGAATTGCACCTTGCAATGCAGAGAAATTACTGTTTGTGCATTTACAATATTCATTGATTTTTGCCATTGAAAAACGTCCAGAAATGATTGAAGCTACTGACTGAATGAAAGGAGCTGGCATCTCACTCTCTTTGAATCTTCTTTATCATGCTAAGAGGAGCAGGAAAAAGCAAAAAATTTCAGAATTGCACCTTGCAATGCGGAGAAATTACTGTTTGTGCATTTACAATATTCATTGATTTTTGCCATTGAAAAACATCCAGAAATGATTGAAGCTACTGACTGAATGAAAGAAGCTGGAATCTCACTCTCTTTGAATCTTCTTTATCATGCTAAGAGGAGCAGGAAAAAGCAAAAAATTTCAGAATTGCACCTTGCAATGCGGAGAAATTACTGTTTGTGCATTTACAATATTCATTGATTTTTGCCATTGAAAAACATCATGTTATTCATATACCAGAAATGTTTGAAGCTACTGACTGAATGAAAGGAGCTGTCATCTCACTCTCTTTGAATCTTCTTTATCATGCTAAGAGGAGCAGGAAAAAGCAAAAAATTTCAGAATTGCACCTTGCAATGTGGAGAAATTACTGTTTGTGCATTTACAATATTCATTGATTTTTACCATTGAAAAACGTCCAGAAATGATTGAAGCTACTGACTGAATGAAAGTAGCTGGCATCTCACTCTGTTTGAATCTTCTTTATCATGCTAAGAGGAGCAGGAAAAAGCAAAAAATTTCAGACTTGCACCTTGCAATGCGGAGAAATTACTGTTTGTGCATTTACAATATTCATTGATTTTTGCCATTGAAAAACATCATGTTATTCATATACCAGAAATGTTTGAAGCTACTGACTGAATGAAAGGAGCTGGCATCTCACTCTCTTTGAATCTTCTTTATCATGCTAAGAGGAGCAGGAAAAAGCAAAAAATTTCAGACATGCACCTTGCAATGCGGAGAAATTACTGTTTGTGCAGTTACAATATTCATTGATTTTTGCCATTGAAAAACATCATGTTATTCATATACCAGAAATGTTTGAAGCTACTGACTGAATGAAAGGAGCTGGCATCTCACTCTCTTTGAATCTTCTTTATCATGCTAAGAGGAGCAGGAAAAAGCAAAAAATTTCAGAATTGCACCTTGCAATGCGGAGAAATTACTGTTTGTGCATTTACAATATTCATTGATTTTTGCCATTGAAAAACGTCCAGAAATGATTGAAGCTACTGACTGAATGAAAGTAGCTGGCATCTCACTCTCTTTGAATCTTCTTTATCATGCTAAGAGGAGCAGGAAAAAGCAAAAAATTTCAGACTTGCACCTTGCAATGCGGAGAAATTACTGTTTGTGCATTTACAATATTCATTGATTTTTGCCATTGAAAAACATCATGTTATTCATATACCAGAAATGTTTGAAGCTACTGACTGAATGAAAGGAGCTGGCATCTCACTCTCTTTGAATCTTCTTTATCATGCTAAGAGGAGCAGGAAAAAGCAAAAAATTTCAGAATTGCACCTTGCAATGCGGAGAAATTACTGTTTGTGCATTTACAATATTCATTGATTTTTGCCATTGAAAAACATGTTATTCATATACCAGAAATGTTTGAAGCTACTGACTGAATGAAAGGAGCTGGCACCTCACTCTCTTTGAATCTTCTTTATCATGCTAAGAGGAGCGGGAAAAAGCAAAAAATTTCAGAATTGCACCTTGCAATGCAGAGAAATTACTGTTTGTGCATTTACAATATTCATTGATTTTTGCCATTGAAAAACGTCCAGAAATGATTGAAGCTACTGACTGAATGAAAGGAGCTGGCATCTCACTCTCTTTGAATCTTCTTTATCATGCTAAGAGGAGCAGGAAAAAGCAAAAAATTTCAGAATTGCACCTTGCAATGCGGAGAAATTACTGTTTGTGCATTTACAATATTCATTGATTTTTGCCATTGAAAAACGTCCAGAAATGTTTGAAGCTACTGACTGAATGAAAGGAGCTGGCACCTCACTCTCTTTGAATCTTCTTTATCATGCTAAGAGGAGCGGGAAAAAGCAAAAAATTTCAGAATTGCACCTTGCAATGCAGAGAAATTACTGTTTGTGCATTTACAATATTCATTGATTTTTGCCATTGAAAAACGTCCAGAAATGATTGAAGCTACTGACTGAATGAAAGGAGCTGGCATCTCACTCTCTTTGAATCTTCTTTATCATGCTAAGAGGAGCAGGAAAAAGCAAAAAATTTCAGAATTGCACCTTGCAATGCGGAGAAATTACTGTTTGTGCATTTACAATATTCATTGATTTTTGCCATTGAAAAACATCCAGAAATGATTGAAGCTACTGACTGAATGAAAGAAGCTGGAATCTCACTCTCTTTGAATCTTCTTTATCATGCTAAGAGGAGCAGGAAAAAGCAAAAAATTTCAGAATTGCACCTTGCAATGCGGAGAAATTACTGTTTGTGCATTTACAATATTCATTGATTTTTGCCATTGAAAAACATCATGTTATTCATATACCAGAAATGTTTGAAGCTACTGACTGAATGAAAGGAGCTGTCATCTCACTCTCTTTGAATCTTCTTTATCATGCTAAGAGGAGCAGGAAAAAGCAAAAAATTTCAGAATTGCACCTTGCAATGTGGAGAAATTACTGTTTGTGCATTTACAATATTCATTGATTTTTACCATTGAAAAACGTCCAGAAATGATTGAAGCTACTGACTGAATGAAAGTAGCTGGCATCTCACTCTGTTTGAATCTTCTTTATCATGCTAAGAGGAGCAGGAAAAAGCAAAAAATTTCAGACTTGCACCTTGCAATGCGGAGAAATTACTGTTTGTGCATTTACAATATTCATTGATTTTTGCCATTGAAAAACATCATGTTATTCATATACCAGAAATGTTTGAAGCTACTGACTGAATGAAAGGAGCTGGCATCTCACTCTCTTTGAATCTTCTTTATCATGCTAAGAGGAGCAGGAAAAAGCAAAAAATTTCAGACATGCACCTTGCAATGCGGAGAAATTACTGTTTGTGCAGTTACAATATTCATTGATTTTTGCCATTGAAAAACATCATGTTATTCATATACCAGAAATGTTTGAAGCTACTGACTGAATGAAAGGAGCTGGCATCTCACTCTCTTTGAATCTTCTTTATCATGCTAAGAGGAGCAGGAAAAAGCAAAAAATTTCAGAATTGCACCTTGCAATGCGGAGAAATTACTGTTTGTGCATTTACAATATTCATTGATTTTTGCCATTGAAAAACGTCCAGAAATGATTGAAGGTACTGACTGAATGAAAGGAGCTGGCATCTCACTCTCTTTGAATCTTCTTTATCATGCTAAGAGGAGCAGGAAAAAGCAAAAAATTTTAGAATTGCACATTGCAATGTGGAGAAATTACTGTTTGTGCATTTACAATATTCATTGATTTTTACCATTGAAAAACGTCCAGAAATGATTGAAGCTACTGACTGAATGAAAGTAGCTGGCATCTCACTCTCTTTGAATCTTCTTTATCATGCTAAGAGGAGCAGGAAAAAGCAAAAAATTTCAGACTTGCACCTTGCAATGCGGAGAAATTACTGTTTGTGCATTTACAATATTCATTGATTTTTGCCATTGAAAAACATCATGTTATTCATATACCAGAAATGTTTGAAGCTACTGACTGAATGAAAGGAGCTGGCATCTCACTCTCTTTGAATCTTCTTTATCATGCTAAGAGGAGCAGGAAAAAGCAAAAAATTTCAGAATTGCACCTTGCAATGCGGAGAAATTACTGTTTGTGCATTTACAATATTCATTGATTTTTGCCATTGAAAAACGTCCAGAAATGATTGAAGCTACTGACTGAATGAAAGGAGCTGGCATCTCACTCTCTTTGAATCTTCTTTATCATGCTAAGAGGAGCAGGAAAAAGCAAAAAATTTCAGAATTGCACCTTGCAATGCGGAGAAATTACTGTTTGTGCATTTACAATATTCATTGATTTTTGCCATTGAAAAACGTCCAGAAATGATTGAAGCTACTGACTGAATGAAAGGAGCTGGCATCTCACACTCTTTGAATCTTCTTTATCATGCTAAGAGGAGCAGGAAAAAGCAAAAAATTTCAGAATTGCACCTTGCAATGCGGAGAAATTACTGTTTGTGCATTTACAATATTCATTGATTTTTGCCATTGAAAAACATGTTATTCATATACCAGAAATGTTTGAAGCTACTGACGGAATGAAAGGAGCTGGCACCTCACTCTCTTTGAATCTTCTTTATCATGCTAAGAGGAGCGGGAAAAAGCAAAAAATTTCAGAATTGCACCTTGCAATGCGGAGAAATTACTGTTTGTGCATTTACAATATTCATTGATTTTTGCCATTGAAAAACGTCCAGAAATGATTGAAGGTACTGACTGAATGAAAGGAGCTGGCATCTCACACTCTTTGAATCTTCTTTATCATGCTAAGAGGAGCAGGAAAAAGCAAAAAATTTCAGAATTGCACCTTGCAATGCGGAGAAATTACTGTTTGTGCATTTACAATATTCATTGATTTTTGCCATTGAAAAACGTCCAGAAATGTTTGAAGCTACTGACCTAATGAAAGGAGCTGGCACCTCACTCTCTTTGAATCTTCTTTATCATGCTAAGAGGAGCGGGAAAAAGCAAAAAATTTCAGAATTGCACCTTGCAATGCGGAGAAATTACTGTTTGTGCATTTACAATATTCATTGATTTTTGCCATTGAAAAACGTCCAGAAATGATTGAAGGTACTGACTGAATGAAAGGAGCTGGCATCTCACTCTCTTTGAATCTTCTTTATCATGCTAAGAGGAGCAGGAAAAAGCAAAAAATTTCAGAATTGCACCTTGCAATGCGGAGAAATTACAGTTTGTGCATTTACAATATTCATTGATTTTTGCCATTGAAAAACATCCAGAAATGATTGAAGCTACTGACTGAATGAAAGAAGCTGGCATCTCACTCTCTTTGAATCTTCTTTATCATGCTAAGAGGAGCAGGAAAAAGCAAAAAAATTCAGAATTGCACCTTGCAATGCGGAGAAATTACTGTTTGTGCATTTACAATATTCATTGATTTTTGCCATTGAAAAACATCATGTTATTCATATACCAGAAATGTTTGAAGCTACTGACTGAATGAAAGGAGCTGGCATCTCACTCTCTTTGAATCTTCTTTATCATGCTAAGAGGAGCAGGAAAAAGCAAAAAATTTCAGAATTGCACCTTGCAATGCGGAGAAATTACTGTTTGTGCATTTACAATATTCATTGATTTTTGCCATTGAAAAACATCATGTTATTCATATACCAGAAATGATTGAAGCTACTGACTGAATGAAAGGAGCTGGCATCTCACTCTCTTTGAATCTTCTTTATCATGCTAAGAGGAGCAGGAAAAAGTAAAAAATTTCAGAATTGCACCTTGCAATGCGGAGAAATTACTGCTTGTGCATTTACAATATTCAATGATTTTTGCCATTGAAAAACGTCCAGAAATGATTGAAGCTACTGACTGAATGAAAGGAGCTGGCATCTCACTCTCTTTGAATCTTGTTTATCATGCTAAGAGGAGCAGGAAAAAGCAAAAAATTTCAGAATTGCACCTTGCAATGCGGAGAAATTACTGTTTGTGCATTTACAATATTCATTGATTTTTGCCATTGAAAAACGTCCAGAAATGATTGAAGCTACTGACTGATTGAAAGGAGCTGGCATCTCCCTCTCTTTGAATCTTCTTTATCATGCTAAGAGGAGCAGGAAAAAGCAAAAAATTTCAGAATTGCACCTTGCAATGCGGAGAAATTACTGTTTGTGCATTTACAATATTCATTGATTTTTGCTATTGAAAAACATCATGTTATTCATATACCAGAAATGATTGAAGCTACTGACTGAATGAAAGGAGCTGGCATCTCACTCTCTTTGAATCTTCTTTATCATGCTAAGAGGAGCAGGAAAAAGCAAAAAATTTCAGAATTGCACCTTGCAATGCGGAGAAATTACAGTTTGTGCATTTACAATATTCATTGATTTTTGCCATTGAAAAACGTCCAGAAATGATTGAAGCTACTGACTGAATGAAAGGAGAAGGCATCTCACTCTCTTTGAATCTTCTTTATCATGCTAAGAGGAGCAGGAAAAAGCAAAAAATTTCAGAATTGCACCTTGCAATGCGGAGAAATTACTGTTTGTGCATTTACAATATTCATTGATTTTTGCCATTGAAAAACGTCCAGAAATGATTGAAGCTACTGACTGAATGAAAGGAGCTGGCATCTCACTCTCTTTGAATCTTCTTTATCATGCTAAGAGGAGCAGGAAAAAGCAAAAAATTTCAGAATTGCACCTTGCAATGCGGAGAAATTACTGTTTGTGCATTTACAATATTCATTGATTTTTGCCATTGAAAAATGTCCAGAAATGATTGAAGCTACTGACTGAATGAAAGGAGCTGGCATCTCACTCTCTTTGAATCTTCTTTATCATGCTAAGAGGAGCAGGAAAAAGCAAAAAATTTCAGAATTGCGCCTTGCAATGCGGAGAAATTACTGTTTGTGCATTTACAAAATTCATTGATTTTTGCCATTGAAAAACATCATGTTATTCATATACAAGAAATGATTGAAGCTACTGACTGAAGGAAAGGAGCTGGCATCTCACTCTCTTTGAATCTTCTTTATCATGCTAAGAGGAGCAGGAAAAAGCAAAAAATTTCAGAATTGCACCTTGCAATGCGGAGAAATTACTGTTTGTGCATTTACAATATTCATTGATTTTTGCCATTGAAAAACATCCAGAAATGATTGAAGCTACTGACTGAATGAAAGGAGCTGGCATCTCACTCTCTTTGAATCTTCTTTATCATGCTAAGAGGAGCAGGAAAAAGCAAAAAATTTCAGAATTGCACCTTGCAATGCGGAGAAATTACTGTTTGTGCATTTACAATATTCATTGATTTTTGCGATTGAAAAACATCATGTTATTCATATACCAGAAATGATTGAAGCTACTGACTGAATGAAAGGAGCTGGCATCTCACTCTCTTTGAATCTTCTTTATCATGCTAAGAGGAGCAGGAAAAAGTAAAAAATTTCAGAATTGCACCTTGCAATGCGGAGAAATTACTGTTTGTGCATTTACAATATTCAATGATTTTTGCCATTGAAAAACGTCCAGAAATGATTGAAGTTACTGACTGAATGAAACGAGCTGGCATCTCACTCTCTTTGAATCTTGTTTATCATGCTAAGAGGAGCAGGAAAAAGCAAAAAATTTCAGAATTGCACCTTGCAATGCGGAGAAATTACTGTTTGTGCATTTACAATATTCATTGATTTTTGCCATTGAAAAACGTCCAGAAATGATTGAAGCTACTGACTGAATGAAAGGAGCTGGCATCTCACTCTCTTTGAATCTTCTTTATCATGCTAAGAGGAGCAGGAAAAAGCAAAAAATTTCAGAATTGCACCTTGCAATGCGGAGAAATTACTGTTTGTGCATTTACAATATTCATTGATTTTTGCCATTGAAAAACATCATGTTATTCATATACCAGAAATGATTGAAGCTACTGACTGAATGAAAGGAGCTGGCATCTCACTCTCTTTGAATCTTCTTTATCATGCTAAGAGGAGCAGGAAAAAGCAAAAAATTTCAGAATTGCACCTTGCAATGCGGAGAAATTACTGTTTGTGCATTTACAATATTCATTGATTTTTGCCATTGAAAAACGTCCAGAAATGATTGAAGCTACTGACTGAATGAAAGGAGCTGGCATCTCACTCTCTTTGAATCTTCTTTATCATGCTAAGAGGAGCAGGAAAAAGCAAAAAATTTCAGAATTGCACCTTGCAATGCGGAGAAATTACTGTTTGTGCATTTACAATATTCATTGATTTTTGCGATTGAAAAACATCATGTTATTAATATACCAGAAATGATTGAAGCTACTGACTGAATGAAAGGAGCTGGCATCTCACTCTCTTTGAATCTTTTTTATCATGCTAAGAGGAGCAGGAAAAAGTAAAAAATTTCAGAATTGCACCTTGCAATGCGGAGAAATTACTGTTTGTGCATTTACAATATTCAATGATTTTTGCCATTGAAAAACGTCCAGAAATGATTGAAGCTACTGACTGAATGAAAGGAGCTGGCATCTCACTCTCTTTGAATCTTGTTTATCATGCTAAGAGGAGCAGGAAAAAGCAAAAAATTTCAGAATTGCACCTTGCAATGCGGAGAAATTACTGTTTGTGCATTTACAATATTCATTGATTTTTGCCATTGAAAAACGTCCAGAAATGATTGAAGCTACTGACTGAATGAAAGGAGCTGGCATCTCACTCTCTTTGAATCTTCTTTATCATGCTAAGAGGAGCAGGAAAAAGCAAAAAATTTCAGAATTGCACCTTGCAATGCGGAGAAATTACTGTTTGTGCATTTACAATATTCATTGATTTTTGCTATTGAAAAACATCATGTTATTCATATACCAGAAATGATTGAAGCTACTGACTGAATGAAAGGAGCTGGCATCTCACTCTCTTTGAATCTTCTTTATCATGCTAAGAGGAGCAGGAAAAAGCAAAAAATTTCAGAATTGCACCTTGCAATGCGGAGAAATTTCAGTTTGTGCATTTACAATATTCATTGATTTTTGCCATTGAAAAACGTCCAGAAATGATTGAAGCTACTGACTGAATGAAAGGAGCTGGCATCTCACTCTCTTTGAATCTTCTTTATCATGCTAAGAGGAGCAGGAAAAAGCAAAAAATTTCAGAATTGCACCTTGCAATGCGGAGAAATTACTGTTTGTGCATTTACAATATTCATTGATTTTTGCGATTGAAAAACATCATGTTATTCATATACCAGAAATGATTGAAGCTACTGACTGAATGAAAGGAGCTGGCATCTCACTCTCTTTGAATCTTCTTTATCATGCTAAGAGGAGCAGGAAAAAGTAAAAAATTTCAGAATTGCACCTTGCAATGCGGAGAAATTACTGTTTGTGCATTTACAATATTCAATGATTTTTGCCATTGAAAAACGTCCAGAAATGATTGAAGTTACTGACTGAATGAAAGGAGCTGGCATCTCACTCTCTTTGAATCTTGTTTATCATGCTAAGAGGAGCAGGAAAAAGCAAAAAATTTCAGAATTGCACCTTGCAATGCGGAGAAATTACTGTTTGTGCATTTACAATATTCATTGATTTTTGCCATTGAAAAACGTCCAGAAATGATTGAAGCTACTGACTGAATGAAAGGAGCTGGCATCTCACTCTCTTTGAATCTTCTTTATCATGCTAAAAGGAGCAGGAAAAAGCAAAAAATTTCAGAATTGCACCTTGCAATGCGGAGAAATTACAGTTTGTGCATTTACAATATTCATTGATTTTTGCCATTGAAAAACATCATGTTATTCATATACCAGAAATGATTGAAGCTACTGACTGAATGAAAGGAGCTGGCATCTCACTCTCTTTGAATCTTCTTTATCATGCTAAGAGGAGCAGGAAAAAGCAAAAAATTTCAGAATTGCACCTTGCAATGCGGAGAAATTACTGTTTGTGCATTTACAATATTCATTGATTTTTGCCATTGAAAAACGTCCAGAAATGATTGAAGCTACTGACTGAATGAAAGGAGCTGGCATCTCACTCTCTTTGAATCTTCTTTATCATGCTAAGAGGAGCAGGAAAAAGCAAAAAATTTCAGAACTGCACCTTGCAATGCGGAGAAATTACTGTTTGTGCATTTACAATATTCATTGATTTTTGCGATTGAAAAACATCATGTTATTAATATACCAGAAATGATTGAAGCTACTGACTGAATGAAAGGAGCTGGCATCTCACTCTCTGAATCTTCTTTATCATGCTAAGAGGAGCAGGAAAAAGTAAAAAATTTCAGAATTGCACCTTGCAATGCGGAGAAATTACTGTTTGTGCATTTACAATATTCAATGATTTTTGCCATTGAAAAACGTCCAGAAATGATTGAAGCTACTGACTGAATGAAAGGAGCTGGCATCTCACTCTCTTTGAATCTTGTTTATCATGCTAAGAGGAGCAGGAAAAAGCAAAAAATTTCAGAATTGCACCTTGCAATGCGGAGAAATTACAGTTTGTGCATTTACAATATTCATTGATTTTTGCCATTGAAGAACGTCCAGAAATGATTGAAGCTACTGACTGAATGAAAGGAGCTGGCATCTCACTCTCTTTGAATCTTCTTTATCATGCTAAGAGGAGCAGGAAAAAGCAAAAAATTTCAGAATTGCACCTTGCAATGCGGAGAAATTACTGTTTGTGCATTTACAATATTCATTGATTTTTGCCATTGAAAAACGTCCAGAAATGATTGAAGCTACTGACTGAATGAAAGGAGCTGGCATCTCACTCTCTTTGAATCTTCTTTATCATGCTAAGAGGAGCAGGAAAAAGCAAAAAATTTCAGAATTGCACCTTGCAATGCGGAGAAATTACTGTTTGTGCATTTACAATATTCATTGATTTTTGCCATTGAAAAACATGTTATTCATATACCAGAAATGTTTGAAGCTCCTGACTGAATGAAAGGAGCTGGCACCTCACTCTCTTTGAATCTTCTTTATCATGCTAAGAGGAGCAGGAAAAAGCAAAAAATTTCAGAATTGCACCTTGCAATGCGGAGAAATTACTGTTTGTGCATTTACAATATTCATTGATTTTTGCCATTGAAAAACGTCCAGAAATGCTTGAAGCTACTGACTGAATGAAAGGAGCTGGCATCTCACTCTCTTTGAATCTTCTTTATCATGCTAAGAGGAGCAGGAAAAAGCAAAAAATTTCAGAATTGCACCTTGCAATGCGGAGAAATTACTGTTTGTGCATTTACAATATTCATTGATTTTTGCCATTGAAAAATGTCCAGAAATGATTGAAGCTACTGACTGAATGAAAGGAGCTGGCATCTCACTCTCTTTGAATCTTCTTTATCATGCTAAGAGGAGCAGGAAAAAGCAAAAAATTTCAGAATTGCACCTTGCAATGCGGAGAAATTACTGTTTGTGCATTTACAATATTCATTGATTTTTGCCATTGAAAAACATCATGTTATTCATATACCAGAAATGTTTGAAGCTACTGACTGAATGAAAGGAGCTGGCATCTCACTCTCTTTGAATCTTCTTTATCATGCTAAGAGGAGCAGGAAAAAGCAAAAAATTTCAGAATTGCACCTTGCAATGCGGAGAAATTACTGTTTGTGCATTTACAATATTCATTGATTTTTGCCATTGAAAAACGTCCAGAAATGATTGAAGCTACTGACTGAATGAAAGGAGCTGGCATCTCACTCTCTTTGAATCTTCTTTATCATGCTAAGAGGAGCAGTAAAAAGCAAAAAATTTCAGAATTGCACCTTGCAATGCGGAGAACTTACTGTTTGTGCATTTACAATATTCATTGATTTTTGCCATTGAAAAACATCATGTTATTCATATGCCAGAAATGATTGACGCTACTGACTGAAAGAAAGGAGCTGGCATCTCACTCTCTTTGAATCTTCTTTATCATGCTAAGAGGAGCAGGAAAAAGCAAAAAATTTCAGAATTGCGCCTTGCAATGCGGAGAAATTATTGTTTGTGCATTTACAAAATTCATTGATTTTTGCCATTGAAAAACATCATGTTATTCATATACCAGAAATGATTGAAGCTACTGACTGAAGGAAAGGAGCTGGCATCTCACTCTCTTTGAATCTTCTTTATCATGCTAAGAGGAGCAGGAAAAAGCAAAAAATTTCAGAATTGCACCTTGCAATGCGGAGAAATTACTGTTTGTGCATTTACAATATTCATTGATTTTTGCCATTGAAAAACATCCAGAAATGATTGAAGCTACTGACTGAATGAAAGGAGCTGGCATCTCACTCTCTTTGAATCTTCTTTATCATGCTAAGAGGAGCAGGAAAAAGCAAAAAATTTCAGAATTGCACCTTGCAATGCGGAGAAATTACTGTTTGTGCATTTACAATATTCATTGATTTTTGCGATTGAAAAACATCATGTTATTCATATACCAGAAATGATTGAAGCTACTGACTGAATGAAAGGAGCTGGCATCTCACTCTCTTTGAATCTTCTTTATCATGCTAAGAGGAGCAGGAAAAAGTAAAAAATTTCAGAATTGCACCTTGCAATGCGGAGAAATTACTGTTTGTGCATTTACAATATTCAATGATTTTTGCCATTGAAAAACGTCCAGAAATGATTGAAGCTACTGACTGAATGAAAGGAGCTGGCATCTCACTCTCTTTGAATCTTCTTTATCATGCTAAGAGGAGCAGGAAAAAGCAAAAAATTTCAGAATTGCACCTTGCAATGCGGAGAAATTACTGTTTGTGCATTTACAATATTCATTGATTTTTGCCATTGAAAAACGTCCAGAAATGATTGAAGCTACTGACTGAATGAAAGGAGCTGGCATCTCACTCTCTTTGAATCTTCTTTATCATGCTAAGAGGAGCAGGAAAAAGCAAAAAATTTCAGAATTGCACCTTGCAATGCGGAGAAATTACTGTTTGTGCATTTACAATATTCATTGATTTTTGCCATTGAAAAACATGTTATTCATATACCAGAAATGTTTGAAGCTCCTGACTGAATGAAAGGAGCTGGCACCTCACTCTCTTTGAATCTTCTTTATCATGCTAAGAGGAGCAGGAAAAAGCAAAAAATTTCAGAATTGCACCTTGCAATGCGGAGAAATTACTGTTTGTGCATTTACAATATTCATTGATTTTTGCCATTGAAAAACGTCCAGAAATGATTGAAGCTACTGACTGAATGAAAGGAGCTGGCATCTCACTCTCTTTGAATCTTCTTTATCATGCTAAGAGGAGCAGGAAAAAGCAAAAAATTTCAGAATTACACCTTGCAATGCGGAGAAATTACTGTTTGTGCATTTACAATATTCATTGATTTTTGCCATTGAAAAATGTCCAGAAATGATTGAAGCTACTGACTGAATGAAAGGAGCTGGCATCTCACTCTCTTTGAATCTTCTTTATCATGCTAAGAGGAGCAGGAAAAAGCAAAAAATTTCAGAATTGCGCCTTGCAATGCGGAGAAATTACTGTTTGTGCATTTACAAAATTCATTGATTTTTGCCATTGAAAAACATCATGTTATTCATAAGCCAGAAATGATTGACGCTACTGACTGAAGGAAAGGAGCTGGCATCTCACTCTCTTTGAATCTTCTTTATCATGCTAAGAGGAGCAGGAAAAAGCAAAAAATTTCAGAATTGCACCTTGCAATGCGGAGAAATTACTGTTTGTGCATTTACAATATTCATTGATTTTTGCCATTGAAAAACGTCCAGAAATGATTGAAGCTACTGACTGAATGAAAGGAGCTGGCATCTCACTCTCTTTGAATCTTCTTTATCATGCTAAGAGGAGCAGGAAAAAGCAAAAAATTTCAGAATTGCACCTTGCAATGCGGAGAAATTACTGTTTGTGCATTTACAATATTCATTGATTTTTGCGATTGAAAAACATCATGTTATTCATATACCAGAAATGATTGAAGCTACTGACTGAATGAAAGGAGCTGGCATCTCACTCTCTTTGAATCTTCTTTATCATGCTAAGAGGAGCAGGAAAAAGTAAAAAATTTCTGAATTGCACCTTGCAATGCGGAGAAATTACTGTTTGTGCATTCACAATATTCAATGATTTTTGCCATTGAAAAACGTCCAGAAATGATTGAAGCTACTGACTGAACGAAAGGAGCTGGCATCTCACTCTCTTTGAATCTTCTTTATCATGCTAAGAGGAGCAGGAAAAAGCAAAAAATTTCAGAATTGCACCTTGCAATGCGGAGAAATTACTGTTTGTGCATTTACAATATTCATTGATTTTTGCCATTGAAAAACATCATGTTATTCATATACCAGAAATGTTTGAAGCTACTGACTTAATGAAAGGAGCTGGTATCTCACTCTCTTTGAATCTTCTTCATAATGCTAAGAGGAGCAGGAAAAAGCAAAAAATTTCAGAATTGCACCTTGCAATGCGGAGAAATTACTGTTTGTGCATTTACAATATTCATTGATTTTTGCCATTAAAAAACGTCCAGAAATGATTGAAGCTACTGACAATGAAAGGAGCTGGCATCTCACTCTCTTTGAATCTTCTTTATCATGCTAAGAGGAGCAGGAAAAAGCAAAAAATTTCAGAATTGCACCTTGCAATGCTGAGAAATTACTGTTTGTGCATTTACAAAATTCATTGATTTTTGCCATTGAAAAACATCATGTTATTCATATACCAGAAATGATTGAAGCTACTGACTGAATGAAAGGAGCTGGCATCTCACTCTCTTTGAATCTTCTTTATCATGCTAAGAGGAGCAGGAAAAAGCAAAAAATTTCAGAATTGCACCTTGCAATGCGGAGAAATTACTGTTTGTGCATTTACAATATTCATTGATTTTTGCCATTGAAAAACGTCCAGAAATGATTGAAGCTACTGACTGAATGAAAGGAGCTGGCATCTCACTCTCTTTGAATCTTCTTTATCATGCTAAGAGGAGCAGTAAAAAGCAAAAAATTTCAGAATTGCACCTTGCAATGCGGAGAACTTACTGTTTGTGCATTTACAATATTCATTGATTTTTGCCATTGAAAAACATCATGTTATTCATATGCCAGAAATGATTGACGCTACTGACTGAAGGAAAGGAGCTGGCATCTCACTCTCTTTGAATCTTCTTTATCATGCTAAGAGGAGCAGGAAAAAGCAAAAAATTTCAGAATTGCGCCTTGCAATGCGGAGAAATTATTGTTTGTGCATTTACAAAATTCATTGATTTTTGCCATTGAAAAACATCATGTTATTCATATACCAGAAATGATTGAAGCTACTGACTGAAGGAAAGGAGCTGGCATCTCACTCTCTTTGAATCTTCTTTATCATGCTAAGAGGAGCAGGAGAAAGCAAAAAATTTCAGAATTGCACCTTGCAATGCGGAGAAATTACTGTTTGTGCATTTACAATATTCATTGATTTTTGCCATTGAAAAACATCCAGAAATGATTGAAGCTACTGACTGAATGAAAGGAGCTGGCATCTCACTCTCTTTGAATCTTCTTTATCATGCTAAGAGGAGCAGGAAAAAGCAAAAAATTTCAGAATTGCACCTTGCAATGCGGAGAAATTACTGTTTGTGCATTTACAATATTCATTGATTTTTGCGATTGAAAAACATCATGTTATTCATATACCAGAAATGATTGAAGCTACTGACTGAATGAAAGGAGCTGGCATCTCACTCTCTTTGAATCTTCTTTATCATGCTAAGAGGAGCAGGAAAAAGTAAAAAATTTCAGAATTGCACCTTGCAATGCGGAGAAATTACTGTTTGTGCATTTACAATATTCAATGATTTTTGCCATTGAAAAACGTCCAGAAATGATTGAAGCTACTGACTGAATGAAAGGAGCTGGCATCTCACTCTCTTTGAATCTTCTTTATCATGCTAAGAGGAGCAGGAAAAAGCAAAAAATTTCAGAATTGCACCTTGCAATGCGGAGAAATTACTGTTTGTGCATTTACAATATTCATTGATTTTTGCCATTGAAAAACGTCCAGAAATGATTGAAGCTACTGACTGAATGAAAGGAGCTGGCATCTCACTCTCTTTGAATCTTCTTTATCATGCTAAGAGGAGCAGGAAAAAGCAAAAAATTTCAGAATTGCACCTTGCAATGCGGAGAAATTACTGTTTGTGCATTTACAATATTCATTGATTTTTGCCATTGAAAAACATGTTATTCATATACCAGAAATGTTTGAAGCTCCTGACTGAATGAAAGGAGCTGGCACCTCACTCTCTTTGAATCTTCTTTATCATGCTAAGAGGAGCAGGAAAAAGCAAAAAATTTCAGAATTGCACCTTGCAATGCGGAGAAATTACTGTTTGTGCATTTACAATATTCATTGATTTTTGCCATTGAAAAACGTCCAGAAATGATTGAAGCTACTGACTGAATGAAAGGATCTGGCATCTCACTCTCTTTGAATCTTCTTTATCATGCTAAGAGGAGCAGGAAAAAGCAAAAAATTTCAGAATTGCACCTTGCAATGCGGAGAAATTACTGTTTGTGCATTTACAATATTCATTGATTTTTGCCATTGAAAAATGTCCAGAAATGATTGAAGCTACTGACTGAATGAAAGGAGCTGGCATCTCACTCTCTTTGAATCTTCTTTATCATGCTAAGAGGAGCAGGAAAAAGCAAAAAATTTCAGAATTGCGCCTTGCAATGCGGAGAAATTACTGTTTGTGCATTTACAAAATTCATTGATTTTTGCCATTGAAAAACATCATGTTATTCATATACCAGAAATGTTTGAAGCTACTGACTTAATGAAAGGAGCTGGTATCTCACTCTCTTTGAATCTTCTTCATAATGCTAAGAGGAGCAGGAAAAAGCAAAAAATTTCAGAATTGCACCTTGCAATGCGGAGAAATTACTGTTTGTGCATTTACAATATTCATTGATTTTTGCCATTAAAAAACGTCCAGAAATGATTGAAGCTACTGACAATGAAAGGAGCTGGCATCTCACTCTCTTTGAATCTTCTTTATCATGCTAAGAGGAGCAGGAAAAAGCAAAAAATTTCAGAATTGCACCTTGCAATGCTGAGAAATTACTGTTTGTGCATTTACAAAATTCATTGATTTTTGCCATTGAAAAACATCATGTTATTCATATACCAGAAATGATTGAAGCTACTGACTGAATGAAAGGAGCTGGCATCTCACTCTCTTTGAATCTTCTTTATCATGCTAAGAGGAGCAGGAAAAAGCAAAAAATTTCAGAATTGCACCTTGCAATGCGGAGAAATTACTGTTTGTGCATTTACAATATTCATTGATTTTTGCCATTGAAAAACGTCCAGAAATGATTGAAGCTACTGACTGAATGAAAGGAGCTGGCATCTCACTCTCTTTGAATCTTCTTTATCATGCTAAGAGGAGCAGTAAAAAGCAAAAAATTTCAGAATTGCACCTTGCAATGCGGAGAACTTACTGTTTGTGCATTTACAATATTCATTGATTTTTGCCATTGAAAAACATCATGTTATTCATATGCCAGAAATGATTGACGCTACTGACTGAAGGAAAGGAGCTGGCATCTCACTCTCTTTGAATCTTCTTTATCATGCTAAGAGGAGCAGGAAAAAGCAAAAAATTTCAGAATTGCGCCTTGCAATGCGGAGAAATTATTGTTTGTGCATTTACAAAATTCATTGATTTTTGCCATTGAAAAATATCATGTTATTCATATACCAGAAATGATTGAAGCTACTGACTGAAGGAAAGGAGCTGGCATCTCACTCTCTTTGAATCTTCTTTATCATGCTAAGAGGAGCAGGAAAAAGCAAAAAATTTCAGAATTGCACCTTGCAATGCGGAGAAATTACTGTTTGTGCATTTACAATATTCATTGATTTTTGCCATTGAAAAACATCCAGAAATGATTGAAGCTACTGACTGAATGAAAGGAGCTGGCATCTCACTCTCTTTGAATCTTCTTTATCATGCTAAGAGGAGCAGGAAAAAGCAAAAAATTTCAGAATTGCACCTTGCAATGCGGAGAAATTACTGTTTGTGCATTTACAATATTCATTGATTTTTGCGATTGAAAAACATCATGTTATTCATATACCAGAAATGATTGAAGCTACTGACTGAATGAAAGGAGCTGGCATCTCACTCTCTTTGAATCTTCTTTATCATGCTAAGAGGAGCAGGAAAAAGTAAAAAATTTCAGAATTGCACCTTGCAATGCGGAGAAATTACTGTTTGTGCATTTACAATATTCAATGATTTTTGCCATTGAAAAACGTCCAGAAATGATTGAAGCTACTGACTGAATGAAAGGAGCTGGCATCTCACTCTCTTTGAATCTTCTTTATCATGCTAAGAGGAGCAGGAAAAAGCAAAAAATTTCAGAATTGCACCTTGCAATGCGGAGAAATTACTGTTTGTGCATTTACAATATTCATTGATTTTTGCCATTGAAAAACGTCCAGAAATGATTGAAGCTACTGACTGAATGAAAGGAGCTGGCATCTCACTCTCTTTGAATCTTCTTTATCTTGCTAAGAGGAGCAGGAAAAAGCAAAAAATTTCAGAATTGCACCTTGCAATGCGGAGAAATTACTGTTTGTGCATTTACAATATTCATTGATTTTTGCCATTGAAAAACATGTTATTCATATACCAGAAATGTTTGAAGCTCCTGACTGAATGAAAGGAGCTGGCACCTCACTCTCTTTGAATCTTCTTTATCATGCTAAGAGGAGCAGGAAAAAGCAAAAAATTTCAGAATTGCACCTTGCAATGCGGAGAAATTACTGTTTGTGCATTTACAATATTCATTGATTTTTGCCATTGAAAAACGTCCAGAAATGATTGAAGCTACTGACTGAATGAAAGGAGCTGGCATCTCACTCTCTTTGAATCTTCTTAATCATGCTAAGAGGAGCAGGAAAAAGCAAAAAATTTCAGAATTGCACCTTGAAATGCGGAGAAATTACTGTTTGTGCATTTACAATATTCATTGATTTTTGCCATTGAAAAATGTCCAGAAATGATTGAAGCTACTGACTGAATGAAAGGAGCTGGCATCTCACTCTCTTTGAATCTTCTTTATCATGCTAAGAGGAGCAGGAAAAAGCAAAAAATTTCAGAATTGCGCCTTGCAATGCGGAGAAATTACTGTTTGTGCATTTACAAAATTCATTGATTTTTGCCATTGAAAAACATCATGTTATTCATAAGCCAGAAATGATTGACGCTACTGACTGAAGGAAAGGAGCTGGCATCTCACTCTCTTTGAATCTTCTTTATCATGCTAAGAGGAGCAGGAAAAAGCAAAAAATTTCAGAATTGCACCTTGCAATGCGGAGAAATTACTGTTTGTGCATTTACAATATTCATTGATTTTTGCCATTGAAAAACGTCCAGAAATGATTGAAGCTACTGACTGAATGAAAGGAGCTGGCATCTCACTCTCTTTGAATCTTCTTTATCATGCTAAGAGGAGCAGGAAAAAGCAAAAAATTTCAGAATTGCACCTTGCAATGCGGAGAAATTACTGTTTGTGCATTTACAATATTCATTGATTTTTGCGATTGAAAAACATCATGTTATTCATATACCAGAAATGATTGAAGCTACTGACTGAATGAAAGGAGCTGGCATCTCACTCTCTTTGAATCTTCTTTATCATGCTAAGAGGAGCAGGAAAAAGTAAAAAATTTCTGAATTGCACCTTGCAATGCGGAGAAATTACTGTTTGTGCATTCACAATATTCAATGATTTTTGCCATTGAAAAGCGTCCAGAAATGATTGAAGCTACTGACTGAACGAAAGGAGCTGGCATCTCACTCTCTTTGAATCTTCTTTATCATGCTAAGAGGAGCAGGAAAAAGCAAAAAATTTCAGAATTGCACCTTGCAATGCGGAGTAATTACTGTTTGTGCATTTACAATATTCATTGATTTTTGCCATTGAAAAACATCATGTTATTCATATACAAGAAATGTTTGAAGCTACTGACTTAATGAAAGGAGCTGGTATCTCACTCTCTTTGAATCTTCTTCATAATGCTAAGAGGAGCAGGAAAAAGCAAAAAATTTCAGAATTGCACCTTGCAATGCGGAGAAATTACTGTTTGTGCATTTACAATATTCATTGATTTTTGCCATTAATAAACGTCCAGAAATGATTGAAGCTACTGACAATGAAAGGAGCTGGCATCTCACTCTCTTTGAATCTTCTTTATCATGCTAAGAGGAGCAGGAAAAAGCAAAAAATTTCAGAATTGCACCTTGCAATGCTGAGAAATTACTGTTTGTGCATTTACAAAATTCATTGATTTTTGCCATTGAAAAACATCATGTTATTCATATACCAGAAATGATTGAAGCTACTGACTGAATGAAAGGAGCTGGCATCTCACTCTCTTTGAATCTTCTTTATCATGCTAAGAGGAGCAGGAAAAAGCAAAAAATTTCAGAATTGCACCTTGCAATGCGGAGAAATTACTGTTTGTGCATTTACAATATTCATTGATTTTTGCCATTGAAAAACATCATGTTATTCATATACCAGAAATGTTTGAAGCTACTGACTGAATGAAAGGAGCTGACATCTCAATCTCTTTGAATCTTCTTTATCATGCTAAGAGGAGCAGGAAAAAGCAAAAAATTTCAGAATTGCACCTTGCAATGCGGAGAAATTACTGTTTGTGCATTTACAATATTCATTGATTTTTGCCATTGAAAAACGTCCAGAAATGATTGAAGCTACTGACTGAATGAAAGGAGCTGGCATCTCACTCTCTTTGAATCTTCTTTATCATGCTAAGAGGAGCAGGAAAAAGCAAAAAATTTCAGAATTGCACCTTGCAATGCGGAGAAATTACTGTTTGTGCATTTACAATATTCATTGATTTTTGCCATTGAAAAACGTCCAGAAATGATTGAAGCTACTGACTGTATGAAAGGAGCTGGCATCTCACTCTCTTTGAATCTTCTTTATCATGCTAAGAGGAGCAGGAAAAAGCAAAAAATTTCAGAATTGCACCTTGCAATGCGGAGAAATTACTGTTTGTGCATTTACAATATTCATTGATTTTTGCCATTGAAAAACATGTTATTCATATACCAGAAATGTTTGAAGCTCCTGACTGAATGAAAGGAGCTGGCACCTCACTCTCTTTGAATCTTCTTTATCATGCTAAGAGGAGCAGGAAAAAGCAAAAAATTTCAGAATTGCACCTTGCAATGCGGAGAAATTACTGTTTGTGCATTTACAATATTCATTGATTTTTGCCATTGAAAAACGTCCAGAAATGATTGAAGCTACTGACTGAATGAAAGGAGCTGGCATCTCACTCTCTTTGAATCTTCTTTATCATGCTAAGAGGAGCAGGAAAAAGCAAAAAATTTCAGAATTGCACCTTGCAATGCGGAGAAATTACTGTTTGTGCATTTACAATATTCATTGATTTTTGCCATTGAAAAATGTCCAGAAATGATTGAAGCTACTGACTGAATGAAAGGAGCTGGCATCTCACTCTCTTTGAATCTTCTTTATCATGCTAAGAGGAGCAGGAAAAAGCAAAAAATTTCAGAATTGCACCTTGCAATGTGGAGAAATTACTGTTTGTGCATTTACAATATTCATTGATTTTTGCCATTGAAAAACATCATGTTATTCATATACCAGAAATGTTTGAAGCTACTGACTGAATGAAAGGAGCTGGCATCTCACTCTCTTTGAATCTTCTTTATCATGCTAAGAGGAGCAGGAAAAAGCAAAAAATTTCAGAATTGCACCTTGCAATGCGGAGAAATTACTGTTTGTGCATTTACAATATTCATTGATTTTTGCCATTGAAAAACGTCCAGAAATGATTGAAGCTACTGACTGAATGAAAGGAGCTGGCATCTCACTCTCTTTGAATCTTCTTTATCATGCTAAGAGGAGCAGTAAAAAGCAAAAAATTTCAGAATTGCACCTTGCAATGCGGAGAAATTACTGTTTGTGCATTTACAATATTCATTGATTTTTGCCATTGAAAAACATCATGTTATTCATATACTAGAAATGTTTGAAGCTACTGACTGAATGAAAGGAGCTGGCATCTCACTCTCTTTGAATCTTCTTTATCATGCTAAGAGGAGCAGGAAAAAGCAAAAAATTTCAGAATTGCACCTTGCAATGCGGAGAAATTACTGTTTGTGCATTTACAATATTCATTGATTTTTGCCATTGAAAAACGTCCAGAAATGATTGAAGCTACTGACTGAATGAAAGGAGCTGGCATCTCACTCTCTTTGAATCTTCTTTATCATGCTAAGAGGAGCAGGAAAAAGCAAAAAATTTCAGAATTGCACCTTGCAATGCGGAGAAATTACTGTTTGTGCATTTACAATATTCATTGATTTTTGCCATTGAAAAACGTCCAGAAATGATTGAAGCTACTGACTGAATGAAAGGAGCTGGCATCTCACTCTCTTTGAATCTTCTTTATCATGCTAAGAGGAGCAGGAAAAAGCAAAAAATTTCAGAATTGCACCTTGCAATGCGGAGAAATTACTGTTTGTGCATTTACAATATTCATTGATTTTTGCCATTGAAAAACATCATGTTATTCATATACCTGAAATGTTTGAAGCTACTGACTGAATGAAAGGAGCTGGCATCTCACTCTCTTTGAATCTTCTTTATCATGCTAAGAGGAGCAGGAAAAAGCAAAAAATTTCAGAATTGCACCTTGCAATGCGGAGAAATTACTGTTTGTGCATTTACAATATTCATTGATTTTTGCCATTGAAAAACGTCCAGAAATGATTGAAGCTACTGACTGAATGAAAGGAGCTGGCATCTCACTCTCTTTGAATCTTCTTTATCATGCTAAGAGGAGCAGGAAAAAGCAAAAAATTTCAGAATTGCACCTTGCAATGCGGAGAAATTACTGTTTGTGCATTTACAATATTCATTGATTTTTGCCATTGAAAAACATCATGTTATTCATATACCAGAAATGTTTGAAGCTACTGACTGAATGAAAGGAGCTGGCATCTCACTCTCTTTGAATCTTCTTTATCATGCTAAGAGGAGCAGGAAAAAGCAAAAAATTTCAGAATTGCACCTTGCAATGCGGAGAAATTACTGTTTGTGCATTTACAATATTCATTGATTTTTGCCATTGAAAAACATCATGTTATTCATATACTAGAAATGTTTGAAGCTACTGACTGAATGAAAGGAGCTGGCATCTCACTCTCTTTGAATCTTCTTTATCATGCTAAGAGGAGCAGGAAAAAGCAAAAAATTTCAGAATTGCACCTTGCAATGCGGAGAAATTACTGTTTGTGCATTTACAATATTCACTGATTTTTGCCATTGAAAAACGTCCAGAAATGATTGAAGCTACTGACTGAATGAAAGGAGCTGGCATCTCACTCTCTTTGAATCTTCTTTATCATGCTAAGAGGAGCAGGAAAAAGCAAAAAATTTCAGAATTGCACCTTGCAATGCGGAGAAATTACTGTTTGTGCATTTACAATATTCATTGATTTTTGCCATTGAAAAACATCATGTTATTCATATACCAGAAATGTTTGAAGCTACTGACTGAATGAAAGGAGCTGGCATCTCACTCTCTTTGAATCTTCTTTATCATGCTAAGAGGAGCAGGAAAAAGCAAAAAATTTCAGAATTGCACCTTGCAATGCGGAGAAATTACTGTTTGTGCATTTACAATATTCATTGATTTTTGCCATTGAAAAACGTCCAGAAATGATTGAAGCTACTGACTGAATGAAAGGAGCTGGCATCTCACTCTCTTTGAATCTTCTTTATCATGCTAAGAGGAGCAGGAAAAAGCAAAAAATTTCAGAATTGCACCTTGCAATGCGGAGAAATTACTGTTTGTGCATTTACAATATTCATTGATTTTTGCCATTGAAAAACATCATGTTATTCATATACCAGAAATGTTTGAAGCTACTGACTGAATGAAAGGAGCTGGCATCTCACTCTCTTTGAATCTTCTTTATCATGCTAAGAGGAGCAGGAAAAAGCAAAAAATTTCAGAATTGCACCTTGCAATGCGGAGAAATTACTGTTTGTGCATTTACAATATTCATTGATTTTGCCATTGAAAAACGTCCAGAAATGATTGAAGCTACTGAATGAATGAAAGGAGCTGGCATCTCACTCTCTTTGAATCTTCTTTATCATGCTAAGAGGAGCAGGAAAAAGCAAAAAATTTCAGAATTGCACCTTGCAATGCGGAGAAATTACTGTTTGTGCATTTACAATATTCATTGATTTTTGCCATTGAAAAACGTCCAGAAATGATTGAAGCTACTGACTGAATGAAAGGAGCTGGCATCTCACTCTCTTTGAATCTTCTTTATCATGCTAAGAGGAGCAGGAAAAAGCAAAAAATTTCAGAATTGCACCTTGCAATGCGGAGAAATTACTGTTTGTGCATTTACAATATTCATTGATTTTTGCGATTGAAAAACATCATGTTATTAATATACCAGAAATGATTGAAGCTACTGACTGAATGAAAGGAGCTGGCATCTCACTCTCTTTGAATCTTCTTTATCATGCTAAGAGGAGCAGGAAAAAGTAAAAAATTTCAGAATTGCACCTTGCAATGCGGAGAAATTACTGTTTGTGCATTTACAATATTCAATGATTTTTGCCATTGAAAAACGTCCAGAAATGATTGAAGCTACTGACTGAATGAAAGGAGCTGGCATCTCACTCTCTTTGAATCTTGTTTATCATGCTAAGAGGAGCAGGAAAAAGCAAAAAATTTCAGAATTGCACCTTGCAATGCGGAGAAATTACAGTTTGTGCATTTACAATATTCATTGATTTTTGCCATTGAAGAACGTCCAGAAATGATTGAAGCTACTGACTGAATGAAAGGAGCTGGCATCTCACTCTCTTTGAATCTTCTTTATCATGCTAAGAGGAGCAGGAAAAAGCAAAAAATTTCAGAATTGCACCTTGCAATGCGGAGAAATTACTGTTTGTGCATTTACAATATTCATTGATTTTTGCCATTGAAAAACGTCCAGAAATGATTGAAGCTACTGACTGAATGAAAGGAGCTGGCATCTCACTCTCTTTGAATCTTCTTTATCATGCTAAGAGGAGCAGGAAAAAGCAAAAAATTTCAGAATTGCACCTTGCAATGCGGAGAAATTACTGTTTGTGCATTTACAATATTCATTGATTTTTGCCATTGAAAAACATGTTATTCATATACCAGAAATGTTTGAAGCTCCTGACTGAATGAAAGGAGCTGGCACCTCACTCTCTTTGAATCTTCTTTATCATGCTAAGAGGAGCAGGAAAAAGCAAAAAATTTCAGAATTGCACCTTGCAATGCGGAGAAATTACTGTTTGTGCATTTACAATATTCATTGATTTTTGCCATTGAAAAACGTCCAGAAATGATTGAAGCTACTGACTGAATGAAAGGAGCTGGCATCTCACTCTCTTTGAATCTTCTTTATCATGCTAAGAGGAGCAGGAAAAAGCAAAAAATTTCAGAATTGCACCTTGCAATGCGGAGAAATTACTGTTTGTGCATTTACAATATTCATTGATTTTTGCCATTGAAAAATGTCCAGAAATGATTGAAGCTACTGACTGAATGAAAGGAGCTGGCATCTCACTCTCTTTGAATCTTCTTTATCATGCTAAGAGGAGCAGGAAAAAGCAAAAAATTTCAGAATTGCACCTTGCAATGCGGAGAAATTACTGTTTGTGTATTTACAATATTCATTGATTTTTGCCATTGAAAAACATCATGTTATTCATATACCAGAAATGTTTGAAGCTACTGACTGAATGAAAGGAGCTGGCATCTCACTCTCTTTGAATCTTCTTTATCATGCTAAGAGGAGCAGGAAAAAGCAAAAAATTTCAGAATTGCACCTTGCAATGCGGAGAAATTACTGTTTGTGCATTTACAATATTCATTGATTTTTGCCATTGAAAAACGTCCAGAAATGATTGAAGCTACTGACTGAATGAAAGGAGCTGGCATCTCACTCTCTTTGAATCTTCTTTATCATGCTAAGAGGAGCAGTAAAAAGCAAAAAATTTCAGAATTGCACCTTGCAATGCGGAGAAATTACTGTTTGTGCATTTACAATATTCATTGATTTTTGCCATTGAAAAACATCATGTTATTCATATGCCAGAAATGATTGACGCTACTGACTGAAGGAAAGGAGCTGGCATCTCACTCTCTTTGAATCTTCTTTATCATGCTAAGAGGAGCAGGAAAAAGCAAAAAATTTCAGAATTGCGCCTTGCAATGCAGAGAAATTATTGTTTGTGCATTTACAAAATTCATTGATTTTTGCCATTGAAAAACATCATGTTATTCATATACCAGAAATGATTGAAGCTACTGACTGAAGGAAAGGAGCTGGCATCTCACTCTCTGTGAATCTTCTTTATCATGCTAAGAGGAGCAGGAAAAAGCAAAAAATTTCAGAATTGCACCTTGCAATGCGGAGAAATTACTGTTTGTGCATTTACAATATTCATTGATTTTTGCCATTGAAAAACATCCAGAAATGATTGAAGCTACTGACTGAATGAAAGGAGCTGGCATCTCACTCTCTTTGAATCTTCTTTATCATGCTAAGAGGAGCAGGAAAAAGCAAAAAATTTCAGAATTGCACCTTGCAATGCGGAGAAATTACTGTTTGTGCATTTACAATATTCATTGATTTTTGCGATTGAAAAACATCATGTTATTCATATACCAGAAATGATTGAAGCTACTGACTGAATGAAAGGAGCTGGCATCTCACTCTCTTTGAATCTTCTTTATCATGCTAAGAGGAGCAGGAAAAAGTAAAAAATTTCTGAATTGCACCTTGCAATGCGGAGAAATTACTGTTTGTGCATTCACAATATTCAATGATTTTTGCCATTGAAAAACGTCCAGAAATGATTGAAGCTACTGACTGAACGAAAGGAGCTGGCATCTCACTCTCTTTGAATCTTCTTTATCATGCTAAGAGGAGCAGGAAAAAGCAAAAAATTTCAGAATTGCACCTTGCAATGCGGAGTAATTACTGTTTGTGCATTTACAATATTCATTGATTTTTGCCATTGAAAAACATCATGTTATTCATATACAAGAAATGTTTGAAGCTACTGACTTAATGAAAGGAGCTGGTATCTCACTCTCTTTGAATCTTCTTCATAATGCTAAGAGGAGCAGGAAAAAGCAAAAAATTTCAGAATTGCACCTTGCAATGCGGAGAAATTACTGTTTGTGCATTTACAATATTCATTGATTTTTGCCATTAATAAACGTCCAGAAATGATTGAAGCTACTGACAATGAAAGGAGCTGGCATCTCACTCTCTTTGAATCTTCTTTATCATGCTAAGAGGAGCAGGAAAAAGCAAAAAATTTCAGAATTGCACCTTGCAATGCTGAGAAATTACTGTTTGTGCATTTACAAAATTCATTGATTTTTGCCATTGAAAAACATCATGTTATTCATATACCAGAAATGATTGAAGCTACTGACTGAATGAAAGGAGCTGGCATCTCACTCTCTTTGAATCTTCTTTATCATGCTAAGAGGAGCAGGAAAAAGCAAAAAATTTCAGAATTGCACCTTGCAATGCGGAGAAATTACTGTTTGTGCATTTACAATATTCATTGATTTTTGCCATTGAAAAACATCATGTTATTCATATACCAGAAATGTTTGAAGCTACTGACTGAATGAAAGGAGCTGACATCTCAATCTCTTTGAATCTTCTTTATCATGCTAAGAGGAGCAGGAAAAAGCAAAAAATTTCAGAATTGCACCTTGCAATGCGGAGAAATTACTGTTTGTGCATTTACAATATTCATTGATTTTTGCCATTGAAAAACATCCAGAAATGATTGAAGCTACTGACTGAATGAAAGGAGCTGGCATCTCACTCTCTTTGAATCTTCTTTATCATGCTAAGAGGAGCAGGAAAAAGCAAAAAATTTCAGAATTGCACCTTGCAATGCGGAGAAATTACTGTTTGTGCATTTACAATATTCATTGATTTTTGCCATTGAAAAACGTCCAGAAATGATTGAAGCTACTGACTGTATGAAAGGAGCTGGCATCTCACTCTCTTTGAATCTTCTTTATCATGCTAAGAGGAGCAGGAAAAAGCAAAAAATTTCAGAATTGCACCTTGCAATGCGGAGAAATTACTGTTTGTGCATTTACAATATTCATTGATTTTTGCCATTGAAAAACATGTTATTCATATACCAGAAATGTTTGAAGCTCCTGACTGAATGAAAGGAGCTGGCACCTCACTCTCTTTGAATCTTCTTTATCATGCTAAGAGGAGCAGGAAAAAGCAAAAAATTTCAGAATTGCACCTTGCAATGCGGAGAAATTACTGTTTGTGCATTTACAATATTCATTGATTTTTGCCATTGAAAAACGTCCAGAAATGATTGAAGCTACTGACTGAATGAAAGGAGCTGGCATCTCACTCTCTTTGAATCTTCTTTATCATGCTAAGAGGAGCAGGAAAAAGCAAAAAATTTCAGAATTGCACCTTGCAATGCGGAGAAATTACTGTTTGTGCATTTACAATATTCATTGATTTTTGCCATTGAAAAATGTCCAGAAATGATTGAAGCTACTGACTGAATGAAAGGAGCTGGCATCTCACTCTCTTTGAATCTTCTTTATCATGCTAAGAGGAGCAGGAAAAAGCAAAAAATTTCAGAATTGCACCTTGCAATGTGGAGAAATTACTGTTTGTGCATTTACAATATTCATTGATTTTTGCCATTGAAAAACATCATGTTATTCATATACCAGAAATGTTTGAAGCTACTGACTGAATGAAAGGAGCTGGCATCTCACTCTCTTTGAATCTTCTTTATCATGCTAAGAGGAGCAGGAAAAAGCAAAAAATTTCAGAATTGCACCTTGCAATGCGGAGAAATTACTGTTTGTGCATTTACAATATTCATTGATTTTTGCCATTGAAAAACGTCCAGAAATGATTGAAGCTACTGACTGAATGAAAGGAGCTGGCATCTCACTCTCTTTGAATCTTCTTTATCATGCTAAGAGGAGCAGTAAAAAGCAAAAAATTTCAGAATTGCACCTTGCAATGCGGAGAAATTACTGTTTGTGCATTTACAATATTCATTGATTTTTGCCATTGAAAAACATCATGTTATTCATATACTAGAAATGTTTGAAGCTACTGACTGAATGAAAGGAGCTGGCATCTCACTCTCTTTGAATCTTCTTTATCATGCTAAGAGGAGCAGGAAAAAGCAAAAAATTTCAGAATTGCACCTTGCAATGCGGAGAAATTACTGTTTGTGCATTTACAATATTCATTGATTTTTGCCATTGAAAAACGTCCAGAAATGATTGAAGCTACTGACTGAATGAAAGGAGCTGGCATCTCACTCTCTTTGAATCTTCTTTATCATGCTAAGAGGAGCAGGAAAAAGCAAAAAATTTCAGAATTGCACCTTGCAATGCGGAGAAATTACTGTTTGTGCATTTACAATATTCATTGATTTTTGCCATTGAAAAACGTCCAGAAATGATTGAAGCTACTGACTGAATGAAAGGAGCTGGCATCTCACTCTCTTTGAATCTTCTTTATCATGCTAAGAGGAGCAGGAAAAAGCAAAAAATTTCAGAATTGCACCTTGCAATGCGGAGAAATTACTGTTTGTGCATTTACAATATTCATTGATTTTTGCCATTGAAAAACATCATGTTATTCATATACCTGAAATGTTTGAAGCTACTGACTGAATGAAAGGAGCTGGCATCTCACTCTCTTTGAATCTTCTTTATCATGCTAAGAGGAGCAGGAAAAAGCAAAAAATTTCAGAATTGCACCTTGCAATGCGGAGAAATTACTGTTTGTGCATTTACAATATTCATTGATTTTTGCCATTGAAAAACGTCCAGAAATGATTGAAGCTACTGACTGAATGAAAGGAGCTGGCATCTCACTCTCTTTGAATCTTCTTTATCATGCTAAGAGGAGCAGGAAAAAGCAAAAAATTTCAGAATTGCACCTTGCAATGCGGAGAAATTACTGTTTGTGCATTTACAATATTCATTGATTTTTGCCATTGAAAAACATCATGTTATTCATATACCAGAAATGTTTGAAGCTACTGACTGAATGAAAGGAGCTGGCATCTCACTCTCTTTGAATCTTCTTTATCATGCTAAGAGGAGCAGGAAAAAGCAAAAAATTTCAGAATTGCACCTTGCAATGCGGAGAAATTACTGTTTGTGCATTTACAATATTCATTGATTTTTGCCATTGAAAAACATCATGTTATTCATATACTAGAAATGTTTGAAGCTACTGACTGAATGAAAGGAGCTGGCATCTCACTCTCTTTGAATCTTCTTTATCATGCTAAGAGGAGCAGGAAAAAGCAAAAAATTTCAGAATTGCACCTTGCAATGCGGAGAAATTACTGTTTGTGCATTTACAATATTCACTGATTTTTGCCATTGAAAAACGTCCAGAAATGATTGAAGCTACTGACTGAATGAAAGGAGCTGGCATCTCACTCTCTTTGAATCTTCTTTATCATGCTAAGAGGAGCAGGAAAAAGCAAAAAATTTCAGAATTGCACCTTGCAATGCGGAGAAATTACTGTTTGTGCATTTACAATATTCATTGATTTTTGCCATTGAAAAACATCATGTTATTCATATACCAGAAATGTTTGAAGCTACTGACTGAATGAAAGGAGCTAGCATCTCACTCTCTTTGAATCTTCTTTATCATGCTAAGAGGAGCAGGAAAAAGCAAAAAATTTCAGAATTGCACCTTGCAATGCGGAGAAATTACTGTTTGTGCATTTACAATATTCATTGATTTTTGCCATTGAAAAACGTCCAGAAATGATTGAAGCTACTGACTGAATGAAAGGAGCTGGCATCTCACTCTCTTTGAATCTTCTTTATCATGCTAAGAGGAGCAGGAAAAAGCAAAAAATTTCAGAATTGCACCTTGCAATGCGGAGAAATTACTGTTTGTGCATTTACAATATTCATTGATTTTTGCCATTGAAAAACATCATGTTATTCATATACCAGAAATGTTTGAAGCTACTGACTGAATGAAAGGAGCTGGCATCTCACTCTCTTTGAATCTTCTTTATCATGCTAAGAGGAGCAGGAAAAAGCAAAAAATTTCAGAATTGCACCTTGCAATGCGGAGAAATTACTGTTTGTGCATTTACAATATTCATTGATTTTGCCATTGAAAAACGTCCAGAAATGATTGAAGCTACTGAATGAATGAAAGGAGCTGGCATCTCACTCTCTTTGAATCTTCTTTATCATGCTAAGAGGAGCAGGAAAAAGCAAAAAATTTCAGAATTGCACCTTGCAATGCGGAGAAATTACTGTTTGTGCATTTACAATATTCATTGATTTTTGCCATTGAAAAACGTCCAGAAATGATTGAAGCTACTGACTGAATGAAAGGAGCTGGCATCTCACTCTCTTTGAATCTTCTTTATCATGCTAAGAGGAGCAGGAAAAAGCAAAAAATTTCAGAATTGCACCTTGCAATGCGGAGAAATTACTGTTTGTGCATTTACAATATTCATTGATTTTTGCGATTGAAAAACATCATGTTATTAATATACCAGAAATGATTGAAGCTACTGACTGAATGAAAGGAGCTGGCATCTCACTCTCTTTGAATCTTCTTTATCATGCTAAGAGGAGCAGGAAAAAGTAAAAAATTTCAGAATTGCACCTTGCAATGCGGAGAAATTACTGTTTGTGCATTTACAATATTCAATGATTTTTGCCATTGAAAAACGTCCAGAAATGATTGAAGCTACTGACTGAATGAAAGGAGCTGGCATCTCACTCTCTTTGAATCTTGTTTATCATGCTAAGAGGAGCAGGAAAAAGCAAAAAATTTCAGAATTGCACCTTGCAATGCGGAGAAATTACAGTTTGTGCATTTACAATATTCATTGATTTTTGCCATTGAAGAACGTCCAGAAATGATTGAAGCTACTGACTGAATGAAAGGAGCTGGCATCTCACTCTCTTTGAATCTTCTTTATCATGCTAAGAGGAGCAGGAAAAAGCAAAAAATTTCAGAATTGCACCTTGCAATGCGGAGAAATTACTGTTTGTGCATTTACAATATTCATTGATTTTTGCCATTGAAAAACGTCCAGAAATGATTGAAGCTACTGACTGAATGAAAGGAGCTGGCATCTCACTCTCTTTGAATCTTCTTTATCATGCTAAGAGGAGCAGGAAAAAGCAAAAAATTTCAGAATTGCACCTTGCAATGCGGAGAAATTACTGTTTGTGCATTTACAATATTCATTGATTTTTGCCATTGAAAAACATGTTATTCATATACCAGAAATGTTTGAAGCTCCTGACTGAATGAAAGGAGCTGGCACCTCACTCTCTTTGAATCTTCTTTATCATGCTAAGAGGAGCAGGAAAAAGCAAAAAATTTCAGAATTGCACCTTGCAATGCGGAGAAATTACTGTTTGTGCATTTACAATATTCATTGATTTTTGCCATTGAAAAACGTCCAGAAATGATTGAAGCTACTGACTGAATGAAAGGAGCTGGCATCTCACTCTCTTTGAATCTTCTTTATCATGCTAAGAGGAGCAGGAAAAAGCAAAAAATTTCAGAATTGCACCTTGCAATGCGGAGAAATTACTGTTTGTGCATTTACAATATTCATTGATTTTTGCCATTGAAAAATGTCCAGAAATGATTGAAGCTACTGACTGAATGAAAGGAGCTGGCATCTCACTCTCTTTGAATCTTCTTTATCATGCTAAGAGGAGCAGGAAAAAGCAAAAAATTTCAGAATTGCACCTTGCAATGCGGAGAAATTACTGTTTGTGTATTTACAATATTCATTGATTTTTGCCATTGAAAAACATCATGTTATTCATATACCAGAAATGTTTGAAGCTACTGACTGAATGAAAGGAGCTGGCATCTCACTCTCTTTGAATCTTCTTTATCATGCTAAGAGGAGCAGGAAAAAGCAAAAAATTTCAGAATTGCACCTTGCAATGCGGAGAAATTACTGTTTGTGCATTTACAATATTCATTGATTTTTGCCATTGAAAAACGTCCAGAAATGATTGAAGCTACTGACTGAATGAAAGGAGCTGGCATCTCACTCTCTTTGAATCTTCTTTATCATGCTAAGAGGAGCAGTAAAAAGCAAAAAATTTCAGAATTGCACCTTGCAATGCGGAGAAATTACTGTTTGTGCATTTACAATATTCATTGATTTTTGCCATTGAAAAACATCATGTTATTCATATGCCAGAAATGATTGACGCTACTGACTGAAGGAAAGGAGCTGGCATCTCACTCTCTTTGAATCTTCTTTATCATGCTAAGAGGAGCAGGAAAAAGCAAAAAATTTCAGAATTGCGCCTTGCAATGCAGAGAAATTATTGTTTGTGCATTTACAAAATTCATTGATTTTTGCCATTGAAAAACATCATGTTATTCATATACCAGAAATGATTGAAGCTACTGACTGAAGGAAAGGAGCTGGCATCTCACTCTCTGTGAATCTTCTTTATCATGCTAAGAGGAGCAGGAAAAAGCAAAAAATTTCAGAATTGCACCTTGCAATGCGGAGAAATTACTGTTTGTGCATTTACAATATTCATTGATTTTTGCCATTGAAAAACATCCAGAAATGATTGAAGCTACTGACTGAATGAAAGGAGCTGGCATCTCACTCTCTTTGAATCTTCTTTATCATGCTAAGAGGAGCAGGAAAAAGCAAAAAATTTCAGAATTGCACCTTGCAATGCGGAGAAATTACTGTTTGTGCATTTACAATATTCATTGATTTTTGCGATTGAAAAACATCATGTTATTCATATACCAGAAATGATTGAAGCTACTGACTGAATGAAAGGAGCTGGCATCTCACTCTCTTTGAATCTTCTTTATCATGCTAAGAGGAGCAGGAAAAAGTAAAAAATTTCAGAATTGCACCTTGCAATGCGGAGAAATTACTGTTTGTGCATTTACAATATTCAATGATTTTTGCCATTGAAAAACGTCCAGAAATGATTGAAGCTACTGACTGAATGAAAGGAGCTGGCATCTCACTCTCTTTGAATCTTGTTTATCATGCTAAGAGGAGCAGGAAAAAGCAAAAAATTTCAGAATTGCACCTTGCAATGCGGAGAAATTACTGTTTGTGCATTTACAATATTCATTGATTTTTGCCATTGAAAAACGTCCAGAAATGATTGAAGCTACTGACTGAATGAAAGGAGCTGGCATCTCACTCTCTTTGAATCTTCTTTATCATGCTAAGAGGAGCAGGAAAAAGCAAAAAATTTCAGAATTGCACCTTGCAATGCGGAGAAATTACTGTTTGTGCATTTACAATATTCATTGATTTTTGCCATTGAAAAACGTCCAGAAATGATTGAAGCTACTGACTGAATGAAAGGAGCTGGCATCTCACTCTCTTTGAATCTTCTTTATCATGCTAAGAGGAGCAGGAAAAAGCAAAAAATTTCAGAATTGCACCTTGCAATGCGGAGAAATTACTGTTTGTGCATTTACAATATTCATTGATTTTTGCCATTGAAAAACGTCCAGAAATGATTGAAGCTACTGACTGAATGAAAGGAGCTGGCATCTCACTCTCTTTGAATCTTCTTTATCATGCTAAGAGGAGCAGGAAAAAGCAAAAAATTTCAGAATTGCACCTTGCAATGCGGAGAAATTACTGTTTGTGCATTTACAATATTCATTGATTTTTGCCATTGAAAAACATGTTATTCATATACCAGAAATGTTTGAAGCTCCTGACTGAATGAAAGGAGCTGGCACCTCACTCTCTTTGAATCTTCTTTATCATGCTAAGAGGAGCAGGAAAAAGCAAAAAATTTCAGAATTGCACCTTGCAATGCGGAGAAATTACTGTTTGTGCATTTACAATATTCATTGATTTTTGCCATTGAAAAACGTCCAGAAATGATTGAAGCTACTGACTGAATGAAAGGAGCTGGCATCTCACTCTCTTTGAATCTTCTTTATCATGCTAAGAGGAGCAGGAAAAAGCAAAAAATTTCAGAATTGCACCTTGCAATGCGGAGAAATTACTGTTTGTGCATTTACAATATTCATTGATTTTTGCGATTGAAAAACATCATGTTATTCATATACCAGAAATGATTGAAGCTACTGACTGAATGAAAGGAGCTGGCATCTCACTCTCTTTGAATCTTCTTTATCATGCTAAGAGGAGCAGGAAAAAGTAAAAAATTTCAGAATTGCACCTTGCAATGCGGAGAAATTACTGTTTGTGCATTTACAATATTCAATGATTTTTGCCATTGAAAAACGTCCAGAAATGATTGAAGCTACTGACTGAATGAAAGGAGCTGGCATCTCACTCTCTTTGAATCTTGTTTATCATGCTAAGAGGAGCAGGAAAAAGCAAAAAATTTCAGAATTGCACCTTGCAATGCGGAGAAATTACTGTTTGTGCATTTACAATATTCATTGATTTTTGCCATTGAAAAACGTCCAGAAATGATTGAAGCTACTGACTGAACGAAAGGAGCTGGCATCTCACTCTCTTTGAATCTTCTTTATCATGCTAAGAGGAGCAGGAAAAAGCAAAAAATTTCAGAATTGCACCTTGCAATGCGGAGAAATTACTGTTTGTGCATTTACAATATTCATTGATTTTTGCCATTGAAAAACGTCCAGAAATGATTGAAGCTACTGACTGAACGAAAGGAGCTGGCATCTCACTCTCTTTGAATCTTCTTTATCATGCTAAGAGGAGCAGGAAAAAGCAAAAAATTTCAGAATTGCACCTTGCAATGCGGAGAAATTACTGTTTGTGCATTTACAATATTCATTGATTTTTGCCATTGAAAAACATCATGTTATTCATATACCAGAAATGTTTGAAGCTACTGACTGAATGAAAGGAGCTGGCATCTCACTCTCTTTGAATCTTCTTTATCATGCTAAGAGGAGCAGGAAAAAGCAAAAAATTTCAGAATTGCACCTTGCAATGCGGAGAAATTACTGTTTGTGCATTTACAATATTCATTGATTTTTGCCATTGAAAAACGTCCAGAAATGATTGAAGCTACTGACTGAATGAAAGGAGCTGGCATCTCACTCTCTTTGAATCTTCTTTATCATGCTAAGAGGAGCAGGAAAAAGCAAAAAATTTCAGAATTGCACCTTGCAATGCGGAGAAATTACTGTTTGTGCATTTACAATATTCATTGATTTTTGCCATTGAAAAACGTCCAGAAATGATTGAAGCTACTGACTGAATGAAAGGAGCTGGCATCTCACTCTCTTTGAATCTTCTTTATCATGCTAAGAGGAGCAGGAAAAAGCAAAAAATTTCAGAATTGCACCTTGCAATGCGGAGAAATTACTGTTTGTGCATTTACAATATTCATTGATTTTTGCCATTGAAAAACATCATGTTATTCATATACCAGAAATGTTTGAAGCTACTGACTGAATGAAAGGAGCTGGCATCTCACTCTCTTTGAATCTTCTTTATCATGCTAAGAGGAGCAAGAAAAAGCAAAAAATTTCAGAATTGCACCTTGCAATGCGGAGAAATTACTGTTTGTGCATTTACAATATTCATTGATTTTTGCCATTGAAAAACATCATGTTATTCATATACTAGAAATGTTTGAAGCTACTGACTGAATGAAAGGAGCTGGCATCTCACTCTCTTTGAATCTTCTTTATCATGCTAAGAGGAGCAGGAAAAAGCAAAAAATTTCAGAATTGCACCTTGCAATGCGGAGAAATTACTGTTTGTGCATTTACAATATTCACTGATTTTTGCCATTGAAAAACGTCCAGAAATGATTGAAGCTACTGACTGAATGAAAGGAGCTGGCATCTCACTCTCTTTGAATCTTCTTTATCATGCTAAGAGGAGCAGGAAAAAGCAAAAAATTTCAGAATTGCACCTTGCAATGCGGAGAAATTACTGTTTGTGCATTTACAATATTCATTGATTTTTGCCATTGAAAAACATCATGTTATTCATATACCAGAAATGTTTGAAGCTACTGACTGAATGAAAGGAGCTGGCATCTCACTCTCTTTGAATCTTCTTTATCATGCTAAGAGGAGCAGGAAAAAGCAAAAAATTTCAGAATTGCACCTTGCAATGCGGAGAAATTACTGTTTGTGCATTTACAATATTCATTGATTTTTGCCATTGAAAAACGTCCAGAAATGATTGAAGCTACTGACTGAATGAAAGGAGCTGGCATCTCACTCTCTTTGAATCTTCTTTATCATGCTAAGAGGAGCAGGAAAAAGCAAAAAATTTCAGAATTGCACCTTGCAATGCGGAGAAATTACTGTTTGTGCATTTACAATATTCATTGATTTTTGCCATTGAAAAACATCATGTTATTCATATACCAGAAATGTTTGAAGCTACTGACTGAATGAAAGGAGCTGGCATCTCACTCTCTTTGAATCTTCTTTATCATGCTAAGAGGAGCAGGAAAAAGCAAAAAATTTCAGAATTGCACCTTGCAATGCGGAGAAATTACTGTTTGTGCATTTACAATATTCATTGATTTTGCCATTGAAAAACGTCCAGAAATGATTGAAGGTACTGACTGAATGAAAGGAGCTGGCATCTCACTCTCTTTGAATCTTCTTTATCATGCTAAGAGGAGCAGGAAAAAGCAAAAATTTCAGAATTGCACCTTGCAATGCGGAGAAATTACTGTTTGTGCATTTACAATATTCATTGATTTTTGCCATTGAAAAACGTCCAGAAATGATTGAAGCTACTGACTGAATGAAAGGAGCTGGCATCTCACTCTCTTTGAATCTTCTTTATCATGCTAAGAGGAGCAGGAAAAAGCAAAAAATTTCAGAATTGCACCTTGCAATGCGGAGAAATTACTGTTTGTGCATTTACAATATTCATTGATTTTTGCGATTGAAAAACATCATGTTATTAATATACCAGAAATGATTGAAGCTACTGACTGAATGAAAGGAGCTGGCATCTCACTCTCTTTGAATCTTCTTTATCATGCTAAGAGGAGCAGGAAAAAGTAAAAAATTTCAGAATTGCACCTTGCAATGCGGAGAAATTACTGTTTGTGCATTTACAATATTCAATGATTTTTGCCATTGAAAAACGTCCAGAAATGATTGAAGCTACTGACTGAATGAAAGGAGCTGGCATCTCACTCTCTTTGAATCTTGTTTATCATGCTAAGAGGAGCAGGAAAAAGCAAAAAATTTCAGAATTGCACCTTGCAATGCGGAGAAATTACAGTTTGTGCATTTACAATATTCATTGATTTTTGCCATTGAAGAACGTCCAGAAATGATTGAAGCTACTGACTGAATGAAAGGAGCTGGCATCTCACTCTCTTTGAATCTTCTTTATCATGCTAAGAGGAGCAGGAAAAAGCAAAAAATTTCAGAATTGCACCTTGCAATGCGGAGAAATTACTGTTTGTGCATTTACAATATTCATTGATTTTTGCCATTGAAAAACGTCCAGAAATGATTGAAGCTACTGACTGAATGAAAGGAGCTGGCATCTCACTCTCTTTGAATCTTCTTTATCATGCTAAGAGGAGCAGGAAAAAGCAAAAAATTTCAGAATTGCACCTTGCAATGCGGAGAAATTACTGTTTGTGCATTTACAATATTCATTGATTTTTGCCATTGAAAAACATGTTATTCATATACCAGAAATGTTTGAAGCTCCTGACTGAATGAAAGGAGCTGGCACCTCACTCTCTTTGAATCTTCTTTATCATGCTAAGAGGAGCAGGAAAAAGCAAAAAATTTCAGAATTGCACCTTGCAATGCGGAGAAATTACTGTTTGTGCATTTACAATATTCATTGATTTTTGCCATTGAAAAATGTCCAGAAATGATTGAAGCTACTGACTGAATGAAAGGAGCTGGCATCTCACTCTCTTTGAATCTTCTTTATCATGCTAAGAGGAGCAGGAAAAAGCAAAAAATTTCAGAATTGCACCTTGCAATGCGGAGAAATTACTGTTTGTGCATTTACAATATTCATTGATTTTTGCCATTGAAAAATGTCCAGAAATGATTGAAGCTACTGACTGAATGAAAGGAGCTGGCATCTCACTCTCTTTGAATCTTCTTTATCATGCTAAGAGGAGCAGGAAAAAGCAAAAAATTTCAGAATTGCACCTTGCAATGCGGAGAAATTACTGTTTGTGCATTTACAATATTCATTGATTTTTGCCATTGAAAAACATCATGTTATTCATATACCAGAAATGTTTGAAGCTACTGACTGAATGAAAGGAGCTGGCATCTCACTCTCTTTGAATCTTCTTTATCATGCTAAGAGGAGCAGGAAAAAGCAAAAAATTTCAGAATTGCACCTTGCAATGCGGAGAAATTACTGTTTGTGCATTTACAATATTCATTGATTTTTGCCATTGAAAAACGTCCAGAAATGATTGAAGCTACTGACTGAATGAAAGGAGCTGGCATCTCACTCTCTTTGAATCTTCTTTATCATGCTAAGAGGAGCAGTAAAAAGCAAAAAATTTCAGAATTGCACCTTGCAATGCGGAGAAATTACTGTTTGTGCATTTACAATATTCATTGATTTTTGCCATTGAAAAACATCATGTTATTCATATGCCAGAAATGATTGACGTTACTGACTGAAGGAAAGGAGCTGGCATCTCACTCTCTTTGAATCTTCTTTATCATGCTAAGAGGAGCAGGAAAAAGCAAAAAATTTCAGAATTGCACCTTGCAATGCGGAGAAATTACTGTTTGTGCATTTACAATATTCATTGATTTTTGCGATTGAAAAACATCATGTTATTAATATACCAGAAATGATTGAAGCTACTGACTGAATGAAAGGAGCTGGCATCTCACTCTCTTTGAATCTTCTTTATCATGCTAAGAGGAGCAGGAAAAAGTAAAAAATTTCAGAATTGCACCTTGCAATGCGGAGAAATTACTGTTTGTGCATTTACAATATTCAATGATTTTTGCCATTGAAAAACGTCCAGAAATGATTGAAGCTACTGACTGAATGAAAGGAGCTGGCATCTCACTCTCTTTGAATCTTGTTTATCATGCTAAGAGGAGCAGGAAAAAGCAAAAAATTTCAGAATTGCACCTTGCAATGCGGAGAAATTACAGTTTGTGCATTTACAATATTCATTGATTTTTGCCATTGAAGAACGTCCAGAAATGATTGAAGCTACTGACTGAATGAAAGGAGCTGGCATCTCACTCTCTTTGAATCTTCTTTATCATGCTAAGAGGAGCAGGAAAAAGCAAAAAATTTCAGAATTGCACCTTGCAATGCGGAGAAATTACTGTTTGTGCATTTACAATATTCATTGATTTTTGCCATTGAAAAACGTCCAGAAATGATTGAAGCTACTGACTGAATGAAAGGAGCTGGCATCTCACTCTCTTTGAATCTTCTTTATCATGCTAAGAGGAGCAGGAAAAAGCAAAAAATTTCAGAATTGCACCTTGCAATGCGGAGAAATTACTGTTTGTGCATTTACAATATTCATTGATTTTTGCCATTGAAAAACATGTTATTCATATACCAGAAATGTTTGAAGCTCCTGACTGAATGAAAGGAGCTGGCACCTCACTCTCTTTGAATCTTCTTTATCATGCTAAGAGGAGCAGGAAAAAGCAAAAAATTTCAGAATTGCACCTTGCAATGCGGAGAAATTACTGTTTGTGCATTTACAATATTCATTGATTTTTGCCATTGAAAAATGTCCAGAAATGATTGAAGCTACTGACTGAATGAAAGGAGCTGGCATCTCACTCTCTTTGAATCTTCTTTATCATGCTAAGAGGAGCAGGAAAAAGCAAAAAATTTCAGAATTGCACCTTGCAATGCGGAGAAATTACTGTTTGTGCATTTACAATATTCATTGATTTTTGCCATTGAAAAATGTCCAGAAATGATTGAAGCTACTGACTGAATGAAAGGAGCTGGCATCTCACTCTCTTTGAATCTTCTTTATCATGCTAAGAGGAGCAGGAAAAAGCAAAAAATTTCAGAATTGCACCTTGCAATGCGGAGAAATTACTGTTTGTGCATTTACAATATTCATTGATTTTTGCCATTGAAAAACATCATGTTATTCATATACCAGAAATGTTTGAAGCTACTGACTGAATGAAAGGAGTTGGCATCTCACTCTCTTTGAATCTTCTTTATCATGCTAAGAGGAGCAGGAAAAAGCAAAAAATTTCAGAATTGCACCTTGCAATGCGGAGAAATTACTGTTTGTGCATTTACAATATTCATTGATTTTTGCCATTGAAAAACGTCCAGAAATGATTGAAGCTACTGACTGAATGAAAGGAGCTGGCATCTCACTCTCTTTGAATCTTCTTTATCATGCTAAGAGGAGCAGTAAAAAGCAAAAAATTTCAGAATTGCACCTTGCAATGCGGAGAAATTACTGTTTGTGCATTTACAATATTCATTGATTTTTGCCATTGAAAAACATCATGTTATTCATATGCCAGAAATGATTGACGTTACTGACTGAAGGAAAGGAGCTGGCATCTCACTCTCTTTGAATCTTCTTTATCATGCTAAGAGGAGCAGGAAAAAGCAAAAAATTTCAGAATTGCGCCTTGCAATGCGGAGAAATTATTGTTTGTGCATTTACAAAATTCATTGATTTTTGCCATTGAAAAACATCATGTTATTCATATACCAGAAATGATTGAAGCTACTGACTGAAGGAAAGGAGCTGGCATCTCACTCTCTTTGAATCTTCTTTATCATGCTAAGAGGAGCAGGAAAAAGCAAAAAATTTCAGAATTGCACCTTGCAATGCGGAGAAATTACTGTTTGTGCATTTACAATATTCATTGATTTTTGCCATTGAAAAACATCCAGAAATGATTGAAGCTACTGACTGAATGAAAGGAGCTGGCATCTCACTCTCTTTGAATCTTCTTTATCATGCTAAGAGGAGCAGGAAAAAGCAAAAAATTTCAGAATTGCACCTTTCAATGCGGAGAAATTACTGTTTGTGCATTTACAATATTCATTGATTTTTGCGATTGAAAAACATCATGTTATTCATATACCAGAAATGATTGAAGCTACTGACTGAATGAAAGGAGCTGGCATCTCACTCTCTTTGAATCTTCTTTATCATGCTAAGAGGAGCAGGAAAAAGTAAAAAATTTCAGAATTGCACCTTGCAATGCGGAGAAATTACTGTTTGTGCATTTACAATATTCAATGATTTTTGCCATTGAAAAACGTCCAGAAATGATTGAAGCTACTGACTGAATGAAAGGAGCTGGCATCTCACTCTCTTTGAATCTTCTTTATCATGCTAAGAGGAGCAGGAAAAAGCAAAAAATTTCAGAATTGCACCTTGCAATGCGGAGAAATTACTGTTTGTGCATTTACAATATTCATTGATTTTTGCCATTGAAAAACATGTTATTCATATACCAGAAATGTTTGAAGCTCCTGACTGAATGAAAGGAGCTGGCACCTCACTCTCTTTGAATCTTCTTTATCATGCTAAGAGGAGCAGGAAAAAGCAAAAAATTTCAGAATTGCACCTTGCAATGCGGAGAAATTACTGTTTGTGCATTTACAATATTCATTGATTTTTGCCATTGAAAAATGTCCAGAAATGATTGAAGCTACTGACTGAATGAAAGGAGCTGGCATCTCACTCTCTTTGAATCTTCTTTATCATGCTAAGAGGAGCAGGAAAAAGCAAAAAATTTCAGAATTGCACCTTGCAATGCGGAGAAATTACTGTTTGTGCATTTACAATATTCATTGATTTTTGCCATTGAAAAATGTCCAGAAATGATTGAAGCTACTGACTGAATGAAAGGAGCTGGCATCTCACTCTCTTTGAATCTTCTTTATCATGCTAAGAGGAGCAGGAAAAAGCAAAAAATTTCAGAATTGCACCTTGCAATGCGGAGAAATTACTGTTTGTGCATTTACAATATTCATTGATTTTTGCCATTGAAAAACATCATGTTATTCATATACCAGAAATGTTTGAAGCTACTGACTGAATGAAAGGAGCTGGCATCTCACTCTCTTTGAATCTTCTTTATCATGCTAAGAGGGGCAGGAAAAAGCAAAAAATTTCAGAATTGCACCTTGCAATGCGGAGAAATTACTGTTTGTGCATTTACAATATTCATTGATTTTTGCCATTGAAAAACGTCCAGAAATGATTGAAGCTACTGACTGAATGAAAGGAGCTGGCATCTCACTCTCTTTGAATCTTCTTTATCATGCTAAGAGGAGCAGTAAAAAGCAAAAAATTTCAGAATTGCACCTTGCAATGCGGAGAAATTACTGTTTGTGCATTTACAATATTCATTGATTTTTGCCATTGAAAAACATCATGTTATTCATATGCCAGAAATGATTGACGTTACTGACTGAAGGAAAGGAGCTGGCATCTCACTCTCTTTGAATCTTCTTTATCATGCTAAGAGGAGCAGGAAAAAGCAAAAAATTTCAGAATTGCGCCTTGCAATGCGGAGAAATTATTGTTTGTGCATTTACAAAATTCATTGATTTTTGCCATTGAAAAACATCATGTTATTCATATACCAGAAATGATTGAAGCTACTGACTGAAAGAAAGGAGCTGGCATCTCACTCTCTTTGAATCTTCTTTATCATGCTAAGAGGAGCAGGAAAAAGCAAAAAATTTCAGAATTGCACCTTGCAATGCGGAGAAATTACTGTTTGTGCATTTACAATATTCATTGATTTTTGCCATTGAAAAACATCCAGAAATGATTGAAGCTACTGACTGAATGAAAGGAGCTGGCATCTCACTCTCTTTGAATCTTCTTTATCATGCTAAGAGGAGCAGGAAAAAGCAAAAAATTTCAGAATTGCACCTTTCAATGCGGAGAAATTACTGTTTGTGCATTTACAATATTCATTGATTTTTGCGATTGAAAAACATCATGTTATTCATATACCAGAAATGATTGAAGCTACTGACTGAATGAAAGGAGCTGGCATCTCACTCTCTTTGAATCTTCTTTATCATGCTAAGAGGAGCAGGAAAAAGTAAAAAATTTCAGAATTGCACCCTGCAATGCGGAGAAATTACTGTTTGTGCATTTACAATATTCAATGATTTTTGCCATTGAAAAACGTCCAGAAATGATTGAAGCTACTGACTGAATGAAAGGAGCTGGCATCTCACTCTCTTTGAATCTTCTTTATCATGCTAAGAGGAGCAGGAAAAAGCAAAAAATTTCAGAATTGCACCTTGCAATGCGGAGAAATTACTGTTTGTGCATTTACAATATTCATTGATTTTTGCCATTGAAAAACATGTTATTCATATACCAGAAATGTTTGAAGCTCCTGACTGAATGAAAGGAGCTGGCACCTCACTCTCTTTGAATCTTCTTTATCATGCTAAGAGGAGCAGGAAAAAGCAAAAAATTTCAGAATTGCACCTTGCAATGCGGAGAAATTACTGTTTGTGCATTTACAATATTCATTGATTTTTGCCATTGAAAAACGTCCAGAAATGATTGAAGCTACTGACTGAATGAAAGGAGCTGGCATCTCACTCTCTTTGAATCTTCTTTATCATGCTAAGAGGAGCAGGAAAAAGCAAAAAATTTCAGAATTGCACCTTGCAATGCGGAGAAATTACTGTTTGTGCATTTACAATATTCATTGATTTTTGCCATTGAAAAATGTCCAGAAATGATTGAAGCTACTGACTGAATGAAAGGAGCTGGCATCTCACTCTCTTTGAATCTTCTTTATCATGCTAAGAGGAGCAGGAAAAAGCAAAAAATTTCAGAATTGCACCTTGCAATGCGGAGAAATTACTGTTTGTGCATTTACAATATTCATTGATTTTTGCCATTGAAAAACATCATGTTATTCATATACCAGAAATGTTTGAAGCTACTGACTGAATGAAAGGAGCTGGCATCTCACTCTCTTTGAATCTTCTTTATCATGCTAAGAGGAGCAGGAAAAAGCAAAAAATTTCAGAATTGCACCTTGCAATGCGGAGAAATTACTGTTTGTGCATTTACAATATTCATTGATTTTTGCCATTGAAAAACGTCCAGAAATGATTGAAGCTACTGACTGAATGAAAGGAGCTGGCATCTCACTCTCTTTGAATCTTCTTTATCATGCTAAGAGGAGCAGTAAAAAGCAAAAAATTTCAGAATTGCACCTTGCAATGCGGAGAAATTACTGTTTGTGCATTTACAATATTCATTGATTTTTGCCATTGAAAAACATCATGTTATTCATATGCCAGAAATGATTGACGCTACTGACTGAAGGAAAGGAGCTGGCATCTCACTCTCTTTGAATCTTCTTTATCATGCTAAGAGGAGCAGGAAAAAGCAAAAAATTTCAGAATTGCGCCTTGCAATGCGGAGAAATTATTGTTTGTGCATTTACAAAATTCATTGATTTTTGCCATTGAAAAACATCATGTTATTCATATACCAGAAATGATTGAAGCTACTGACTGAAGGAAAGGAGCTGGCATGTCACTCTCTTTGAATCTTCTTTATCATGCTAAGAGGAGCAGGAAAAAGCAAAAAATTTCAGAATTGCACCTTGCAATGCGGAGAAATTACTGTTTGTGCATTTACAATATTCATTGATTTTTGCCATTGAAAAACATCCAGAAATGATTGAAGCTACTGACTGAATGAAAGGAGCTGGCATCTCACTCTCTTTGAATCTTCTTTATCATGCTAAGAGGAGCAGGAAAAAGCAAAAAATTTCAGAATTGCACCTTTCAATGCGGAGAAATTACTGTTTGTGCATTTACAATATTCATTGATTTTTGCGATTGAAAAACATCATGTTATTCATATACCAGAAATGATTGAAGCTACTGACTGAATGAAAGGAGCTGGCATCTCACTCTCTTTGAATCTTCTTTATCATGCTAAGAGGAGCAGGAAAAAGTAAAAAATTTCAGAATTGCACCTTGCAATGCGGAGAAATTACTGTTTGTGCATTTACAATATTCAATGATTTTTGCCATTGAAAAACGTCCAGAAATGATTGAAGCTACTGACTGAATGAAAGGAGCTGGCATCTCACTCTCTTTGAATCTTGTTTATCATGCTAAGAGGAGCAGGAAAAAGCAAAAAATTTCAGAATTGCACCTTGCAATGCGGAGAAATTACTGTTTGTGCATTTACAATATTCATTGATTTTTGCCATTGAAAAACGTCCAGAAATGATTGAAGCTACTGACTGAATGAAAGGAGCTGGCATCTCACTCTCTTTGAATCTTCTTTATCATGCTAAGAGGAGCAGGAAAAAGCAAAAAATTTCAGAATTGCACCTTGCAATGCGGAGAAATTACTGTTTGTGCATTTACAATATTCATTGATTTTTGCCATTGAAAAACGTCCAGAAATGATTGAAGCTACTGACTGAATGAAAGGAGCTGGCATCTCACTCTCTTTGAATCTTCTTTATCATGCTAAGAGGAGCAGGAAAAAGCAAAAAATTTCAGAATTGCACCTTGCAATGCGGAGAAATTACTGTTTGTGCATTTACAATATTCATTGATTTTTGCCATTGAAAAACATGTTATTCATATACCAGAAATGTTTGAAGCTCCTGACTGAATGAAAGGAGCTGGCACCTCACTCTCTTTGAATCTTCTTTATCATGCTAAGAGGAGCAGGAAAAAGCAAAAAATTTCAGAATTGCACCTTGCAATGCGGAGAAATTACTGTTTGTGCATTTACAATATTCATTGATTTTTGCCATTGAAAAACGTCCAGAAATGATTGAAGCTACTGACTGAATGAAAGGAGCTGGCATCTCACTCTCTTTGAATCTTCTTTATCATGCTAAGAGGAGCAGGAAAAAGCAAAAAATTTCAGAATTGCACCTTGCAATGCGGAGAAATTACTGTTTGTGCATTTACAATATTCATTGATTTTTGCGATTGAAAAACATCATGTTATTCATATACCAGAAATGATTGAAGCTACTGACTGAATGAAAGGAGCTGGCATCTCACTCTCTTTGAATCTTCTTTATCATGCTAAGAGGAGCAGGAAAAAGTAAAAAATTTCAGAATTGCACCTTGCAATGCGGAGAAATTACTGTTTGTGCATTTACAATATTCAATGATTTTTGCCATTGAAAAACGTCCAGAAATGATTGAAGCTACTGACTGAATGAAAGGAGCTGGCATCTCACTCTCTTTGAATCTTGTTTATCATGCTAAGAGGAGCAGGAAAAAGCAAAAAATTTCAGAATTGCACCTTGCAATGCGGAGAAATTACTGTTTGTGCATTTACAATATTCATTGATTTTTGCCATTGAAAAACGTCCAGAAATGATTGAAGCTACTGACTGAATGAAAGGAGCGGGCATCTCACTCTCTTTGAATCTTCTTTATCATGCTAAGAGGAGCAGGAAAAAGCAAAAAATTTCAGAATTGCACCTTGTAATGCGGAGAAATTACTGTTTGTGCATTTACAATATTCATTGATTTTTGCCATTGAAAAACGTCCAGAAATGATTGAAGCTACTGACTGAATGAAAGGAGCTGGCATCCCACTCTCTTTGAATCTTCTTTATCATGCTAAGAGGAGCAGGAAAAAGCAAAAAATTTCAGAATTGCACCTTGCAATGCGGAGAAATTACTGTTTGTGCATTTACAATATTCATTGATTTTTGCCATTGAAAAACATGTTATTCATATACCAGAAATGTTTGAAGCTCCTGACTGAATGAAAGGAGCTGGCACCTCACTCTCTTTGAATCTTCTTTATCATGCTAAGAGGAGCAGGAAAAAGCAAAACATTTCAGAATTGCACCTTGCAATGCGGAGAAATTACTGTTTGTGCATTTACAATATTCATTGATTTTTGCCATTGAAAAACGTCCAGAAATGATTGAAGCTACTGACTGAATGAAAGGAGCTGGCATCTCACTCTCTTTGAATCTTCTTTATCATGCTAAGAGGAGCAGGAAAAAGCAAAAAATTTCAGAATTGCACCTTGCAATGCGGAGAAATTACTGTTTGTGCATTTACAATATTCATTGATTTTTGCCATTGAAAAACATCATGTTATTCATATACCAGAAATGTTTGAAGCTACTGACTGAATGAAAGGAGCTGGCATCTCACTCTCTTTGAATCTTCTTTATCATGCTAAGAGGAGCAGGAAAAAGCAAAAAATTTCAGAATTGCACCTTGCAATGTGGAGAAATTACTGTTTGAGCATTTACAATATTCATTGATTTTTACCATTGAAAAACGTCCAGAAATGATTGAAGCTACTGACTGAATGAAAGTAGCTGGCATCTCACTCTCTTTGAATCTTCTTTATCATACTAAGAGGAGCAGGAAAAAGCAAAAAATTTCAGACTTGCACCTTGCAATGCGGAGAAATTACTGTTTGTGCATTTACAATATTCATTGATTTTTGCCATTGAAAAACATCATGTTATTCATATACCAGAAATGTTTGAAGCTACTGACTGAATGAAAGGAGCTGGCATCTCACTCTCTTTGAATCTTCTTTATCATGCTAAGAGGAGCAGGAAAAAGCAAAAAATTTCAGAATTGCACCTTGCAATGCGGAGAAATTACTGTTTGTGCATTTACAATATTCATTGATTTTTGCCATTGAAAAACATCATGTTATTCATATACCAGAAATGATTGAAGCTACTGACTGAATGAAAGGAGCTGGCATCTCACTCTCTTTGAATCTTCTTTATCATGCTAAGAGGAGCAGGAAAAAGTAAAAAATTTCAGAATTGCACCTTGCAATGCGGAGAAATTACTGCTTGTGCATTTACAATATTCAATGATTTTTGCCATTGAAAAACGTCCAGAAATGATTGAAGCTACTGACTGAATGAAAGGAGCTGGCATCTCACTCTCTTTGAATCTTGTTTATCATGCTAAGAGGAGCAGGAAAAAGCAAAAAATTTCAGAATTGCACCTTGCAATGCGGAGAAATTACTGTTTGTGCATTTACAATATTCATTGATTTTTGCCATTGAAAAACGTCCAGAAATGATTGAAGCTACTGACTGATTGAAAGGAGCTGGCATCTCACTCTCTTTGAATCTTCTTTATCATGCTAAGAGGAGCAGGAAAAAGCAAAAAATTTCAGAATTGCACCTTGCAATGCGGAGAAATTACTGTTTGTGCATTTACAATATTCATTGATTTTTGCTATTGAAAAACATCATGTTATTCATATACCAGAAATGATTGAAGCTACTGACTGAATGAAAGGAGCTGGCATCTCACTCTCTTTGAATCTTCTTTATCATGCTAAGAGGAGCAGGAAAAAGCAAAAAATTTCAGAATTGCACCTTGCAATGCGGAGAAATTACAGTTTGTGCATTTACAATATTCATTGATTTTTGCCATTGAAAAACGTCCAGAAATGATTGAAGCTACTGACTGAATGAAAGGAGCTGGCATCCCACTCTCTTTGAATCTTCTTTATCATGCTAAGAGGAGCAGGAAAAAGCAAAAAATTTCAGAATTGCACCTTGCAATGCGGAGAAATTACTGTTTGTGCATTTACAATATTCATCAGTCAGTAGCTTCAATCATTTCTGGACGTTTTTCAATGGCAAAAATCAATGAATATTGTAAATGCACAAACAGTAATTTCTCCGCATTGCAAGGTGCAATTCTGAAATTTTTTGCTTTTTCCTGCTCCTCTTAGCATGATAAAGAAGATTCAAAGAGAGTGAGATGTCAGCTCCTTTCATTCAGTCAGTAGCTTCAAACATTTCTGGTATATGAATAACATGATGTTTTTCAATGGCAAAAATCAATGAATATTGTAAATGCACAAACAGTAATTTCTCCGCATTGCAAGGTGCAATTCTGAAATTTTTTGCTTTTTCCTGCTCCTCTTAGCATGATAAAGAAGATTCAAAGAGAGTGAGATGCCAGCTCCTTTCATTCAGTCAGTAGCTTCAATCATTTCTGGACGTTTTTCAATGGCAAAAATCAATGAATATTGTAAATGCACAAACAGTAATTTCTCCGCATTGCAAGGTGCAATTCTGAAATTTTTTGCTTTTTCCTGCTCCTCTTAGCATGATAAAGAAGATTCAAAGAGAGTGAGATGCCAGCTCCTTTCGTTCAGTCAGTAGCTTCAATCATTTCTGGACGTTTTTCAATGGCAAAAATCATTGAATATTATAAATGCACAAACAGTAATTTCTCCGCATTGCAAGGTGCAATTCTGAAATTTTTTACTTTTTCCTGCTCCTCTTAGCATGATAAAGAAGATTCAAAGAGAGTGAGATGCCAGCTCCTTTCATTCAGTCAGTAGCTTCAATCATTTCTTATATATGAATAACATGATGTTTTTCAATGGCAAAAATCAATGAATATTGTAAATGCACAAACAGTAATTTCTCCGCATTGCAAGGTGCAATTCTGAAATTTTTTGCTTTTTCCTGCTCCTCTTAGCATGATAAAGAAGATTCAAAGAGAGTGAGATGCCAGCTCCTTTCATTCAGTCAGTAGCTTCAATCATTTCTGGACGTTTTTCAATGGCAAAAATCAATGAATATTGTAAATGCACAAACAGTAATTTCTCCGCATTGCAAGGTGCAATTCTGAAATTTTTTGCTTTTTCCTGCTCCTCTTAGCATGATAAAGAAGATTCAAAGAGAGTGAGATGCCAGCTCCTTTCATTCAGTCAGTAGCTTCAATCATTTCTGGACGTTTTTCAATGGCAAAAATCAATGAATATTGTAAATGCACAAACAGTAATTTCTCTGCATTGCAAGGTGCAATTCTGAAATTTTTTGCTTTTTCCTGCTCCTCTTAGCATGATAAACAAGATTCAAAGAGAGTGAGATGCCAGCTCCTTTCATTCAGTCAGTAGCTTCAATCATTTCTGGACGTTTTTCAATGGCAAAAATCAATGAATATTGTAAATGCACAAACAGTAATTTCTCCGCATTGCAAGGTGCAATTCTGAAATTTTTTGCTTTTTCCTGCTCCTCTTAGCATGATAAAGATTCAAAGAGAGTGAGATGCCAGCTCCTTTCATTCAGTCAGTAGCTCCAAACATTTCTGGTATATGAATAACATGATGTTTTTCAATGGCAAATATCAATGAATATTGTAAATGCACAAACAGTAATTTCTCCGCATTGCAAGGTGCAAGTCTGAAATTTTTTGCTTTTTCCTGCTCCTCTTAGCATGATAAAGAAGATTCAAAGAGAGTGAGATGCCAGCTACTTTCATTCAGTCAGTAGCTTCAATCATTTCTGGACGTTTTTCAATGGTAAAAATCAATGAATATTGTAAATGCACAAACAGTAATTTCTCCACATTGCAAGGTGCAATTCTGAAATTTTTTGCTTTTTCCTGCTCCTCTTAGCATGATAAAGAAGATTCAAAGAGAGTGAGATGCCAGCTCCTTTCATTCAGTCAGTAGCTTCAAACATTTCTGGTATATGAATAACATGATGTTTTTCAATGGCAAAAATCAATGAATATTGTAAATGCACAAACAGTAATTTCTCCGCATTGCAAGGTGCAATTCTGAAATTTTTTGCTTTTTCCTGCTCCTCTTAGCATGATAAAGAAGATTCAAAGAGAGTGAGATGCCAGATCCTTTCATTCAGTCAGTAGCTTCAAACATTTCTGGTATATGAATAACATGATGTTTTTCAATGGCAAAAATCAATGAATATTGTAAATGCACAAACAGTAATTTCTCCGCATTGCAAGGTGCAAGTCTGAAATTTTTTGCTTTTTCCTGCTCCTCTTAGCATGATAAAGAAGATTCAAAGAGAGTGAGATGCCAGCTACTTTCATTCAGTCAGTAGCTTCAATCATTTCTGGACGTTTTTCAATGGTAAAAATCAATGAATATTGTAAATGCACAAACAGTAATTTCTCCACATTGCAAGGTGCAATTCTGAAATTTTTTGCTTTTTCCTGCTCCTCTTAGCATGATAAAGAAGATTCAAAGAGAGTGAGATGCCAGCTCATTTCATTCAGTCAGTAGCTTCAAACATTTCTGGTATATGAATAACATGATGTTTTTCAATGGCAAAAATCAATGAATATTGTAAATGCACAAACAGTAATTTCTCCGCATTGCAAGGTGCAATTCTGAAATTTTTTGCTTTTTCCTGCTCCTCTTAGCATGATAAAGAAGATTCAAAGAGAGTGAGATGCCAGCTCCTTTCATTCAGTCAGTAGCTTCAATCATTTCTGGATGTTTTTCAATGGCAAAAATCAATGAATATTGTAATTGCACAAACTGTAATTTCTCCGCATTGCAAGGTGCAATTCTGAAATTTTTTGCTTTTTCCTGCTCCTCTTAGCATGATAAAGAAGATTCAAAGAGAGTGAGATGCCAGCTCCTTTCATTCAGTCAGTAGCTTCAATCATTTCTGGACGTTTTTCAATGGCAAAAATCAATGAATATTGTAAATGCACAAACAGTAATTTCTCCGCATTGCAAGGTGCAATTCTGAAATTTTTTGCTTTTTCCTGCTCCTCTTAGCATGATAAAGATTCAAAGAGAGTGAGATGCCAGCTCCTTTCATTCAGTCAGTAGCTTCAAACATTTCTGGTATATGAATAACATGATGTTTTTCAATGGCAAAAATCAATGAATATTGTAAATGCACAAACAGTAATTTCTCCGCATTGCAAGGTGCAAGTCTGAAATTTTTTGCTTTTTCCTGCTCCTCTTAGCATGATAAAGAAGATTCAAAGAGAGTGAGATGCCAGCTACTTTCATTCAGTCAGTAGCTTCAATCATTTCTGGACGTTTTTCAATGGTAAAAATCAATGAATATTGTAAATGCACAAACAGTAATTTCTCCACAATGCAAGGTGCAATTCTGAAATTTTTTGCTTTTTCCTGCTCCTCTTAGCATGATAAAGAAGATTCAAAGAGAGTGAGATGCCAGCTCCTTTCATTCAGTCAGTAGCTTCAAACATTTCTGGTATATGAATAACATGATGTTTTTCAATGGCAAAAATCAATGAATATTGTAAATGCACAAACAGTAATTTCTCCGCATTGCAAGGTGCAATTCTGAAATTTTTTGCTTTTTCCTGCTCCTCTTAGCATGATAAAGAAGATTCAAAGAGAGTGAGATGCCAGCTCCTTTCATTCAGTCAGTAGCTTCAAACATTTCTGGTATATGAATAACATGATGTTTTTCAATGGCAAAAATCAATGAATATTGTAAATGCACAAACAGTAATTTCTCCGCATTGCAAGGTGCAATTCTGAAATTTTTTGCTTTTTCCTGCTCCTCTTAGCATGATAAAGAAGATTCAAAGAGAGTGAGATGCCAGATCCTTTCATTCAGTCAGTAGCTTCAAACATTTCTGGTATATGAATAACATGATGTTTTTCAATGGCAAAAATCAATGAATATTGTAAATGCACAAACAGTAATTTCTCCGCATTGCAAGGTGCAAGTCTGAAATTTTTTGCTTTTTCCTGCTCCTCTTAGCATGATAAAGAAGATTCAAAGAGAGTGAGATGCCAGCTACTTTCATTCAGTCAGTAGCTTCAATCATTTCTGGACGTTTTTCAATGGTAAAAATCAATGAATATTGTAAATGCACAAACAGTAATTTCTCCACATTGCAAGGTGCAATTCTGAAATTTTTTGCTTTTTCCTGCTCCTCTTAGCATGATAAAGAAGATTCAAAGAGAGTGAGATGCCAGCTCATTTCATTCAGTCAGTAGCTTCAAACATTTCTGGTATATGAATAACATGATGTTTTTCAATGGCAAAAATCAATGAATATTGTAAATGCACAAACAGTAATTTCTCCGCATTGCAAGGTGCAATTCTGAAATTTTTTGCTTTTTCCTGCTCCTCTTAGCATGATAAAGAAGATTCAAAGAGAGTGAGATGCCAGCTCCTTTCATTCAGTCAGTAGCTTCAATCATTTCTGGATGTTTTTCAATGGCAAAAATCAATGAATATTGTAATTGCACAAACTGTAATTTCTCCGCATTGCAAGGTGCAATTCTGAAATTTTTTGCTTTTTCCTGCTCCTCTTAGCATGATAAAGAAGATTCAAAGAGAGTGAGATGCCAGCTCCTTTCATTCAGTCAGTAGCTTCAATCATTTCTGGACGTTTTTCAATGGCAAAAATCAATGAATATTGTAAATGCACAAACAGTAATTTCTCCGCATTGCAAGGTGCAATTCTGAAATTTTTTGCTTTTTCCTGCTCCTCTTAGCATGATAAAGATTCAAAGAGAGTGAGATGCCAGCTCCTTTCATTCAGTCAGTAGCTTCAAACATTTCTGGTATATGAATAACATGATGTTTTTCAATGGCAAAAATCAATGAATATTGTAAATGCACAAACAGTAATTTCTCCGCATTGCAAGGTGCAAGTCTGAAATTTTTTGCTTTTTCCTGCTCCTCTTAGCATGATAAAGAAGATTCAAAGAGAGTGAGATGCCAGCTACTTTCATTCAGTCAGTAGCTTCAATCATTTCTGGACGTTTTTCAATGGTAAAAATCAATGAATATTGTAAATGCACAAACAGTAATTTCTCCACAATGCAAGGTGCAATTCTGAAATTTTTTGCTTTTTCCTGCTCCTCTTAGCATGATAAAGAAGATTCAAAGAGAGTGAGATGCCAGCTCCTTTCATTCAGTCAGTAGCTTCAAACATTTCTGGTATATGAATAACATGATGTTTTTCAATGGCAAAAATCAATGAATATTGTAAATGCACAAACAGTAATTTCTCCGCATTGCAAGGTGCAATTCTGAAATTTTTTGCTTTTTCCTGCTCCTCTTAGCATGATAAAGAAGATTCAAAGAGAGTGAGATGCCAGATCCTTTCATTCAGTCAGTAGCTTCAAACATTTCTGGTATATGAATAACATGATGTTTTTCAATGGCAAAAATCAATGAATATTGTAAATGCACAAACAGTAATTTCTCCGCATTGCAAGGTGCAAGTCTGAAATTTTTTGCTTTTTCCTGCTCCTCTTAGCATGATAAAGAAGATTCAAAGAGAGTGAGATGCCAGCTACTTTCATTCAGTCAGTAGCTTCAATCATTTCTGGACGTTTTTCAATGGTAAAAATCAATGAATATTGTAAATGCACAAACAGTAATTTCTCCGCATTGCAAGGTGCAATTCTGAAATTTTTTGCTTTTTCCTGCTCCTCTTAGCATGATAAAGAAGATTCAAAGAGAGTGAGATGCCAGCTCCTTTCATTCAGTCAGTAGCTTCAATCATTTCTGGACGTTTTTCAATGGCAAAAATCAATGAATATTGTAAATGCACAAACAGTAATTTCTCCGCATTGCAAGGTGCAATTCTGAAATTTTTTGCTTTTTCCTGCTCCTCTTAGCATGATAAAGAAGATTCAAAGAGAGTGAGAAGCCAGCTCCTTTCATTCAGTCAGTAGCTTCAATCATTTCTGGACGTTTTTCAATGGCAAAAATCAATGAATATTGTAAATGCACAAACAGTAATTTCTCCGCATTGCAAGGTGCAATTCTGAAATTTTTTGCTTTTTCCTGCTCCTCTTAGCATGATAAACAAGATTCAAAGAGAGTGAGATGCCAGCTCCTTTCATTCAGTCAGTAGCTTCAATCATTTCTGGACGTTTTTCAATGGCAAAAATCAATGAATATTGTAAATGCACAAACAGTAATTTCTCCGCATTGCAAGGTGCAATTCTGAAATTTTTTGCTTTTTCCTGCTCCTCTTAGCTGATAAAGATTCAAAGAGAGTGAGATGCCAGCTCCTTTCATTCAGTCAGTAGCTTCAAACATTTCTGGTATATGAATAACATGATGTTTTTCAATGGCAAATATCAATGAATATTGTAAATGCACAAACAGTAATTTCTCCGCATTGCAAGGTGCAAGTCTGAAATTTTTTGCTTTTTCCTGCTCCTCTTAGCATGATAAAGAAGATTCAAAGAGAGTGAGATGCCAGCTACTTTCATTCAGTCAGTAGCTTCAATCATTTCTGGACGTTTTTCAATGGTAAAAATCAATGAATATTGTAAATGCACAAACAGTAATTTCTCCACATTGCAAGGTGCAATTCTGAAATTTTTTGCTTTTTCCTGCTCCTCTTAGCATGATAAAGAAGATTCAAAGAGAGTGAGATGCCAGCTCCTTTCATTCAGTCAGTAGCTTCAAACATTTCTGGTATATGAATAACATGATGTTTTTCAATGGCAAAAATCAATGAATATTGTAAATGCACAAACAGTAATTTCTCCGCATTGCAAGGTGCAATTCTGAAATTTTTTGCTTTTTCCTGCTCCTCTTAGCATGATAAAGAAGATTCAAAGAGAGTGAGATGCCAGATCCTTTCATTCAGTCAGTAGCTTCAAACATTTCTGGTATATGAATAACATGATGTTTTTCAATGGCAAAAATCAATGAATATTGTAAATGCACAAACAGTAATTTCTCCGCATTGCAAGGTGCAAGTCTGAAATTTTTTGCTTTTTCCTGCTCCTCTTAGCATGATAAAGAAGATTCAAAGAGAGTGAGATGCCAGCTACTTTCATTCAGTCAGTAGCTTCAATCATTTCTGGACGTTTTTCAATGGTAAAAATCAATGAATATTGTAAATGCACAAACAGTAATTTCTCCACATTGCAAGGTGCAATTCTGAAATTTTTTGCTTTTTCCTGCTCCTCTTAGCATGATAAAGAAGATTCAAAGAGAGTGAGATGCCAGCTCCTTTCATTCAGTCAGTAGCTTCAAACATTTCTGGTATATGAATAACATGATGTTTTTCAATGGCAAAAATCAATGAATATTGTAAATGCACAAACAGTAATTTCTCCGCATTGCAAGGTGCAATTCTGAAATTTTTTGCTTTTTCCTGCTCCTCTTAGCATGATAAAGAAGATTCAAAGAGAGTGAGATGCCAGCTCCTTTCATTCAGTCAGTAGCTTCAATCATTTCTGGATGTTTTTCAATGGCAAAAATCAATGAATATTGTAATTGCACAAACTGTAATTTCTCCGCATTGCAAGGTGCAATTCTGAAATTTTTTGCTTTTTCCTGCTCCTCTTAGCATGATAAAGAAGATTCAAAGAGAGTGAGATGCCAGCTCCTTTCATTCAGTCAGTAGCTTCAATCATTTCTGGACGTTTTTCAATGGCAAAAATCAATGAATATTGTAAATGCACAAACAGTAATTTCTCCGCATTGCAAGGTGCAATTCTGAAATTTTTTGCTTTTTCCTGCTCCTCTTAGCATGATAAAGATTCAAAGAGAGTGAGATGCCAGCTCCTTTCATTCAGTCAGTAGCTTCAAACATTTCTGGTATATGAATAACATGATGTTTTTCAATGGCAAAAATCAATGAATATTGTAAATGCACAAACAGTAATTTCTCCGCATTGCAAGGTGCAAGTCTGAAATTTTTTGCTTTTTCCTGCTCCTCTTAGCATGATAAAGAAGATTCAAAGAGAGTGAGATGCCAGCTACTTTCATTCAGTCAGTAGCTTCAATCATTTCTGGACGTTTTTCAATGGTAAAAATCAATGAATATTGTAAATGCACAAACAGTAATTTCTCCACAATGCAAGGTGCAATTCTGAAATTTTTTGCTTTTTCCTGCTCCTCTTAGCATGATAAAGAAGATTCAAAGAGAGTGAGATGCCAGCTCCTTTCATTCAGTCAGTAGCTTCAAACATTTCTGGTATATGAATAACATGATGTTTTTCAATGGCAAAAATCAATGAATATTGTAAATGCACAAACAGTAATTTCTCCGCATTGCAAGGTGCAATTCTGAAATTTTTTGCTTTTTCCTGCTCCTCTTAGCATGATAAAGAAGATTCAAAGAGAGTGAGATGCCAGCTACTTTCATTCAGTCAGTAGCTTCAATCATTTCTGGACGTTTTTCAATGGTAAAAATCAATGAATATTGTAAATGCACAAACAGTAATTTCTCCACATTGCAAGGTGCAATTCTGAAATTTTTTGCTTTTTCCTGCTCCTCTTAGCATGATAAAGAAGATTCAAAGAGAGTGAGATGCCAGCTCCTTTCATTCAGTCAGTAGCTTCAAACATTTCTGGTATATGAATAACATGATGTTTTTCAATGGCAAAAATCAATGAATATTGTAAATGCACAAACAGTAATTTCTCCGCATTGCAAGGTGCAATTCTGAAATTTTTTGCTTTTTCCTGCTCCTCTTAGCATGATAAAGAAGATTCAAAGAGAGTGAGATGCCAGCTCCTTTCATTCAGTCAGTAGCTTCAATCATTTCTGGATGTTTTTCAATGGCAAAAATCAATGAATATTGTAAATGCACAAACTGTAATTTCTCCGCATTGCAAGGTGCAATTCTGAAATTTTTTGCTTTTTCCTGCTCCTCTTAGCATGATAAAGAAGATTCAAAGAGAGTGAGATGCCAGCTCCTTTCATTCAGTCAGTAGCTTCAATCATTTCTGGACGTTTTTCAATGGCAAAAATCAATGAATATTGTAAATGCACAAACAGTAATTTCTCCGCATTGCAAGGTGCAATTCTGAAATTTTTGGCTTTTTCCTGCTCCTCTTAGTATGATAAAGAAGATTCAAAGAGAGTGAGATGCCAGCTCCTTTCATTCAGTCAGTAGCTTCAATCATTTCTGGACGTTTTTCAATGGCAAAAATCAATGAATATTGTAAATGCACAAACAGTAATTTCTCCGCATTGCAAGGTGCAATTCTGAAATTTTTTGCTTTTTCCTGCTCCTCTTAGCATGATAAACAAGATTCAAAGAGAGTGAGATGCCAGCTCCTTTCATTCAGTCAGTAGCTTCAATCATTTCTGGACGTTTTTCAATGGCAAAAATCAATGAATATTGTAAATGCACAAACAGTAATTTCTCCGCATTGCAAGGTGCAATTCTGAAATTTTTTGCTTTTTCCTGCTCCTCTTAGCATGATAAAGATTCAAAGAGAGTGAGATGCCAGCTCCTTTCATTCAGTCAGCAGCTTCAAACATTTCTGTTATATGAATAACATGATGTTTTTCAATGGCAAAAATCAATGAATATTGTAAATGCACAAACAGTAATTTCTCCGCATTGCAAGGTGCAAGTCTGAAATTTTTTGCTTTTTCCTGCTCCTCTTAGCATGATAAAGAAGATTCAAAGAGAGTGAGATGCCAGCTACTTTCATTCAGTCAGTAGCTTCAATCATTTCTGGACGTTTTTCAATGGTAAAAATCAATGAATATTGTAAATGCACAAACAGTAATTTCTCCACATTGCAAGGTGCAATTCTGAAATTTTTTGCTTTTTCCTGCTCCTCTTAGCATGATAAAGAAGATTCAAAGAGAGTGAGATGCCAGCTCCTTTCATTCAGTCAGTAGCTTCAAACATTTCTGGTATATGAATAACATGATGTTTTTCAATGGCAAAAATCAATGAATATTGTAAATGCACAAACAGTAATTTCTCCGCATTGCAAGGTGCAATTCTGAAATTTTTTGCTTTTTCCTGCTCCTCTTAGCATGATAAAGAAGATTCAAAGAGAGTGAGATGCCAGATCCTTTCATTCAGTCAGTAGCTTCAAACATTTCTGGTATATGAATAACATGATGTTTTTCAATGGCAAAAATCAATGAATATTGTAAATGCACAAACAGTAATTTCTCCGCATTGCAAGGTGCAAGTCTGAAATTTTTTGCTTTTTTCTGCTCCTCTTAGCATGATAAAGAAGATTCAAAGAGAGTGAGATGCCAGCTACTTTCATTCAGTCAGTAGCTTCAATCATTTCTGGACGTTTTTCAATGGTAAAAATCAATGAATATTGTAAACGCACAAACAGTAATTTCTCCACATTGCAAGGTGCAATTCTGAAATTTTTTGCTTTTTCCTGCTCCTCTTAGCATGATAAAGAAGATTCAAAGAGAGTGAGATGCCAGCTCCTTTCATTCAGTCAGTAGCTTCAAACATTTCTGGTATATGAATAACATGATGTTTTTCAATGGCAAAAATCAATGAATATTGTAAACGCACAAACAGTAATTTCTCCACATTGCAAGGTGCAATTCTGAAATTTTTTGCTTTTTCCTGCTCCTCTTAGCATGATAAACAAGACTCAAAGAGAGTGAGATGCCAGCTCCTTTCATTCAGTCAGTAACTTCAATCATTTCTGGACGTTTTTCAATGGCAAAAATCATTGAATATTGTAAATGCACAAACAGTAATTTCTCCGCATTGCAAGGTGCAATTCTGAAATTTTTTACTTTTTCCTGCTCCTCTTAGCATGATAAAGAAGATTCAAAGAGAGTGAGATGCCAGCTCCTTTCATTCAGTCAGTAGCTTCAATCATTTCTGGTATATGAATAACATGATGTTTTTCAATCGCAAAAATCAATGAATATTGTAAATGCACAAACAGTAATTTCTCCGCATTGCAAGGTGCAATTCTGAAATTTTTTGCTTTTTCCTGCTCCTCTTAGCATGATAAAGAAGATTCAAAGAGAGTGAGATGCCAGCTTCTTTCATTCAGTCAGTAGCTTCAATCATTTCTGGACGTTTTTCAATGGCAAAAATCAATGAATATTGTAAATGCACAAACTGTAATTTCTCCGCATTGCAAGGTGCAATTCTGAAATTTTTTGCTTTTTCCTGCTCCTCTTAGCATGATAAAGAAGATTCAAAGAGAGTGAGATGCCAGCTCCTTTCATTCAGTCAGTAGCTTCAATCATTTCTGGTATATGAATAACATGATGTTTTTCAATAGCAAAAATCAATGAATATTGTAAATGCACAAACAGTAATTTCTCCGCATTGCAAGGTGCAATTCTGAAATTTTTTGCTTTTTCCTGCTCCTCTTAGCATGATAAAGAAGATTCAAAGAGAGTGAGATGCCAGCTCCTTTCATTCAGTCAGTAGCTTCAATCATTTCTGGACGTTTTTCAATGGCAAAAATCAATGAATATTGTAAATGCACAAACAGTAATTTCTCCGCATTGCAAGGTGCAATTCTGAAATTTTTTGCTTTTTCCTGCTCCTCTTAGCATGATAAACAAGATTCAAAGAGAGTGAGATGCCAGCTCCTTTCATTCAGTCAGTAGCTTCAATCATTTCTGGACGTTTTTCAATGGCAAAAATCATTGAATATTGTAAATGCACAAACAGTAATTTCTCCGCATTGCAAGGTGCAATTCTGAAATTTTTTACTTTTTCCTGCTCCTCTTAGCATGATAAAGAAGATTCAAAGAGAGTGAGATGCCAGCTCCTTTCATTCAGTCAGTAGCTTCAATCATTTCTGGTATATTAATAACATGATGTTTTTCAATCGCAAAAATCAATGAATATTGTAAATGCACAAACAGTAATTTCTCCGCATTGCAAGGTGCAATTCTGAAATTTTTTGCTTTTTCCTGCTCCTCTTAGCATGATAAAGAAGATTCAAAGAGAGTGAGATGCCAGCTCCTTTCATTCAGTCAGTAGCTTCAATCATTTCTGGACGTTTTTCAATGGCAAAAATCAATGAATATTGTAAATGCACAAACAGTAATTTCTCCGCATTGCAAGGTGCAATTCTGAAATTTTTTGCTTTTTCCTGCTCCTCTTAGCATGATAAACAAGATTCAAAGAGAGTGAGATGCCAGCTCCTTTCATTCAGTCAGTAACTTCAATCATTTCTGGACGTTTTTCAATGGCAAAAATCATTGAATATTGTAAATGCACAAACAGTAATTTCTCCGCATTGCAAGGTGCAATTCTGAAATTTTTTACTTTTTCCTGCTCCTCTTAGCATGATAAAGAAGATTCAAAGAGAGTGAGATGCCAGCTCCTTTCATTCAGTCAGTAGCTTCAATCATTTCTGGTATATGAATAACATGATGTTTTTCAATCGCAAAAATCAATGAATATTGTAAATGCACAAACAGTAATTTCTCCGCATTGCAAGGTGCAATTCTGAAATTTTTTGCTTTTTCCTGCTCCTCTTAGCATGATAAAGAAGATTGAAAGAGAGTGAGATGCCAGCTCCTTTCATTCAGTCAGTAGCTTCAATCATTTCTGGATGTTTTTCAATGGCAAAAATCAATGAATATTGTAAATGCACAAACAGTAATTTCTCCGCATTGCAAGGTGCAATTCTGAAATTTTTTGCTTTTTCCTGCTCCTCTTAGCATGATAAAGAAGATTCAAAGAGAGTGAGATGCCAGCTCCTTTCCTTCAGTCAGTAGCTTCAATCATTTCTGGTATATGAATAACATGATGTTTTTCAATGGCAAAAATCAATGAATTTTGTAAATGCACAAACAGTAATTTCTCCGCATTGCAAGGCGCAATTCTGAAATTTTTTGCTTTTTCCTGCTCCTCTTAGCATGATAAAGAAGATTCAAAGAGAGTGAGATGCCAGCTTCTTTCATTCAGTCAGTAGCTTCAATCATTTCTGGACGTTTTTCAATGGCAAAAATCAATGAATATTGTAAATGCACAAACTGTAATTTCTCCGCATTGCAAGGTGCAATTCTGAAATTTTTTGCTTTTTCCTGCTCCTCTTAGCATGATAAAGAAGATTCAAAGAGAGTGAGATGCCAGCTCCTTTCATTCAGTCAGTAGCTTCAATCATTTCTGGTATATGAATAACATGATGTTTTTCAATAGCAAAAATCAATGAATATTGTAAATGCACAAACAGTAATTTCTCCGCATTGCAAGGTGCAATTCTGAAATTTTTTGCTTTTTCCTGCTCCTCTTAGCATGATAAAGAAGATTCAAAGAGAGTGAGATGCCAGCTCCTTTCATTCAGTCAGTAGCTTCAATCATTTCTGGACGTTTTTCAATGGCAAAAATCAATGAATATTGTAAATGCACAAACAGTAATTTCTCCGCATTGCAAGGTGCAATTCTGAAATTTTTTGCTTTTTCCTGCTCCTCTTAGCATGATAAACAAGATTCAAAGAGAGTGAGATGCCAGCTCCTTTCATTCAGTCAGTAGCTTCAATCATTTCTGGACGTTTTTCAATGGCAAAAATCATTGAATATTGTAAATGCACAAACAGTAATTTCTCCGCATTGCAAGGTGCAATTCTGAAATTTTTTACTTTTTCCTGCTCCTCTTAGCATGATAAAGAAGATTCAAAGAGAGTGAGATGCCAGCTCCTTTCATTCAGTCAGTAGCTTCAATCATTTCTGGTATATTAATAACATGATGTTTTTCAATGGCAAAAATCAATGAATATTGTAAATGCACAAACAGTAATTTCTCCGCATTGCAAGGTGCAATTCTGAAATTTTTTGCTTTTTCCTGCTCCTCTTAGCATGATAAAGAAGATTCAAAGAGAGTGAGATGCCAGCTCCTTTCATTCAGTCAGTAGCTTCAATCATTTCTGGACGTTTTTCAATGGCAAAAATCAATGAATATTGTAAATGCACAAACAGTAATTTCTCCGCATTGCAAGGTGCAATTCTGAAATTTTTTGCTTTTTCCTGCTCCTCTTAGCATGATAAACAAGATTCAAAGAGAGTGAGATGCCAGCTCCTTTCATTCAGTCAGTAACTTCAATCATTTCTGGACGTTTTTCAATGGCAAAAATCATTGAATATTGTAAATGCACAAACAGTAATTTCTCCGCATTGCAAGGTGCAATTCTGAAATTTTTTACTTTTTCCTGCTCCTCTTAGCATGATAAAGAAGATTCAAAGAGAGTGAGATGCCAGCTCCTTTCATTCAGTCAGTAGCTTCAATCATTTCTGGTATATGAATAACATGATGTTTTTCAATCGCAAAAATCAATGAATATTGTAAATGCACAAACAGTAATTTCTCCGCATTGCAAGGTGCAATTCTGAAATTTTTTGCTTTTTCCTGCTCCTCTTAGCATGATAAAGAAGATTGAAAGAGAGTGAGATGCCAGCTCCTTTCATTCAGTCAGTAGCTTCAATCATTTCTGGATGTTTTTCAATGGCAAAAATCAATGAATATTGTAAATGCACAAACAGTAATTTCTCCGCATTGCAAGGTGCAATTCTGAAATTTTTTGCTTTTTCCTGCTCCTCTTAGCATGATAAAGAAGATTCAAAGAGAGTGAGATGCCAGCTCCTTTCCTTCAGTCAGTAGCTTCAATCATTTCTGGTATATGAATAACATGATGTTTTTCAATGGCAAAAATCAATGAATTTTGTAAATGCACAAACAGTAATTTCTCCGCATTGCAAGGCGCAATTCTGAAATTTTTTGCTTTTTCCTGCTCCTCTTAGCATGATAAAGAAGATTCAAAGAGAGTGAGATGCCAGCTCCTTTCATTCAGTCAGTAGCTTCAATCATTTCTGGACATTTTTCAATTGCAAAAATCAATGAATATTGTAAATGCACAAACAGTAATTTCTCCGCATTGCAAGGTGCAATTCTGAAATTTTTTGCTTTTTCCTGCTCCTCTTAGCATGATAAAGAAGATTCAAAGAGAGTGAGATGCCAGCTCCTTTCATTCAGTCAGTAGCTTCAATCATTTCTGGACGTTTTTCAATGGCAAAAATCAATGAATATTGTAAATGCACAAACAGTAATTTCTCCGCATTGCAAGGTGCAATTCTGAAATTTTTTGCTTTTTCCTGCTCCTCTTAGCATGATAAAGAAGATTCAAAGAGAGTGATATGCCAGCTCCTTTCATTCAGTCAGTACCTTCAATCATTTCTGGACGTTTTTCAATGGCAAAAATCAATGAATATTGTAAATGCACAAACAGTAATTTCTCCGCATTGCAAGCTGCAATTCTGAAATTTTTTGCTTTTTCCTGCTCCTCTTAGCATGATAAAGAAGATTCAAAGAGAGTGAGATGCCTTCTCCTTTCATTCAGTCAGTAGCTTCAATCATTTCTGGACGTTTTTCAATGGCAAAAATCAATGAATATTGTAAATGCACAAACTGTAATTTCTCCGCATTGCAAGGTGCAATTCTGAAATTTTTTGCTTTTTCCTGCTCCTCTTAGCATGATAAAGAAGATTCAAAGAGAGTGAGATGCCAGCTCCTTTCATTCAGTCAGTAGCTTCAATCATTTCTGGTATATGAATAACATGATGTTTTTCAATAGCAAAAATCAATGAATATTGTAAATGCACAAACAGTAATTTCTCCGCATTGCAAGGTGCAATTCTGAAATTTTTTGCTTTTTCCTGCTCCTCTTAGCATGATAAAGAAGATTCAAAGAGAGTGAGATGCCAGCTCCTTTCAATCAGTCAGTAGCTTCAATCATTTCTGGACGTTTTTCAATGGCAAAAATCAATGAATATTGTAAATGCACAAACAGTAATTTCTCCGCATTGCAAGGTGCAATTCTGAAATTTTTTGATTTTTCCTGCTCCTCTTAGCATGATAAACAAGATTCAAAGAGAGTGAGATGCCAGCTCCTTTCATTCAGTCAGTAGCTTCAATCATTTCTGGACGTTTTTCAATGGCAAAAATCATTGAATATTGTAAATGCACAAGCAGTAATTTCTCCGCATTGCAAGGTGCAATTCTGAAATTTTTTACTTTTTCCTGCTCCTCTTAGCATGATAAAGAAGATTCAAAGAGAGTGAGATACCAGCTCCTTTCATTCAGTCAGTAGCTTCAATCATTTCTGGTATATGAATAACATGATGTTTTTCAATGGCAAAAATCAATGAATATTGTAAATGCACAAACAGTAATTTCTCCGCATTGCAAGGTGCAATTCTGAAATTTTTTGCTTTTTCCTGCTCCTCTTAGCATGATAAAGAAGATTCAAAGAGAGTGAGATGCCAGCTCCTTTCATTCAGTCAGTAGCTTCAAACATTTCTGGTATATGAATAACATGATGTTTTTCAATGGCAAAAATCAATGAATATTGTAAATGCACAAACAGTAATTTCTCCGCATTTCAAAGTGCAAGTCTGAAATTTTTTGCTTTTTCCTGCTCCTCTTAGTATGATAAAGAAGATTCAAAGAGAGTGAGATGCCAGCTACTTTCATTCAGTCAGTAGCTTCAATCATTTCTGGACGTTTTTCAATGGTAAAAATCAATGAATATTGTAAATGCACAAACAGTAATTTCTCCACATTGCAAGGTGCAATTCTGACATTTTTTGCTTTTTCCTGCTCCTCTTAGCATGATAAAGAAGATTCAAAGAGAGTGAGATGCCAGCTCCTTTCATTCAGTCAGTAGCTTCAAACATTTCTGGTATATGAATAACATGATGTTTTTCAAAGGCAAAAATCAATGAATATTGTAAATGCACAAACAGTAATTTCTCCGCATTGCAAGGTGCAATTCTGAATTTTTTTGCTTTTTCCTGCTCCTCTTAGCATGATAAAGAAGATTCAAAGAGAGTGAGATGCCAGCTTCTTTCATTCAGTCAGTAGCTTCAATCATTTCTGGATGTTTTTCAATGGCAAAAATCAATGAATATTGTAAATGCACAAACTGTAATTTCTCCGCATTGCAAGGTGCAATTCTGAAATTTTTTGCTTTTTCCTGCTCCTCTTAGCATGATAAAGAAGATTCAAAGAGAGTGAGATGCCAGCTCCTTTCATTCAGTCAGTACCTTCAATCATTTCTGGACGTTTTTCAATGGCAAAAATCAATGAATATTGTAAATGCACAAACAGTAATTTCTCCGCATTGCAAGGTGCAATTCTGAAATTTTTTGCTTTTTCCCTCTCCTCTTAGCATGATAAAGAAGATTCAAAGAGAGTGAGGTGCCAGCTCCTTTCCTTAGGTCAGTAGCTTCAAACATTTCTGGACGTTTTTCAATGGCAAAAATCAATGAATATTGTAAATGCACAAACAGTAATTTCTCCGCATTGCAAGGTGCAATTCTGAAATTTTTTGCTTTTTCCTGCTCCTCTTAGCATGATAAAGAAGATTCAAAGAGAGTGAGATGCCAGCTCCTTTCATTCAGTCAGTACCTTCAATCATTTCTGGACGTTTTTCAATGGCAAAAATCAATGAATATTGTAAATGCACAAACAGTAATTTCTCCGCATTGCAAGGTGCAATTCTGAAATTTTTTGCTTTTTCCCGCTCCTCTTAGCATGATAAAGAAGATTCAAAGAGAGTGAGGTGCCAGCTCCTTTCATTCAGTCAGTAGCTTCAAACATTTCTGGTATATGAATAACATGTTTTTCAATGGCAAAAATCAATGAATATTGTAAATGCACAAACAGTAATTTCTCCGCATTGCAAGGTGCAATTCTGAAATTTTTTGCTTTTTCCTGCTCCTCTTAGCATGATAAAGAAGATTCAAAGAGAGTGAGATGCCAGCTCCTTTCATTCAGTCAGTAGCTTCAATCATTTCTGGACGTTTTTCAATGGCAAAAATCAATGAATATTGTAAATGCACAAACAGTAATTTCTCCGCATTGCAAGGTGCAATCCTGAAATTTTTTGCTTTTTCCTGCTCCTCTTAGCATGATAAAGAAGATTCAAAGAGAGTGATATGCCAGCTCCTTTCATTCAGTCAGTACCTTCAATCATTTCTGGACGTTTTTCAATGGCAAAAATCAATGAATATTGTAAATGCACAAACAGTAATTTCTCCGCATTGCAAGGTGCAATTCTGAAATTTTTTGCTTTTTCCTGCTCCTCTTAGCATGATAAAGAAGATTCAAAGAGAGTGAGATGCCTTCTCCTTTCATTCAGTCAGTAGCTTCAATCATTTCTGGACGTTTTTCAATGGCAAAAATCAATGAATATTGTAAATGCACAAACTGTAATTTCTCCGCATTGCAAGGTGCAATTCTGAAATTTTTTGCTTTTTCCTGCTCCTCTTAGCATGATAAAGAAGATTCAAAGAGAGTGAGATGCCAGCTCCTTTCATTCAGTCAGTAGCTTCAATCATTTCTGGTATATGAATAACATGATGTTTTTCAATAGCAAAAATCAATGAATATTGTAAATGCACAAACAGTAATTTCTCCGCATTGCAAGGTGCAATTCTGAAATTTTTTGCTTTTTCCTGCTCCTCTTAGCATGATAAAGAAGATTCAAAGAGAGTGAGATGCCAGCTCCTTTCAATCAGTCAGTAGCTTCAATCATTTCTGGACGTTTTTCAATGGCAAAAATCAATGAATATTGTAAATGCACAAACAGTAATTTCTCCGCATTGCAAGGTGCAATTCTGAAATTTTTTGATTTTTCCTGCTCCTCTTAGCATGATAAACAAGATTCAAAGAGAGTGAGATGCCAGCTCCTTTCATTCAGTCAGTAGCTTCAATCATTTCTGGACGTTTTTCAATGGCAAAAATGATTGAATATTGTAAATGCACAAGCAGTAATTTCTCCGCATTGCAAGGTGCAATTCTGAAATTTTTTACTTTTTCCTGCTCCTCTTAGCATGATAAAGAAGATTCAAAGAGAGTGAGATGCCAGCTCCTTTCATTCAGTCAGTAGCTTCAATCATTTCTGGTATATGAATAACATGATGTTTTTCAATGGCAAAAATCAATGAATATTGTAAATGCACAAACAGTAATTTCTCCGCATTGCAAGGTGCAATTCTGAAATTTTTTGCTTTTTCCTGCTCCTCTTAGCATGATAAAGAAGATTCAAAGAGAGTGAGATGCCAGCTCCTTTCATTCAGTCAGTAGCTTCAAACATTTCTGGTATATGAATAACATGATGTTTTTCAATGGCAAAAATCAATGAATATTGTAAATGCACAAACAGTAATTTCTCCGCATTTCAAAGTGCAAGTCTGAAATTTTTTGCTTTTTCCTGCTCCTCTTAGTATGATAAAGAAGATTCAAAGAGAGTGAGATGCCAGCTACTTTCATTCAGTCAGTAGCTTCAATCATTTCTGGACGTTTTTCAATGGTAAAAATCAATGAATATTGTAAATGCACAAACCGTAATTTCTCCACATTGCAAGGTGCAATTCTGAAATTTTTTGCTTTTTCCTGCTCCTCTTAGCATGATAAAGAAGATTCAAAGAGAGTGAGATGCAAGCTCCTTTCATTCAGTCAGTAGCTTCAAACATTTCTGGTATATGAATAACATGATGTTTTTCAATGGCAAAAATCAATGAATATTGTAAATGCACAAACAGTAATTTCTCCGCATTGCAAGGTGCAATTCTGAATTTTTTTGCTTTTTCCTGCTCCTCTTAGCATGATAAAGAAGATTCAAAGAGAGTGAGATGCCAGCTTCTTTCATTCAGTCAGTAGCTTCAATCATTTCTGGATGTTTTTCAATGGCAAAAATCAATGAATATTGTAAATGCACAAACTGTAATTTCTCCGCATTGCAAGGTGCAATTCTGAAATTTTTTGCTTTTTCCTGCTCCTCTTAGCATGATAAAGAAGATTCAAAGAGAGTGAGATGCCAGCTCCTTTCATTCAGTCAGTACCTTCAATCATTTCTGGACGTTTTTCAATGGCAAAAATCAATGAATATTGTAAATGCACAAACAGTAATTTCTCCGCATTGCAAGGTGCAATTCTGAAATTTTTTGCTTTTTCCCTCTCCTCTTAGCATGATAAAGAAGATTCAAAGAGAGTGAGGTGCCAGCTCCTTTCATTAGGTCAGTAGCTTCAAACATTTCTGGACGTTTTTCAATGGCAAAAATCAATGAATATTGTAAATGCACAAACAGTAATTTCTCCGCATTGCAAGGTGCAATTCTGAAATTTTTTGCTTTTTCCTGCTCCTCTTAGCATGATAAAGAAGATTCAAAGAGAGTGAGATGCCAGCTCCTTTCATTCAGTCAGTACCTTCAATCATTTCTGGACGTTTTTCAATGGCAAAAATCAATGAATATTGTAAATGCACAAACAGTAATTTCTCCGCATTGCAAGGTGCAATTCTGAAATTTTTTGCTTTTTCCCGCTCCTCTTAGCATGATAAAGAAGATTCAAAGAGAGTGAGGTGCCAGCTCCTTTCATTCAGTCAGTAGCTTCAAACATTTCTGGTATATGAATAACATGTTTTTCAATGGCAAAAATCAATGAATATTGTAAATGCACAAACAGTAATTTCTCCGCATTGCAAGGTGCAATTCTGAAATTTTTTGCTTTTTCCTGCTCCTCTTAGCATGATAAAGAAGATTCAAAGAGAGTGAGATGCCAGCTCCTTTCATTCAGTCAGTAGCTTCAATCATTTCTGGACGTTTTTCAATGGCAAAAATCAATGAATATTGTAAATGCACAAACAGTAATTTCTCCGCATTGCAAGGTGCAATTCTGAAATTTTTTGCTTTTTCCTGCTCCTCTTAGCATGATAAAGAAGATTCAAAGAGAGTGAGATGCCAGCTCCTTTCATTCAGTCAGTAGCTTCAATCATTTCTGGACGTTTTTCAATGGCAAAAATCAATGAATATTGTAAATGCACAAACAGTAATTTCTCCGCATTGCAAGGTGCAATTCTGAAATTTTTTGCTTTTTCCTGCTCCTCTTAGCATGATAAAGAAGATTCAAAGAGAGTGAGATGCCAGCTCCTTTCATTCAGTCAGTAGCTTCAAACATTTCTGGTATATGAATAACATGATGTTTTTCAATGGCAAAAATCAATGAATATTGTAAATGCACAAACAGTAATTTCTCCGCATTGCAAGGTGCAAGTCTGAAATTTTTTGCTTTTTCCTGCTCCTCTTAGCATGATAAAGAAGATTCAAAGAGAGTGAGATGCCAGCTACTTTCATTCAGTCAGTAGCTTCAATCATTTCTGGACGTTTTTCAATGGTAAAAATCAATGAATATTGTAAATGCACAAACAGTAATTTCTCCACATTGCAATGTGCAATTCTAAAATTTTTTGCTTTTTCCTGCTCCTCTTAGCATGATAAAGAAGATTCAAAGAGAGTGAGATGCCAGCTCCTTTCATTCAGTCAGTACCTTCAATCATTTCTGGACGTTTTTCAATGGCAAAAATCAATGAATATTGTAAATGCACAAACAGTAATTTCTCCGCATTGCAATGTGCAATTCTGAAATTTTTTGCTTTTTCCTGCTCCTCTTAGCATGATAAAGAAGATTCAAAGAGAGTGAGATGCCAGCTCCTTTCATTCAGTCAGTAGCTTCAAACATTTCTGGTATATGAATAACATGATGTTTTTCAATGGCAAAAATCAATGAATATTGTAACAGCACAAACAGTAATTTCTCCGCATTGCAAGGTGCATGTCTGAAATTTTTTGCTTTTTCCTGCTCCTCTTAGCATGATAAAGAAGATTCAAAGAGAGTGAGATGCCAGCTCCTTTCATTCAGTCAGTAGCTTCAAACATTTCTGGTATATGAATAACATGATGTTTTTCAATGGCAAAAATCAATGAATATTGTAAATGCACAAACAGTAATTTCTCCGCATTGCAAGGTGCAAGTCTGAAATTTTTTGCTTTTTCCTGCTCCTCTTAGCATGATAAAGAAGATTCAAACAGAGTGAGATGCCAGCTACTTTCATTCAGTCAGTAGCTTCAATCATTTCTGGACGTTTTTCAATGGTAAAAATCAATGAATATTGTAAATGCACAAACAGTAATTTCTCCACATTGCAAGGTGCAATTCTGAAATTTTTTGCTTTTTCCTGCTCCTCTTAGCATGATAAAGAAGATTCAAAGAGAGTGAGATGACAGCTCCTTTCATTCAGTCAGTAGCTTCAAACATTTCTGGTATATGAATAACATGATGTTTTTCAATGGCAAAAATCAATGAATATTGTAAATGCACAAACAGTAATTTCTCCGCATTGCAAGGTGCAATTCTGAAATTTTTTGCTTTTTCCTGCTCCTCTTAGCATGATAAAGAAGATTCAAAGAGAGTGAGATTCCAGCTTCTTTCATTCAGTCAGTAGCTTCAATCATTTCTGGATGTTTTTCAATGGCAAAAATCAATGAATATTGTAAATGCACAAACTGTAATTTCTCCGCATTGCAAGGTGCAATTCTGAAATTTTTTGCTTTTTCCTGCTCCTCTTAGCATGATAAAGAAGATTCAAAGAGAGTGAGATGCCAGCTCCTTTCATTCAGTCAGTAGCTTCAATCATTTCTGGACGTTTTTCAATGGCAAAAATCAATGAATATTGTAAATGCACAAACAGTAATTTCTCCGCATTGCAAGGTGCAATTCTGAAATTTTTTGCTTTTTCCTGCTCCTCTTAGCATGATAAAGAAGATTCTAAGAGAGTGAGATGCCAGCTCCTTTCATTCAGTCAGTAGCTTCAATCATTTCTGGACGTTTTTCAATGGCAAAAATCAATGAATATTGTAAATGCACAAACAGTAATTTCTCTGCATTGCAAGGTGCAATTCTGAAATTTTTTGCTTTTTCCCGCTCCTCTTAGCATGATAAAGAAGATTCAAAGAGAGTGAGGTGCCAGCTCCTTTCATTCAGTCAGTAGCTTCAAACATTTCTGGTATATGAATAACATGTTTTTCAATGGCAAAAATCAATGAATATTGTAAATGCACAAACAGTAATTTCTCCGCATTGCAATGTGCAATTCTGAAATTTTTTGCTTTTTCCTGCTCCTCTTAGCATGATAAAGAAGATTCAAAGAGAGTGAGATGCCAGCTCCTTTCATTCAGTTAGTAGCTTCAATCATTTCTGGACGTTTTTCAATGGCAAAAATCAATGAATATTGTAAATGCACAAACAGTAATTTCTCCGCATTGCAAGGTGCAATTCTGAAATTTTTTGCTTTTTCCTGCTCCTCTTAGCATGATAAAGAAGATTCAAAGAGAGTGAGATGCCAGCTCCTTTCATTCAGTCAGTAGCTTCAATCATTTCTGGACGTTTTTCAATGGCAAAAATCAATGAATATTGTAAATGCACAAACAGTAATTTCTCCGCATTGCAAGGTGCAATTCTGAAATTTTTTGCTTTTTCCTGCTCCTCTTAGCATGATAAAGAAGATTCAAAGAGAGTGAGATGCCAGCTCCTTTCATTCAGTCAGTAGCTTCAAACATTTCTGGTATATGAATAACATGATGTTTTTCAATGGCAAAAATCAATGAATATTGTAAATGCACAAACAGTAATTTCTCCGCATTGCAAGGTGCAAGTCTGAAATTTTTTGCTTTTTCCTGCTCCTCTTAGCATGATAAAGAAGATTCAAAGAGAGTGAGATGCCAGCTACTTTCATTCAGTCAGTAGCTTCAATCATTTCTGGACGTTTTTCAATGGTAAAAATCAATGAATATTGTAAATGCACAAACAGTAATTTCTCCACATTGCAATGTGCAATTCTAAAATTTTTTGCTTTTTCCTGCTCCTCTTAGCATGATAAAGAAGATTCAAAGAGAGTGAGATGCCAGCTCCTTTCATTCAGTCAGTAGCTTCAAACATTTCTGGTATATGAATAACATGATGTTTTTCAATGGCAAAAATCAATGAATATTGTAAATGCACAAACAGTAATTTCTCCGCATTGCAAGGTGCAATTCTGAAATTTTTTCCTTTTTCCTGCTCCTCTTAGCATGATAAAGAAGATTCAAAGAGAGTGAGATGCCAACTCCTTTCATTCAGTCAGTAGCTTCAAACATTTCTGGTATATGAATAACATGATGTTTTTCAATGGCAAAAATCAATGAATATTGTAAATGCACAAACAGTAATTTCTCCGCATTGCAAGGTGCAATTCTGAAATTTTTTGCTTTTTCCTGCTCCTCTTAGCATGATAAAGAAGATTCAAAGAGAGTGAGATGCCAGCTCCTTTCATTCAGTCAGTAGCTTCAATCATTTCTGGACGTTTTTCAATGGCAAAAATCAATGAATATTGTAAATGCACAAACAGTAATTTCTCCGCATTGCAAGGTGCAATTCTGAAATTTTTTTGCTTTTCCTGCTCCTCTTAGCATGATAAAGAAGATTCAAAGAGAGTGAGATGCCAGCTCCTTTCATTCAGTCAGTACCTTCAATCATTTCTGGACGTTTTTCAATGGCAAAAATCAATGAATATTGTAAATGCACAAACAGTAATTTCTCCGCATTGCAAGGTGCAATTCTGAAATTTTTTGCTTTTTCCCGCTCCTCTTAGCATGATAAAGAAGATTCAAAGAGAGAGAGTTGCCAGCTCCTTTCATTCAGTCAGTAGCTTCTAACATTTCTGGTATATGAATAACATGTTTTTCAATGGCAAAAATCAATGAATATTGTAAATGCACAAACAGTAATTTCTCCGCATTGCAAGGTGCAATTCTGAAATTTTTTGCTTTTTCCTGCTCCTCTTAGCATGATAAAGAAGATTCAAAGAGAGTGAGATGCCAGCTCCTTTCATTCAGTCAGTAGCTTCAATCATTTCTGGACGTTTTTCAATGGCAAAAATCAATGAATATTGTAAATGCACAAACAGTAATTTCTCCGCATTGCAAGGTGCAATTCTGAAATTTTTTGCTTTTTCCTGCTCCTCTTAGCATGATAAAGAAGATTCAAAGAGAGTGAGATGCCAGCTCCTTTCATTCAGTCAGTAGCTTCAATCATTTCTGGACGTTTTTCAATGGCAAAAATCAATGAATATTGTAAATGCACAAACAGTAATTTCTCCGCATTGCAAGGTGCAATTCTGAAATTTTTTGCTTTTTCCTGCTCCTCTTAGCATGATAAAGAAGATTCAAAGAGAGTGAGATGCCAGCTCCTTTGATTCAGTCAGTAGCTTCAAACATTTCTGGTATATGAATAACATGATGTTTTTCAATGGCAAAAATCAATGAATATTGTAAATGCACAAACAGTAATTTCTCCGCATTGCAAGGTGCAAGTCTGAAATTTTTTGCTTTTTCCTGCTCCTCTTAGCATGATAAAGAATATTCAAAGAGAGTGAGATGCCAGCTACTTTCATTCAGTCAGTAGCTTCAATCATTTCTGGACGTTTTTCAATGGTAAAAATCAATGAATATTGTAAATGCACAAACAGTAATTTCTCCATATTGCAAGGAGCAATTCTGAAATTTTTTGCTTTTTCCTGCTCCTCTTAGCATGATAAAGAAGATTCAAAGAGAGTGAGGTGCCAGCTCCTTTCATTCAGTCAGGAGCTTCAAACATTTCTGGTATATGAATAACATGTTTTTCAATGGCAAAAATCAATGAATATTGTAAATGCACAAACAGTAATTTCTCCGCATTGCAAGGTGCAATTCTGAAATTTTTTGCTTTTTCCTGCTCCTCTTAGCATGATAAAGAAGATTCAAAGAGAGTGAGATGCCAGCTCCTTTCATTCAGTCAGTAGCTTCAATCATTTCTGGACGTTTTTCAATGGCAAAAATCAATGAATATTGTAAATGCACAAACAGTAATTTCTCCGCATTGCAAGGTGCAATTCTGAAATTTTTTGCTTTTTCCTGCTCCTCTTAGCATGATAAAGAAGATTCAAAGAGAGTGAGATGCCAGCTCTTTTCATTCAGTCAGTAGCTTCAATCATTTCTGGACGTTTTTCAATGGCAAAAATCAATGAATATTGTAAATGCACAAACAGTAATTTCTCCGCATTGCAAGGTGCAATTCTGAAATTTTTTGCTTTTTCCTGCTCCTCTTAGCATGATAAACAAGATTCAAAGAGAGTGAGATGCCAGCTCCTTTCATTCAGTCAGTAGCTTCAATCATTTCTGGACGTTTTTCAATGGCAAAAATCATTGAATATTGTAAATGCACAAACAGTAATTTCTCCGCATTGCAAGGTGCAATTCTGAAATTTTTTACTTTTTCCTGCTCCTCTTAGCATGATAAAGAAGATTCAAAGAGAGTGAGATGCCAGCTCCTTTCATTCAGTCAGTAGCTTCAATCATTTCTGGTATATGAATAACATGATGTTTTTCAATCGCAAAAATCAATGAATATTGTAAATGCACAAACAGTAATTTCTCCGCATTGCAAGGTGCAATTCTGAAATTTTTTGCTTTTTCCTGCTCCTCTTAGCATGATAAAGAAGATTCAAAGAGAGTGAGATGCCAGCTCCTTTCATTCAGTCAGTAGCTTCAATCATTTCTGGATGTTTTTCAATGGCAAAAATCAATGAATATTGTAAATGCACAAACAGTAATTTCTCCGCATTGCAAGGTGCAATTCTGAAATTTTTTGCTTTTTCCTGCTCCTCTTAGCATGATAAAGAAGATTCAAAGAGAGTGAGATGCCAGCTCCTTTCCTTCAGTCAGTAGCTTCAATCATTTCTGGTATATGAATAACATGATGTTTTTCAATGGCAAAAATCAATGAATTTTGTAAATGCACAAACAATAATTTCTCCGCATTGCAAGGCGCAATTCTGAAATTTTTTGCTTTTTCCTGCTCCTCTTAGCATGATAATGAAGATTCAAAGACAGTGCGATGCCAGCTCCTTTCCTTCAGTCAGTAGCGTCAATCATTTCTGGCATATGAATAACATGATGTTTTTCAATGGCAAAAATCAATGAATATTGTAAATGCACAAACAGTAATTTCTCCGCATTGCAAGGTGCAATTCTGAAATTTTTTGCTTTTTACTGCTCCTCTTAGCATGATAAAGAAGATTCAAAGAGAGTGAGATGCCAGCTCCTTTCATTCAGTCAGTAGCTTCAATCATTTCTGGACGTTTTTCAATGGCAAAAATCAATGAATATTGTAAATGCACAAACAGTAATTTCTCCGCATTGCAAGGTGCAATTCTGAAATTTTTTGCTTTTTCCTGCTCCTCTTAGCATGATAAAGAAGATTCAAAGAGAGTGAGATGCCAGCTCCTTTCATTCAGTCAGTAGCTTCAAACATTTCTGGTATATGAATAACATGATGTTTTTCAATGGCAAAAATCAATGAATATTGTAAATGCACAAACAGTAATTTCTCCGCATTGCAAGGTGCAATTCTGAAATTTTTTGCTTTTTCCTGCTCCTCTTAGCATGATAAAGAAGATTCAAAGAGAGTGAGATGCCAGCTCCTTTCATTCAGTCAGTAGCTTCAATCATTTCTGGACATTTTTCAATGGCAAAAATCAATGAATATTGTAAATGCACAAACAGTAATTTCTCCGCATTGCAAGGAGCAATTCTGAAATTTTTTGCTTTTTCCTGCTCCTCTTAGCATGATAAAGAAGATTCAAAGAGAGTGAGATGCCAGCTCCTTTCATTCAGTCAGTAGCTTCAATCATTTCTGGACGTTTTTCAATGGCAAAAATCAATGAATATTGTAAATGCACAAACAGTAATTTCTCCGCATTGCAAGGTGCAATTCTGAAATTTTTTGCTTTTTCCTGCTCCTCTTAGCATGATAAAGAAGATTCAAAGAGAGTGAGGTGCCAGCTCCTTTCATTCAGTCAGGAGCTTCAAACATTTCTGGTATATGAATAACATGTTTTTCAATGGCAAAAATCAATGAATATTGTAAATGCACAAACAGTAATTTCTCCGCATTGCAAGGTGCAATTCTGAAATTTTTTGCTTTTTCCTGCTCCTCTTAGCATGATAAAGAAGATTCAAAGAGAGTGAGATGCCAGCTCCTTTCATTCAGTCAGTAGCTTCAATCATTTCTGGACGTTTTTCAATGGCAAAAATCAATGAATATTGTAAATGCACAAACAGTAATTTCTCCGCATTGCAAGGTGCAATTCTGAAATTTTTTGCTTTTTCCTGCTCCTCTTAGCATGATAAAGAAGATTCAAAGAGAGTGAGATGCCAGCTCCTTTCATTCAGTCAGTAGCTTCAAACATTTCTGGTATATGAATAACATGATGTTTTTCAATGGCAAAAATCAATGAATATTGTAAATGCACAAACAGTAATTTCTCCGCATTGCAAGGAGCAATTCTGAAATTTTTTGCTTTTTCCTGCTCCTCTTAGCATGATAAAGAAGATTCAAAGAGAGTGAGATGCCAGCTCCTTTCATTCAGTCAGTAGCTTCAATCATTTCTGGACGTTTTTCAATGGCAAAAATCAATGAATATTGTAAATGCACAAACAGTAATTTCTCCGCATTGCAAGGTGCAATTCTGAAATTTTTTGCTTTTTCCTGCTCCTCTTAGCATGATAAAGAAGATTCAAAGAGAGTGAGGTGCCAGCTCCTTTCATTCAGTCAGGAGCTTCAAACATTTCTGGTATATGAATAACATGTTTTTCAATGGCAAAAATCAATGAATATTGTAAATGCACAAACAGTAATTTCTCCGCATTGCAAGGTGCAATTCTGAAATTTTTTGCTTTTTCCTGCTCCTCTTAGCATGATAAAGAAGATTCAAAGAGAGTGAGATGCCAGCTCCTTTCATTCAGTCAGTAGCTTCAATCATTTCTGGACGTTTTTCAATGGCAAAAATCAATGAATATTGTAAATGCACAAACAGTAATTTCTCCGCATTGCAAGGTGCAATTCTGAAATTTTTTGCTTTTTCCTGCTCCTCTTAGCATGATAAAGAAGATTCAAAGAGAGTGAGATGCCAGCTCCTTTCATTCAGTCAGTAGCTTCAATCATTTCTGGACGTTCTTCAATGGCAAAAATCAATGAATATTGTAAATGCACAAACTGTAATTTCTCCGCATTGCAAGGTGCAATTCTGAAATTTTTTGCTTTTTCCTGCTCCTCTTAGCATGATAAACAAGATTCAAAGAGAGTGAGATGCCAGCTCCTTTCATTCAGTCAGTAGCTTCAATCATTTCTGGACGTTTTTCAATGGCAAAAATCATTGAATATTGTAAATGCACAAACAGTAATTTCTCCGCATTGCAAGGTGCAATTCTGAAATTTTTTACTTTTTCCTGTTCCTCTTAGCATGATAAAGAAGATTCAAAGAGAGTGAGATGCCAGCTCCTTTCATTCAGTCAGTAGCTTCAATCACTTCTGGTATATTAATAACATGATGTTTTTCAATCGCAAAAATCAATGAATATTATAAATGCACAAACAGTAATTTCTCCGCATTGCAAGGTGCAATTCTGAAATTTTTTGCTTTTTCCTGCTTCTCTTAGCATGATAAAGAAGATTCAAAGAGAGTGAGATGCCAGCTCCTTTCATTCAGTCAGTAGCTTCAATCATTTCTGGACGTTTTTCAATGGCAAAAATCAATGAATATTGTAAATGCACAAACAGTAATTTCTCCGCATTGCAAGGTGCAATTCTGAAATTTTTTGCTTTTTCCTGCTCCTCTTAGCATGATAAAGAAGATTCAAAGAGAGTGAGATGCCAGCTCCTTTCATTCAGTCAGTAGCTTCAATCATTTCTGGTATATGAATAACATGATGTTTTTCAATGGCAAAAATCAATGAATACTGTAAATGCACAAACTGTAATTTCTCCGCATTGCAAGGTGCAATTCTGAAATTTTTTGCTTTTTCCTGCTCCTCTTAGCATGATAAAGAAGATTCAAAGAGAGTGAGATGCCAGCTCCTTTCATTCAGTCAGTAGCTTCAATCATTTCTGGACGTTTTTCAATGGCAAAAATCAATGAATATTGTAAATGCACAAACAGTAATTTCTCCGCATTGCAAGGTGCAATTCTGAAATTTTTTGCTTTTTCCTGCTCCTCTTAGCATGATAAACAAGATTCAAAGAGAGTGAGATGCCAGCTCCTTTCATTCAGTCAGTAACTTCAATCATTTCTGGACGTTTTTCAATGGCAAAAATCATTGAATATTGTAAATGCACAAACAGTAATTTCTCCGCATTGCAAGGTGCAATTCTGAAATTTTTTACTTTTTCCTGCTCCTCTTAGCATGATAAAGAAGATTCAAAGAGAGTGAGATGCCAGCTCCTTTCATTCAGTCAGTAGCTTCAATCATTTCTGGTATATGAATAACATGATGTTTTTCAATCGCAAAAATTAATGAATATTGTAAATGCACAAACAGTAATTTCTCCGCATTGCAAGGTGCAATTCTGAAATTTTTTGCTTTTTCCTGCTCCTCTTAGCATGATAAAGAAGATTCAAAGAGAGTGAGATGCCAGCTCCTTTCATTCAGTCAGTAGCTTCAATCATTTCTGGACGTTTTTCAATGGCAAAAATCAATGAATATTGTAAATGCACAAACTGTAATTTCTCCGCATTGCAAGGTGCAATTCTGAAATTTTTTGCTTTTTCCTGCTCCTCTTAGCATGATAAAGAAGATTCAAAGAGAGTGAGATGCCAGCTCCTTTCATTCAGTCAGTAGCTTCAATCATTTCTGGTATATGAATAACATGATGTTTTTCAATAGCAAAAATCAATGAATATTGTAAATGCACAAACAGTAATTTCTCCGCATTGCAAGGTGCAATTCTGAAATTTTTTGCTTTTTCCTGCTCCTCTTAGCATGATAAAGAAGATTCAAAGAGAGTGAGATGCCAGCTCCTTTCATTCAGTCAGTAGCTTCGATCATTTCTGGACGTTTTTCAATGGCAAAAATCAATGAATATTGTAAATGCACAAACAGTAATTTCTCCGCATTGCAAGGAGCAATTCTGAAATTTTTTGCTTTTTCCTGCTCCTCTTAGCATGATAAACAAGATTCAAAGAGAGTGAGATGCCAGCTCCTTTCATTCAGTCAGTAGCTTCAATCATTTCTGGACGTTTTTCAATGGCAAAAATCATTGAATATTGTAAATGCACAAACAGTAATTTCTCCGCATTGCAAGGTGCAATTCTGAAATTTTTTACTTTTTCCTGCTCCTCTTAGCATGATAAAGAAGATTCAAAGAGAGTGAGATGCCAGCTCCTTTCATTCAGTCAGTAGCTTCAATCATTTCTGGTATATTAATAACATGATGTTTTTCAATCGCAAAAATCAATGAATATTGTAAATGCACAAACAGTAATTTCTCCGCATTGCAAGGTGCAATTCTGAAATTTTTTGCTTTTTCCTGCTCCTCTTAGCATGATAAAGAAGATTCAAAGAGAGTGAGATGCCAGCTCCTTTCATTCAGTCAGTAGCTTCAATCATTTCTGGACGTTTTTCAATGGCAAAAATCAATGAATATTGTAAATGCACAAACAGTAATTTCTCCGCATTGCAAGGTGCAATTCTGAAATTTTTTGCTTTTTCCTGCTCCTCTTAGCATGATAAAGAAGATTCAAAGATAGTGAGATGCCATCTCCTTTCATTCAGTCAGTAGCTTCAATCATTTCTGGTATATGAATAACATGATGTTTTTCAATGGCAAAAATCAATGAATATTGTAAATGCACAAACAGTAATTTCTCCGCATTGCAAGGTGCAATTCTGAAATTTTTTGCTTTTTCCTGCTCCTCTTAGCATGATAAAGAAGATTCAAAGAGAGTGAGATGCCAGCTCCTTTCATTCAGTCAGTAGCTTCAATCATTTCTGGACGTTTTTCAATGGCAAAAATCAATGAATATTGTAAATGCACAAACATTAATTTCTCCGCATTGCAAGGTGCAATTCTGAAATTTTTTGCTTTTTCCTGCTCCTCTTAGCATGATAAACAAGATTCAAAGAGAGTGAGATGCCAGCTCCTTTCATTCAGTCAGTAACTTCAATCATTTCTGGACGTTTTTCAATGGCAAAAATCATTGAATATTGTAAATGCACAAACAGTAATTTCTCCGCATTGCAAGGTGCAATTCTGAAATTTTTTACTTTTTCCTGCTCCTCTTAGCATGATAAAGAAGATTCAAAGAGAGTGAGATGCCAGCTCCTTTCATTCAGTCAGTAGCTTCAATCATTTCTGGACGTTTTTCAATGGCAAAAATCATTGAATATTGTAAATGCACAAACAGTAATTTCTCCGCATTGCAAGGTGCAATTCTGAAATTTTTTACTTTTTCCTGCTCCTCTTAGCATGATAAAGAAGATTCAAAGAGAGTGAGATGCCAGCTCCTTTCATTCAGTCAGTAGCTTCAATCATTTCTGGTATATTAATAACATGATGTTTTTCAATCGCAAAAATCAATGAATATTGTAAATGCACAAACAGTAATTTCTCCGCATTGCAAGGTGCAATTCTGAAATTTTTTGCTTTTTCCTGCTCCTCTTAGCATGATAAAGATGATTCAAAGAGAGTGAGATGCCAGCTCCTTTCATTCAGTCAGTAGCTTCAATCATTTCTGGACGTTTTTCAATGGCAAAAATCAATGAATATTGTAAATGCACAAACAGTAATTTCTCCGCATTGCAAGGTGCAATTCTGAAATTTTTTGCTTTTTCCTGCTCCTCTTAGCATGATAAAGAAGATTCAAAGAGAGTGAGATGCCAGCTCCTTTCATTCAGTCAGTAGCTTCAATCATTTCTGGTATATGAATAACATGATGTTTTTCAATGGCAAAAATCAATGAATATTGTAAATGCACAAACAGTAATTTCTCCGCATTGCAAGGTGCAATTCTGAAATTTTTTGCTTTTTCCTGCTCCTCTTAGCATGATAAAGAAGATTCAAAGAGAGTGAGATGCCAGCTCCTTTCATTCAGTCAGTAGCTTCAAACATTTCTGGACGTTTTTCAATGGCAAAAATCAATGAATATTGTAAATGCACAAACAGTAATTTCTCCGCATTGCAAGGTGCAATTCTGAAATTTTTTGCTTTTTCCTGCTCCTCTTAGCATGATAAACAAGATTCAAAGAGAGTGAGATGCCAGCTCCTTTCATTCAGTCAGTAGCTTCAATCATTTCTGGACGTTTTTCAATGGCAAAAATCAATGAATATTGTAAATGCACAAACAGTAATTTCTCCGCATTGCAAGGTGCAATTCTGAAATTTTTTGCTTTTTCCTGCTCCTCTTAGCATGATAAAGAAGATTCAAAGAGAGTGAGGTGCCAGCTCCTTTCATTCAGTCAGGAGCTTCAAACATTTCTGGTATATGAATAACATGTTTTTCAATGGCAAAAATCAATGAATATTGTAAATGCACAAACAGTAATTTCTCCGCATTGCAAGGTGCAATTCTGAAATTTTTTGCTTTTTCCTGCTCCTCTTAGCATGATAAAGAAGATTCAAAGAGAGTGAGATGCCAGCTCCTTTCATTCAGTCAGTAGCTTCAATCATTTCTGGACGTTTTTCAATGGCAAAAATCAATGAATATTGTAAATGCACAAACAGTAATTTCTCCGCATTGCAAGGTGCAATTCTGAAATTTTTTGCTTTTTCCTGCTCCTCTTAGCATGATAAAGAAGATTCAAAGAGAGTGAGATGCCAGCTCCTTTCATTCAGTCAGTAGCTTCAATCATTTCTGGACGTTCTTCAATGGCAAAAATCAATGAATATTGTAAATGCACAAACTGTAATTTCTCCGCATTGCAAGGTGCAATTCTGAAATTTTTTGCTTTTTCCTGCTCCTCTTAGCATGATAAACAAGATTCAAAGAGAGTGAGATGCCAGCTCCTTTCATTCAGTCAGTAGCTTCAATCATTTCTGGACGTTTTTCAATGGCAAAAATCATTGAATATTGTAAATGCACAAACAGTAATTTCTCCGCATTGCAAGGTGCAATTCTGAAATTTTTTACTTTTTCCTGCTCCTCTTAGCATGATAAAGAAGATTCAAAGAGAGTGAGATGCCAGCTCCTTTCATTCAGTCAGTAGCTTCAATCATTTCTGGTATATTAATAACATGATGTTTTTCAATCGCAAAAATCAATGAATATTATAAATGCACAAACAGTAATTTCTCCGCATTGCAAGGTGCAATTCTGAAATTTTTTGCTTTTTCCTGCTTCTCTTAGCATGATAAAGAAGATTCAAAGAGAGTGAGATGCCAGCTCCTTTCATTCAGTCAGTAGCTTCAATCATTTCTGGACGTTTTTCAATGGCAAAAATCAATGAATATTGTAAATGCACAAACAGTAATTTCTCCGCATTGCAAGGTGCAATTCTGAAATTTTTTGCTTTTTCCTGCTCCTCTTAGCATGATAAAGAAGATTCAAAGAGAGTGAGATGCCAGCTCCTTTCATTCAGTCAGTAGCTTCAATCATTTCTGGTATATGAATAACATGATGTTTTTCAATGGCAAAAATCAATGAATACTGTAAATGCACAAACTGTAATTTCTCCGCATTGCAAGGTGCAATTCTGAAATTTTTTGCTTTTTCCTGCTCCTCTTAGCATGATAAAGAAGATTCAAAGAGAGTGAGATGCCAGCTCCTTTCATTCAGTCAGTAGCTTCAATCATTTCTGGACGTTTTTCAATGGCAAAAATCAATGAATATTGTAAATGCACAAACAGTAATTTCTCCGCATTGCAAGGTGCAATTCTGAAATTTTTTGCTTTTTCCTGCTCCTCTTAGCATGATAAACAAGATTCAAAGAGAGTGAGATGCCAGCTCCTTTCATTCAGTCAGTAACTTCAATCATTTCTGGACGTTTTTCAATGGCAAAAATCATTGAATATTGTAAATGCACAAACAGTAATTTCTCCGCATTGCAAGGTGCAATTCTGAAATTTTTTACTTTTTCCTGCTCCTCTTAGCATGATAAAGAAGATTCAAAGAGAGTGAGCTGCCAGCTCCTTTCATTCAGTCAGTAGCTTCAATCATTTCTGGTATATGAATAACATGATGTTTTTCAATCGCAAAAATCAATGAATATTGTAAATGCACAAACAGTAATTTCTCCGCATTGCAAGGTGCAATTCTGAAATTTTTTGCTTTTTCCTGCTCCTCTTAGCATGATAAAGAAGATTCAAAGAGAGTGAGATGCCAGCTCCTTTCATTCAGTCAGTAGCTTCAATCATTTCTGGACGTTTTTCAATGGCAAAAATCAATGAATATTGTAAATGCACAAACTGTAATTTCTCCGCATTGCAAGGTGCAATTCTGAAATTTTTTGCTTTTTCCTGCTCCTCTTAGCATGATAAAGAAGATTCAAAGAGAGTGAGATGCCAGCTCCTTTCATTCAGTCAGTAGCTTCAATCATTTCTGGTATATGAATAACATGATGTTTTTCAATAGCAAAAATCAATGAATATTGTAAATGCACAAACAGTAATTTCTCCGCATTGCAAGGTGCAATTCTGAAATTTTTTGCTTTTTCCTGCTCCTCTTAGCATGATAAAGAAGATTCAAAGAGAGTGAGATGCCAGCTCCTTTCATTCAGTCAGTAGCTTCAATCATTTCTGGACGTTTTTCAATGGCAAAAATCAATGAATATTGTAAATGCACAAACAGTAATTTCTCCGCATTGCAAGGTGCAATTCTGAAATTTTTTGCTTTTTCCTGCTCCTCTTAGCATGATAAACAAGATTCAAAGAGAGTGAGATGCCAGCTCCTTTCATTCAGTCAGTAGCTTCAATCATTTCTGGACGTTTTTCAATGGCAAAAATCATTGAATATTGTAAATGCACAAACAGTAATTTCTCCGCATTGCAAGGTGCAATTCTGAAATTTTTTACTTTTTCCTGCTCCTCTTAGCATGATAAAGAAGATTCAAAGAGAGTGAGATGCCAGCTCCTTTCATTCAGTCAGTAGCTTCAATCATTTCTGGTATATTAATAACATGATGTTTTTCAATCGCAAAAATCAATGAATATTGTAAATGCACAAACAGTAATTTCTCCGCATTGCAAGGTGCAATTCTGAAATTTTTTGCTTTTTCCTGCTCCTCTTAGCATGATAAAGAAGATTCAAAGAGAGTGAGATGCCAGCTCCTTTCATTCAGTCAGTAGCTTCAATCATTTCTGGACGTTTTTCAATGGCAAAAATCAATGAATATTGTAAATGCACAAACAGTAATTTCTCCGCATTGCAAGGTGCAATTCTGAAATTTTTTGCTTTTTCCTGCTCCTCTTAGCATGATAAAGAAGATTCAAAGAGAGTGAGATGCCAGCTCCTTTCATTCAGTCAGTAGCTTCAATCATTTCTGGTATATGAATAACATGATGTTTTTCAATGGCAAAAATCAATGAATATTGTAAATGCACAAACAGTAATTTCTCCGCATTGCAAGGTGCAATTCTGAAATTTTTTGCTTTTTCCTGCTCCTCTTAGCATGATAAAGAAGATTCAAAGAGAGTGAGATGCCAGCTCCTTTCATTCAGTCAGTAGCTTCAATCATTTCTGGACGTTTTTCAATGGCAAAAATCAATGAATATTGTAAATGCACAAACATTAATTTCTCCGCATTGCAAGGTGCAATTCTGAAATTTTTTGCTTTTTCCTGCTCCTCTTAGCATGATAAACAAGATTCAAAGAGAGTGAGATGCCAGCTCCTTTCATTCAGTCAGTAACTTCAATCATTTCTGGACGTTTTTCAATGGCAAAAATCATTGAATATTGTAAATGCACAAACAGTAATTTCTCCGCATTGCAAGGTGCAATTCTGAAATTTTTTACTTTTTCCTGCTCCTCTTAGCATGATAAAGAAGATTCAAAGAGAGTGAGATGCCAGCTCCTTTCATTCAGTCAGTAGCTTCAATCATTTCTGGACGTTTTTCAATGGCAAAAATCATTGAATATTGTAAATGCACAAACAGTAATTTCTCCGCATTGCAAGGTGCAATTCTGAAATTTTTTACTTTTTCCTGCTCCTCTTAGCATGATAAAGAAGATTCAAAGAGAGTGAGATGCCAGCTCCTTTCATTCAGTCAGTAGCTTCAATCATTTCTGGTATATTAATAACATGATGTTTTTCAATCGCAAAAATCAATGAATATTGTAAATGCACAAACAGTAATTTCTCCGCATTGCAAGGTGCAATTCTGAAATTTTTTGCTTTTTCCTGCTCCTCTTAGCATGATAAAGAAGATTCAAAGAGAGTGAGATGCCAGCTCCTTTCATTCAGTCAGTAGCTTCAATCATTTCTGGACGTTTTTCAATGGCAAAAATCAATGAATATTGTAAATGCACAAACAGTAATTTCTCCGCATTGCAAGGTGCAATTCTGAAATTTTTTGCTTTTTCCTGCTCCTCTTAGCATGATAAAGAAGATTCAAAGAGAGTGAGATGCCAGCTCCTTTCATTCAGTCAGTAGCTTCAATCATTTCTGGTATATGAATAACATGATGTTTTTCAATGGCAAAAATCAATGAATATTGTAAATGCACAAACAGTAATTTCTCCGCATTGCAAGGTGCAATTCTGAAATTTTTTGCTTTTTCCTGCTCCTCTTAGCATGATAAAGAAGATTCAAAGAGAGTGAGATGCCAGCTCCTTTCATTCAGTCAGTAGCTTCAAACATTTCTGGACGTTTTTCAATGGCAAAAATCAATGAATATTGTAAATGCACAAACAGTAATTTCTCCGCATTGCAAGGTGCAATTCTGAAATTTTTTGCTTTTTCCTGCTCCTCTTAGCATGATAAACAAGATTCAAAGAGAGTGAGATGCCAGCTCCTTTCATTCAGTCAGTAACTTCAATCATTTCTGGCCGTTTTTCAATGGCAAAAATCATTGAATATTGTAAATGCACAAACAGTAATTTCTCCGCATTGCAAGGTGCAATTCTGAAATTTTTTACTTTTTCCTGCTCCTCTTAGCATGATAAAGAAGATTCAAAGAGAGTGAGATGCCAGCTCCTTTCATTCAGTCAGTAGCTTCAATCATTTCTGGTATATGAATAACATGATGTTTTTCAATCGCAAAAATCAATGAATATTGTAAATGCACAAACAGTAATTTCTCCGCATTGCAAGGTGCAATTCTGAAATTTTTTGCTTTTTCCTGCTCCTCTTAGCATGATAAAGAAGATTCAAAGAGAGTGAGATGCCAGCTCCTTTCATTCAGTCAGTAGCTTCAATCATTTCTGGATGTTTTTCAATGGCAAAAATCAATGAATATTGTAAATGCACAAACAGTAATTTCTCCGCATTGCAAGGTGCAATTCTGAAATTTTTTGCTTTTTCCTGCTCCTCTTAGCATGATAAAGAAGATTCAAAGAGAGTGAGATGCCAGCTCCTTTCCTTCAGTCAGTAGCTTCAATCATTTCTGGTATATGAATAACATGATGTTTTTCAATGGCAAAAATCAATGAATTTTGTAAATGCACAAACAGTAATTTCTCCGCATTGCAAGGCGCAATTCTGAAATTTTTTGCTTTTTCCTGCTCCTCTTAGCATGATAAAGAAGATTCAAAGAGAGTGAGATGCCAGCTCCTTTCATTCAGTCAGTAGCTTCAATCATTTCTGGACATTTTTCAATGGCAAAAATCAATGAATATTGTAAATGCACAAACAGTAATTTCTCCGCATTGCAAGGTGCAATTCTGAAATTTTTTGCTTTTTCCTGCTCCTCTTAGCATGATAAAGAAGATTCAAAGAGAGTGAGATGCCAGCTCCTTTCATTCAGTCAGTAACTTCAATCATTTCTGGACGTTTTTCAATGGCAAAAATCAATGAATATTGTAAATGCACAAACAGTAATTTCTCCGCATTGCAAGGTGCAATTCTGAAATTTTTTGCTTTTTCCTGCTCCTCATAGCATGATAAAGAAGATTCAAAGAGAGTGATATGCCAGCTCCTTTCATTCAGTCAGTACCTTCAATCATTTCTGGACGTTTTTCAATGGCAAAAATCAATGAATATTGTAAATGCACAAACAGTAATTTCTCCGCATTGCAAGGTGCAATTCTGAAATTTTTTGCTTTTTCCTGCTCCTCTTAGCATGATAAAGAAGATTCAAAGAGAGTGAGATGCCAGCTCCTTTCATTCAGTCAGTAGCTTCAATCATTTCTGGACGTTTTTCAATGGCAAAAATCAATGAATATTGTAAATGCACAAACTGTAATTTCTCCGCATTGCAAGGTGCAATTCTGAAATTTTTTGCTTTTTCCTGCTCCTCTTAGCATGATAAAGAAGATTCAAAGAGAGTGAGATGCCAGCTCCTTTCATTCAGTCAGTAGCTTCAATCATTTCTGGTATATGAATAACATGATGTTTTTCAATAGCAAAAATCAATGAATATTGTAAATGCACAAACAGTAATTTCTCCGCATTGCAAGGTGCAATTCTGAAATTTTTTGCTTTTTCCTGCTCCTCTTAGCATGATAAAGAAGATTCAAAGAGAGTGAGATGCCAGCTCCTTTCAATCAGTCAGTAGCTTCAATCATTTCTGGACGTTTTTCAATGGCAAAAATCAATGAATATTGTAAATGCACAAACAGTAATTTCTCCGCATTGCAAGGTGCAATTCTGAAATTTTTTGCTTTTTCCTGCTCCTCTTAGCATGATAAACAAAATTCAAAGAGAGTGAGATGCCAGCTCCTTTCATTCAGTCAGTAGCTTCAATCATTTCTGGACGTTTTTCAATGGCAAAAATCATTGAATATTGTAAATGCACAAGCAGTAATTTCTCCGCATTGCAAGGTGCAATTCTGAAATTTTTTACTTTTTCCTGCTCCTCTTAGCATGATAAAGAAGATTCAAAGAGAGTGAGATGCCAGCTCCTTTCATTCAGTCAGTATCTTCAATCATTTCTGGTATATGAATAACATGATGTTTTTCAATGGCAAAAATCAATGAATATTGTAAATGCACAAACAGTAATTTCTCCGCATTGCAAGGTGCAATTCTGAAATTTTTTGCTTTTTCCTGCTCCTCTTAGCATGATAAAGAAGATTCAAAGAGAGTGAGATGCCAGCTCCTTTCATTCAGTCAGTAGCTTCAAACATTTCTGGTATATGAATAACATGATGTTTTTCAATGGCAAAAATCAATGAATATTGTAAATGCACAAACAGTAATTTCTCCGCATTGCAAGGTGCAAGTCTGAAATTTTTTGCTTTTTCCTGCTGCTCTTAGTATGATAAAGAAGATTCAAAGAGAGTGAGATGCCAGCTACTTTCATTCAGTCAGTAGCTTCAATCATTTCTGGACGTTTTTCAATGGTAAAAATCAATGAATATTTTAAATGCACAAACAGTAATTTCTCCACATTGCAAGGTGCAATTCTGAAATTTTTTGCTTTTTCCTGCTCCTCTTAGCATGATAAAGAAGATTCAAAGAGAGTGAGATGCCAGCTCCTTTCATTCAGTCAGTAGCTTCAAACATTTCTGGTATATGAATAACATGATGTTTTTCAATGGCAAAAATCAATGAATATTGTAAATGCACAAACAGTAATTTCTCCGCATTGCAAGGTGCAATTCTGAAATTTTTTGCTTTTTCCTGCTCCTCTTAGCATGATAAAGAAGATTCAAAGAGAGTGAGATGCCAGCTTCTTTCATTCAGTCAGTAGCTTCAATAATTTCTGGATGTTTTTCAATGGCAAAAATCAATGAATATTGTAAATGCACAAACTGTAATTTCTCCGCATTGCAAGGTGCAATTCTGAAATTTTTTGCTTTTTCCTGCTCCTCTTAGCATGATAAAGAAGATTCAAAGAGAGTGAGATGCCAGCTCCTTTCATTCAGTCAGTACCTTCAATCATTTCTGGACGTTTTTCAATGGCAAAAATCAATGAATATTGTAAATGCACAAACAGTAATTTCTCCGCATTGCAAGGTGCAATTCTGAAATTTTTTGCTTTTTCCCGCTCCTCTTAGCATGATAAAGAAGATTCAAAGAGAGTGAGGTGCCAGCTCCTTTCATTCAGTCAGTAGCTTCAAACATTTCTGGACGTTTTTCAATGGCAAAAATCAATGAATATTGTAAATGCACAAACAGTAATTTCTCCGCATTGCAAGGTGCAATTCTGAAATTTTTTGCTTTTTCCTGCTCCTCTTAGCATGATAAAGAAGATTCAAAGAGAGTGAGATGCCAGCTCCTTTCATTCAGTCAGTACCTTCAATCATTTCTGGACGTTTTTCAATGGCAAAAATCAATGAATATTGTAAATGCACAAACAGTAATTTCTCCGCATTGCAAGGTGCAATTCTGAAATTTTTTGCTTTTTCCCGCTCCTATTAGCATGATAAAGAAGATTCAAAGAGAGTGAGGTGCCAGCTCCTTTCATTCAGTCAGTAGCTTCAAACATTTCTGGTATATGAATAACATGTTTTTCAATGGCAAAAATCAATGAATATTGTAAATGCACAAACAGTAATTTCTCCGCATTGCAAGGTGCAATTCTGAAATTTTTTGCTTTTTCCTGCTCCTCTTAGCATGATAAAGAAGATTCAAAGAGAGTGAGATGCCAGCTCCTTTCATTCAGTCAGTAGCTTCAATCATTTCTGGACGTTTTTCAATGGCAAAAATCAATGAATATTGTAAATGCACAAACAGTAATTTCTCCGCATTGCAAGGTGCAATTCTGAAATTTTTTGCTTTTTCCTGCTCCTCTTAGCATGATAAAGAAGATTCAAAGAGAGTGAGATGCCAGCTCCTTTCATTCAGTCAGTAGCTTCAATCATTTCTGGACGTTTTTCAATGGCAAAAATCAATGAATATTGTAAATGCACAAACAGTAATTTCTCCGCATTGCAAGGTGCAATTCTGAAATTTTTTGCTTTTTCCTGCTCCTCTTAGCATGATAAAGAAGATTCAAAGAGAGTGAGATGCCAGCTCCTTTCATTCAGTCAGTAGCTTCAAACATTTCTGGTATATGAATAACATGATGTTTTTCAATGGCAAAAATCAATGAATATTGTAAATGCACAAACAGTAATTTCTCCGCATTGCAAGGTGCAAGTCTGAAATTTTTTGCTTTTTCCTGCTCCTCTTAGCATGATAAAGAAGATTCAAAGAGAGTGAGATGCCAGCTACTTTCATTCAGTCAGTAGCTTCAATCATTTCTGGACGTTTTTCAATGGTAAAAATCAATGAATATTGTAAATGCACAAACAGTAATTTCTCCACATTGCAATGTGCAATTCTAAAATTTTTTGCTTTTTCCTGCTCCTCTTAGCATGATAAAGAAGATTCAAAGAGAGTGAGATGCCAGCTCCTTTCATTCAGTCAAGTACCTTCAATCATTTCTGGACGTTTTTCAATGGCAAAAATCAATGAATATTGTAAATGCACAAACAGTAATTTCTCCGCATTGCAAGGTGCAATTCTGAAATTTTTTGCTTTTTCCTGCTCCTCTTAGCATGATAAAGGAGATTCAAAGAGAGTGAGATGCCAGCTCCTTTCATTCAGTCAGTAGCTTCAAACATTTCTGGTATATGAATAACATGATGTTTTTCAATGGCAAAAATCAATGAATATTGTAACTGCACAAACAGTAATTTCTCCGCATTGCAAGGTGCATGTCTGAAATTTTTTGCTTTTTCCTGCTCCACTTAGCATGATAAAGAAGATTCAAAGAGAGTGAGATGCCAGCTCCTTTCATTCAGTCAGTAGCTTCAAACATTTCTGGTATATGAATAACATGATGTTTTTCAATGGCAAAAATCAATGAATATTGTAAATGCACAAACAGTAATTTCTCCGCATTGCAAGGTGCAAGTCTGAAATTTTTTGCTTTTTCCTGCTCCTCTTAGCATGATAAAGAAGATTCAAAGAGAGTGAGATGCCAGCTACTTTCATTCAGTCAGTAGCTTCAATCATTTCTGGACGTTTTTCAATGGTAAAAATCAATGAATATTGTAAATGCACAAACAGTAATTTCTCCACATTGCAAGGTGCAATTCTGAAATTTTTTGCTTTTTCCTGCTCCTCTTAGCATGATAAAGAAGATTCAAAGAGAGTGAGATGCCAGCTCCTTTCATTCAGTCAGTAGCTTCAAACATTTCTGGTATATGAATAACATGATGTTTTTCAATGGCAAAAATCAATGAATATTGTAAATGCACAAACAGTAATTTCTCCGCATTGCAAGGTGCAATTCTGAAATTTTTTGCTTTTTCCTGCTCCTCTTAGTATGATAAAGAAGATTCAAAGAGAGTGAGATTCCAGCTTCTTTCATTCAGTCAGTAGCTTCAATCATTTCTGGATGTTTTTCAATGGCAAAAATCAATGAATATTGTAAATGCACAAACTGTAATTTCTCCGCATTGCAAGGTGCAATTCTGAAATTTTTTGCTTTTTCCTGCTCCTCTTAGCATGATAAAGAAGATTCAAAGAGAGTGAGATGCCAGCTCCTTTCATTCAGTCAGTAGCTTCAATCATTTCTGGACGTTTTTCAATGGCAAAAATCAATGAATATTGTAAATGCACAAACAGTAATTTCTCCGCATTGCAAGGTGCAATTCTGAAATTTTTTGCTTTTTCCTGCTCCTCTTAGCATGATAAAGAAGATTCAAAGAGAGTGAGATGCCAGCTCCTTTCATTCAGTCAGTAGCTTCAATCATTTCTGGACGTTTTTCAATGGCAAAAATCAATGAATATTGTAAATGCACAAACAGTAATTTCTCCGCATTGCAAGGTGCAATTCTGAAATTTTTTGCTTTTTCCCGCTCCTCTTAGCATGATAAAGAAGATTCAAAGAGAGTGAGGTGCCAGCTCCTTTCATTCAGTCAGTAGCTTCAAACATTTCTGGTATATGAATAACATGTTTTTCAATGGCAAAAATCAATGAATATTGTAAATGCACAAACAGTAATTTCTCCGCATTGCAAGGTGCAATTCTGAAATTTTTTGCTTTTTCCTGCTCCACTTAGCATGATAAAGAAGATTCAAAGAGAGTGAGATGCCAGCTCCTTTCAATCAGTCAGTAGCTTCAATCATTTCTGGACGTTTTTCAATGGCAAAAATCAATGAATATTGTAAATGCACAAACAGTAATTTCTCCGCATTGCAAGGTGCAATTCTGAAATTTTTTGCTTTTTCCTGCTCCTCTTAGCATGATAAAGAAGATTCAAAGAGAGTGAGATGCCAGCTCCTTTCATTCAGTCAGTAGCTTCAATCATTTCTGGACGTTTTTCAATGGCAAAAATCAATGAATATTGTAAATGCACAAACAGTAATTTCTCCGCATTGCAAGGTGCAATTCTGAAATTTTTTGCTTTTTCCTGCTCCTCTTAACATGATAAAGAAGATTCAAAGAGAGTGAGATGCCAGCTCCTTTCATTCAGTCAGTAGCTTCAAACATTTCTGGTATATGAATAACATGATGTTTTTCAATGGCAAAAATCAATGAATATTGTAAATGCACAAACAGTAATTTCTCCGCATTGCAAGGTGCAAGTCTGAAATTTTTTGCTTTTTCCTGCTCCTCTTAGCATGATAAAGAAGATTCAAAGAGAGTGAGATGCCAGCTACTTTCATTCAGTCAGTAGCTTCAAACATTTCTGGTATATGAATAACATGATGTTTTTCAATGGCAAAAATCAATGAATATTGTAAATGCACAATCAGTAATTTCTCCGCATTGCAAGGTGCAATTCTGAAATTTTTTGCTTTTTCCTGCTCCTCTTAGCATGATAAAGAAGATTCAAAGAGAGTGAGATGCCAACTCCTTTCATTCAGTCAGTAGCTTCAAACATTTCTGGTATATGAATAACATGATGTTTTTCAATGGCAAAAATCAATGAATATTGTAAATGCACAAACAGTAATTTCTCCGCATTGCAAGGTGCAATTCTGAAATTTTTTGCTTTTTCCTGCTCCTCTTAGCATGATAAAGAATATTCAAAGAGAGTGAGATGCCAGCTCCTTTCATTCAGTCAGTAGCTTCAATCATTTCTGGACGTTTTTCAATGGCAAAAATCAATGAATATTGTAAATGCACAAACAGTAATTTCTCCGCATTGCAAGGTGCAATTCTGAAATTTTTTGCTTTTTCCTGCTCCTCTTAGCATGATAAAGAAGATTCAAAGAGAGTGAGATGCCAGCTCCTTTCATTCAGTCAGTACCTTCAATCATTTCTGGACATTTTTCAATGGCAAAAATCAATGAATATTGTAAATGCACAAACAGTAATTTCTCCGCATTGCAAGGTGCAATTCTGAAATTTTTTGCTTTTTCCCGCTCCTCTTAGCATGATAAAGAAGATTCAAAGAGAGTGAGTTGCCAGCTCCTTTCATTCAGTCAGTAGCTTCTAACATTTCTGGTATATGAATAACATGTTTTTCAATGGCAAAAATCAATGAATATTGTAAATGCACAAACAGTAATTTCTCCGCATTGCAAGGTGCAATTCTGAAATTTTTTGCTTTTTCCTGCTCCTCTTAGCATGATAAAGAAGATTCAAAGAGAGTGAGATGCCAGCTCCTTTCATTCAGTCAGTAGCTTCAATCATTTCTGGACGTTTTTCAATGGCAAAAATCAATGAATATTGTAAATGCACAAACAGTAATTTCTCCGCATTGCAAAGTGCAATTCTGAAATTTTTTGCTTTTTCCTGCTCCTCTTAGCATGATAAAGAAGATTCAAAGAGAGTGAGATGCCAGCTCCTTTCATTCAGTCAGTAGCTTCAATCATTTCTGGACGTTTTTCAATGGCAAAAATCAATGAATATTGTAAATGCACAAACAGTAATTTCTCCGCATTGCAAGGTGCAATTCTGAAATTTTTTGCTTTTTCCTGCTCCTCTTAGCATGATAAAGAAGATTCAAAGAGAGTGAGATGCCAGCTCCTTTCATTCAGTCAGTAGCTTCAAACATTTCTGGTATATGAATAACATGATGTTTTTCAATGGCAAAAATCAATGAATATTGTAAATGCACAAACAGTAATTTCTCCGCATTGCAAGGTGCAAGTCTGAAATTTTTTGCTTTTTCCTGCTCCTCTTAGCATGATAAAGAAGATTCAAAGAGAGTGAGATGCCAGCTACTTTCATTCAGTCAGTAGCTTCAATCATTTCTGGACGTTTTTCAATGGTAAAAATCAATGAATATTGTAAATGCACAAACAGTAATTTCTCCATATTGCAAGGTGCAATTCTGAAATTTTTTGCTTTTTCCTGCTCCTCTTAGCATGATAAAGAAGATTCAAAGAGAGTGAGATGCCAGCTCCTTTCATTCAGTCAGTAGCTTCAAACATTTCTGGTATATGAATAACATGATGTTTTTCAATGGCAAAAATCAATGAATATTGTAAATGCACAAACAGTAATTTCTCCGCATTGCAAGGTGCAAGTCTGAAATTTTTTGCTTTTTCCTGCTCCTCTTAGCATGATAAAGAAGATTCAAAGAGAGTGAGATGCCAGCTACTTTCATTCAGTCAGTAGCTTCAATCATTTCTGGACGTTTTTCAATGGTAAAAATCAATGAATATTGTAAATGCACAAACAGTAATTTCTCCACATTGCAAGGTGCAATTCTGAAATTTTTTGCTTTTTCCTGCTCCTCTTAGCATGATAAAGAAGATTCAAAGAGAGTGAGATGCCAGCTCCTTTCATTCAGTCAGTAGCTTCAAACATTTCTGGTATATGAATAACATGATGTTTTTCAAAGGCAAAAATCAATGAATATTGTAAATGCACAAACAGTAATTTCTCCACATTGCAAGGTGCAATTCTGAAATTTTTTGCTTTTTCCTGCTCCTCTTAGCATGATAAAGAAGATTCAAAGAGAGTGAGATGCCAGCTCCTTTCATTCAGTCAGTAGCTTCAAACATTTCTGGTATATGAATAACATGATGTTTTTCAATGGCAAAAATCAATGAATATTGTAAATGCACAAACAGTAATTTCTCCGCATTGCAAGGTGCAATTCTGAAATTTTTTGCTTTTTCCTGCTCCTCTTAGCATGATAAAGAATATTCAAAGAGAGTGAGATGCCAGCTCCTTTCATTCAGTCAGTAGCTTCAATCATTTCTGGACGTTTTTCAATGGCAAAAATCAATGAATATTGTAAATGCACAAACAGTAATTTCTCCGCATTGCAAGGTGCAATTCTGAAATTTTTTGCTTTTTCCTGCTCCTCTTAGCATGATAAAGAAGATTCAAAGAGAGTGAGATGTCAGCTCCTTTCATTCAGTCAGTAGCTTCAAACATTTCTGGTATATGAATAACATGATGTTTTTCAATGGCAAAAATCAATGAATATTGTAAATGCACAAACAGTAATTTCTCCGCATTGCAAGGTGCAATTCTGAAATTTTTTGCTTTTTCCTGCTCCTCTTAGCATGATAAAGAAGATTCAAAGAGAGTGAGATGCCAGCTCCTTTCATTCAGTCAGTAGCTTCAATCATTTCTGGACGTTTTTCAATGGCAAAAATCAATGAATATTGTAAATGCACAAACAGTAATTTCTCCGCATTGCAAGGTGCAATTCTGAAATTTTTTGCTTTTTCCTGCTCCTCTTAGCATGATAAAGAAGATTCAAAGAGAGTGAGATGCCAGCTCCTTTCGTTCAGTCAGTAGCTTCAATCATTTCTGGACGTTTTTCAATGGCAAAAATCATTGAATATTATAAATGCACAAACAGTACTTTCTCCGCATTGCAAGGTGCAATTCTGAAATTTTTTACTTTTTCCTGCTCCTCTTAGCATGATAAAGAAGATTCAAAGAGAGTGAGATGCCAGCTCCTTTCATTCAGTCAGTAGCTTCAATCATTTCTGGTATATGAATAACATGATGTTTTTCAATGGCAAAAATCAATGAATATTGTAAATGCACAAACAGTAATTTCTCCGCATTGCAAGGTGCAATTCTGAAATTTTTTGCTTTTTCCTGCTCCTCTTAGCATGATAAAGAAGATTCAAAGAGAGTGAGATGCCAGCTCCTTTCATTCAGTCAGTAGCTTCAATCATTTCTGGACGTTTTTCAATGGCAAAAATCAATGAATATTGTAAATGCACAAACAGTAATTTCTCCGCATTGCAAGGTGCAATTCTGAAATTTTTTGCTTTTTCCTGCTCCTCTTAGCATGATAAAGAAGATTCAAAGAGAGTGAGATGCCAGCTCCTTTCATTCAGTCAGTACCTTCAATCATTTCTGGACGTTTTTCAATGGCAAAAATCAATGAATATTGTAAATGCACAAACAGTAATTTCTCCGCATTGCAAGGTGCAATTCTGAAATTTTTTGCTTTTTCCCGCTCCTCTTAGCATGATAAAGAAGATTCAAAGAGAGTGAGTTGCCAGCTCCTTTCATTCAGTCAGTAGCTTCTAACATTTCTGGTATATGAATAACATGTTTTTCAATGGCAAAAATCAATGAATATTGTAAATGCACAAACAGTAATTTCTCCGCATTGCAAGGTGCAATTCTGAAATTTTTTGCTTTTTCCTGCTCCTCTTAGCATGATAAAGAAGATTCAAAGAGAGTGAGATGCCAGCTCATTTCATTCAGTCAGTAGCTTCAATCATTTCTGGACGTTTTTCAATGGCAAAAATCAATGAATATTGTAAATGCACAAACAGTAATTTCTCCGCATTGCAAGGTGCAATTCTGAAATTTTTTGCTTTTTCCTGCTCCTCTTAGCATGATAAAGAAGTTTCAAAGAGAGTGAGATGCCAGCTCCTTTCATTCAGTCAGTAGCTTCAATCATTTCTGGACGTTTTTCAATGGCAAAAATCAATGAATATTGTAAATGCACAAACAGTAATTTCTCCGCATTGCAAGGTGCAATTCTGATAAAGAAGATTCAGAGAGAGTGAGATGCCAGCTACTTTCATTCAGTCAGTAGCTTCAATCATTTCTGGACGTTTTTCAATGCTAAAAATCAATGAATATTGTAAATGCACAAACAGTAATTTCTCCACATTGCAAGGTGCAATTCTGAAATTTTTTGCTTTTTCCTGCTCCTCTTAGCATGATAAAGAAGATTCAAAGAGAGTGAGATGCCAGCTCCTTTCATTCAGTCAGTAGCTTCAAACATTTCTGGTATATGAATAACATGATGTTTTTCAAAGGCAAAAATCAATGAATATTGTAAATGCACAAACAGTAATTTCTCCACATTGCAAGGTGCAATTCTGAAATTTTTTGCTTTTTCGTGCTCCTCTTAGCATGATAAAGAAGATTCAAAGAGAGTGAGATGCCAGCTCCTTTCATTCAGTCAGTAGCTTCAAACATTTCTGGTATATGAATAACATGATGTTTTTCAATGGCAAAAATCAATGAATATTGTAAATGCACAAACAGTAATTTCTCCGCATTGCAAGGTGCAATTCTGAAATTTTTTGCTTTTTCCTGCTCCTCTTAGCATGATAAAGAAGATTCAAAGAGAGTGAGATGCCAGCTCCTTTCATTCAGTCAGTAGCTTCAATCATTTCTGGACGTTTTTCAATGGCAAAAATCAATGAATATTGTAAATGCACAAACAGTAATTTCTCCGCATTGCAAGGTGCAATTCTGAAATTTTTTGCTTTTTCCTGCTCCTCTTAGCATGATAAAGAAGATTCAAAGAGAGTGAGATGTCAGCTCCTTTCATTCAGTCAGTAGCTTCAAACATTTCTGGTATATGAATAACATGATGTTTTTCAATGGCAAAAATCAATGAATATTGTAAATGAACAAACAGTAATTTCTCCGCATTGCAAGGTGCAATTCTGAAATTTTTTGCTTTCATTCAGTCAGTAGCTTCAATCATTTCTGGACGTTTTTCAATGGCATCTCACTCTCTTTGAATCTTCTTTATCATGCTAAGAGGAGCAGGAAAAAGCAAAAAATTTCAGAATTGCACCTTGCAATGCGGAGAAATTACTGTTTGTGCATTTACAATATTCATTGATTTTTGCCATTGAAAAACGTCCAGAAATGATTGAAGCTACTGACTGAATGAAAGGAGCTGGCATCTCACTCTCTTTGAATCTTCTTTATCATGCTAAGAGGAGCAGGAAAAAGCAAAAAATTTCAGAATTGCACCTTGCAATGCGGAGAAATTACTGTTTGTGCATTTACAATATTCATTGATTTTTGCCATTGAAAAACATCATGTTATTCATATACCAGAAATGATTGAAGCTACTGACTGAATGAAAGGAGCTGGCATCTCACTCTCTTTGAATCTTCTTTATCATGCTAAGAGGAGCAGGAAAAAGTAAAAAATTTCAGAATTGCACCTTGCAATGCGGAGAAATTACTGTTTGTGCATTTATAATATTCAATGATTTTTGCCATTGAAAAACGTCCAGAAATGATTGAAGCTACTGACTGAACGAAAGGAGCTGGCATCTCACTCTCTTTGAGTCTTCTTTATCATGCTAAGAGGAGCAGGAAAAAGCAAAAAATTTCAGAATTGCACCTTGCAATGCGGAGAAATTACTGTTTGTGCATTTACAATATTCATTGATTTTTGCCATTGAAAAACGTCCAGAAATGATTGAAGCTACTGACTGAATGAAAGGAGCTGGCATCTCACTCTCTTTGAATCTTCTTTATCATGCTAAGAGGAGCAGGAAAAAGCAAAAAATTTCAGAATTGCACCTTGCAATGCGGAGAAATTACTGTTTGTGCATTTACAATATTCATTGATTTTTGCCATTGAAAAACATCATGTTATTCATATACCAGAAATGTTTGAAGCTACTGACTGAATGAAAGGAGCTGACATCTCACTCTCTTTGAATCTTCTTTATCATGCTAAGAGGAGCAGGAAAAAGCAAAAAATTTCAGAATTGCACCTTGCAATGCGGAGAAATTACTGTTTGTGCATTTACAATATTCATTGATTTTTGCCATTGAAAAACGTCCAGAAATGATTGAAGCTACTGACTGAATGAAAGGAGCTGGCATCTCACTCTCTTTGAATCTTCTTTATCATGCTAAGAGGAGCAGGAAAAAGCAAAAAATTTCAGAATTGCACCTTGCAATGCGGAGAAATTACTGTTTGTGCATTTACAATATTCATTGATTTTTGCCATTGAAAAACATCATGTTATTCATATACCAGAAATGTTTGAAGCTACTGACTGAATGAAAGGAGCTGGCAACTCACTCTCTTTGAATCTTCTTTATCATGCTAAGAGGAGCGGGAAAAAGCAAAAAATTTCAGAATTGCACCTTGCAATGCGGAGAAATTACTGTTTGTGCATTTACAATATTCATTGATTTTTTCCATTGAAAAATGTCCAGAAATGATTGAAGGTACTGACTGAATGAAAGGAGCTGGCATCTCACTCTCTTTGAATCTTCTTTATCATGCTAAGAGGAGCAGGAAAAAGCAAAAAATTTCAGAATTGCACCTTGCAATGCGGAGAAATTACTGTTTGTGCATTTACAATATTCATTGATTTTTGCCATTGAAAAACGTCCAGAAATGATTGAAGCTACTGACTGAATGAAAGGAGCTGGCATCTCACTCTCTTTGAATATTCTTTATCATGCTAAGAGGAGCAGGAAAAAGCAAAAAATTTCAGAATTGCACCTTGCAATGCGGAGAAATTACTGTTTGTGCATTTACAATATTCATTGATTTTTGCCATTGAAAAACATCATGTTATTCATATACCAGAAATGTTTGAAGCTACTGACTGAATGAAAGGAGTTGGCATCTCACTCTCTTTGAATCTTCTTTATCATGCTAAGAGGAGCAGGAAAAAGCAAAAAATTTCAGAATTGCACCTTGCAATGCGGAGAAATTACTGTTTGTGCATTTACAATATTCATTGATTTTTGCCATTGAAAAACATCATGTTATTCATATACCAGAAATGTTTGAAGCTACTGACTGAATGAAAGGAGCTGGCATCTCACTCTCTTTGAATCTTCTTTATCATGCTAAGAGGAGCAGGAAACAGCAAAAAATTTTAGAATTGCACATTGCAATGTGGAGAAATTACTGTTTGTGCATTTACAATATTCATTGATTTTTACCATTGAAAAACGTCCAGAAATGATTGAAGCTACTGACTGAATGAAAGTAGCTGGCATCTCACTCTCTTTGAATCTTCTTTATCATGCTAAGAGGAGCAGGAAAAAGCAAAAAATTTCAGATTTGCACCTTGCAATGCGGAGAAATTACTGTTTGTGCATTTACAATATTCATTGATTTTTGCCATTGAAAAACATCATGTTATTCATATACCAGAAATGTTTGAAGCTACTGACTGAATGAAAGGAGCTGGCATCTCACTCTCTTTGAATCTTCTTTATCATGTTAAGAGGAGCAGGAAAAAGCAAAAAATTTCAGAATTGCACCTTGCAATGCGGAGAAATTACTGTTTGTGCATTTACAATATTCATTGATTTTTGCCATTGAAAAACGTCCAGAAATGATTGAAGCTACTGACTGAATGAAAGGAGCTGGCATCTCACTCTCTTTGAATCTTCTTTATCATGCTAAGAGGAGCAGGAAAAAGCAAAAAATTTCAGAATTGCACCTTGCAATGCGGAGAAATTACTGTTTGTGCATTTACAATATTCATTGATTTTTGCCATTGAAAAACGTCCAGAAATCATTGAAGCTACTGACTGATTGAAAGGAGCTGGCATCTCACTCTCTTTGAATCTTCTTTATCATGCTAAGAGGAGCAGGAAAAAGCAAAAAATTTCAGAATTGCACCTTGCAATGCGGAGAAATTACTGTTTGTGCATTTACAATATTCATTGATTTTTGCCATTGAAAAACATGTTATTCATATACCAGAAATGTTTGAAGCTACTGACTGAATGAAAGGAGCTGGCACCTCACTCTCTTTGAATCTTCTTTATCATGCTAAGAGGAGCGGGAAAAAGCAAAAAATTTCAGAATTGCACCTTGCAATGCGGAGAAATTACTGTTTGTGCATTTACAATATTCATTGATTTTTGCCATTGAAAAACGTCCAGAAATGATTGAAGCTACTGACTGAATGAAAGGAGCTGGCATCTCACTCTCTTTGAATCTTCTTTATCATGCTAAGAGGAGCAGGAAAAAGCAAAAAATTTCAGAATTGCACCTTGCAATGCGGAGAAATTACTGTTTGTGCATTTACAATATTCATTGATTTTTGCCATTGAAAAACGTCCAGAAATGATTGAAGCTACTGACTGAATGAAAGGAGCTGGCATCTCACTCTCTTTGAATCTTCTTTATCATGCTAAGAGGAGCAGGAAAAAGCAAAAAATTTCAGAATTGCACCTTGCAATGCGGAGAAATTACAGTTTGTGCATTTACAATATTCATTGATTTTTGCCATTGAAAAACATCCAGAAATGATTGAAGCTACTGACTGAATGAAAGAAGCTGGAATCTCACTCTCTTTGAATCTTCTTTATCATACTAAGAGGAGCAGGAAAAAGCAAAAAATTTCAGAATTGCACCTTGCAATGCGGAGAAATTACTGTTTGTGCATTTACAATATTCATTGATTTTTGCCATTGAAAAACATCATGTTATTCATATACCAGAAATGTTTGAAGCTACTGACTGAATGAAAGGAGCTGGCATCTCACTCTCTTTGAATCTTCTTTATCATGCTAAGAGGAGCAGGAAAAAGCAAAAAATTTCAGACATGCACCTTGCAATGCGGAGAAATTACTGTTTGTGCAGTTACAATATTCATTGATTTTTGCCATTGAAAAACGTCATGTTATTCATATACCAGAAATGTTTGAAGCTACTGACTGAATGAAAGGAGCTGGCATCTCACTCTCTTTGAATCTCCTTTATCATGCTAAGAGGAGCAGGAAAAAGCAAAAAATTTCAGAATTGCACCTTGCAATGCGGAGAAATTACTGTTTGTGCATTTACAATATTCATTGATTTTTGCCATTGAAAAACGTCCAGAAATGATTGAAGGTACTGACTGAATGAAAGGAGCTGGCATCTCACTCTCTTTGAATCTTCTTTATCATGCTAAGAGGAGCAGGAAAAAGCAATAAATTTTAGAATTGCACATTGCAATGTGGAGAAATTACTGTTTGTGCATTTACAATATTCATTGATTTTTACCATTGAAAAACGTCCAGAAATGATTGAAGCTACTGACTGAATGAAAGTAGCTGGCATCTCACTCTCTTTGAATCTTCTTTATCAAGCTAAGAGGAGCAGGAAAAAGCAAAAAATTTCAGACTTGCACCTTGCAATGCGGAGAAATTACTGTTTGTGCATTTACAATATTCATTGATTTTTGCCATTGAAAAACATCATGTTATTCATATACCAGAAATGTTTGAAGCTACTGACTGAATGAAAGGAGCTGGCATCTCACTCTCTTTGAATCTTCTTTATCATGCTAAGAGGAGCAGGAAAAAGCAAAAAATTTCAGAATTGCACCTTGCAATGCGGAGAAATTACTGTTTGTGCATTTACAATATTCATTGATTTTTGCCATTGAAAAACGTCCAGAAATGATTGAAGCTACTGACTGAATGAAAGGAGCTGGCATCTCACTCTCTTTGAATCTTCTTTATCATGCTAAGAGGAGCAGGAAAAAGCAAAAAATTTCAGAATTGCACCTTGCAATGCGGAGAAATTACTGTTTGTGCATTTACAATATTCATTGATTTTTGCCATTGAAAAACGTCCAGAAATGATTGAAGCTACTGACTGAATGAAAGGAGCTGGCATCTCACTCTCTTTGAATCTTCTTTATCATGCTAAGAGGAGCAGGAAAAAGCAAAAAATTTCAGAATTGCACCTTGCAATGCGGAGAAATTACTGTTTGTGCATTTACAATATTCATTGATTTTTGCCATTGAAAAACATGTTATTCATATACCAGAAATGTTTGAAGCTACTGACTGAATGAAAGGAGCTGGCACCTCACTCTCTTTGAATCTTCTTTATCATGCTAATAGGAGCGGGAAAAAGCAAAAAATTTCAGAATTGCACCTTGCAATGCGGAGAAATTACTGTTTGTGCATTTACAATATTCATTGATTTTTGCCATTGAAAAACGTCCAGAAATGATTGAAGGTACTGACTGAATGAAAGGAGCTGGCATCTCACTCTCTTTGAATCTTCTTTATCATGCTAAGAGGAGCAGGAAAAAGCAAAAAATTTCAGAATTGCACCTTGCAATGCGGAGAAATTACTGTTTGTGCATTTACAATATTCATTGATTTTTGCCATTGAAAAACGTCCAGAAATGTTTGAAGCTACTGACTGAATGAAAGGAGCTGGCACCTCACTCTCTTTGAATCTTCTTTATCATGCTAAGAGGAGCGGGAAAAAGCAAAAAATTTCAGAATTGCACCTTGCAATGCGGAGAAATTACTGTTTGTGCATTTACAATATTCATTGATTTTTGCCATTGAAAAACGTCCAGAAATGATTGAAGGTACTGACTGAATGAAAGGAGCTGGCATCTCACTCTCTTTGAATCTTCTTTATCATGCTAAGAGGAGCAGGAAAAAGCAAAAAATTTCAGAATTGCACCTTGCAATGCGGAGAAATTACAGTTTGTGCATTTACAATATTCATTGATTTTTGCCATTGAAAAACATCCAGAAATGATTGAAGCTACTGACTGAATGAAAGAAGCTGGCATCTCACTCTCTTTGAATCTTCTTTATCATGCTAAGAGGAGCATGAAAAAGCAAAAAATTTCAGAATTGCACCTTGCAATGCGGAGAAATTACTGTTTGTGCATTTACAATATTCATTGATTTTTGCCATTGAAAAACATCATGTTATTCATATACCAGAAATGTTTGAAGCTACTGACTGAATGAAAGGAGCTGGCATCTCACTCTCTTTGAATCTTCTTTATCATGCTAAGAGGAGCAGGAAAAAGCAAAAAATTTCAGAATTGCACCTTGCAATGCGGAGAAATTACTGTTTGTGCATTTACAATATTCATTGATTTTTGCCATTGAAAAACATCATGTTATTCATATACCAGAAATGATTGAAGCTACTGACTGAATGAAAGGAGCTGGCATCTCACTCTCTTTGAATCTTCTTTATCATGCTAAGAGGAGCAGGAAAAAGTAAAAAATTTCAGAATTGCACCTTGCAATGCGGAGAAATTACTGCTTGTGCATTTACAATATTCAATGATTTTTGCCATTGAAAAACGTCCAGAAATGATTGAAGCTACTGACTGAATGAAAGGAGCTGGCATCTCACTCTCTTTGAATCTTGTTTATCATGCTAAGAGGAGCAGGAAAAAGCAAAAAATTTCAGAATTGCACCTTGCAATGCGGAGAAATTACTGTTTGTGCATTTACAATATTCATTGATTTTTGCCATTGAAAAACGTCCAGAAATGATTAAAGCTACTGACTGATTGAAAGGAGCTGGCATCTCACTCTCTTTGAATCTTCTTTATCATGCTAAGAGGAGCAGGAAAAAGCAAAAAATTTCAGAATTGCACCTTGCAATGCGGAGAAATTACTGTTTGTGCATTTACAATATTCATTGATTTTTGCTATTGAAAAACATCATATTATTCATATACCAGAAATGATTGAAGCTACTGACTGAATGAAAGGAGCTGGCATCTCACTCTATTTGAATCTTCTTTATCATGCTAAGAGGAGCAGGAAAAAGCAAAAAATTTCAGAATTGCACCTTGCAATGCGGAGAAATTACAGTTTGTGCATTTACAATATTCATTGATTTTTGCCATTGAAAAACGTCCAGAAATGATTGAAGCTACTGACTGAATGAAAGGAGCTGGCATCTCACTCTCTTTGAATCTTCTTTATCATGCTAAGAGGAGCAGGAAAAAGCAAAAAATTTCAGAATTGCACCTTGCAATGCGGAGAAATTACTGTTTGTGCATTTACAATATTCATTGATTTTTGCCATTGAAAAACGTCCAGAAATGATTGAAGGTACTGACTGAATGAAAGGAGCTGGCATATCACTCTCTTTGAATCTTCTTTATCATGCTAAGAGGAGCAGGAAAAAGCAAAAAATTTCAGAATTGCACCTTGCAATGCGGAGAAATTACTGTTTGTGCATTTACAATATTCATTGATTTTTGCCATTGAAAAATGTCCAGAAATGATTGAAGCTACTGACTGAATGAAAGGAGCTGGCATCTCACTCTCTTTGAATCTTCTTTATCATGCTAAGAGGAGCAGGAAAAAGCAAAAAATTTCAGAATTGCGCCTTGCAATGCGGAGAAATTACTGTTTGTGCATTTACAAAATTCATTGATTTTTGCCATTGAAAAACATCATGTTATTCATATACCAGAAATGATTGAAGCTACTGACTGAATGAAAGGAGCTGGCATCTCACTCTCTTTGAATCTTCTTTATCATGCTAAGAGGAGCAGGAAAAAGCAAAAAATTTCAGAATTGCACCTTGCAATGCGGAGAAATTACAGTTTGTGCATTTACAATATTCATTGATTTTTGCCATTGAAAAACATCCAGAAATGATTGAAGCTACTGACTGAATGAAAGAAGCTGGAATCTCACTCTCTTTGAATCTTCTTTATCATACTAAGAGGAGCAGGAAAAAGCAAAAAATTTCAGAATTGCACCTTGCAATGCGGAGAAATTACTGTTTGTGCATTTACAATATTCATTGATTTTTGCCATTGAAAAACATCATGTTATTCATATACCAGAAATGTTTGAAGCTACTGACTGAATGAAAGGAGCTGGCATCTCACTCTCTTTGAATCTTCTTTATCATGCTAAGAGGAGCAGGAAAAAGCAAAAAATTTCAGACATGCACCTTGCAATGCGGAGAAATTACTGTTTGTGCAGTTACAATATTCATTGATTTTTGCCATTGAAAAACGTCATGTTATTCATATACCAGAAATGTTTGAAGCTACTGACTGAATGAAAGGAGCTGGCATCTCACTCTCTTTGAATCTCCTTTATCATGCTAAGAGGAGCAGGAAAAAGCAAAAAATTTCAGAATTGCACCTTGCAATGCGGAGAAATTACTGTTTCTGCATTTACAATATTCATTGATTTTTGCCATTGAAAAACGTCCAGAAATGATTGAAGGTACTGACTGAATGAAAGGAGCTGGCATCTCACTCTCTTTGAATCTTCTTTATCATGCTAAGAGGAGCAGGAAAAAGCAATAAATTTTAGAATTGCACATTGCAATGTGGAGAAATTACTGTTTGTGCATTTACAATATTCATTGATTTTTACCATTGAAAAACGTCCAGAAATGATTGAAGCTACTGACTGAATGAAAGTAGCTGGCATCTCACTCTCTTTGAATCTTCTTTATCAAGCTAAGAGGAGCAGGAAAAAGCAAAAAATTTCAGACTTGCACCTTGCAATGCGGAGAAATTACTGTTTGTGCATTTACAATATTCATTGATTTTTGCCATTGAAAAACATCATGTTATTCATATACCAGAAATGTTTGAAGCTACTGACTGAATGAAAGGAGCTGGCATCTCACTCTCTTTGAATCTTCTTTATCATGCTAAGAGGAGCAGGAAAAAGCAAAAAATTTCAGAATTGCACCTTGCAATGCGGAGAAATTACTGTTTGTGCATTTACAATATTCATTGATTTTTGCCATTGAAAAACGTCCAGAAATGATTGAAGCTACTGACTGAATGAAAGGAGCTGGCATCTCACTCTCTTTGAATCTTCTTTATCATGCTAAGAGGAGCAGGAAAAAGCAAAAAATTTCAGAATTGCACCTTGCAATGCGGAGAAATTACTGTTTGTGCATTTACAATATTCATTGATTTTTGCCATTGAAAAACGTCCAGAAATGATTGAAGCTACTGACTGAATGAAAGGAGCTGGCATCTCACTCTCTTTGAATCTTCTTTATCATGCTAAGAGGAGCAGGAAAAAGCAAAAAATTTCAGAATTGCACCTTGCAATGCGGAGAAATTACTGTTTGTGCATTTACAATATTCATTGATTTTTGCCATTGAAAAACATGTTATTCATATACCAGAAATGTTTGAAGCTACTGACTGAATGAAAGGAGCTGGCACCTCACTCTCTTTGAATCTTCTTTATCATGCTAATAGGAGCGGGAAAAAGCAAAAAATTTCAGAATTGCACCTTGCAATGCGGAGAAATTACTGTTTGTGCATTTACAATATTCATTGATTTTTGCCATTGAAAAACGTCCAGAAATGATTGAAGGTACTGACTGAATGAAAGGAGCTGGCATCTCACTCTCTTTGAATCTTCTTTATCATGCTAAGAGGAGCAGGAAAAAGCAAAAAATTTCAGAATTGCACCTTGCAATGCGGAGAAATTACTGTTTGTGCATTTACAATATTCATTGATTTTTGCCATTGAAAAACGTCCAGAAATGTTTGAAGCTACTGACTGAATGAAAGGAGCTGGCACCTCACTCTCTTTGAATCTTCTTTATCATGCTAAGAGGAGCGGGAAAAAGCAAAAAATTTCAGAATTGCACCTTGCAATGCGGAGAAATTACTGTTTGTGCATTTACAATATTCATTGATTTTTGCCATTGAAAAACGTCCAGAAATGATTGAAGGTACTGACTGAATGAAAGGAGCTGGCATCTCACTCTCTTTGAATCTTCTTTATCATGCTAAGAGGAGCAGGAAAAAGCAAAAAATTTCAGAATTGCACCTTGCAATGCGGAGAAATTACAGTTTGTGCATTTACAATATTCATTGATTTTTGCCATTGAAAAACATCCAGAAATGATTGAAGCTACTGACTGAATGAAAGAAGCTGGCATCTCACTCTCTTTGAATCTTCTTTATCATGCTAAGAGGAGCAGGAAAAAGCAAAAAATTTCAGAATTGCACCTTGCAATGCGGAGAAATTACTGTTTGTGCATTTACAATATTCATTGATTTTTGCCATTGAAAAACATCATGTTATTCATATACCAGAAATGTTTGAAGCTACTGACTGAATGAAAGGAGCTGGCATCTCACTCTCTTTGAATCTTCTTTATCATGCTAAGAGGAGCAGGAAAAAGCAAAAAATTTCAGAATTGCACCTTGCAATGTGGAGAAATTACTGTTTGTGCATTTACAATATTCATTGATTTTTACCATTGAAAAACGTCCAGAAATGATTGAAGCTACTGACTGAATGAAAGTAGCTGGCATCTCACTCTCTTTGAATCTTCTTTATCATACTAAGAGGAGCAGGAAAAAGCAAAAAATTTCAGACTTGCACCTTGCAATGCGGAGAAATTACTGTTTGTGCATTTACAATATTCATTGATTTTTGCCATTGAAAAACATCATGTTATTCATATACCAGAAATGTTTGAAGCTACTGACTGAATGAAAGGAGCTGGCATCTCACTCTCTTTGAATCTTCTTTATCATGCTAAGAGGAGCAGGAAAAAGCAAAAAATTTCAGAATTGCACCTTGCAATGCGGAGAAATTACTGTTTGTGCATTTACAATATTCATTGATTTTTGCCATTGAAAAACATCATGTTATTCATATACCAGAAATGATTGAAGCTACTGACTGAATGAAAGGAGCTGGCATCTCACTCTCTTTGAATCTTCTTTATCATGCTAAGAGGAGCAGGAAAAAGTAAAAAATTTCAGAATTGCACCTTGCAATGCGGAGAAATTACTGCTTGTGCATTTACAATATTCAATGATTTTTGCCATTGAAAAACGTCCAGAAATGATTGAAGCTACTGACTGAATGAAAGGAGCTGGCATCTCACTCTCTTTGAATCTTGTTTATCATGCTAAGAGGAGCAGGAAAAAGCAAAAAATTTCAGAATTGCACCTTGCAATGCGGAGAAATTACTGTTTGTGCATTTACAATATTCATTGATTTTTGCCATTGAAAAACGTCCAGAAATGATTAAAGCTACTGACTGATTGAAAGGAGCTGGCATCTCACTCTCTTTGAATCTTCTTTATCATGCTAAGAGGAGCAGGAAAAAGCAAAAAATTTCAGAATTGCACCTTGCAATGCGGAGAAATTACTGTTTGTGCATTTACAATATTCATTGATTTTTGCTATTGAAAAACATCATATTATTCATATACCAGAAATGATTGAAGCTACTGACTGAATGAAAGGAGCTGGCATCTCACTCTATTTGAATCTTCTTTATCATGCTAAGAGGAGCAGGAAAAAGCAAAAAATTTCAGAATTGCACCTTGCAATGCGGAGAAATTACAGTTTGTGCATTTACAATATTCATTGATTTTTGCCATTGAAAAACGTCCAGAAATGATTGAAGCTACTGACTGAATGAAAGGAGCTGGCATCTCACTCTCTTTGAATCTTCTTTATCATGCTAAGAGGAGCAGGAAAAAGCAAAAAATTTCAGAATTGCACCTTGCAATGCGGAGAAATTACTGTTTGTGCATTTACAATATTCATTGATTTTTGCCATTGAAAAACGTCCAGAAATGATTGAAGGTACTGACTGAATGAAAGGAGCTGGCATATCACTCTCTTTGAATCTTCTTTATCATGCTAAGAGGAGCAGGAAAAAGCAAAAAATTTCAGAATTGCACCTTGCAATGCGGAGAAATTACTGTTTGTGCATTTACAATATTCATTGATTTTTGCCATTGAAAAATGTCCAGAAATGATTGAAGCTACTGACTGAATGAAAGGAGCTGGCATCTCACTCTCTTTGAATCTTCTTTATCATGCTAAGAGGAGCAGGAAAAAGCAAAAAATTTCAGAATTGCGCCTTGCAATGCGGAGAAATTACTGTTTGTGCATTTACAAAATTCATTGATTTTTGCCATTGAAAAACATCATGTTATTCATATACCAGAAATGATTGAAGCTACTGACTGAAGGAAAGGAGCTGGCATCTCACTCTCTTTGAATCTTCTTTATCATGCTAGGAGGAGCAGGAAAAAGCAAAAAATTTCAGAATTGCACCTTGCAATGCGGAGAAATTACTGTTTGTGCATTTACAATATTCATTGATTTTTGCCATTGAAAAACATCCAGAAATGATTGAAGCTACTGACTGAATGAAAGGAGCTGGCATCTCACTCTCTTTGAATCTTCTTTATCATGCTAAGAGGAGCAGGAAAAAGCAAAAAATTTCAGAATTGCACCTTGCAATGCGGAGAAATTACTGTTTGTGCATTTACAATATTCATTGATTTTTGCGATTGAAAAACATCATGTTATTCATATACCAGAAATGATTGAAGCTACTGACTGAATGAAAGGAGCTGGCATCTCACTCTCTTTGAATCTTCTTTATCATGCTAAGAGGAGCAGGAAAAAGTAAAAAATTTCAGAATTGCACCTTGCAATGCGGAGAAATTACTGTTTGTGCATTTACAATATTCAATGATTTTTGCCATTGAAAAACGGCCAGAAATGATTGAAGTTACTGACTGAATGAAAGGAGCTGGCATCTCACTCTCTTTGAATCTTGTTTATCATGCTAAGAGGAGCAGGAAAAAGCAAAAAATTTCAGAATTGCACCTTGCAATGCGGAGAAATTACTGTTTGTGCATTTACAATATTCATTGATTTTTGCCATTGAAAAACATCATGTTATTCATATACCAGAAATGATTGAAGCTACTGACTGAATGAAAGGAGCTGGCATCTCACTCTCTTTGAATCTTCTTTATCATGCTAAGAGGAGCAGGAAAAAGCAAAAAATTTCAGAATTGCACCTTGCAATGCGGAGAAATTACTGTTTGTGCATTTACAATATTCATTGATTTTTGCCATTGAAAAACGTCCAGAAATGATTGAAGCTACTGACTGAATGAAAGGAGCTGGCATCTCACTCTCTTTGAATCTTCTTTATCATGCTAAGAGGAGCAGTAAAAAGCAAAAAATTTCAGAATTGCACCTTGCAATGCGGAGAAATTACTGTTTGTGCATTTACAATATTCATTGATTTTTGCGATTGAAAAACATCATGTTATTAATATACCAGAAATGATTGAAGCTACTGACTGAATGAAAGGAGCTGGCATCTCACTCTCTTTGAATCTTCTTTATCATGCTAAGAGGAGCAGGAAAAAGTAAAAAATTTCAGAATTGCACCTTGCAATGCGGAGAAATTACTGTTTGTGCATTTACAATATTCAATGATTTTTGCCATTGAAAAACGTCCAGAAATGATTGAAGCTACTGACTGAATGAAAGGAGCTGGCATCTCACTCTCTTTGAATCTTCTTTATCATGCTAAGAGGAGCAGGAAAAAGTAAAAAATTTCAGAATTGCACCTTGCAATGCGGAGAAATTACTGTTTGTGCATTTACAATATTCAATGATTTTTGCCATTGAAAAACGTCCAGAAATGATTGAAGTTACTGACTGAATGAAAGGAGCTGGCATCTCACTCTCTTTGAATCTTGTTTATCATGCTAAGAGGAGCAGGAAAAAGCAAAAAAATTCAGAATTGCACCTTGCAATGCGGAGAAATTAATGTTTGTGCATTTACAATATTCATTGATTTTTGCCATTGAAAAACGTCCAGAAATGATTGAAGCTACTGACTGAATGAAAGGAGCTGGCATCTCACTCTCTTTGAATCTTCTTTATCATGCTAAGAGGAGCAGGAAAAAGCAAAAAATTTCAGAATTGCACCTTGCAATGCGGAGAAATTACTGTTTGTGCATTTACAATATTCATTGATTTTTGCCATTGAAAAACATCATGTTATTCATATACCAGAAATGATTGAAGCTACTGACTGAATGAAAGGAGCTGGCATCTCACTCTCTTTGAATCTTCTTTATCATGCTAAGAGGAGCAGGAAAAAGCAAAAAATTTCAGAATTGCACCTTGCAATGCGGAGAAATTACTGTTTGTGCATTTACAATATTCATTGATTTTTGCCATTGAAAAACGTCCAGAAATGATTGAAGCTACTGACTGAATGAAAGGAGCTGGCATCTCACTCTCTTTGAATCTTCTTTATCATGCTAAGAGGAGCAGTAAAAAGCAAAAAATTTCAGAATTGCACCTTGCAATGCGGAGAAATTACTGTTTGTGCATTTACAATATTCATTGATTTTTGCGATTGAAAAACATCATGTTATTAATATACCAGAAATGATTGAAGCTACTGACTGAATGAAAGGAGCTGGCATCTCACTCTCTTTGAATCTTCTTTATCATGCTAAGAGGAGCAGGAAAAAGTAAAAAATTTCAGAATTGCACCTTGCAATGCGGAGAAATTACTGTTTGTGCATTTACAATATTCAATGATTTTTGCCATTGAAAAACGTCCAGAAATGATTGAAGCTACTGACTGAATGAAAGGAGCTGGCATCTCACTCTCTTTGAATCTTCTTTATCATGCTAAGAGGAGCAGGAAAAAGTAAAAAATTTCAGAATTGCACCTTGCAATGCGGAGAAATTACTGTTTGTGCATTTACAATATTCAATGATTTTTGCCATTGAAAAACGTCCAGAAATGATTGAAGTTACTGACTGAATGAAAGGAGCTGGCATCTCACTCTCTTTGAATCTTGTTTATCATGCTAAGAGGAGCAGGAAAAAGCAAAAAAATTCAGAATTGCACCTTGCAATGCGGAGAAATTAATGTTTGTGCATTTACAATATTCATTGATTTTTGCCATTGAAAAACGTCCAGAAATGATTGAAGCTACTGACTGAATGAAAGGAGCTGGCATCTCACTCTCTTTGAATCTTCTTTATCATGCTAAGAGGAGCAGGAAAAAGCAAAAAATTTCAGAATTGCACCTTGCAATGCGGAGAAATTACTGTTTGTGCATTTACAATATTCATTGATTTTTGCCATTGAAAAACATCATGTTATTCATATACCAGAAATGATTGAAGCTACTGACTGAATGAAAGGAGCTGGCATCTCACTCTCTTTGAATCTTCTTTATCATGCTAAGAGGAGCAGGAAAAAGCAAAAAATTTCAGAATTGCACCTTGCAATGCGGAGAAATTACTGTTTGTGCATTTACAATATTCATTGATTTTTGCCATTGAAAAACGTCCAGAAATGATTGAAGCTACTGACTGAATGAAAGGAGCTGGCATCTCACTCTCTTTGAATCTTCTTTATCATGCTAAGAGGAGCAGTAAAAAGCAAAAAATTTCAGAATTGCACCTTGCAATGCGGAGAAATTACTGTTTGTGCATTTACAATATTCATTGATTTTTGCGATTGAAAAACATCATGTTATTAATATACCAGAAATGATTGAAGCTACTGACTGAATGAAAGGAGCTGGCATCTCACTCTCTTTGAATCTTCTTTATCATGCTAAGAGGAGCAGGAAAAAGTAAAAAATTTCAGAATTGCACCTTGCAATGCGGAGAAATTACTGTTTGTGCATTTACAATATTCAATGATTTTTGCCATTGAAAAACGTCCAGAAATGATTGAAGCTACTGACTGAATGAAAGGAGCTGGCATCTCACTCTCTTTGAATCTTCTTTATCATGCTAAGAGGAGCAGGAAAAAGTAAAAAATTTCAGAATTGCACCTTGCAATGCGGAGAAATTACTGTTTGTGCATTTACAATATTCAATGATTTTTGCCATTGAAAAACGTCCAGAAATGATTGAAGTTACTGACTGAATGAAAGGAGCTGGCATCTCACTCTCTTTGAATCTTGTTTATCATGCTAAGAGGAGCAGGAAAAAGCAAAAAAATTCAGAATTGCACCTTGCAATGCGGAGAAATTAATGTTTGTGCATTTACAATATTCATTGATTTTTGCCATTGAAAAACGTCCAGAAATGATTGAAGCTACTGACTGAATGAAAGGAGCTGGCATCTCACTCTCTTTGAATCTTCTTTATCATGCTAAGAGGAGCAGGAAAAAGCAAAAAATTTCAGAATTGCACCTTGCAATGCGGAGAAATTACTGTTTGTGCATTTACAATATTCATTGATTTTTGCCATTGAAAAACATCATGTTATTCATATACCAGAAATGATTGAAGCTACTGACTGAATGAAAGGAGCTGGCATCTCACTCTCTTTGAATCTTCTTTATCATGCTAAGAGGAGCAGGAAAAAGCAAAAAATTTCAGAATTGCACCTTGCAATGCGGAGAAATTACTGTTTGTGCATTTACAATATTCATTGATTTTTGCCATTGAAAAACGTCCAGAAATGATTGAAGCTACTGACTGAATGAAAGGAGCTGGCATCTCACTCTCTTTGAATCTTCTTTATCATGCTAAGAGGAGCAGGAAAAAGCAAAAAATTTCAGAATTGCACCTTGCAATGCGGAGAAATTACTGTTTGTGCATTTACAATATTCATTGATTTTTGCGATTGAAAAACATCATGTTATTAATATACCAGAAATGATTGAAGCTACTGACTGAATGAAAGGAGCTGGCATCTCACTCTCTTTGAATCTTCTTTATCATGCTAAGAGGAGCTGGAAAAAGTAAAAAATTTCAGAATTGCACCTTGCAATGCGGAGAAATTACTGTTTGTGCATTTACAATATTCAATGATTTTTGCCATTGAAAAACGTCCAGAAATGATTGAAGCTACTGACTGAATGAAAGGAGCTGGCATCTCACTCTCTTTGAATCTTGTTTATCATGCTAAGAGGAGCAGGAAAAAGCAAAAAATTTCAGAATTGCACCTTGCAATGCGGAGAAATTACTGTTTGTGCATTTACAATATTCATTGATTTTTGCCATTGAAAAACGTCCAGAAATGATTGAAGCTACTGATTGAATGAAAGGAGCTGGCATCTCACTCTCTTTGAATCTTCTTTATCATGCTAAGAGGAGCAGGAAAAAGCAAAAAATTTCAGAATTGCACCTTGCAATGCGGAGAAATTACTGTTTGTGCATTTACAATATTCATTGATTTTTGCTATTGAAAAACATCATGTTATTCATATACCAGAAATGATTGAAGCTACTGACTGAATGAAAGGAGCTGGCATCTCACTCTCTTTGAATCTTCTTTATCATGCTAAGAGGAGCAGGAAAAAGCAAAAAATTTCAGAATTGCACCTTGCAATGCGGAGAAATTACAGTTTGTGCATTTACAATATTCATTGATTTTTGCCATTGAAAAACGTCCAGAAATGATTGAAGCTACTGACTGAATGAAAGGAGCTGGCATCTCACTCTCTTTGAATCTTCTTTATCATGCTAAGAGGAGCAGGAAAAAGCAAAAAATTTCAGAATTGCACCTTGCAATGCGGAGAAATTACTGTTTGTGCATTTACAATATTCATTGATTTTTGCGATTGAAAAACATCATGTTATTCATATACCAGAAATGATTGAAGCTACTGACTGAATGAAAGGAGCTGGCATCTCACTCTCTTTGAATCTTCTTTATCATGCTAAGAGGAGCAGGAAAAAGTAAAAAATTTCAGAATTGCACCTTGCAATGCGGAGAAATTACTGTTTGTGCATTTACAATATTCAATGATTTTTGCCATTGAAAAACGTAAAGAAATGATTGAAGTTACTGACTGAATGAAAGGAGCTGGCATCTCACTCTCTTTGAATCTTGTTTATCATGCTAAGAGGAGCAGGAAAAAGCAAAAAATTTCAGAATTGCACCTTGCAATGCGGAGAAATTACTGTTTGTGCATTTACAATATTCATTGATTTTTGCCATTGAAAAACGTCCAGAAATGATTGAAGCTACTGACTGATTGAAAGGAGCTGGCATCTCACTCTCTTTGAATCTTCTTTATCATGCTAAGAGGAGCAGGAAAAAGCAAAAAATTTCAGAATTGCACCTTGCAATGCGGAGAAATTACAGTTTGTGCATTTACAATATTCATTGATTTTTGCCATTGAAAAACATCATGTTATTCATATACCAGAAATGATTGAAGCTACTGACTGAATGAAAGGAGCTGGCATCTCACTCTCTTTGAATCTTCTTTATCATGCTAAGAGGAGCAGGAAAAAGCAAAAAATTTCAGAATTGCACCTTGCAATGCGGAGAAATTACTGTTTGTGCATTTACAATATTCATTGATTTTTGCCATTGAAAAACGTCCAGAAATGATTGAAGCTACTGACTGAATGAAAGGAGCTGGCATCTCACTCTCTTTGAATCTTCTTTATCATGCTAAGAGAAGCAGGAAAAAGCAAAAAATTTCAGAATTGCACCTTGCAATGCGGAGAAATTACTGTTTGTGCATTTACAATATTCATTGATTTTTGCGATTGAAAAACATCATGTTATTAATATACCAGAAATGATTGAAGCTACTGACTGAATGAAAGGAGCTGGCATCTCACTCTCTTTGAATCTTCTTTCTCATGCTAAGAGGAGCAGGAAAAAGTAAAAAATTTCAGAATTGCACCTTGCAATGCGGAGAAATTACTGTTTGTGCATTTACAATATTCAATGATTTTTGCCATTGAAAAACGTCCAGAAATGATTGAAGCTACTGACTGAATGAAAGGAGCTGGCATCTCACTCTCTTTGAATCTTGTTTATCATGCTAAGAGGAGCAGGAAAAAGCAAAAAATTTCAGAATTGCACCTTGCAATGCGGAGAAATTACAGTTTGTGCATTTACAATATTCATTGATTTTTGCCATTGAAGAACGTCCAGAAATGATTGAAGCTACTGACTGAATGAAAGGAGCTGGCATCTCACTCTCTTTGAATCTTCTTTATCATGCTAAGAGGAGCAGGAAAAAGCAAAAAATTTCAGAATTGCACCTTGCAATGCGGAGAAATTACTGTTTGTGCATTTACAATATTCATTGATTTTTGCCATTGAAAAACGTCCAGAAATGATTGAAGCTACTGACTGAATGAAAGGAGCTGGCATCTCACTCTCTTTGAATCTTCTTTATCATGCTAAGAGGAGCAGGAAAAAGCAAAAAATTTCAGAATTGCACCTTGCAATGCGGAGAAATTACTGTTTGTGCATTTACAATATTCATTGATTTTTGCCATTGAAAAACATGTTATTCATATACCAGAAATGTTTGAAGCTCCTGACTGAATGAAAGGAGCTGGCACCTCAATCTCTTTGAATCTTCTTTATCATGCTAAGAGGAGCAGGAAAAAGCAAAAAATTTCAGAATTGCACCTTGCAATGCGGAGAAATTACTGTTTGTGCATTTACAATATTCATTGATTTTTGCCATTGAAAAACGTCCAGAAATGATTGAAGCTACTGACTGAATGAAAGGAGCTGGCATCTCACTCTCTTTGAATCTTCTTTATCATGCTAAGAGGAGCAGGAAAAAGCAAAAAATTTCAGAATTGCACCTTGCAATGCGGAGAAATTACTGTTTGTGCATTTAAAATATTCATTGATTTTTGCCATTGAAAAATGTCCAGAAATGATTGAAGCTACTGACTGAATGAAAGGAGCTGGCATCTCACTCTCTTTGAATCTTCTTTATCATGCTAAGAGGAGCAGGAAAAAGCAAAAAATTTCAGAATTGCACCTTGCAATGCGGAGAAATTACTGTTTGTGCATTTACAATATTCATTGATTTTTGCCATTGAAAAACATCATGTTATTCATATACCAGAAATGTTTGAAGCTACTGACTGAATGAAAGGAGCTGGCATCTCACTCTCTTTGAATCTTCTTTATCATGCTAAGAGGAGCAGGAAAAAGCAAAAAATTTCAGAATTGCACCTTGCAATGCGGAGAAATTACTGTTTGTGCATTTACAATATTCATTGATTTTTGCCATTGAAAAACGTCCAGAAATGATTGAAGCTACTGACTGAATGAAAGGAGCTGGCATCTCACTCTCTTTGAATCTTCTTTATCATGCTAAGAGGAGCAGTAAAAAGCAAAAAATTTCAGAATTGCACCTTGCAATGCGGAGAAATTACTGTTTGTGCATTTACAATATTCATTGATTTTTGCCATTGAAAAACATCATGTTATTCATATGCCAGAAATGATTGACGCTACTGACTGAAGGAAAGGAGCTGGCATCGCACTCTCTTTGAATCTTCTTTATCATGCTAAGAGGAGCAGGAAAAAGCAAAAAATTTCAGAATTGCGCCTTGCAATGCGGAGAAATTATTGTTTGTGCATTTACAAAATTCAATGATTTTTGCCATTGAAAAACATCATGTTATTCATATACCAGAAATGATTGAAGCTACTGACTGAAGGAAAGGAGCTGGCATCTCACTCTCTTTGAATCTTCTTTATCATGCTAAGAGGAGCAGGAAAAAGCAAAAAATTTCAGAATTGCACCTTGCAATGCGGAGAAATTACTGTTTGTGCATTTACAATATTCATTGATTTTTGCCATTGAAAAACATCCAGAAATGATTGAAGCTACTGACTGAATGAAAGGAGCTGGCATCTCACTCTCTTTGAATCTTCTTTATCATGCTAAGAGGAGCAGGAAAAAGCAAAAAATTTCAGAATTGCACCTTGCAATGCGGAGAAATTACTGTTTGTGCATTTACAATATTCATTGATTTTTGCGATTGAAAAACATCATGTTATTCATATACCAGAAATGATTGAAGCTACTGACTGAATGAAAGGAGCTGGCATCTCACTCTCTTTGAATCTTCTTTATCATGCTAAGAGGAGCAGGAAAAAGTAAAAAATTTCAGAATTGCACCTTGCAATGCGGAGAAATTACTGTTTGTGCATTTACAATATTCAATGATTTTTGCCATTGAAAAACGTCCAGAAATGATTGAAGCTACTGACTGAATGAAAGGAGCTGGCATCTCACTCTCTTTGAATCTTGTTTATCATGCTAAGAGGAGCAGGAAAAAGCAAAAAATTTCAGAATTGCACCTTGCAATGCGGAGAAATTACTGTTTGTGCATTTACAATATTCATTGATTTTTGCCATTGAAAAACGTCCAGAAATGATTGAAGCTACTGACTGAATGAAAAGAGCTGGCATCTCACTCTCTTTGAATCTTCTTTATCATGCTAAGAGGAGCAGGAAAAAGCAAAAAATTTCAGAATTGCACCTTGCAATGCGGAGAAATTACTGTTTGTGCATTTACAATATTCATTGATTTTTGCCATTGAAAAACGTCCAGAAATGATTGAAGCTACTGACTGAATGAAAGGAGCTGGCATCTCACTCTCTTTGAATCTTCTTTATCATGCTAAGAGGAGCAGGAAAAAGCAAAAAATTTCAGAATTGCACCTTGCAATGCGGAGAAATTACTGTTTGTGCATTTACAATATTCATTGATTTTTGCCATTGAAAAACATGTTATTCATATACCAGAAATGTTTGAAGCTCCTGACTGAATGAAAGGAGCTGGCACCTCACTCTCTTTGAATCTTCTTTATCATGCTAAGAGGAGCAGGAAAAAGCAAAAAATTTCAGAATTGCTCCTTGCAATATGGAGAAATTACTGTTTGTGCATTTACAATATTCATTGATTTTTACCATTGAAAAACGTCCAGAAATGATTGAAGCTACTGACTGAATGAAAGTAGCTGGCATCTCACTCTCTTTGAATATTCTTTATCATGCTAAGAGGAGCAGGAAAAAGCAAAAAATTTCAGACTTGCACCTTGCAATGCGGAGAAATTACTGTTTGTGCATTTACAATATTCATTGATTTTTGCCATTGAAAAACATCATGTTATTCATATACCAGAAATGTTTGAAGCTACTGACTGAATCAAAGGAGCTGGCATCTCACTCTCTTTGAATCTTCTTTATCATGCTAAGAGGAGCAGGAAAAAGCAAAAAATTTCAGAATTGCACCTTGCAATGCGGAGAAATTACTGTTTGTGCATTTACAATATTCATTGATTTTTGCCATTGAAAAACGTCCAGAAATGATTGAAGCTACTGACTGAATGAAAGGAGCTGGCATCTCACTCTCTTTGAATCTTCTTTATCATGCTAAGAGGAGCAGGAAAAAGCAAAAAATTTCAGAATTGCACCTTGCAATGCGGAGAAATTACTGTTTGTGCATTTACAATATTCATTGATTTTTGCGATTGAAAAACATCATGTTATTCATATACCAGAAATGATTGAAGCTACTGACTGAATGAAAGGAGCTGGCATCTCACTCTCTTTGAATCTTCTTTATCATGCTAAGAGGAGCAGGAAAAAGTAAAAAATTTCAGAATTGCACCTTGCAATGCGGAGAAATTACTGTTTGTGCATTTACAATATTCAATGATTTTTGCCATTGAAAAACGTCCAGAAATGATTGAAGCTACTGACTGAATGAAAGGAGCTGGCATCTCACTCTCTTTGAATCTTGTTTATCATGCTAAGAGGAGCAGGAAAAAGCAAAAAATTTCAGAATTGCACCTTGCAATGCGGAGAAATTACTGTTTGTGCATTTACAATATTCATTGATTTTTGCCATTGAAAAACGTCCAGAAATGATTGAAGCTACTGACTGAATGAAAAGAGCTGGCATCTCACTCTCTTTGAATCTTCTTTATCATGCTAAGAGGAGCAGGAAAAAGCAAAAAATTTCAGAATTGCACCTTGCAATGCGGAGAAATTACTGTTTGTGCATTTACAATATTCATTGATTTTTGCCATTGAAAAACGTCCAGAAATGATTGAAGCTACTGACTGAATGAAAGGAGCTGGCATCTCACTCTCTTTGAATCTTCTTTATCATGCTAAGAGGAGCAGGAAAAAGCAAAAAATTTCAGAATTGCACCTTGCAATGCGGAGAAATTACTGTTTGTGCATTTACAATATTCATTGATTTTTGCCATTGAAAAACATGTTATTCATATACCAGAAATGTTTGAAGCTCCTGACTGAATGAAAGGAGCTGGCACCTCACTCTCTTTGAATCTTCTTTATCATGCTAAGAGGAGCAGGAAAAAGCAAAAAATTTCAGAATTGCTCCTTGCAATATGGAGAAATTACTGTTTGTGCATTTACAATATTCATTGATTTTTACCATTGAAAAACGTCCAGAAATGATTGAAGCTACTGACTGAATGAAAGTAGCTGGCATCTCACTCTCTTTGAATATTCTTTATCATGCTAAGAGGAGCAGGAAAAAGCAAAAAATTTCAGACTTGCACCTTGCAATGCGGAGAAATTACTGTTTGTGCATTTACAATATTCATTGATTTTTGCCATTGAAAAACATCATGTTATTCATATACCAGAAATGTTTGAAGCTACTGACTGAATCAAAGGAGCTGGCATCTCACTCTCTTTGAATCTTCTTTATCATGCTAAGAGGAGCAGGAAAAAGCAAAAAATTTCAGAATTGCACCTTGCAATGCGGAGAAATTACTGTTTGTGCATTTACAATATTCATTGATTTTTGCCATTGAAAAACGTCCAGAAATGATTGAAGCTACTGACTGAATGAAAGGAGCTGGCATCTCACTCTCTTTGAATCTTCTTTATCATGCTAAGAGGAGCAGGAAAAAGCAAAAAATTTCAGAATTGCACCTTGCAATGCGGAGAAATTACTGTTTGTGCATTTACAATATTCATTGATTTTTGCCATTGAAAAACGTCCAGAAATGATTGAAGCTACTGACTGAATGAAAGGAGCTGGCATCTCACTCTCTTTGAATCTTCTTTATCATGCTAAGAGGAGCAGGAAAAAGCAAAAAATTTCAGAATTGCACCTTGCAATGCGGAGAAATTACTGTTTGTGCATTTACAATATTCATTGATTTTTGCCATTGAAAAACATGTTATTCATATACCAGAAATGTTAGAAGCTACTGACTGAATGAAAGGAGCTGGCAACTCTCTCTCTTTGAATCTTCTTTATCATGCTAAGAGGAGCGGGAAAAAGCAAAAAATTTCAGAATTGCACCTTGCAATGCGGAGAAATTACTGTTTGTGCATTTACAATATTCATTGATTTTTGCCATTGAAAAACGTCCAGAAATGATTGAAGGTACTGACTGAATGAAAGGAGCTGGCATCTCACTCTCTTTGAATCTTCTTTATCATGCTAAGAGGAGCAGGAAAAAGCAAAAAATTTCAGAATTGCACCTTGCAATGCGGAGAAATTACTGTTTGTGCATTTACAATATTCATTGATTTTTGCCATTGAAAAACGTCCAGAAATGATTGAAGCTACTGACTGAATGAAAGGAGCTGGCATCTCACTCTCTTTGAATCTTCTTTATCATGCTAAGAGGATCAGGAAAAAGCAAAAAATTTCAGAATTGCACCTTGCAATGCGGAGAAATTACTGTTTGTGCATTTACAATATTCATTGATTTTTGCCATTGAAAAACATCATGTTATTCATATACCAGAAATGTTTGAAGCTACTGACTGAATGAAAGGAGTTGGCATCTCACTCTCTTTGAGTCTTCTTTATCATGCTAAGAGGAGCAGGAAAAAGCAAAAAATTTCAGAATTGCACCTTGCAATGCGGAGAAATTACTGTTTGTGCATTTACAATATTCATTGATTTTTGCCATTGAAAAACATCATGTTATTCATATACCAGAAATGTTTGAAGCTACTGACTGAATGAAAGGAGCTGGCATCTCACTCTCTTTGAATCTTCTTTCTCATGCTAAGAGGAGCAGGAAAAAGCAAAAAATTTTAGAATTGCACATTGCAATGTGGAGAAATTACTGTTTGTGCATTTACAATATTCATTGATTTTTACCATTGAAAAACGTCCAGAAATGATTGAAGCTACTGACTGAATGAAAGTAGCTGGCATCTCACTCTCTTTGAATCTTCTTTATCATGCTAAGAGGAGCAGGAAAAAGCAAAAAATTTCAGACTTGCACCTTGCAATGCGGAGAAATTACTGTTTGTGCATTTACAATATTCATTGATTTTTGCCATTGAAAAACATTATGTTATTCATATACCAGAAATGTTTGAAGCTACTGACTGAATGAAAGGAGCTGGCATCTCACTCTCTTTGAATCTTCTTTATCATGCTAAGAGGAGCAGGAAAAAGCAAAAAATTTCAGAATTGCACCTTGCAATGCGGAGAAATTACTGTTTGTGCATTTACAATATTCATTGATTTTTGCCATTGAAAAACGTCCAGAAATGATTGAAGCTACTGACTGAATGAAAGGAGCTGGCATCTCACTCTCTTTGAATCTTCTTTATCATGCTAAGAGGAGCAGGAAAAAGCAAAAAATTTCAGAATTGCACCTTGCAATGCGGAGAAATTACTGTTTGTGCATTTACAATATTCATTGATTTTTGCCATTGAAAAACGTCCAGAAATGATTGAAGCTACTGACTGAATGAAAGGAGCTGGCATCTCACTCTCTTTGAATCTTCTTTATCATGCTAAGAGGAGCAGGAAAAAGCAAAAAATTTCAGAATTGCACCTTGCAATGCGGAGAAATTACTGTTTGTGCATTTACAATATTCATTGATTTTTGCCATTGAAAAACGTCCAGAAATGATTGAAGCTACTGACTGAATGAAAGGAGATGGCATCTCACTCTCTTTGAATCTTCTTTATCATGCTAAGAGGAGCAGGAAAAAGCAAAAAATTTCAGAATTGCACCTTGCAATGCGGAGAAATTACTGTTTGTGCATTTACAATATTCATTGATTTTTGCCATTGAAAAACATGTTATTCATATACCAGAAATGTTTGAAGCTCCTGACTGAATGAAAGGAGCTGGCACCTCACTCTCTTTGAATCTTCTTTATCATGCTAAGAGGAGCAGGAAAAAGCAAAAAATTTCAGAATTGCTCCTTGCAATATGGAGAAATTACTGTTTGTGCATTTACAATATTCATTGATTTTTACCATTGAAAAACGTCCAGAAATGATTGAAGCTACTGACTGAATGAAAGTAGCTGGCATCTCACTCTCTTTGAATATTCTTTATCATGCTAAGAGGAGCAGGAAAAAGCAAAAAATTTCAGACTTGCACCTTGCAATGCGGAGAAATTACTGTTTGTGCATTTACAATATTCATTGATTTTTGCCATTGAAAAACGTCCAGAAATGATTGAAGCTACTGACTGAATGAAAGGAGCTGGCATCTCACTCTCTTTGAATCTTCTTTATCATGCTAAGAGGAGCAGGAAAAAGCAAAAAATTTCAGAATTGCACCTTGCAATGCGGAGAAATTACTGTTTGTGCATTTACAATATTCATTGATTTTTGCCATTGAAAAACGTCCAGAAATGATTGAAGCTACTGACTGAATGAAAGGAGCTGGCATCTCACTCTCTTTGAATCTTCTTTATCATGCTAAGAGGAGCAGGAAAAAGCAAAAAATTTCAGAATTGCACCTTGCAATGCGGAGAAATTACTGTTTGTGCATTTACAATATTCATTGATTTTTGCCATTGAAAAACGTCCAGAAATGATTGAAGCTACTGACTGAATGAAAGGAGCTGGCATCTCACTCTCTTTGAATCTTCTTTATCATGCTAAGAGGAGCAGGAAAAAGCAAAAAATTTCAGAATTGCACCTTGCAATGCGGAGAAATTACTGTTTGTGCATTTACAATATTCATTGATTTTTGCCATTGAAAAACATGTTATTCATATACCAGAAATGTTTGAAGCTACTGACTGAATGAAAGGAGCTGGCACCTCACTCTCTTTGAATCTTCTTTATCATGCTAAGAGGAGCGGGAAAAAGCAAAAAATTTCAGAATTGCACCTTGCAATGCAGAGAAATTACTGTTTGTGCATTTACAATATTCATTGATTTTTGCCATTGAAAAACGTCCAGAAATGATTGAAGCTACTGACTGAATGAAAGGAGCTGGCATCTCACTCTCTTTGAATCTTCTTTATCATGCTAAGAGGAGCAGGAAAAAGCAAAAAATTTCAGAATTGCACCTTGCAATGCGGAGAAATTACTGTTTGTGCATTTACAATATTCATTGATTTTTGCCATTGAAAAACGTCCAGAAATGATTGAAGCTACTGACTGAATGAAAGGAGCTGGCATCTCACTCTCTTTGAATCTTCTTTATCATGCTAAGAGGAGCAGGAAAAAGCAAAAAATTTCAGAATTGCACCTTGCAATGCGGAGAAATTACAGTTTGTGCATTTACAATATTCATTGATTTTTGCCATTGAAAAACATCCAGAAATGATTGAAGCTACTGACTGAATGAAAGAAGCTGGAATCTCACTCTCTTTGAATCTTCTTTATCATGCTAAGAGGAGCAGGAAAAAGCAAAAAATTTCAGAATTGCACCTTGCAATGCGGAGAAATTACTGTTTGTGCTTTTACAATATTCATTGATTTTTGCCATTGAAAAACATCATGTTATTCATATACCAGAAATGTTTGAAGCTACTGACTGAATGAAAGGAGCTGTCATCTCACTCTCTTTGAATCTTCTTTATCATGCTAAGAGGAGCAGGAAAAAGCAAAAAATTTCAGAATTGCACCTTGCAATGTGGAGAAATTACTGTTTGTGCATTTACAATATTCATTGATTTTTACCATTGAAAAACGTCCAGAAATGATTGAAGCTACTGACTGAATGAAAGTAGCTGGCATCTCACTCTGTTTGAATCTTCTTTATCATGCTAAGAGGAGCAGGAAAAAGCAAAAAATTTCAGACTTGCACCTTGCAATGCGGAGAAATTACTGTTTGTGCATTTACAATATTCATTGATTTTTGCCATTGAAAAACATCATGTTATTCATATACCAGAAATGTTTGAAGCTACTGACTGAATGAAAGGAGCTGGCATCTCACTCTCTTTGAATCTTCTTTATCATGCTAAGAGGAGCAGGAAAAAGCAAAAAATTTCAGACATGCACCTTGCAATGCGGAGAAATTACTGTTTGTGCAGTTACAATATTCATTGATTTTTGCCATTGAAAAACATCATGTTATTCATATACCAGAAATGTTTGAAGCTACTGACTGAATGAAAGGAGCTGGCATCTCACTCTCTTTGAATCTTCTTTATCATGCTAAGAGGAGCAGGAAAAAGCAAAAAATTTCAGAATTGCACCTTGCAATGCGGAGAAATTACTGTTTGTGCATTTACAATATTCATTGATTTTTGCCATTGAAAAACGTCCAGAAATGATTGAAGGTACTGACTGAATGAAAGGAGCTGGCATCTCACTCTCTTTGAATCTTCTTTATCATGCTAAGAGGAGCAGGAAAAAGCAAAAAATTTTAGAATTGCACATTGCAATGTGGAGAAATTACTGTTTGTGCATTTACAATATTCATTGATTTTTACCATTGAAAAACGTCCAGAAATGATTGAAGCTACTGACTGAATGAAAGTAGCTGGCATCTCACTCTCTTTGAATCTTCTTTATCATGCTAAGAGGAGCAGGAAAAAGCAAAAAATTTCAGACTTGCACCTTGCAATGCGGAGAAATTACTGTTTGTGCATTTACAATATTCATTGATTTTTGCCATTGAAAAACATCATGTTATTCATATACCAGAAATGTTTGAAGCTACTGACTGAATGAAAGGAGCTGGCATCTCACTCTCTTTGAATCTTCTTTATCATGCTAAGAGGAGCAGGAAAAAGCAAAAAATTTCAGAATTGCACCTTGCAATGCGGAGAAATTACTGTTTGTGCATTTACAATATTCATTGATTTTTGCCATTGAAAAACGTCCAGAAATGATTGAAGCTACTGACTGAATGAAAGGAGCTGGCATCTCACTCTCTTTGAATCTTCTTTATCATGCTAAGAGGAGCAGGAAAAAGCAAAAAATTTCAGAATTGCACCTTGCAATGCGGAGAAATTACTGTTTGTGCATTTACAATATTCATTGATTTTTGCCATTGAAAAACGTCCAGAAATGATTGAAGCTACTGACTGAATGAAAGGAGCTGGCATCTCACTCTCTTTGAATCTTCTTTATCATGCTAAGAGGAGCAGGAAAAAGCAAAAAATTTCAGAATTGCACCTTGCAATGCGGAGAAATTACTGTTTGTGCATTTACAATATTCATTGATTTTTGCCATTGAAAAACATGTTATTCATATACCAGAAATGTTTGAAGCTACTGACTGAATGAAAGGAGCTGGCACCTCACTCTCTTTGAATCTTCTTTATCATGCTAAGAAGAGCGGGAAAAAGCAAAAAATTTCAGAATTGCACCTTGCAATGCGGAGAAATTACTGTTTGTGCATTTACAATATTCATTGATTTTTGCCATTGAAAAACGTCCAGAAATGATTGAAGGTACTGACTGAATGAAAGGAGCTGGCATTTCACTCTCTTTGAATCTTCTTTATCATGCTAAGAGGAGCAGGAAAAAGCAAAAAATTTCAGACTTGCACCTTGCAATGCGGAGAAATTACTGTTTGTGCATTTACAATATTCATTGATTTTTGCCATTGAAAAACATCCAGAAATGATTGAAGCTACTGACTGAATGAAAGAAGCTGGCATCTCACTCTCTTTGAATCTTCTTTATCATGCTAAGAGGAGCAGGAAAAAGCAAAAAATTTCAGAATTGCACCTTGCAATGTGGAGAAATTACTGTTTGTGCATTTACAATATTCATTGATTTTTACCATTGAAAAACGTCCAGAAATGATTGAAGCTACTGACTGAATGAAAGTAGCTGGCATCTCACTCTGTTTGAATCTTCTTTATCATGCTAAGAGGAGCAGGAAAAAGCAAAAAATTTCAGACTTGCACCTTGCAATGCGGAGAAATTACTGTTTGTGCATTTACAATATTCATTGATTTTTGCCATTGAAAAACATCATGTTATTCATATACCAGAAATGTTTGAAGCTACTGACTGAATGAAAGGAGCTGGCATCTCACTCTCTTTGAATCTTCTTTATCATGCTAAGAGGAGCAGGAAAAAGCAAAAAATTTCAGACATGCACCTTGCAATGCGGAGAAATTACTGTTTGTGCAGTTACAATATTCATTGATTTTTGCCATTGAAAAACATCATGTTATTCATATACCAGAAATGTTTGAAGCTACTGACTGAATGAAAGGAGCTGGCATCTCACTCTCTTTGAATCTTCTTTATCATGCTAAGAGGAGCAGGAAAAAGCAAAAAATTTCAGAATTGCACCTTGCAATGCGGAGAAATTACTGTTTGTGCATTTACAATATTCATTGATTTTTGCCATTGAAAAACGTCCAGAAATGATTGAAGGTACTGACTGAATGAAAGGAGCTGGCATCTCACTCTCTTTGAATCTTCTTTATCATGCTAAGAGGAGCAGGAAAAAGCAAAAAATTTTAGAATTGCACATTGCAATGTGGAGAAATTACTGTTTGTGCATTTACAATATTCATTGATTTTTACCATTGAAAAACGTCCAGAAATGATTGAAGCTACTGACTGAATGAAAGTAGCTGGCATCTCACTCTCTTTGAATCTTCTTTATCATGCTAAGAGGAGCAGGAAAAAGCAAAAAATTTCAGACTTGCACCTTGCAATGCGGAGAAATTACTGTTTGTGCATTTACAATATTCATTGATTTTTGCCATTGAAAAACATCATGTTATTCATATACCAGAAATGTTTGAAGCTACTGACTGAATGAAAGGAGCTGGCATCTCACTCTCTTTGAATCTTCTTTATCATGCTAAGAGGAGCAGGAAAAAGCAAAAAATTTCAGAATTGCACCTTGCAATGCGGAGAAATTACTGTTTGTGCATTTACAATATTCATTGATTTTTGCCATTGAAAAACGTCCAGAAATGATTGAAGCTACTGACTGAATGAAAGGAGCTGGCATCTCACTCTCTTTGAATCTTCTTTATCATGCTAAGAGGAGCAGGAAAAAGCAAAAAATTTCAGAATTGCACCTTGCAATGCGGAGAAATTACTGTTTGTGCATTTACAATATTCATTGATTTTTGCCATTGAAAAACGTCCAGAAATGATTGAAGCTACTGACTGAATGAAAGGAGCTGGCATCTCACTCTCTTTGAATCTTCTTTATCATGCTAAGAGGAGCAGGAAAAAGCAAAAAATTTCAGAATTGCACCTTGCAATGCGGAGAAATTACTGTTTGTGCATTTACAATATTCATTGATTTTTGCCATTGAAAAACATGTTATTCATATACCAGAAATGTTTGAAGCTACTGACTGAATGAAAGGAGCTGGCACCTCACTCTCTTTGAATCTTCTTTATCATGCTAAGAGGAGCGGGAAAAAGCAAAAAATTTCAGAATTGCACCTTGCAATGCGGAGAAATTACTGTTTGTGCATTTACAATATTCATTGATTTTTGCCATTGAAAAACGTCCAGAAATGATTGAAGGTACTGACTGAATGAAAGGAGCTGGCATTTCACTCTCTTTGAATCTTCTTTATCATGCTAAGAGGAGCAGGAAAAAGCAAAAAATTTCAGACTTGCACCTTGCAATGCGGAGAAATTACTGTTTGTGCATTTACAATATTCATTGATTTTTGCCATTGAAAAACATCCAGAAATGATTGAAGCTACTGACTGAATGAAAGAAGCTGGCATCTCACTCTCTTTGAATCTTCTTTATCATGCTAAGAGGAGCAGGAAAAAGCAAAAAAATTCAGAATTGCACCTTGCAATGCGGAGAAATTACTGTTTGTGCATTTACAATATTCATTGATTTTTGCCATTGAAAAACATCATGTTATTCATATACCAGAAATGTTTGAAGCTACTGACTGAATGAAAGGAGCTGGCATCTCACTCTCTTTGAATCTTCTTTATCATGCTAAGAGGAGCAGGAAAAAGCAAAAAATTTCAGAATTGCACCTTGCAATGTGGAGAAATTACTGTTTGTGCATTTACAATATTCATTGATTTTTACTATTGAAAAACGTCCAGAAATGATTGAAGCTACTGACTGAATGAAAGTAGCTGGCATCTCACTCTCTTTGAATCTTCTTTATCATACTAAGAGGAGCAGGAAAAAGCAAAAAATTTCAGACTTGCACCTTGCAATGCGGAGAAATTACTGTTTGTGCATTTACAATATTCATTGATTTTTGCCATTGAAAAACATCATGTTATTCATATACCAGAAATGTTTGAAGCTACTGACTGAATGAAAGGAGCTGGCATCTCACTCTCTTTGAATCTTCTTTATCATGCTAAGAGGAGCAGGAAAAAGCAAAAAATTTCAGAATTGCACCTTGCAATGCGGAGAAATTACTGTTTGTGCATTTACAATATTCATTGATTTTTGCCATTGAAAAACATCATGTTATTCATATACCAGAAATGATTGAAGCTACTGACTGAATGAAAGGAGCTGGCATCTCACTCTCTTTGAATCTTCTTTATCATGCTAAGAGGAGCAGGAAAAAGTAAAAAATTTCAGAATTGCACCTTGCAATGCGGAGAAATTACTGCTTGTGCATTTACAATATTCAATGATTTTTGCCATTGAAAAACGTCCAGAAATGATTGAAGCTACTGACTGAATGAAAGGAGCTGGCATCTCACTCTCTTTGAATCTTGTTTATCATGCTAAGAGGAGCAGGAAAAAGCAAAAAATTTCAGAATTGCACCTTGCAATGCGGAGAAATTACTGTTTGTGCATTTACAATATTCATTGATTTTTGCCATTGAAAAACGTCCAGAAATGATTGAAGCTACTGACTGATTGAAAGGAGCTGGCATCTCACTCTCTTTGAATCTTCTTTATCATGCTAAGAGGAGCAGGAAAAAGCAAAAAATTTCAGAATTGCACCTTGCAATGCGGAGAAATTACTGTTTGTGCATTTACAATATTCATTGATTTTTGCTATTGAAAAACATCATGTTATTCATATACCAGAAATGATTGAAGCTACTGACTGAATGAAAGGAGCTGGCATCTCACTCTCTTTGAATCTTCTTTATCATGCTAAGAGGAGCAGGAAAAAGCAAAAAATTTCAGAATTGCACCTTGCAATGCGGAGAAATTACAGTTTGTGCATTTACAATATTCATTGATTTTTGCCATTGAAAAACGTCCAGAAATGATTGAAGCTACTGACTGAATGAAAGGAGAAGGCATCTCACTCTCTTTGAATCTTCTTTATCATGCTAAGAGGAGCAGGAAAAAGCAAAAAATTTCAGAATTGCACCTTGCAATGCGGAGAAATTACTGTTTGTGCATTTACAATATTCATTGATTTTTGCCATTGAAAAACGTCCAGAAATGATTGAAGGTACTGACTGAATGAAAGGAGCTGGCATCTCACTCTCTTTGAATCTTCTTTATCATGCTAAGAGGAGCAGGAAAAAGCAAAAAATTTCAGAATTGCACCTTGCAATGCGGAGAAATTACTGTTTGTGCATTTACAATATTCATTGATTTTTGCCATTGAAAAATGTCCAGAAATGATTGAAGCTACTGACTGAATGAAAGGAGCTGGCATCTCACTCTCTTTGAATCTTCTTTATCATGCTAAGAGGAGCAGGAAAAAGCAAAAAATTTCAGAATTGCGCCTTGCAATGCGGAGAAATTACTGTTTGTGCATTTACAAAATTCATTGATTTTTGCCATTGAAAAACATCATGTTATTCATATACCAGAAATGATTGAAGCTACTGACTGAAGGAAAGGAGCTGGCATCTCACTCTCTTTGAATCTTCTTTATCATGCTAAGAGGAGCAGGATAAAGCAAAAAATTTCAGAATTGCACCTTGCAATGCGGAGAAATTACTGTTTGTGCATTTACAATATTCATTGATTTTTGCCATTGAAAAACATCCAGAAATGATTGAAGCTACTGACTGAATGAAAGGAGCTGGCATCTCACTCTCTTTGAATCTTCTTTATCATGCTAAGAGGAGCAGGAAAAAGCAAAAAATTTCAGAATTGCACCTTGCAATGCGGAGAAATTACTGTTTGTGCATTTACAATATTCATTGATTTTTGCGATTGAAAAACATCATGTTATTCATATACCAGAAATGATTGAAGCTACTGACTGAATGAAAGGAGCTGGCATCTCACTCTCTTTGAATCTTCTTTATCATGCTAAGAGGAGCAGGAAAAAGTAAAAAATTTCAGAATTGCACCTTGCAATGCGGAGAAATTACTGTTTGTGCATTTACAATATTCAATGATTTTTGCCATTGAAAAACGTCCAGAAATGATTGAAGTTACTGACTGAATGAAAGGAGCTGGCATCTCACTCTCTTTGAATCTTGTTTATCATGCTAAGAGGAGCAGGAAAAAGCAAAAAATTTCAGAATTGCACCTTGCAATGCGGAGAAATTACTGTTTGTGCATTTACAATATTCATTGATTTTTGCCATTGAAAAACGTCCAGAAATGATTGAAGCTACTGACTGAATGAAAGGAGCTGGCATCTCACTCTCTTTGAATCTTCTTTATCATGCTAAGAGGAGCAGGAAAAAGCAAAAAATTTCAGAATTGCACCTTGCAATGCGGAGAAATTACTGTTTGTGCATTTACAATATTCATTGATTTTTGCCATTGAAAAACATCATGTTATTCATATACCAGAAATGATTGAAGCTACTGACTGAATGAAAGGAGCTGGCATCTCACTCTCTTTGAATCTTCTTTATCATGCTAAGAGGAGCAGGAAAAAGTAAAAAATTTCAGAATTGCACCTTGCAATGCGGAGAAATTACTGTTTGTGCATTTACAATATTCAATGATTTTTGCCATTGAAAAACGTCCAGAAATGAATGAAGCTACTGACTGAATGAAAGGAGCTGGCATCTCACTCTCTTTGAATCTTGTTTATCATGCTAAGAGGAGCAGGAAAAAGCAAAAAATTTCAGAATTGCACCTTGCAATGCGGAGAAATTACTGTTTGTGCATTTACAATATTCATTGATTTTTGCCATTGAAAAACGTCCAGAAATGATTGAAGCTACTGACTGAATGAAAGGAGCTGGCATCTCACTCTCTTTGAATCTTCTTTATCATGCTAAGAGGAGCAGGAAAAAGCAAAAAATTTCAGAATTGCACCTTGCAATGCGGAGAAATTACTGTTTGTGCATTTACAATATTCATTGATTTTTGCTATTGAAAAACATCATGTTATTCATATACCAGAAATGATTGAAGCTACTGACTGAATGAAAGGAGCTGGCATCTCACTCTCTTTGAATCTTCTTTATCATGCTAAGAGGAGCAGGAAAAAGCAAAAAATTTCAGAATTGCACCTTGCAATGCGGAGAAATTACAGTTTGTGCATTTACAATATTCATTGATTTTTGCCATTGAAAAACGTCCAGAAATGATTGAAGCTACTGACTGAATGAAAGGAGCTGGCATCTCACTCTCTTTGAATCTTCTTTATCATGCTATGAGGAGCAGGAAAAAGCAAAAAATTTCAGAATTGCACCTTGCAATGCGGAGAAATTACTGTTTGTGCATTTACAATATTCATTGATTTTTGCGATTGAAAAACATCATGTTATTCATATACCAGAAATGATTGAAGCTACTGACTGAATGAAAGGAGCTGGCATCTCACTCTCTTTGAATCTTCTTTATCATGCTAAGAGGAGCAGGAAAAAGTAAAAAATTTCAGAATTGCACCTTGCAATGCGGAGAAATTACTGTTTGTGCATTTACAATATTCAATGATTTTTGCCATTGAAAAACGTCCAGAAATGATTGAAGTTACTGACTGAATGAAAGGAGCTGGCATCTCACTCTCTTTGAATCTTGTTTATCATGCTAAGAGGAGCAGGAAAAAGCAAAAAATTTCAGAATTGCACCTTGCAGTGCGGAGAAATTACTGTTTGTGCATTTACAATATTCATTGATTTTTGCCATTGAAAAACGTCCAGAAATGATTGAAGCTACTGACTGAATGAAAGGAGCTGGCATCTCACTCTCTTTGAATCTTCTTTATCATGCTAAAAGGAGCAGGAAAAAGCAAAAAATTTCAGAATTGCACCTTGCAATGCGGAGAAATTACAGTTTGTGCATTTACAATATTCATTGATTTTTGCCATTGAAAAACATCATGTTATTCATATACCAGAAATGATTGAAGCTACTGACTGAATGAAAGGAGCTGGCATCTCACTCTCTTTGAATCTTCTTTATCATGCTAAGAGGAGCAGGAAAAAGCAAAAAATTTCAGAATTGCACCTTGCAATGCGGAGAAATTACTGTTTGTGCATTTACAATATTCATTGATTTTTGCCATTGAAAAACGTCCAGAAATGATTGAAGCTACTGACTGAATGAAAGGAGCTGGCATCTCACTCTCTTTGAATCTTCTTTATCATGCTAAGAGGAGCAGGAAAAAGCAAAAAATTTCAGAACTGCACCTTGCAATGCGGAGAAATTACTGTTTGTGCATTTACAATATTCATTGATTTTTGCGATTGAAAAACATCATGTTATTAATATACCAGAAATGATTGAAGCTACTGACTGAATGAAAGGAGCTGGCATCTCACTCTCTGAATCTTCTTTATCATGCTAAGAGGAGCAGGAAAAAGTAAAAAATTTCAGAATTGCACCTTGCAATGCGGAGAAATTACTGTTTGTGCATTTACAATATTCAATGATTTTTGCCATTGAAAAACGTGCAGAAATGATTGAAGCTACTGACTGAATGAAAGGAGCTGGCATCTCACTCTCTTTGAATCTTGTTTATCATGCTAAGAGGAGCAGGAAAAAGCAAAAAATTTCAGAATTGCACCTTGCAATGCGGAGAAATTACAGTTTGTGCATTTACAATATTCATTGATTTTTGCCATTGAAGAACGTCCAGAAATGATTGAAGCTACTGACTGAATGAAAGGAGCTGGCATCTCACTCTCTTTGAATCTTCTTTATCATGCTAAGAGGAGCAGGAAAAAGCAAAAAATTTCAGAATTGCACCTTGCAATGCGGAGAAATTACTGTTTGTGCATTTACAATATTCATTGATTTTTGCCATTGAAAAACGTCCAGAAATGATTGAAGCTACTGACTGAATGAAAGGAGCTGGCATCTCACTCTCTTTGAATCTTCTTTATCATGCTAAGAGGAGCAGGAAAAAGCAAAAAATTTCAGAATTGCACCTTGCAATGCGGAGAAATTACTGTTTGTGCATTTACAATATTCATTGATTTTTGCCATTGAAAAACATGTTATTCATATACCAGAAATGTTTGAAGCTCCTGACTGAATGAAAGGAGCTGGCACCTCACTCTCTTTGAATCTTCTTTATCATGCTAAGAGGAGCAGGAAAAAGCAAAAAATTTCAGAATTGCACCTTGCAATGCGGAGAAATTACTGTTTGTGCATTTACAATATTCATTGATTTTTGCCATTGAAAAACGTCCAGAAATGCTTGAAGCTACTGACTGAATGAAAGGAGCTGGCATCTCACTCTCTTTGAATCTTCTTTATCATGCTAAGAGGAGCAGGAAAAAGCAAAAAATTTCAGAATTGCACCTTGCAATGCGGAGAAATTACTGTTTGTGCATTTACAATATTCATTGATTTTTGCCATTGAAAAATGTCCAGAAATGATTGAAGCTACTGACTGAATGAAAGGAGCTGGCATCTCACTCTCTTTGAATCTTCTTTATCATGCTAAGAGGAGCAGTAAAAAGCAAAAAATTTCAGAATTGCACCTTGCAATGCGGAGAAATTACTGTTTGTGCATTTACAATATTCATTGATTTTTGCCATTGAAAAACATCATGTTATTCATATACCAGAAATGTTTGAAGCTACTGACTGAATGAAAGGAGCTGGCATCTCACTCTCTTTGAATCTTCTTTATCATGCTAAGAGGAGCAGGAAAAAGCAAAAAATTTCAGAATTGCACCTTGCAATGCGGAGAAATTACTGTTTGTGCATTTACAATATTCATTGATTTTTGCCATTGAAAAACGTCCAGAAATGATTGAAGCTACTGACTGAATGAAAGGAGCTGGCATCTCACTCTCTTTGAATCTTCTTTATCATGCTAAGAGGAGCAGTAAAAAGCAAAAAATTTCAGAATTGCACCTTGCAATGCGGAGAAATTACTGTTTGTGCATTTACAATATTCATTGATTTTTGCCATTGAAAAACATCATGTTATTCATATGCCAGAAATGATTGACGCTACTGACTGAAGGAAAGGAGCTGGCATCTCACTCTCTTTGAATCTTCTTTATCATGCTAAGAGGAGCAGGAAAAAGCAAAAAATTTCAGAATTGCGCCTTGCAATGCGGAGAAATTATTGTTTGTGCATTTACAAAATTCATTGATTTTTGCCATTGAAAAACATCATGTTATTCATATACCAGAAATGATTGAAGCTACTGACTGAAGGAAAGGAGCTGGCATCTCACTCTCTTTGAATCTTCTTTATCATGCTAAGAGGAGCAGGAAAAAGCAAAAAATTTCAGAATTGCACCTTGCAATGCGGAGAAATTACTGTTTGTGCATTTGCAATATTCATTGATTTTTGCCATTGAAAAACATCCAGAAATGATTGAAGCTACTGACTGAATGAAAGGAGCTGGCATCTCACTCTCTTTGAATCTTCTTTATCATGCTAAGAGGAGCAGGAAAAAGCAAAAAATTTCAGAATTGCACCTTGCAATGCGGAGAAATTACTGTTTGTGCATTTACAATATTCATTGATTTTTGCGATTGAAAAACATCATGTTATTCATATACCAGAAATGATTGAAGCTACTGACTGAATGAAAGGAGCTGGCATCTCACTCTCTTTGAATCTTCTTTATCATGCTAAGAGGAGCAGGAAAAAGTAAAAAATTTCAGAATTGCACCTTGCAATGCGGAGAAATTACTGTTTGTGCATTTACAATATTCAATGATTTTTGCCATTGAAAAACGTCCAGAAATGATTGAAGCTACTGACTGAATGAAAGGAGCTGGCATCTCACTCTCTTTGAATCTTCTTTATCATGCTAAGAGGAGCAGGAAAAAGCAAAAAATTTCAGAATTGCACCTTGCAATGCGGAGAAATTACTGTTTGTGCATTTACAATATTCATTGATTTTTGCCATTGAAAAACGTCCAGAAATGATTGAAGCTACTGACTGAATGAAAGGAGCTGGCATCTCACTCTCTTTGAATCTTCTTTATCATGCTAAGAGGAGCAGGAAAAAGCAAAAAATTTCAGAATTGCACCTTGCAATGCGGAGAAATTACTGTTTGTGCATTTACAATATTCATTGATTTTTGCCATTGAAAAACATGTTATTCATATACCAGAAATGTTTGAAGCTCCTGACTGAATGAAAGGAGCTGGCACCTCACTCTCTTTGAATCTTCTTTATCATGCTAAGAGGAGCAGGAAAAAGCAAAACATTTCAGAATTGCACCTTGCAATGCGGAGAAATTACTGTTTGTGCATTTACAATATTCATTGATTTTTGCCATTGAAAAATGTCCAGAAATGATTGAAGCTACTAACTGAATGAAAGGAGCTGGCATCTCACTCTCTTTGAATCTTCTTTATCATGCTAAGAGGAGCAGGAAAAAGCAAAAAATTTCAGAATTGCGCCTTGCAATGCGGAGAAATTACTGTTTGTGCATTTACAAAATTCATTGATTTTTGCCATTGAAAAACATCATGTTATTCATAAGCCAGAAATGATTGACGCTACTGACTGAAGGAAAGGAGCTGGCATCTCACTCTCTTTGAATCTTCTTTATCATGCTAAGAGGAGCAGGAAAAAGCAAAAAATTTCAGAATTGCACCTTGCAATGCGGAGAAATTACTGTTTGTGCATTTACAATATTCATTGATTTTTGCCATTGAAAAACGTCCAGAAATGATTGAAGCTACTGACTGAATGAAAGGAGCTGGCATCTCACTCTCTTTGAATCTTCTTTATCATGCTAAGAGGAGCAGGAAAAAGCAAAAAATTTCAGAATTGCACCTTGCAATGCGGAGAAATTACTGTTTGTGCATTTACAATATTCATTGATTTTTGCGATTGAAAAACATCATGTTATTCATATACCAGAAATGATTGAAGCTACTGACTGAATGAAAGGAGCTGGCATCTCACTCTCTTTGAATATTCTTTATCATGCTAAGAGGAGCAGGAAAAAGCAAAAAATTTCAGAATTGCACCTTGCAATGCGGAGAAATTACTGTTTGTGCATTTACAATATTCATTGATTTTTGCCATTGAAAAACATCATGTTATTCATATACCAGAAATGTTTGAAGCTACTGACTTAATGAAAGGAGCTGGTATCTCACTCTCTTTGAATCTTCTTCATAATGCTAAGAGGAGCAGGAAAAAGCAAAAAATTTCAGAATTGCACCTTGCAATGCGGAGAAATTACTGTTTGTGCATTTACAATATTCATTGATTTTTGCCATTAAAAAACGTCCAGAAATGATTGAAGCTACTGACAATGAAAGGAGCTGGCATCTCACTCTCTTTGAATCTTCTTTATCATGCTAAGAGGAGCAGGAAAAAGCAAAAAATTTCAGAATTGCACCTTGCAATGCTGAGAAATTACTGTTTGTGCATTTACAAAATTCATTGATTTTTGCCATTGAAAAACATCATGTTATTCATATAACAGAAATGATTGAAGCTACTGACTGAATGAAAGGAGCTGGCATCTCACTCTCTTTGAATCTTCTTTATCATGCTAAGAGGAGCAGGAAAAAGCAAAAAATTTCAGAATTGCACCTTGCAATGCGGAGAAATTACTGTTTGTGCATTTACAATATTCATTGATTTTTGCCATTGAAAAACATCATGTTATTCATATACCAGAAATGTTTGAAGCTACTGACTGAATGAAAGGAGCTGACATCTCAATCTCTTTGAATCTTCTTTATCATGCTAAGAGGAGCAGGAAAAAGCAAAAAATTTCAGAATTGCACCTTGCAATGCGGAGAAATTACTGTTTGTGCATTTACAATATTCATTGATTTTTGCCATTGAAAAACGTCCAGAAATGATTGAAGCTACTGACTGAATGAAAGGAGCTGGCATCTCACTCTCTTTGAATCTTCTTTATCATGCTAAGAGGAGCAGGAAAAAGCAAAAAATTTCAGAATTGCACCTTGCAATGCGGAGAAATTACTGTTTGTGCATTTACAATATTCATTGATTTTTGCCATTGAAAAATGTCCAGAAATGATTGAAGCTACTGACTGAATGAAAGGAGCTGGCATCTCACTCTCTTTGAATCTTCTTTATCATGATAAGAGGAGCAGGAAAAAGCAAAAAATTTCAGAATTGCACCTTGCAATGGGGAGAAATTACTGTTTGTGCATTTACAATATTCATTGATTTTTGCCATTGAAAAACATCATGTTATTCATATACCAGAAATGTTTGAAGCTACTGACTGAATGAAAGGAGCTGGCATCTCACTCTCTTTGAATCTTCTTTATCATGCTAAGAGGAGCAGGAAAAAGCAAAAAATTTCAGAATTGCACCTTGCAATGCGGAGAAATTACTGTTTGTGCATTTACAATATTCATTGATTTTTGCCATTGAAAAACGTCCAGAAATGATTGAAGCTACTGACTGAATGAAAGGAGCTGGCATCTCACTCTCTTTGAATCTTCTTTATCATGCTAAGAGGAGCAGTAAAAAGCAAAAAATTTCAGAATTGCACCTTGCAATGCGGAGAAATTACTGTTTGTGCATTTACAATATTCATTGATTTTTGCCATTGAAAAACATCATGTTATTCATATACTAGAAATGTTTGAAGCTACTGACTGAATGAAAGGAGCTGGCATCTCACTCTCTTTGAATCTTCTTTATCATGCTAAGAGGAGCAGGAAAAAGCAAAAAATTTCAGAATTGCACCTTGCAATGCGGAGAAATTACTGTTTGTGCATTTACAATATTCACTGATTTTTGTCATTGAAAAACGTCCAGAAATGATTGAAGCTACTGACTGAATGAAAGGAGCTGGCATCTCACTCTCTTTGAATCTTCTTTATCATGCTAAGAGGAGCAGGAAAAAGCAAAAAATTTCAGAATTGCACCTTGCAATGCGGAGAAATTACTGTTTGTGCATTTACAATATTCATTGATTTTTGCCATTGAAAAACGTCCAGAAATGATTGAAGCTACTGACTGAATGAAAGGAGCTGGCATCTCACTCTCTTTGAATCTTCTTTATCATGCTAAGAGGAGCAGGAAAAAGCAAAAAATTTCAGAATTGCACCTTGCAATGCGGAGAAATTACTGTTTGTGCATTTACAATATTCATTGATTTTTGCCATTGAAAAACATCATGTTATTCATATACCAGAAATGTTTGAAGCTACTGACTGAATGAAAGGAGCTGGCATCTCACTCTCTTTGAATCTTCTTTATCATGCTAAGAGGAGCAGGAAAAAGCAAAAAATTTCAGAATTGCACCTTGCAATGCGGAGAAATTACTGTTTGTGCATTTACAATATTCATTGATTTTTGCCATTGAAAAACGTCCAGAAATGATTGAAGCTACTGACTGAATGAAAGGAGCTGGCATCTCACTCTCTTTGAATCTTCTTTATCATGCTAAGAGGAGCAGGAAAAAGCAAAAAATTTCAGAATTGCACCTTGCAATGCGGAGAAATTACTGTTTGTGCATTTACAATATTCATTGATTTTTGCCATTGAAAAACATCATGTTATTCATATACCAGAAATGTTTGAAGCTACTGACTGAATGAAAGGAGCTGGCATCTCACTCTCTTTGAATCTTCTTTATCATGCTAAGAGGAGCAGGAAAAAGCAAAAAATTTCAGAATTGCACCTTGCAATGCGGAGAAATTACTGTTTGTGCATTTACAATATTCATTGATTTTTGCCATTGAAAAACATCATGTTATTCATATACTAGAAATGTTTGAAGCTACTGACTGAATGAAAGGAGCTGGCATCTCACTCTCTTTGAATCTTCTTTATCATGCTAAGAGGAGCAGGAAAAAGCAAAAAATTTCAGAATTGCACCTTGCAATGCGGAGAAATTACTGTTTGTGCATTTACAATATTCATTGATTTTTGCCATTGAAAAACGTCCAGAAATGATTGAAGCTACTGACTGAATGAAAGGAGCTGGCATCTCACTCTCTTTGAATCTTCTTTATCATGCTAAGAGGAGCAGGAAAAAGCAAAAAATTTCAGAATTGCACCTTGCAATGCAGAGAAATTACTGTTTGTGCATTTACAATATTCATTGATTTTTGCCATTGAAAAACATCATGTTATTCATATACCAGAAATGTTTGAAGCTACTGACTGAATGAAAGGAGCTGGCATCTCACTCTCTTTGAATCTTCTTTATCATGCTAAGAGGAGCAGGAAAAAGCAAAAAATTTCAGAATTGCATCTTGCAATGCGGAGAAATTACTGTTTGTGCATTTACAATATTCATTGATTTTGCCATTGAAAAACGTCCAGAAATGATTGAAGCTACTGACTGAATGAAAGGAGCTGGCATCTCACTCTCTTTGAATCTTCTTTATCATGCTAAGAGGAGCAGGAAAAAGCAAAAAATTTCAGAATTGCACGTTGCAATGCGGAGAAATTACTGTTTGTGCATTTACAATATTCATTGATTTGTGCCATTGAAAAACGTCCAGAAATGATTGAAGCTACTGACTGAATGAAAGGAGCTGGCATCTCACTCTCTTTGAATCTTCTTTATCATGCTAAGAGGAGCAGGAAAAAGCAAAAAATTTCAGAATTGCGCCTTGCAATGCGGAGAAATTACTGTTTGTGCATTTACAATATTCATTGATTTTTGCGATTGAAAAACATCATGTTATTAATATACCAGAAATGATTGAAGCTACTGACTGAATGAAAGGAGCTGGCATCTCACTCTCTTTGAATCTTCTTTATCATGCTAAGAGGAGCAGGAAAAAGTAAAAAATTTCAGAATTGCACCTTGCAATGCGGAGAAATTACTGTTTGTGCATTTACAATATTCAATGATTTTTGCCATTGAAAAACGTCCAGAAATGATTGAAGCTACTGACTGAATGAAAGGAGCTGGCATCTCACTCTCTTTGAATCTTGTTTATCATGCTAAGAGGAGCAGGAAAAAGCAAAAAATTTCAGAATTGCACCTTGCAATGCGGAGAAATTACAGTTTGTGCATTTACAATATTCATTGATTTTTGCCATTGAAGAACGTCCAGAAATGATTGAAGCTACTGACTGAATGAAAGGAGCTGGCATCTCACTCTCTTTGAATCTTCTTTATCATGCTAAGAGGAGCAGGAAAAAGCAAAAAATTTCAGAATTGCACCTTGCAATGCGGAGAAATTACTGTTTGTGCATTTACAATATTCATTGATTTTTGCCATTGAAAAACGTCCAGAAATGATTGAAGCTACTGACTGAATGAAAGGAGCTGGCATCTCACTCTCTTTGAATCTTCTTTATCATGCTAAGAGGAGCAGGAAAAAGCAAAAAATTTCAGAATTGCACCTTGCAATGCGGAGAAATTACTGTTTGTGCATTTACAATATTCATTGATTTTTGCCATTGAAAAACATGTTATTCATATACCAGAAATGTTTGAAGCTCCTGACTGAATGAAAGGAGCTGGCACCTCACTCTCTTTGAATCTTCTTTATCATGCTAAGAGGAGCAGGAAAAAGCAAAAAATTTCAGAATTGCACCTTGCAATGCGGAGAAATTTCTGTTTGTGCATTTACAATATTCATTGATTTTTGCCATTGAAAAACGTCCAGAAATGATTGAAGCTACTGACTGAATGAAAGGAGCTGGCATCTCACTCTCTTTGAATCTTCTTTATCATGCTAAGAGGAGCAGGAAAAAGCAAAAAATTTCAGAATTGCACCTTGCAATGCGGAGAAATTACTGTTTGTGCATTTACAATATTCATTGATTTTTGCCATTGAAAAATGTCCAGAAATGATTGAAGCTACTGACTGAATGAAAGGAGCTGGCATCTCACTCTCTTTGAATCTTCTTTATCATGCTAAGAGGAGCAGGAAAAAGCAAAAAATTTCAGAATTGCACCTTGCAATGCGGAGAAATTACTGTTTGTGCATTTACAATATTCATTGATTTTTGCCATTTAAAAACATCATGTTATTCATATACCAGAAATGTTTGAAGCTACTGACTGAATGAAAGGAGCTGGCATCTCACTCTCTTTGAATCTTCTTTATCATGCTAAGAGGAGCAGGAAAAAGCAAAAAATTTCAGAATTGCACCTTGCAATGCGGAGAAATTACTGTTTGTGCATTTACAATATTCATTGATTTTTGCCATTGAAAAACGTCCAGAAATGATTGAAGCTACTGACTGAATGAAAGGAGCTGGCATCTCACTCTCTTTGAATCTTCTTTATCATGCTAAGAGGAGCAGTAAAAAGCAAAAAATTTCAGAATTGCACCTTGCAATGCGGAGAAATTACTGTTTGTGCATTTACAATATTCATTGATTTTTGCCATTGAAAAACATCATGTTATTCATATGCCAGAAATGATTGACGCTACTGACTGAAGGAAAGGAGCTGGCATCTCACTCTCTTTGAATCTTCTTTATCATGCTAAGAGGAGCAGGAAAAAGCAAAAAATTTCAGAATTGCGCCTTGCAATGCGGAGAAATTATTGTTTGTGCATTTACAAAATTCATTGATTTTTGCCATTGAAAAACATCATGTTATTCATATACCAGAAATGATTGAAGCTACTGACTGAAGGAAAGGAGCTGGCATCTCACTCTCTTTGAATCTTCTTTATCATGCTAAGAGGAGCAGGAAAAAGCAAAAAATTTCAGAATTGCACCTTGCAATGCGGAGAAATTACTGTTTGTGCATTTACAATATTCATTGATTTTTGCCATTGAAAAACATCCAGAAATGATTGAAGCTACTGACTGAAAGAAAGGAGCTGGCATCTCACTCTCTTTGAATCTTCTTTATCATGCTAAGAGGAGCAGGAAAAAGCAAAAAATTTCAGAATTGCACCTTGCAATGCGGAGAAATTACTGTTTGTGCATTTACAATATTCATTGATTTTTGCGATTGAAAAACATCATGTTATTCATATACCAGAAATGATTGAAGCTACTGACTGAATGAAAGGAGCTGGCATCTCACTCTCTTTGAATCTTCTTTATCATGCTAAGAGGAGCAGGAAAAAGTAAAAAATTTCAGAATTGCACCTTGCAATGCGGAGAAATTACTGTTTGTGCATTTACAATATTCATTGATTTTTGCCATTGAAAAACGTCCAGAAATGATTGAAGCTACTGACTGAATGAAAGGAGCTGGCATCTCACTCTCTTTGAATCTTCTTTATCATGCTAAGAGGAGCAGGAAAAAGCAAAAAATTTCAGAATTGCACCTTGCAATGCGGAGAAATTACTGTTTGTGCATTTACAATATTCATTGATTTTTGCCATTGAAAAACGTCCAGAAATGATTGAAGCTACTGACTGAATGAAAGGAGCTGGCATCTCACTCTCTTTGAATCTTCTTTATCATGCTAAGAGGAGCAGGAAAAAGCAAAAAATTTCAGAATTGCACCTTGCAATGCGGAGAAATTACTGTTTGTGCATTTACAATATTCATTGATTTTTGCCATTGAAAAACATGTTATTCATATACCAGAAATGTTTGAAGCTCCTGACTGAATGAAAGGAGCTGGCACCTCACTCTCTTTGAATCTTCTTTATCATGCTAAGAGGAGCAGGAAAAAGCAAAAAATTTCAGAATTGCACCTTGCAATGCGGAGAAATTACTGTTTGTGCATTTACAATATTCATTGATTTTTGCCATTGAAAAACGTCCAGAAATGATTGAAGCTACTGACTGAATGAAAGGAGCTGGCATCTCACTCTCTTTGAATCTTCTTTATCATGCTAAGAGGAGCAGGAAAAAGCAAAAAATTTCAGAATTGCACCTTGCAATGCGGAGAAATTACTGTTTGTGCATTTACAATATTCATTGATTTTTGCGATTGAAAAACATCATGTTATTCATATACCAGAAATGATTGAAGCTACTGACTGAATGAAAGGAGCTGGCATCTCACTCTCTTTGAATCTTCTTTATCATGCTAAGAGGAGCAGGAAAAAGTAAAAAATTTCAGAATTGCACCTTGCAATGCGGAGAAATTACTGTTTGTGCATTTACAATATTCAATGATTTTTGCCATTGAAAAACGTCCAGAAATGATTGAAGCTACTGACTGAATGAAAGGAGCTGGCATCTCACTCTCTTTGAATCTTGTTTATCATGCTAAGAGGAGCAGGAAAAAGCAAAAAATTTCAGAATTGCACCTTGCAATGCGGAGAAATTACTGTTTGTGCATTTACAATATTCATTGATTTTTGCCATTGAAAAACGTCCAGAAATGATTGAAGCTACTGACTGAATGAAAGGAGCTGGCATCTCACTCTCTTTGAATCTTCTTTATCATGCTAAGAGGAGCAGGAAAAAGCAAAAAATTTCAGAATTGCACCTTGCAATGCGGAGAAATTACTGTTTGTGCATTTACAATATTCATTGATTTTTGCCATTGAAAAACGTCCAGAAATGATTGAAGCTACTGACTGAATGAAAGGAGCTGGCATCTCACTCTCTTTGAATCTTCTTTATCATGCTAAGAGGAGCAGGAAAAAGCAAAAAATTTCAGAATTGCACCTTGCAATGCGGAGAAATTACTGTTTGTGCATTTACAATATTCATTGATTTTTGCCATTGAAAAACATGTTATTCATATACCAGAAATGTTTGAAGCTCCTGACTGAATGAAAGGAGCTGGCACCTCACTCTCTTTGAATCTTCTTTATCATGCTAAGAGGAGCAGGAAAAAGCAAAAAATTTCAGAATTGCACCTTGCAATGCGGAGAAATTACTGTTTGTGCATTTACAATATTCATTGATTTTTGCCATTGAAAAACGTCCAGAAATGATTGAAGCTACTGACTGAATGAAAGGAGCTGGCATCTCACTCTCTTTGAATCTTCTTTATCATGCTAAGAGGAGCAGGAAAAAGCAAAAAATTTCAGAATTGCACCTTGCAATGCGGAGAAATTACTGTTTGTGCATTTACAATATTCATTGATTTTTGCCATTGAAAAACATCATGTTATTCATATACCAGAAATGTTTGAAGCTACTGACTGAATGAAAGGAGCTGGCATCTCACTCTCTTTGAATCTTCTTTATCATGCTAAGAGGAGCAGGAAAAAGCAAAAAATTTCAGAATTGCACCTTGCAATGCGGAGAAATTACTGTTTGTGCATTTACAATATTCATTGATTTTTGCCATTGAAAAACGTCCAGAAATGATTGAAGCTACTGACTGAATGAAAGGAGCTGGCATCTCACTCTCTTTGAATCTTCTTTATCATGCTAAGAGGAGCAGTAAAAAGCAAAAAATTTCAGAATTGCACCTTGCAATGCGGAGAAATTACTGTTTGTGCATTTACAATATTCATTGATTTTTGCCATTGAAAAACATCATGTTATTCATATGCCAGAAATGATTGACGCTACTGACTGAAGGAAAGGAGCTGGCATCTCACTCTCTTTGAATCTTCTTTATCATGCTAAGAGGAGCAGGAAAAAGCAAAAAATTTCAGAATTGCGCCTTGCAATGCGGAGAAATTATTGTTTGTGCATTTACAAAATTCATTGATTTTTGCCATTGAAAAACATCATGTTATTCATATACCAGAAATGATTGAAGCTACTGACTGAAGGAAAGGAGCTGGCATCTCACTCTCTTTGAATCTTCTTTATCATGCTAAGAGGAGCAGGAAAAAGCAAAAAATTTCAGAATTGCACCTTGCAATGCGGAGAAATTACTGTTTGTGCATTTACAATATTCATTGATTTTTGCCATTGAAAAACATCCAGAAATGATTGAAGCTACTGACTGAAAGAAAGGAGCTGGCATCTCACTCTCTTTGAATCTTCTTTATCATGCTAAGAGGAGCAGGAAAAAGCAAAAAATTTCAGAATTGCACCTTGCAATGCGGAGAAATTACTGTTTGTGCATTTACAATATTCATTGATTTTTGCGATTGAAAAACATCATGTTATTCATATACCAGAAATGATTGAAGCTACTGACTGAATGAAAGGAGCTGGCATCTCACTCTCTTTGAATCTTCTTTATCATGCTAAGAGGAGCAGGAAAAAGTAAAAAATTTCAGAATTGCACCTTGCAATGCGGAGAAATTACTGTTTGTGCATTTACAATATTCATTGATTTTTGCCATTGAAAAACGTCCAGAAATGATTGAAGCTACTGACTGAATGAAAGGAGCTGGCATCTCACTCTCTTTGAATCTTCTTTATCATGCTAAGAGGAGCAGGAAAAAGCAAAAAATTTCAGAATTGCACCTTGCAATGCGGAGAAATTACTGTTTGTGCATTTACAATATTCATTGATTTTTGCCATTGAAAAACGTCCAGAAATGATTGAAGCTACTGACTGAATGAAAGGAGCTGGCATCTCACTCTCTTTGAATCTTCTTTATCATGCTAAGAGGAGCAGGAAAAAGCAAAAAATTTCAGAATTGCACCTTGCAATGCGGAGAAATTACTGTTTGTGCATTTACAATATTCATTGATTTTTGCCATTGAAAAACATGTTATTCATATACCAGAAATGTTTGAAGCTCCTGACTGAATGAAAGGAGCTGGCACCTCACTCTCTTTGAATCTTCTTTATCATGCTAAGAGGAGCAGGAAAAAGCAAAAAATTTCAGAATTGCACCTTGCAATGCGGAGAAATTACTGTTTGTGCATTTACAATATTCATTGATTTTTGCCATTGAAAAACGTCCAGAAATGATTGAAGCTACTGACTGAATGAAAGGAGCTGGCATCTCACTCTCTTTGAATCTTCTTTATCATGCTAAGAGGAGCAGGAAAAAGCAAAAAATTTCAGAATTGCACCTTGCAATGCGGAGAAATTACTGTTTGTGCATTTACAATATTCATTGATTTTTGCGATTGAAAAACATCATGTTATTCATATACCAGAAATGATTGAAGCTACTGACTGAATGAAAGGAGCTGGCATCTCACTCTCTTTGAATCTTCTTTATCATGCTAAGAGGAGCAGGAAAAAGTAAAAAATTTCAGAATTGCACCTTGCAATGCGGAGAAATTACTGTTTGTGCATTTACAATATTCAATGATTTTTGCCATTGAAAAACGTCCAGAAATGATTGAAGCTACTGACTGAATGAAAGGAGCTGGCATCTCACTCTCTTTGAATCTTGTTTATCATGCTAAGAGGAGCAGGAAAAAGCAAAAAATTTCAGAATTGCACCTTGCAATGCGGAGAAATTACTGTTTGTGCATTTACAATATTCATTGATTTTTGCCATTGAAAAACGTCCAGAAATGATTGAAGCTACTGACTGAATGAAAGGAGCTGGCATCTCACTCTCTTTGAATCTTCTTTATCATGCTAAGAGGAGCAGGAAAAAGCAAAAAATTTCAGAATTGCACCTTGCAATGCGGAGAAATTACTGTTTGTGCATTTACAATATTCATTGATTTTTGCCATTGAAAAACATGTTATTCATATACCAGAAATGTTTGAAGCTCCTGACTGAATGAAAGGAGCTGGCACCTCACTCTCTTTGAATCTTCTTTATCATGCTAAGAGGAGCAGGAAAAAGCAAAAAATTTCAGAATTGCACCTTGCAATGCGGAGAAATTACTGTTTGTGCATTTACAATATTCATTGATTTTTGCCATTGAAAAACGTCCAGAAATGATTGAAGCTACTGACTGAATGAAAGGAGCTGGCATCTCACTCTCTTTGAATCTTCTTTATCATGCTAAGAGGAGCAGGAAAAAGCAAAAAATTTCAGAATTGCACCTTGCAATGCGGAGAAATTACTGTTTGTGCATTTACAATATTCATTGATTTTTGCCATTGAAAAACATCATGTTATTCATATACCAGAAATGTTTGAAGCTACTGACTGAATGAAAGGAGCTGGCATCTCACTCTCTTTGAATCTTCTTTATCATGCTAAGAGGAGCAGGAAAAAGCAAAAAATTTCAGAATTGCACCTTGCAATGTGGAGAAATTACTGTTTGTGCATTTACAATATTCATTGATTTTTACCATTGAAAAACGTCCAGAAATGATTGAAGCTACTGACTGAATGAAAGTAGCTGGCATCTCACTCTCTTTGAATCTTCTTTATCATACTAAGAGGAGCAGGAAAAAGCAAAAAATTTCAGACTTGCACCTTGCAATGCGGAGAAATTACTGTTTGTGCATTTACAATATTCATTGATTTTTGCCATTGAAAAACATCATGTTATTCATATACCAGAAATGTTTGAAGCTACTGACTGAATGAAAGGAGCTGGCATCTCACTCTCTTTGAATCTTCTTTATCATGCTAAGAGGAGCAGGAAAAAGCAAAAAATTTCAGAATTGCACCTTGCAATGCGGAGAAATTACTGTTTGTGCATTTACAATATTCATTGATTTTTGCCATTGAAAAACGTCCAGAAATGATTGAAGCTACTGACTGAATGAAAGGAGCTGGCATCTCACTCTCTTTGAATCTTCTTTATCATGCTAAGAGGAGCAGTAAAAAGCAAAAAATTTCAGAATTGCACCTTGCAATGCGGAGAAATTACTGTTTGTGCATTTACAATATTCATTGATTTTTGCCATTGAAAAACATCATGTTATTCATATGCCAGAAATGATTGACGCTACTGACTGAAGGAAAGGAGCTGGCATCTCACTCTCTTTGAATCTTCTTTATCATGCTAAGAGGAGCAGGAAAAAGCAAAAAATTTCAGAATTGCGCCTTGCAATGCGGAGAAATTATTGTTTGTGCATTTACAAAATTCATTGATTTTTGCCATTGAAAAACATCATGTTATTCATATACCAGAAATGATTGAAGCTACTGACTGAAGGAAAGGAGCTGGCATCTCACTCTCTTTGAATCTTCTTTATCATGCTAAGAGGAGCAGGAAAAAGCAAAAAATTTCAGAATTGCACCTTGCAATGCGGAGAAATTACTGTTTGTGCATTTACAATATTCATTGATTTTTGCCATTGAAAAACATCCAGAAATGATTGAAGCTACTGACTGAAAGAAAGGAGCTGGCATCTCACTCTCTTTGAATCTTCTTTATCATGCTAAGAGGAGCAGGAAAAAGCAAAAAATTTCAGAATTGCACCTTGCAATGCGGAGAAATTACTGTTTGTGCATTTACAATATTCATTGATTTTTGCGATTGAAAAACATCATGTTATTCATATACCAGAAATGATTGAAGCTACTGACTGAATGAAAGGAGCTGGCATCTCACTCTCTTTGAATCTTCTTTATCATGCTAAGAGGAGCAGGAAAAAGTAAAAAATTTCAGAATTGCACCTTGCAATGCGGAGAAATTACTGTTTGTGCATTTACAATATTCATTGATTTTTGCCATTGAAAAACGTCCAGAAATGATTGAAGCTACTGACTGAATGAAAGGAGCTGGCATCTCACTCTCTTTGAATCTTCTTTATCATGCTAAGAGGAGCAGGAAAAAGCAAAAAATTTCAGAATTGCACCTTGCAATGCGGAGAAATTACTGTTTGTGCATTTACAATATTCATTGATTTTTGCCATTGAAAAACGTCCAGAAATGATTGAAGCTACTGACTGAATGAAAGGAGCTGGCATCTCACTCTCTTTGAATCTTCTTTATCATGCTAAGAGGAGCAGGAAAAAGCAAAAAATTTCAGAATTGCACCTTGCAATGCGGAGAAATTACTGTTTGTGCATTTACAATATTCATTGATTTTTGCCATTGAAAAACATGTTATTCATATACCAGAAATGTTTGAAGCTCCTGACTGAATGAAAGGAGCTGGCACCTCACTCTCTTTGAATCTTCTTTATCATGCTAAGAGGAGCAGGAAAAAGCAAAAAATTTCAGAATTGCACCTTGCAATGCGGAGAAATTACTGTTTGTGCATTTACAATATTCATTGATTTTTGCCATTGAAAAACGTCCAGAAATGATTGAAGCTACTGACTGAATGAAAGGAGCTGGCATCTCACTCTCTTTGAATCTTCTTTATCATGCTAAGAGGAGCAGGAAAAAGCAAAAAATTTCAGAATTGCACCTTGCAATGCGGAGAAATTACTGTTTGTGCATTTACAATATTCATTGATTTTTGCGATTGAAAAACATCATGTTATTCATATACCAGAAATGATTGAAGCTACTGACTGAATGAAAGGAGCTGGCATCTCACTCTCTTTGAATCTTCTTTATCATGCTAAGAGGAGCAGGAAAAAGTAAAAAATTTCAGAATTGCACCTTGCAATGCGGAGAAATTACTGTTTGTGCATTTACAATATTCAATGATTTTTGCCATTGAAAAACGTCCAGAAATGATTGAAGCTACTGACTGAATGAAAGGAGCTGGCATCTCACTCTCTTTGAATCTTGTTTATCATGCTAAGAGGAGCAGGAAAAAGCAAAAAATTTCAGAATTGCACCTTGCAATGCGGAGAAATTACTGTTTGTGCATTTACAATATTCATTGATTTTTGCCATTGAAAAACGTCCAGAAATGATTGAAGCTACTGACTGAATGAAAGGAGCTGGCATCTCACTCTCTTTGAATCTTCTTTATCATGCTAAGAGGAGCAGGAAAAAGCAAAAAATTTCAGAATTGCACCTTGCAATGCGGAGAAATTACTGTTTGTGCATTTACAATATTCATTGATTTTTGCCATTGAAAAACGTCCAGAAATGATTGAAGCTACTGACTGAATGAAAGGAGCTGGCATCTCACTCTCTTTGAATCTTCTTTATCATGCTAAGAGGAGCAGGAAAAAGCAAAAAATTTCAGAATTGCACCTTGCAATGCGGAGAAATTACTGTTTGTGCATTTACAATATTCATTGATTTTTGCCATTGAAAAACATGTTATTCATATACCAGAAATGTTTGAAGCTCCTGACTGAATGAAAGGAGCTGGCACCTCACTCTCTTTGAATCTTCTTTATCATGCTAAGAGGAGCAGGAAAAAGCAAAAAATTTCAGAATTGCACCTTGCAATGCGGAGAAATTACTGTTTGTGCATTTACAATATTCATTGATTTTTGCCATTGAAAAACGTCCAGAAATGATTGAAGCTACTGACTGAATGAAAGGAGCTGGCATCTCACTCTCTTTGAATCTTCTTTATCATGCTAAGAGGAGCAGGAAAAAGCAAAAAATTTCAGAATTGCACCTTGCAATGCGGAGAAATTACTGTTTGTGCATTTACAATATTCATTGATTTTTGCCATTGAAAAACATCATGTTATTCATATACCAGAAATGTTTGAAGCTACTGACTGAATGAAAGGAGCTGGCATCTCACTCTCTTTGAATCTTCTTTATCATGCTAAGAGGAGCAGGAAAAAGCAAAAAATTTCAGAATTGCACCTTGCAATGTGGAGAAATTACTGTTTGTGCATTTACAATATTCATTGATTTTTACCATTGAAAAACGTCCAGAAATGATTGAAGCTACTGACTGAATGAAAGTAGCTGGCATCTCACTCTCTTTGAATCTTCTTTATCATACTAAGAGGAGCAGGAAAAAGCAAAAAATTTCAGACTTGCACCTTGCAATGCGGAGAAATTACTGTTTGTGCATTTACAATATTCATTGATTTTTGCCATTGAAAAACATCATGTTATTCATATACCAGAAATGTTTGAAGCTACTGACTGAATGAAAGGAGCTGGCATCTCACTCTCTTTGAATCTTCTTTATCATGCTAAGAGGAGCAGGAAAAAGCAAAAAATTTCAGAATTGCACCTTGCAATGCGGAGAAATTACTGTTTGTGCATTTACAATATTCATTGATTTTTGCCATTGAAAAACATCATGTTATTCATATACCAGAAATGATTGAAGCTACTGACTGAATGAAAGGAGCTGGCATCTCACTCTCTTTGAATCTTCTTTATCATGCTAAGAGGAGCAGGAAAAAGTAAAAAATTTCAGAATTGCACCTTGCAATGCGGAGAAATTACTGCTTGTGCATTTACAATATTCAATGATTTTTGCCATTGAAAAACGTCCAGAAATGATTGAAGCTACTGACTGAATGAAAGGAGCTGGCATCTCACTCTCTTTGAATCTTGTTTATCATGCTAAGAGGAGCAGGAAAAAGCAAAAAATTTCAGAATTGCACCTTGCAATGCGGAGAAATTACTGTTTGTGCATTTACAATATTCATCAGTCAGTAGCTTCAATCATTTCTGGACGTTTTTCAATGGCAAAAATCAATGAATATTGTAAATGCACAAACAGTAATTTCTCCGCATTGCAAGGTGCAATTCTGAAATTTTTTGCTTTTTCCTGCTCCTCTTAGCATGATAAAGAAGATTCAAAGAGAGTGAGATGTCAGCTCCTTTCATTCAGTCAGTAGCTTCAAACATTTCTGGTATATGAATAACATGATGTTTTTCAATGGCAAAAATCAATGAATATTGTAAATGCACAAACAGTAATTTCTCCGCATTGCAAGGTGCAATTCTGAAATTTTTTGCTTTTTCCTGCTCCTCTTAGCATGATAAAGAAGATTCAAAGAGAGTGAGATGCCAGCTCCTTTCATTCAGTCAGTAGCTTCAATCATTTCTGGACGTTTTTCAATGGCAAAAATCAATGAATATTGTAAATGCACAAACAGTAATTTCTCCGCATTGCAAGGTGCAATTCTGAAATTTTTTGCTTTTTCCTGCTCCTCTTAGCATGATAAAGAAGATTCAAAGAGAGTGAGATGCCAGCTCCTTTCGTTCAGTCAGTAGCTTCAATCATTTCTGGACGTTTTTCAATGGCAAAAATCATTGAATATTATAAATGCACAAACAGTAATTTCTCCGCATTGCAAGGTGCAATTCTGAAATTTTTTACTTTTTCCTGCTCCTCTTAGCATGATAAAGAAGATTCAAAGAGAGTGAGATGCCAGCTCCTTTCATTCAGTCAGTAGCTTCAATCATTTCTGGTATATGAATAACATGATGTTTTTCAATGGCAAAAATCAATGAATATTGTAAATGCACAAACAGTAATTTCTCCGCATTGCAAGGTGCAATTCTGAAATTTTTTGCTTTTTCCTGCTCCTCTTAGCATGATAAAGAAGATTCAAAGAGAGTGAGATGCCAGCTCCTTTCATTCAGTCAGTAGCTTCAATCATTTCTGGACGTTTTTCAATGGCAAAAATCAATGAATATTGTAAATGCACAAACAGTAATTTCTCCGCATTGCAAGGTGCAATTCTGAAATTTTTTGCTTTTTCCTGCTCCTCTTAGCATGATAAAGAAGATTCAAAGAGAGTGAGATGCCAGCTCCTTTCATTCAGTCAGTAGCTTCAATCATTTCTGGACGTTTTTCAATGGCAAAAATCAATGAATATTGTAAATGCACAAACAGTAATTTCTCCGCATTGCAAGGTGCAATTCTGAAATTTTTTGCTTTTTCCTGCTCCTCTTAGCATGATAAACAAGATTCAAAGAGAGTGAGATGCCAGCTCCTTTCATTCAGTCAGTAGCTTCAATCATTTCTGGACGTTTTTCAATGGCAAAAATCAATGAATATTGTAAATGCACAAACAGTAATTTCTCCGCATTGCAAGGTGCAATTCTGAAATTTTTTGCTTTTTCCTGCTCCTCTTAGCATGATAAAGATTCAAAGAGAGTGAGATGCCAGCTCCTTTCATTCAGTCAGTAGCTTCAAACATTTCTGGTATATGAATAACATGATGTTTTTCAATGGCAAATATCAATGAATATTGTAAATGCACAAACAGTAATTTCTCCGCATTGCAAGGTGCAAGTCTGAAATTTTTTGCTTTTTCCTGCTCCTCTTAGCATGATAAAGAAGATTCAAAGAGAGTGAGATGCCAGCTACTTTCATTCAGTCAGTAGCTTCAATCATTTCTGGACGTTTTTCAATGGTAAAAATCAATGAATATTGTAAATGCACAAACAGTAATTTCTCCACATTGCAAGGTGCAATTCTGAAATTTTTTGCTTTTTCCTGCTCCTCTTAGCATGATAAAGAAGATTCAAAGAGAGTGAGATGCCAGCTCCTTTCATTCAGTCAGTAGCTTCAAACATTTCTGGTATATGAATAACATGATGTTTTTCAATGGCAAAAATCAATGAATATTGTAAATGCACAAACAGTAATTTCTCCGCATTGCAAGGTGAAATTCTGAAATTTTTTGCTTTTTCCTGCTCCTCTTAGCATGATAAAGAAGATTCAAAGAGAGTGAGATGCCAGATCCTTTCATTCAGTCAGTAGCTTCAAACATTTCTGGTATATGAATAACATGATGTTTTTCAATGGCAAAAATCAATGAATATTGTAAATGCACAAACAGTAATTTCTCCGCATTGCAAGGTGCATGTCTGAAATTTTTTGCTTTTTCCTGCTCCTCTTAGCATGATAAAGAAGATTCAAAGAGAGTGAGATGCCAGCTACTTTCATTCAGTCAGTAGCTTCAATCATTTCTGGACGTTTTTCAATGGTAAAAATCAATGAATATTGTAAATGCACAAACAGTAATTTCTCCACATTGCAAGGTGCAATTCTGAAATTTTTTGCTTTTTCCTGCTCCTCTTAGCATGATAAAGAAGATTCAAAGAGAGTGAGATGCCAGCTCCTTTCATTCAGTCAGTAGCTACAAACATTTCTGGTATATGAATAACATGATGTTTTTCAATGGCAAAAATCAATGAATATTGTAAATGCACAAACAGTAATTTCTCCGCATTGCAAGGTGCAATTCTGAAATTTTTGCTTTTTCCTGCTCCTCTTAGCATGATAAAGAAGATTCAAAGAGAGTGAGATGCCAGCTCCTTTCATTCAGTCAGTAGCTTCAATCATTTCTGGATGTTTTTCAATGGCAAAAATCAATGAATATTGTAATTGCACAAACTGTAATTTCTCCGCATTGCAAGGTGCAATTCTGAAATTTTTTGCTTTTTCCTGCTCCTCTTAGCATGATAAAGAAGATTCAAAGAGAGTGAGATGCCAGCTCCTTTCATTCAGTCAGTAGCTTCAATCATTTCTGGACGTTTTTCAATGGCAAAAATCAATGAATATTGTAAATGCACAAACAGTAATTTCTCCGCATTGCAAGGTGCAATTCTGAAATTTTTTGCTTTTTCCTGCTCCTCTTAGCATGATAAAGATTCAAAGAGAGTGAGATGCCAGCTCCTTTCATTCAGTCAGTAGCTTCAAACATTTCTGGTATATGAATAACATGATGTTTTTCAATGGCAAAAATCAATGAATATTGTAAATGCACAAACAGTAATTTCTCCGCATTGCAAGGTGCAAGTCTGAAATTTTTTGCTTTTTCCTGCTCCTCTTAGCATGATAAAGAAGATTCAAAGAGAGTGAGATGCCAGCTACTTTCATTCAGTCAGTAGCTTCAATCATTTCTGGACGTTTTTCAATGGTAAAAATCAATGAATATTGTAAATGCACAAACAGTAATTTCTCCACATTGCAAGGTGCAATTCTGAAATTTTTTGCTTTTTCCTGCTCCTCTTAGCATGATAAAGAAGATTCAAAGAGAGTGAGATGCCAGCTCCTTTCATTCAGTCAGTAGCTTCAAACATTTCTGGTATATGAATAACATGATGTTTTTCAATGGCAAAAATCAATGAATATTGTAAATGCACAAACAGTAATTTCTCCGCATTGCAAGGTGCAATTCTGAAATTTTTTGCTTTTTCCTGCTCCTCTTAGCATGATAAAGAAGATTCAAAGAGAGTGAGATGCCAGATCCTTTCATTCAGTCAGTAGCTTCAAACATTTCTGGTATATGAATAACATGATGTTTTTCAATGGCAAAAATCAATGAATATTGTAAATGCACAAACAGTAATTTCTCCGCATTGCAAGGTGCAAGTCTGAAATTTTTTGCTTTTTCCTGCTCCTCTTAGCATGATAAAGAAGATTCAAAGAGAGTGAGATGCCAGCTACTTTCATTCAGTCAGTAGCTTCAATCATTTCTGGACGTTTTTCAATGGTAAAAATCAATGAATATTGTAAATGCACAAACAGTAATTTCTCCACATTGCAAGGTGCAATTCTGAAATTTTTTGCTTTTTCCTGCTCCTCTTAGCATGATAAAGAAGATTCAAAGAGAGTGAGATGCCAGCTCCTTTCATTCAGTCAGTAGCTTCAAACATTTCTGGTATATGAATAACATGATGTTTTTCAATGGCAAAAATCAATGAATATTGTAAATGCACAAACAGTAATTTCTCCGCATTGCAAGGTGCAATTCTGAAATTTTTTGCTTTTTCCTGCTCCTCTTAGCATGATAAAGAAGATTCAAAGAGAGTGAGATGCCAGCTCCTTTCATTCAGTCAGTAGCTTCAATCATTTCTGGATGTTTTTCAATGGCAAAAATCAATGAATATTGTAAATGCACAAACTGTAATTTCTCCGCATTGCAAGGTGCAATTCTGAAATTTTTTGCTTTTTCCTGCTCCTCTTAGCATGATAAAGAAGATTCAAAGAGAGTGAGATGCCAGCTCCTTTCATTCAGTCAGTAGCTTCAATCATTTCTGGACGTTTTTCAATGGCAAAAATCAATGAATATTGTAAATGCACAAACAGTAATTTCTCCGCATTGCAAGGTGCAATTCTGAAATTTTTGGCTTTTTCCTGCTCCTCTTAGCATGATAAAGAAGATTCAAAGAGAGTGAGATGCCAGCTCCTTTCATTCAGTCAGTAGCTTCAATCATTTCTGGACGTTTTTCAATGGCAAAAATCAATGAATATTGTAAATGCACAAACAGTAATTTCTCCGCATTGCAAGGTGCAATTCTGAAATTTTTTGCTTTTTCCTGCTCCTCTTAGCATGATAAACAAGATTCAAAGAGAGTGAGATGCCAGCTCCTTTCATTCAGTCAGTAGCTTCAATCATTTCTGGACGTTTTTCAATGGCAAAAATCAATGAATATTGTAAATGCACAAACAGTAATTTCTCCGCATTGCAAGGTGCAATTCTGAAATTTTTTGCTTTTTCCTGCTCCTCTTAGCATGATAAAGATTCAAAGAGAGTGAGATGCCAGCTCCTTTCATTCAGTCAGTAGCTTCAAACATTTCTGGTATATGAATAACATGATGTTTTTCAATGGCAAAAATCAATGAATATTGTAAATGCACAAACAGTAATTTCTCCGCATTGCAAGGTGCAAGTCTGAAATTTTTTGCTTTTTTCTGCTCCTCTTAGCATGATAAAGAAGATTCAAAGAGAGTGAGATGCCAGCTACTTTCATTCAGTCAGTAGCTTCAATCATTTCTGGACGTTTTTCAATGGTAAAAATCAATGAATATTGTAAATGCACAAACAGTAATTTCTCCACATTGCAAGGTGCAATTCTGAAATTTTTTGCTTTTTCCTGCTCCTCTTAGCATGATAAAGAAGATTCAAAGAGAGTGAGATGCCAGCTCCTTTCATTCAGTCAGTAGCTTCAAACATTTCTGGTATATGAATAACATGATGTTTTTCAATGGCAAAAATCAATGAATATTGTAAATGCACAAACAGTAATTTCTCCGCATTGCAAGGTGCAATTCTGAAATTTTTTGCTTTTTCCTGCTCCTCTTAGCATGATAAAGAAGATTCAAAGAGAGTGAGATGCCAGCTCCTTTCATTCAGTCAGTAGCTTCAATCATTTCTGGATGTTTTTCAATGGCAAAAATCAATGAATATTGTAAATGCACAAACTGTAATTTCTCCGCATTGCAAGGTGCAATTCTGAAATTTTTTGCTTTTTCCTGCTCCTCTTAGCATGATAAAGAAGATTCAAAGAGAGTGAGATGCCAGCTCCTTTCATTCAGTCAGTAGCTTCAATCATTTCTGGACGTTTTTCAATGGCAAAAATCAATGAATATTGTAAATGCACAAACAGTAATTTCTCCGCATTGCAAGGTGCAATTCTGAAATTTTTTGCTTTTTCCTGCTCCTCTTATCATGATAAAGAAGATTCAAAGAGAGTGAGATGCCAGCTCCTTTCATTCAGTCAGTACCTTCAATCATTTCTGGACGTTTTTCAATGGCAAAAATCAATGAATATTGTAAATGCACAAACAGTAATTTCTCCGCATTGCAAGGTGCAATTCTGAAATTTTTTGCTTTTTCCCGCTCCTCTTAGCATGATAAAGAAGATTCAAAGAGAGTGAGGTGCCAGCTCCTTTCATTCAGTCAGTAGCTTCAAACATTTCTGGTATATGAATAACATGTTTTTCAATGGCAAAAATCAATGAATATTGTAAATGCACAAACAGTAATTTCTCCGCATTGCAAGGTGCAATTCTGAAATTTTTTGCTTTTTCCTGCTCCTCTTAGCATGATAAAGAAGATTCAAAGAGAGTGAGATGCCAGATCCTTTCATTCAGTCAGTAGCTTCAATCATTTCTGGACGTTTTTCAATGGCAAAAATCAATGAATATTGTAAATGCACAAACAGTAATTTCTCCGCATTGCAAGGTGCAATTCTGAAATTTTTTGCTTTTTCCTGCTCCTCTTAGCATGATAAAGATTCAAAGAGAGTGAGATGCCAGCTCCTTTCATTCAGTCAGTAGCTTCAAACATTTCTGGTATATGAATAACATGATGTTTTTCAATGGCAAAAATCAATGAATATTGTAAATGCACAAACAGTAATTTCTCCGCATTGCAAGGTGCAAGTCTGAAATTTTTTGCTTTTTCCTGCTCCTCTTAGCATGATAAAGAAGATTCAAAGAGAGTGAGATGCCAGCTACTTTCATTCAGTCAGTAGCTTCAATCATTTCTGGACGTTTTTCAATGGTAAAAATCAATGAATATTGTAAATGCACAAACAGTAATTTCTCCACATTGCAAGGTGCAATTCTGAAATTTTTTGCTTTTTCCTGCTCCTCTTAGCATGATAAAGAAGATTCAAAGAGAGTGAGATGCCAGCTCCTTTCATTCAGTCAGTAGCTTCAAACATTTCTGGTATATGAATAACATGATGTTTTTCAATGGCAAAAATCAATGAATATTGTAAATGCACAAACAGTAATTTCTCCGCATTGCAAGGTGCAAGTCTGAAATTTTTTGCTTTTTCCTGCTCCTCTTAGCATGATAAAGAAGATTCAAAGAGAGTGAGATGCCAGCTACTTTCATTCAGTCAGTAGCTTCAATCATTTCTGGACGTTTTTCAATGGTAAAAATCAATGAATATTGTAAATGCACAAACAGTAATTTCTCCACATTGCAAGGTGCAATTCTGAAATTTTTTGCTTTTTCCTGCTCCTCTTAGCATGATAAAGAAGATTCAAAGAGAGTGAGATGCCAGCTCCTTTCATTCAGTCAGTAGCTTCAAACATTTCTGGTATATGAATAACATGATGTTTTTCAATGGCAAAAATCAATGAATATTGTAAATGCACAAACAGTAATTTCTCCGCATTGCAATGTGCAATTCTGAAATTTTTTGCTTTTTCCTGCTCCTCTTAGCATGATAAGGAAGATTCAAAGAGAATGAGATGCCAGCTCCTTTCATTCAGTCAGTAGCTTCAATCATTTCTGGATGTTTTTCAATGGCAAAAATCAATGAATATTGTAAATGCACAAACTGTAATTTCTCCGCATTGCAAGGTGCAATTCTGAAATTTTTTGCTTTTTCCTGCTCCTCTTAGCATGATAAAGAAGATTCAAAGAGAGTGAGATGCCAGCTCCTTTCATTCAGTCAGTAGCTTCAATCATTTCTGGACGTTTTTCAATGGCAAAAATCAATGAATATTGTAAATGCACAAACAGTAATTTCTCCGCATTGCAAGGTGCAATTCTGAAATTTTTTGCTTTTTCCTGCTCCTCTTAGCATGATAAAGAAGATTCAAAGAGAGTGAGATGCCAGCTCCTTTCATTCAGTCAGTAGCTTCAAACATTTCTGGTATATGAATAACATGTTTTTCAATGGCAAAAATCAATGAATATTGTAAATGCACAAACAGTAATTTCTCCGCATTGCAAGGTGCAATTCTGAAATTTTTTGCTTTTTCCTGCTCCTCTTAGCATGATAAAGAAGATTCAAAGAGAGTGAGATGCCAGCTCCTTTCATTCAGTCAGTAGCTTCAATCATTTCTGGACGTTTTTCAATGGCAAAAATCAATGAATATTGTAAATGCACAAACAGTAATTTCTCCGCATTGCAAGGTGCAATTCTGAAATTTTTTGCTTTTTCCTGCTCCTCTTAGCATGATAAAGATTCAAAGAGAGTGAGATGCCAGCTCCTTTCATTCAGTCAGTAGCTTCAAACATTTCTGGTATATGAATAACATGATGTTTTTCAATGGCAAAAATCAATGAATATTGTAAATGCACAAACAGTAATTTCTCCGCATTGCAAGGTGCAAGTCTGAAATTTTTTGCTTTTTCCTGCTCCTCTTAGCATGATAAAGAAGATTCAAAGAGAGTGAGATGCCAGCTACTTTCATTCAGTCAGTAGCTTCAATCATTTCTGGACGTTTTTCAATGGTAAAAATCAATGAATATTGTAAATGCACAAACAGTAATTTTTCCACATTGCAAGGTGCAATTCTGAAATTTTTTGCTTTTTCCTGCTCCTCTTAGCATGATAAAGAAGATTCAAAGAGAGTGAGATGCCAGCTCCTTTCATTCAGTCAGTAGCTTCAAACATTTCTGGTATATGAATAACATGATGTTTTTCAATGGCAAAAATCAATGAATATTGTAAATGCACAAACAGTAATTTCTCCGCATTGCAAGGTGCAAGTCTGAAATTTTTTGCTTTTTCCTGCTCCTCTTAGCATGATAAAGAAGATTCAAAGAGAGTGAGATGCCAGCTACTTTCATTCAGTCAGTAGCTTCAATCATTTCTGGACGTTTTTCAATGGTAAAAATCAATGAATATTGTAAATGCACAAACAGTAATTTCTCCACATTGCAAGGTGCAATTCTGAAATTTTTTGCTTTTTCCTGCTCCTCTTAGCATGATAAAGAAGATTCAAAGAGAGTGAGATGCCAGCTCCTTTCATTCAGTCAGTAGCTTCAAACATTTCTGGTATATGAATAACATGATGTTTTTCAATGGCAAAAATCAATGAATATTGTAAATGCACAAACAGTAATTTCTCCGCATTGCAATGTGCAATTCTGAAATTTTTTGCTTTTTCCTGCTCCTCTTAGCATGATAAGGAAGATTCAAAGAGAATGAGATGCCAGCTCCTTTCATTCAGTCAGTAGCTTCAATCATTTCTGGATGTTTTTCAATGGCAAAAATCAATGAATATTGTAAATGCACAAACTGTAATTTCTCCGCATTGCAAGGTGCAATTCTGAAATTTTTTGCTTTTTCCTGCTCCTCTTAGCATGATAAAGAAGATTCAAAGAGAGTGAGATGCCAGCTCCTTTCATTCAGTCAGTAGCTTCAATCATTTCTGGACGTTTTTCAATGGCAAAAATCAATGAATATTGTAAATGCACAAACAGTAATTTCTCCGCATTGCAAGGTGCAATTCTGAAATTTTTTGCTTTTTCCTGCTCCTCTTAGCATGATAAAGAAGATTCAAAGAGAGTGAGATGCCAGCTCCTTTCATTCAGTCAGTACCTTCAATCATTTCTGGACGTTTTTCAATGGCAAAAATCAATGAATATTGTAAATGCACAAACAGTAATTTCTCCGCATTGCAAGGTGCAATTCTGAAATTTTTTGCTTTTTCCCGCTCCTCTTAGCATGATAAAGAAGATTCAAAGAGAGTGAGGTGCCAGCTCCTTTCATTCAGTCAGTAGCTTCAAACATTTCTGGTATATGAATAACATGTTTTTCAATGGCAAAAATCAATGAATATTGTAAATGCACAAACAGTAATTTCTCCGCATTGCAAGGTGCAATTCTGAAATTTTTTGCTTTTTCCTGCTCCTCTTAGCATGATAAAGAAGATTCAAAGAGAGTGAGATGCCAGCTCCTTTCATTCAGTCAGTAGCTTCAATCATTTCTGGACGTTTTTCAATGGCAAAAATCAATGAATATTGTAAATGCACAAACAGTAATTTCTCCGCATTGCAAGGTGCAATTCTGAAATTTTTTGCTTTTTCCTGCTCCTCTTAGCATGATAAAGAAGATTCAAAGAGAGTGAGATGCCAGCTCCTTTCATTCAGTCAGTAGCTTCAATCATTTCTGGACGTTTTTCAATGGCAAAAATCAATGAATATTGTAAATGCACAAACAGTAATTTCTCCGCATTGCAAGGTGCAATTCTGAAATTTTTTGCTTTTTCCTGCTCCTCTTAGCATGATAAAGAAGATTCAAAGAGAGTGAGGTACCAGCTCCTTTCATTCAGTCAGGAGCTTCAAACATTTCTGGTATATGAATAACATGTTTTTCAATGGCAAAAATCAATGAATATTGTAAATGCACAAACAGTAATTTCTCCGCATTGCAAGGTGCAATTCTGAAATTTTTTGCTTTTTCCTGCTCCTCTTAGCATGATAAAGAAGATTCAAAGAGAGTGAGATGCCAGCTCCTTTCATTCAGTCAGTAGCTTCAATCATTTCTGGACGTTTTTCAATGGCAAAAATCAATGAATATTGTAAATGCACAAACTGTAATTTCTCCGCATTGCAAGGTGCAATTCTGAAATTTTTTGCTTTTTCCTGCTCCTCTTAGCATGATAAAGAAGATTCAAAGAGAGTGAGATGCCAGCTCCTTTCATTCAATCAGTAGCTTCAATCATTTCTGGACGTTTTTCAATGGCAAAAATCAACGAATATTGTAAATGCACAAACAGTAATTTCTCCGCATTGCAAGGTGCAATTCTGAAATTTTTTGCTTTTTCCTGCTCCTCTTAGCATGATAAAGAAGATTCAAAGAGAGTGAGATGCCAGCTCCTTTCATTCAGTCAGTAGCTTCAATCATTTCTGGACGTTTTTCAATGGCAAAAATCAATGAATATTGTAAATGCACAAACTGTAATTTCTCCGCATTGCAAGGTGCAATTCTGAAATTTTTTGCTTTTTCCTGCTCCTCTTAGCATGATAAAGAAGTTTCAAAGAGAGTGAGATGCCAGCTCCTTTCATTCAGTCAGTAGCTTCAATCATTTCTGGACGTTTTTCAATGGCAAAAATCAATGAATATTGTAAATGCACAAACAGTAATTTCTCCGCATTGCAAGGTGCAATTCTGAAATTTTTTGCTTTTCCTGCTCCTCTTAGCATGATAAAGAAGATTCAAAGAGAGTGAGATGCCAGCTCCTTTCATTCAGTCAGTACCTTCAATCATTTCTGGACGTTTTTCAAAGGCAAAAATCAATGAATATTGTAAATGCACAAACAGTAATTTCTCCGCATTGCAAGGTGTAATTCTGAAATTTTTTGCTTTTTCCTGCTCCTCTTAGCATGATAAAGAAGATTCAAAGAGAGTGAGATGCCAGCTCCTTTCATTCAGTCAGTAGCTTCAAACATTTCTGATATATGAATAACATGATGTTTTTCAATGGCAAAAATCAATGAATATTGTAAATGCACAAACAGTAATTTCTCCGCATTGCAAGGTGCAATTCTGAAATTTTTTGCTTTTTCCTGCTCCTCTTAGCATGATAAAGAAGATTCAAAGAGAGTGAGATGCCAGCTCCTTTCATTCAGTCAGTAGCTTCAATCATTTCTGGATGTTTTTCAATGGCAAAAATCAATGAATATTGTAAATGCACAAACAGTAATTTCTCCGCATTGCAAGGTGCAATTCTGAAATTTTTTGCTTTTTCCTGCTCCTCTTAGCATGATAAACAAGATTCAAATAGAGTGAGATGCCAGCTCCTTTCATTCAGTCAGTAGCTTCAATCATTTCTGGACGTTTTTCAATGGCAAAAACCATTGAATATTGTAAATGCACAAACAGTAATTTCTCCGCATTGCAAGGTGCAATTCTGAAATTTTTTACTTTTTCCTGCTCCTCTTAGCATGATAAAGAAGATTCAAAGAGAGTGAGATGCCAGCTCCTTTCATTCAGTCAGTAGCTTCAATCATTTCTGGTATATGAATAACATGATGTTTTTCAATCGCAAAAATCAATGAATATTGTAAATGCACAAACAGTAATTTCTCCGCATTGCAAGGTGCAATTCTGAAATTTTTTGCTTTTTCCTGCTCCTCTTAGCATGATAAAGAAGATTCAAAGAGAGTGAGATGCCAGCTCCTTTCATTCAGTCAGTAGCTTCAATCATTTCTGGACGTTTTTCAATGGCAAAAATCAATGAATATTGTAAATGCACAAACAGTAATTTCTCCGCATTGCAAGGAGCAATTCTGAAATTTTTTGCTTTTTCCTGCTCCTCTTAGCATGATAAAGAAGATTCAAAGAGAGTGAGGTGCCAGCTCCTTTCATTGACAGGAGCTTCAAACATTTCTGGTATATGAATAACATGTTTTTCAATGGCAAAAATCAATGAATATTGTAAATGCACAAACAGTAATTTCTCCGCATTGCAAGGTGCAATTCTGAAATTTTTTGCTTTTTCCTGCTCCTCTTAGCATGATAAAGAAGATTCAAAGAGAGTGAGATGCCAGCTCCTTTCATTCAGTCAGTAGCTTCAATCATTTCTGGACGTTTTTCAATGGCAAAAATCAATGAATATTGTAAATGCACAAACTGTAATTTCTCCGCATTGCAAGGTGCAATTCTGAAATTTTTTGCTTTTTCCTGCTCCTCTTAGCATGATAAAGAAGATTCAAAGAGAGTGAGATGCCAGCTCCTTTCATTCAGTCAGTAGCTTCAATCATTTCTGGACGTTTTTCAATGGCAAAAATCAACGAATATTGTAAATGCACAAACAGTAATTTCTCCGCATTGCAAGGTGCAATTCTGAAATTTTTTGCTTTTTCCTGCTCCTCTTAGCATGATAAAGAAGATTCAAAGAGAGTGAGATGCCAGCTCCTTTCATTCAGTCAGTAGCTTCAATCATTTCTGGACGTTTTTCAATGGCAAAAATCAATGAATATTGTAAATGCACAAACTGTAATTTCTCCGCATTGCAAGGTGCAATTCTGAAATTTTTTGCTTTTTCCTGCTCCTCTTAGCATGATAAAGAAGATTCAAAGAGAGTGAGATGCCAGCTCCTTTCATTCAGTCAGTAGCTTCAATCATTTCTGGACGTTTTTCAATGGCAAAAATCAATGAATTTTGTAAATGCACAAACAGTAATTTCTCCGCATTGCAAGGTGCAATTCTGAAATTTTTTGCTTTTTCCTGCTCCTCTTAGCATGATAAAGAAGATTCAAAGAGAGTGAGATGCCAGCTCCTTTCATTCAGTCAGTACCTTCAATCATTTCTGGATGTTTTTCAAAGGCAAAAATCAATGAATATTGTAAATGCACAAACAGTAATTTCTCCGAATTGCAAGGTGCAATTCTGAAATTTTTTGCTTTTTCCTGCTCCTCTTAGCATGATAAAGAAGATTCAAAGAGAGTGAGATGCCAGCTCCTTTCATTCAGTCAGTAGCTTCAAACATTTCTGGTATATGAATAACATGATGTTTTTCAATGGCAAAAATCAATGAATATTGTAAATGCACAAACAGTAATTTCTCCGCATTGCAAGGTGCAAGTCTGAAATTTTTTGCTTTTTCCTGCTCCTCTTAGCATGATAAAGAAAATTCAAAGAGAGTGAGATGCCAGCTCCTTTCATTCAGTCAGTAGCTTCAAACATTTCTGGTATATGAATAACATGATGTTTTTCAATGGCAAAAATCAATGAATATTGTAAATGCACAAACAGTAATTTCTCCGCATTGCAAGGTGCAATTCTGAAATTTTTTGCTTTTTCCCGCTCCTCTTAGCATGATAAAGAAAATTCAAAGAGAGTGAGGTGCCAGCTCCTTTCATTCAGTCAGTAGCTTCAAACATTTCTGGTATATGAATAACATGTTTTTCAATGGCAAAAATCAATGAATATTGTAAATGCACAAACAGTAATTTCTCCGCATTGCAAGGTGCAATTCTGAAATTTTTTGCTTTTTCCTGCTCCTCTTAGCATGATAAAGAAGATTCAAAGAGAGTGAGATGCCAGCTCCTTTCATTCAGTCAGTAGCTTCAATCATTTCTGGACGTTTTTCAATGGCAAAAATCAATGAATATTGTAAATGCACAAACAGTAATTTCTCCGCATTGCAAGGTGCAATTCTGAAATTTTTTGCTTTTTCCTGCTCCTCTTAGCATGATAAAGAAGATTCAAAGAGAGTGAGATGCCAGCTCCTTTCATTCAGTCAGTAGCTTCAATCATTTCTGGACGTTTTTCAATGGCAAAAATCAATGAATATTGTAAATGCACAAACAGTAATTTCTCCGCATTGCAAGGTGCAATTCTGAAATTTTTTGCTTTTTCCTGCTCCTCTTAGCATGATAAAGAAGATTCAAAGAGAGTGAGATGCCAGCTCCTTTCATTCAGTCAGTAGCTTCAAACATTTCTGGTATATGAATAACATGATGTTTTTCAATGGCAAAAATCAATGAATATTGTAAATGCACAAACAGTAATTTCTCCGCAATGCAAGGTGCAAGTCTGAAATTTTTTGCTTTTTCCTGCTCCTCTTAGCATGATAAAGAAGATTCAAAGAGAGTGAGATGCCAGCTACTTTCATTCAGTCAGTAGCTTCAATCATTTCTGGACGTTTTTCAATGGTAAAAATCAATGAATATTGTAAATGCACAAACAGTAATTTCTCCACATTGCAAGGTGCAATTCTAAAATTTTTTGCTTTTTCCTGCTCCTCTTAGCATGATAAAGAAGATTCAAAGAGAGTGAGATGCCAGCTCCTTTCATTCAGTCAGTAGCTTCAAACATTTCTGGTATATGAATAACATGATGTTTTTCAATGGCAAAAATCAATGAATATTGTAAATGCACAAACAGTAATTTCTCCGCATTGCAAGGTGCAATTCTGAAATTTTTTGCTTTTTCCTGCTCCTCTTAGCATGATAAAGAAGATTCAAAGAGAGTGAGATGCCAGCTCCTTTCATTCAGTCAGTAGCTTCAAACATTTCTGGTATATGAGTAACATGATGTTTTTCAATGGCAAAAATCAATGAATATTGTAAATGCACAAACAGTAATTTCTCCGCATTGCAAGGTGCAATTCTGAAATTTTTTGCTTTTTCCTGCTCCTCTTAGCATGATAAAGAAGATTCAAAGAGAGTGAGATGCCAGCTCCTTTCATTCAGTCAGTAGCTTCAATCATTTCTGGACGTTTTTCAATGGCAAAAATCAATGAATATTGTAAATGCACAAACAGTAATTTCTCCGCATTGCAAGGTGCAATTCTGAAATTTTTTGCTTTTTCCTGCTCCTCTTAGCATGATAAAGAAGATTCAAAGAGAGTGAGATGCCAGCTCCTTTCATTCAGTCAGTACCTTCAATCATTTCTGGACGTTTTTCAATGGCAAAAATCAATGAATATTGTAAATGCACAAACAGTAATTTCTCCGCATTGCAAGGTGCAATTCTGAAATTTTTTGCTTTTTCCCGCTCCTCTTAGCATGATAAAGAAGATTCAAAGAGAGTGAGGTGCCAGCTCCTTTCATTCAGTCAGTAGCTTCAAACATTTCTGGTATATGAATAACATGTTTTTCAATGGCAAAAATCAATGAATATTGTAAATGCACAAACAGTAATTTCTCCGCATTGCAAGGTGCAATTCTGAAATTTTTTGCTTTTTCCTGCTCCTCTTAGCATGATAAAGAAGATTCAAAGAGAGTGAGATGCCAGCTCCTTTCATTCAGTCAGTAGCTTCAATCATTTCTGGACGTTTTTCAATGGCCAAAATCAATGAATATTGTAAATGCACAAACAGTAATTTCTCCGCATTGCAAGGTGCAATTCTGAAATTTTTTGCTTTTTCCTGCTCCTCTTAGCATGATAAAGAAGATTCAAAGAGAGTGAGATGCCAGCTCCTTTCATTCAGTCAGTAGCTTCAATCATTTCTGGACGTTTTTCAATGGCAAAAATCAATGAATATTGTAAATGCACAAACAGTAATTTCTCCGCATTGCAAGGTGCAATTCTGAAATTTTTTGCTTTTTCCTGCTCCTCTTAGCATGATAAAGAAGATTCAAAGAGAGTGAGATGACAGCTCCTTTCATTCAGTCAGTAGCTTCAAACATTTCTGGTATATGAATAACATGATGTTTTTCAATGGCAAAAATCAATGAATATTGTAAATGCACAAACAGTAATTTCTCCGCATTGCAAGGTGCAAGTCTGAAATTTTTTGCTTTTTCCTGCTCCTCTTAGCATGATAAAGAAGATTCAAAGAGAGTGAGATGCCAGCTACTTTCATTCAGTCAGTAGCTTCAATCATTTCTGGACGTTTTTCAATGGTAAAAATCAATGAATATTGTAAATGCACAAACAGTAATTTCTCCACATTGCAAGGTGCAATTCTGAAATTTTTTGCTTTTTCCTGCTCCTCTTAGCATGATAAAGAAGATTCAAAGAGAGTGAGATGCCAGCTCCTTTCATTCAGTCAGTAGCTTCAAACATTTCTGGTATATGAATAACATGATGTTTTTCAATGGCAAAAATCAATGAATATTGTAAATGCACAAACAGTAATTTCTCCGCATTGCAAGGTGCAAGTCTGAAATTTTTTGCTTTTTCCTGCTCCTCTTAGCATGATAAAGAAGATTCAAAGAGAGTGAGATGCCAGCTACTTTCATTCAGTCAGTAGCTTCAATCATTTCTGGACGTTTTTCAATGGTAAAAATCAATGAATATTGTAAATGCACAAACAGTAATTTCTCCACATTGCAAGGTGCAATTCTGAAATTTTTTGCTTTTTCCTGCTCCTCTTAGCATGATAAACAAGATTCAAAGAGAGTGAGATGCCAGCTCCTTTCATTCAGTCAGTAGCTTCAATCATTTCTGGACGTTTTTCAATGGCAAAAACCATTGAATATTGTAAATGCACAAACAGTAATTTCTCCGCATTGCAAGGTGCAATTCTGAAATTTTTTACTTTTTCCTGCTCCTCTTAGCATGATAAAGAAGATTCAAAGAGAGTGAGATGCCAGCTCCTTTCATTCAGTCAGTAGCTTCAATCATTTCTGGTATATGAATAACATGATGTTTTTCAATCGCAAAAATCAATGAATATTGTAAATGCACAAACAGTAATTTCTCCGCATTGCAAGGTGCAATTCTGAAATTTTTTGCTTTTTCCTGCTCCTCTTAGCATGATAAAGAAGATTCAAAGAGAGTGAGATGCCAGCTCCTTTCATTCAGTCAGTAGCTTCAATCATTTCTGGACGTTTTTCAATGGCAAAAATCAATGAATATTGTAAATGCACAAACAGTAATTTCTCCGCATTGCAAGGTGCAATTCTGAAATTTTTTGCTTTTTCCTGCTCCTCTTAGCATGATAAAGAAGATTCAAAGAGAGTGAGGTGCCAGCTCCTTTCATTGACAGGAGCTTCAAACATTTCTGGTATATGAATAACATGTTTTTCAATGGCAAAAATCAATGAATATTGTAAATGCACAAACAGTAATTTCTCCGCATTGCAAGGTGCAATTCTGAATTTTTTTGCTTTTTCCTGCTCCTCTTAGCATGATAAAGAAGATTCAAAGAGAGTGAGATGCCAGCTCCTTTCATTCAGTCAGTAGCTTCAATCATTTCTGGACGTTTTTCAATGGCAAAAATCAATGAATATTGTAAATGCACAAACTGTAATTTCTCCGCATTGCAAGGTGCAATTCTGAAATTTTTTGCTTTTTCCTGCTCCTCTTAGCATGATAAAGAAGATTCAAAGAGAGTGAGATGCCAGCTCCTTTCATTCAGTCAGTAGCTTCAATCATTTCTGGACGTTTTTCAATGGCAAAAATCAACGAATATTGTAAATGCACAAACAGTAATTTCTCCGCATTGCAAGGTGCAATTCTGAAATTTTTTGCTTTTTCCTGCTCCTCTTAGCATGATAAAGAAGATTCAAAGAGAGTGAGATGCCAGCTCCTTTCATTCAGTCAGTAGCTTCAATCATTTCTGGACGTTTTTCAATGGCAAAAATCAATGAATATTGTAAATGCACAAACTGTAATTTCTCCGCATTGCAAGGTGCAATTCTGAAATTTTTTGCTTTTTCCTGCTCCTCTTAGCATGATAAAGAATATTCAAAGAGAGTGAGATGCCAGCTCCTTTCATTCAGTCAGTAGCTTCAATCATTTCTGGACGTTTTTCAATGGCAAAAATCAATGAATTTTGTAAATGCACAAACAGTAATTTCTCCGCATTGCAAGGTGCAATTCTGAAATTTTTTGCTTTTTCCTGCTCCTCTTAGCATGATAAAGAAGATTCAAAGAGAGTGAGATGCCAGCTCCTTTCATTCAGTCAGTACCTTCAATCATTTCTGGATGTTTTTCAATCGCAAAAATCAATGAATATTGTAAATGCACAAACAGTAATTTCTCCGCATTGCAAGGTGCAATTCTGAAATTTTTTGCTTTTTCCTGCTCCTCTTAGCATGATAAAGAAGATTCAAAGAGAGTGAGATGCCAGCTCCTTTCATTCAGTCAGTAGCTTCAATCATTTCTGGACGTTTTTCAATGGCAAAAATCAATGAATATTGTAAATGCACAAACAGTAATTTCTCCGCATTGCAAGGTGCAATTCTGAAATTTTTTGCTTTTTCCTGCTCCTCTTAGCATGATAAAGAAGATTCAAAGAGAGTGAGGTGCCAGCTCCTTTCATTGACAGGAGCTTCAAACATTTCTGGTATATGAATAACATGTTTTTCAATGGCAAAAATCAATGAATATTGTAAATGCACAAACAGTAATTTCTCCGCATTGCAAGGTGCAATTCTGAATTTTTTTGCTTTTTCCTGCTCCTCTTAGCATGATAAAGAAGATTCAAAGAGAGTGAGATGCCAGCTCCTTTCATTCAGTCAGTAGCTTCAATCATTTCTGGACGTTTTTCAATGGCAAAAATCAATGAATATTGTAAATGCACAAACTGTAATTTCTCCGCATTGCAAGGTGCAATTCTGAAATTTTTTGCTTTTTCCTGCTCCTCTTAGCATGATAAAGAAGATTCAAAGAGAGTGAGATGCCAGCTCCTTTCATTCAGTCAGTAGCTTCAATCATTTCTGGACGTTTTTCAATGGCAAAAATCAACGAATATTGTAAATGCACAAACAGTAATTTCTCCGCATTGCAAGGTGCAATTCTGAAATTTTTTGCTTTTTCCTGCTCCTCTTAGCATGATAAAGAAGATTCAAAGAGAGTGAGATGCCAGCTCCTTTCATTCAGTCAGTAGCTTCAATCATTTCTGGACGTTTTTCAATGGCAAAAATCAATGAATATTGTAAATGCACAAACTGTAATTTCTCCGCATTGCAAGGTGCAATTCTGAAATTTTTTGCTTTTTCCTGCTCCTCTTAGCATGATAAAGAATATTCAAAGAGAGTGAGATGCCAGCTCCTTTCATTCAGTCAGTAGCTTCAATCATTTCTGGACGTTTTTCAATGGCAAAAATCAATGAATTTTGTAAATGCACAAACAGTAATTTCTCCGCATTGCAAGGTGCAATTCTGAAATTTTTTGCTTTTTCCTGCTCCTCTTAGCATGATAAAGAAGATTCAAAGAGAGTGAGATGCCAGCTCCTTTCATTCAGTCAGTACCTTCAATCATTTCTGGATGTTTTTCAAAGGCAAAAATCAATGAATATTGTAAATGCACAAACAGTAATTTCTCCGAATTGCAAGGTGCAATTCTGAAATTTTTTGCTTTTTCCTGCTCCTCTTAGCATGATAAAGAAGATTCAAAGAGAGTGAGATGCCAGCTCCTTTCATTCAGTCAGTAGCTTCAAACATTTCTGGTATATGAATAACATGATGTTTTTCAATGGCAAAAATCAATGAATATTGTAAATGCACAAACAGTATATTCTCCGCATTGCAAGGTGCAAGTCTGAAATTTTTTGCTTTTTCCTGCTCCTCTTAGCATGATAAAGAAAATTCAAAGAGAGTGAGATGCCAGCTCCTTTCATTCAGTCAGTAGCTTCAAACATTTCTGGTATATGAATAACATGATGTTTTTCAATGGCAAAAATCAATGAATATTGTAAATGCACAAACAGTAATTTCTCCGCATTGCAAGGTGCAAGTCTGAAATTTTTTGCTTTTTCCTGCTCCTCTTAGCATGATAAAGAAGATTCAAAGAGAGTGAGATGCCAGCTACTTTCATTCAGTCAGTAGCTTCAATCATTTCTGGACGTTTTTCAATGGTAAAAATCAATGAATATTGTAAATGCACAAACAGTAATTTCTCCACATTGCAAGGTGCAATTCTGAAATTTTTTGCTTTTTCCTGCTCCTCTTAGCATGATAAAGAAGATTCAAAGAGAGTGAGATGCCAGCTCCTTTCATTCAGTCAGTAGCTTCAAACATTTCTGGTATATGAATAACATGATGTTTTTCAATGGCAAAAATCAATGAATATTGTAAATGCACAAACAGTAATTTCTCCGCATTGCAAGGTGCAATTCTGAAATTTTTTGCTTTTTCCTGCTCCTCTTAGCATGATAAAGAAGATTCAAAGAGAGTGAGATGCCAGCTCCTTTCATTCAGTCAGTAGCTTCAATCATTTCTGGATGTTTTTCAATGGCAAAAATCAATGAATATTGTAAATGCACAAACTGTAATTTCTCCGCATTGCAAGGTGCAATTCTGAAATTTTTTGCTTTTTCCTGCTCCTCTTAGCATGATAAAGAAGATTCAAAGAGAGTGAGATGCCAGCTCCTTTCATTCAGTCAGTAGCTTCAATCATTTCTGGACGTTTTTCAATGGCAAAAATCAATGAATATTGTAAATGCACAAACAGTAATTTCTCCGCATTGCAAGGTGCAATTCTGAAATTTTTTGCTTTTTCCTGCTCCTCTTAGCATGATAAAGAAGATTCAAAGAGAGTGAGATGCCAGCTCCTTTCATTCAGTCAGTAGCTTCAAACATTTCTGGTATATGAATAACATGATGTTTTTCAATGGCAAAAATCAATGAATATTGTAAATGCACAAACAGTAATTTCTCCGCAATGCAAGGTGCAAGTCTGAAATTTTTTGCTTTTTCCTGCTCCTCTTAGCATGATAAAGAAGATTCAAAGAGAGTGAGATGCCAGCTACTTTCATTCAGTCAGTAGCTTCAATCATTTCTGGACGTTTTTCAATGGTAAAAATCAATGAATATTGTAAATGCACAAACAGTAATTTCTCCACATTGCAAGGTGCAATTCTAAAATTTTTTGCTTTTTCCTGCTCCTCTTAGCATGATAAAGAAGATTCAAAGAGAGTGAGATGCCAGCTCCTTTCATTCAGTCAGTAGCTTCAAACATTTCTGGTATATGAATAACATGATGTTTTTCAATGGCAAAAATCAATGAATATTGTAAATGCACAAACAGTAATTTCTCCGCATTGCAAGGTGCAATTCTGAAATTTTTTGCTTTTTCCTGCTCCTCTTAGCATGATAAAGAAGATTCAAAGAGAGTGAGATGCCAGCTCCTTTCATTCAGTCAGTAGCTTCAAACATTTCTGGTATATGAATAACATGATGTTTTTCAATGGCAAAAATCAATGAATATTGTAAATGCACAAACAGTAATTTCTCCGCATTGCAAGGTGCAAGTCTGAAATTTTTTGCTTTTTCCTGCTCCTCTTAGCATGATAAAGAAGATTCAAAGAGAGTGAGATGCCAGCTACTTTCATTCAGTCAGTAGCTTCAATCATTTCTGGACGTTTTTCAATGGTAAAAATCAATGAATATTGTAAATGCACAAACAGTAATTTCTCCACATTGCAAGGTGCAATTCTGAAATTTTTTGCTTTTTCCTGCTCCTCTTAGCATGATAAAGAAGATTCAAAGAGAGTGAGATGCCAGCTCCTTTCATTCAGTCAGTAGCTTCAAACATTTCTGGTATATGAATAACATGATGTTTTTCAATGGCAAAAATCAATGAATATTGTAAATGCACAAACAGTAATTTCTCCGCATTGCAAGGTGCAATTCTGAAATTTTTTGCTTTTTCCTGCTCCTCTTAGCATGATAAAGAAGATTCAAAGAGAGTGAGATGCCATCTCCTTTCATTCAGTCTGTAGCTTCAAACATTTCTGGTATATGAATAACATGATGTTTTTCAATGGCAAAAATCAATGAATATTGTAAATGCACAAACAGTAATTTCTCCGCATTGCAAGGTGCAATTCTGAAATTTTTTGCTTTTTCCTGCTCCTCTTAGCATGATAAAGAAGATTCAAAGAGAGTGAGATGCCAGCTCCTTTCATTCAGTCAGTAGCTTCAATCATTTCTGGACGTTTTTCAATAGCAAAAATCAATGAATATTGTAAATGCACAAACAGTAATTTCTCCGCATTGCAAGGTGCAATTCTGAAATTTTTTGCTTTTTCCTGCTCCTCTTAGCATGATAAAGAAGATTCAAAGAGAGTGAGATGTCAGCTCCTTTCATTCAGTCAGTAGCTTGAAACATTTCTGGTATATGAATAACATGATGTTTTTCAATGGCAAAAATCAATGAATATTGTAAATGCACAAACAGTAATTTCTCCGCATTGCAAGGTGCAATTCTGAAATTTTTTGCTTTTTCCTGCTCCTCTTAGCATGATAAAGAAGATTCAAAGAGAGTGAGATGCCAGCTCCTTTCATTCAGTCAGTAGCTTCAATCATTTCTGGACGTTTTTCAATGGCAAAAATCAATGAATATTGTAAATGCACAAACAGTAATTTCTCCGCATTGCAAGGTGCAATTCTGAAATTTTTTGCTTTTTCCTGCTCCTCTTAGCATGATAAACAAGATTCAAAGAGAGTGAGATGCCAGCTCCTTTCATTCAGTCAGTAGCTTCAATCATTTCTGGACGTTTTTCAATGGCAAAAATCAATGAATATTGTAAATGCACAAACAGTAATTTCTCCGCATTGCAAGGTGCAATTCTGAAATTTTTTGCTTTTTCCTGCTCCTCTTAGCATGATAAAGAAGATTCAAAGAGAGTGAGATGCCAGCTCCTTTCATTCAGTCAGTAGCTTCAAACATTTCTGGTATATGAATAACATGATGTTTTTCAATGGCAAAAATCAATGAATATTGTAAATGCACAAACAGTAATTTCTCCGCATTGCAAGGTGCAATTCTGAAATTTTTTGCTTTTTCCTGCTCCTCTTAGCATGATAAAGAAGATTCAAAGAGAGTGAGATGCCAGCTCCTTTCATTCAGTCAGTAGCTTCAATCATTTCTGGATGCTTTTCAATGGCAAAAATCAATGAATATTGTAAATGCACAAACTGTAATTTCTCCGCATTGCAAGGTGCAATTCTGAAATTTTTTGCTTTTTCCTGCTCCTCTTAGCATGATAAAGAAGATTCAAAGAGAGTGAGATGCCAGCTCCTTTCATTCAGTCAGTAGCTTCAATCATTTCTGGACGTTTTTCAATGGCAAAAATCAATGAATATTGTAAATGCACAAACAGTAATTTCTCCGCATTGCAAGGTGCAATTCTGAAATTTTTTGCTTTTTCCTGCTCCTCTTAGCATGATAAAGAAGATTCAAAGAGAGTGAGATGCCAGCTCCTTTCATTCAGTCAGTACCTTCAATCATTTCTGGACGTTTTTCAATGGCAAAAATCAATGAATATTGTAAATGCACAAACAGTAATTTCTCCGCATTGCAAGGTGCAATTCTGAAATTTTTTGCTTTTTCCTGCTCCTCTTAGCATGATAAAGAAGATTCAAAGAGAGTGAGGTGCCAGCTCCTTTCATTCAGTCAGTAGCTTCAAACATTTCTGGTATATGAATAACATGTTTTTCAATGGCAAAAATCAATGAATATTGTAAATGCACAAACAGTAATTTCTCCGCATTGCAAGGTGCAATTCTGAAATTTTTTGCTTTTTCCTGCTCCTCTTAGCATGATAAAGAAGATTCAAAGAGAGTGAGATGCCAGCTCCTTTCATTCAGTCAGTACCTTCAATCATTTCTGGACGTTTTTCAATGGCAAAAATCAATGAATATTGTAAATGCACAAACAGTAATTTCTCCGCATTGCAAGGTGCAATTCTGAAATTTTTTGCTTTTTCCTGCTCCTCTTAGCATGATAAAGAAGATTCAAAGAGAGTGAGATGCCAGCTCCTTTCATTCAGTCAGTAGCTTCAATCATTTCTGGACGTTTTTCAATGGCAAAAATCAATGAATATTGTAAATGCACAAACAGTAATTTCTCCGCATTGCAAGGTGCAATTCTGAAATTTTTTGCTTTTTCCTGCTCCTCTTAGCATGATAAAGAAGATTCAAAGAGAGTGAGATGCCAGCTCCTTTCATTCAGTCAGTAGCTTCAAACATTTCTGGTATATGAATAACATGATGTTTTTCAATGGCAAAAATCAATGAATATTGTAAATGCACAAACAGTAATTTCTCCGCATTGCAAGGTGCAATTCTGAAATTTTTTGCTTTTTCCTGCTCCTCTTAGCATGATAAAGAAGATTCAGAGAGAGTGAGATGCCAGATCCTTTCATTCAGTCAGTAGCTTCAAACATTTCTGGTATATGAATAACATGATGTTTTTCAATGGCAAAAATCAATGAATATTGTAAATGCACAAACAGTAATTTCTCCGCATTGCAAGGTGCAAGTCTGAAATTTTTTGCTTTTTCCTGCTCCTCTTAGCATGATAAAGAAGATTCAAAGAGAGTGAGATGCCAGCTACTTTCATTCAGTCAGTAGCTTCAATCATTTCTGGACGTTTTTCAATGGTAAAAATCAATGAATATTGTAAATGCACAAACAGTAATTTCTCCACATTGCAAGGTGCAATTCTGAAATTTTTTGCTTTTTCCTGCTCCTCTTAGCATGATAAAGAAGATTCAAAGAGAGTGAGATGCTAGCTCCTTTCATTCAGTCAGTAGCTTCAAACATTTCTGGTATATGAATAACATGATGTTTTTCAATGGCAAAAATCAATGAATATTGTAAATGCACAAACAGTAATTTCTCCGCATTGCAAGGTGCAATTCTGAAATTTTTTGCTTTTTCCTGCTCCTCTTAGCATGATAAAGAAGATTCAAAGAGAGTGAGATGCCAGCTCCTTTCATTCAGTCAGTAGCTTCAATCATTTCTGGACGTTTTTCAATGGCAAAAATCAATGAATATTGTAAATGCACAAACAGTAATTTCTCCGCATTGCAAGGTGCAATTCTGAAATTTTTTGCTTTTTCCTGCTCCTCTTAGCATGATAAATAAGATTCAAAGAGAGTGAGATGCCAGCTCCTTTCGTTCAGTCAGTAGCTTCAATCATTTCTGGACGTTTTTCAATGGCAAAAATCATTGAATATTATAAATGCACAAACAGTAATTTCTCCGCATTGCAAGGTGCAATTCTGAAATTTTTTACTTTTTCCTGCTCCTCTTAGCATGATAAAGAAGATTCAAAGAGAGTGAGATGCCAGCTCCTTTCATTCAGTCAGTAGCTTCAATCATTTCTGGTATATGAATAACATGATGTTTTTCAATGGCAAAAATCAATGAATATTGTAAATGCACAAACAGTAATTTCTCCGCATTGCAAGGTGCAATTCTGAAATTTTTTGCTTTTTCCTGCTCCTCTTAGCATGATAAAGAAGATTCAAAGAGAGTGAGATGCCAGCTCCTTTCATTCAGTCAGTAGCTTCAATCATTTCTGGACGTTTTTCAATGGCAAAAATCAATGAATATTGTAAATGCACAAACAGTAATTTCTCCGCATTGCAAGGTGCAATTCTGAAATTTTTTGCTTTTTCCTGCTCCTCTTAGCATGATAAACAAGATTCAAAGAGAGTGAGATGCCAGCTCCTTTCATTCAGTCAGTAGCTTCAATCATTTCTGGACGTTTTTCAATGGCAAAAATCAATGAATATTGTAAATGCACAAACAGTAATTTCTCCGCATTGCAAGGTGCAAATCTGAAATTTTTTGCTTTTTCCTGCTCCTCTTAGCATGATAAAGATTCAAAGAGAGTGAGATGCCAGCTCCTTTCATTCAGTCAGTAGCTTCAAACATTTCTGGTATATGAATAACATGATGTTTTTCAATGGCAAAAATCAATGAATATTGTAAATGCACAAACAGTAATTTCTCCGCATTGCAAGGTGCAAGTCTGAAATTTTTTGCTTTTTCCTGCTCCTCTTAGCATGATAAAGAAGATTCAAAGAGAGTGAGATGCCAGCTACTTTCATTCAGTCAGTAGCTTCAATCATTTCTGGACGTTTTTCAATGGTAAAAATGAATGAATATTGTAAATGCACAAACAGTAATTTCTCCACATTGCAAGGTGCAATTCTGAAATTTTTTGCTTTTTCCTGCTCCTCTTAGCATGATAAAGAAGATTCAAAGAGAGTGAGATGCCAGCTCCTTTCATTCAGTCAGTAGCTTCAAACATTTCTGGTATATGAATAACATGATGTTTTTCAATGGCAAAAATCAATGAATATTGTAAATGCACAAACAGTAATTTCTCCGCATTGCAAGGTGCAATTCTGAAATTTTTTGCTTTTTCCTGCTCCTCTTAGCATGATAAAGAAGATTCAAAGAGAGTGAGATGCCAGCTCCTTTCATTCAGTCAGTAGCTTCAAACATTTCTGGTATATGAATAACATGATGTTTTTCAATGGCAAAAATCAATGAATATTGTAAATGCACAAACAGTAATTTCTCCGCATTGCAAGGTGCAAGTCTGAAATTTTTTGCTTTTTCCTGCTCCTCTTAGCATGATAAAGAAGATTCAAAGAGAGTGAGATGCCAGCTCCTTTCATTCAGTCAGTAGCTTCAATCATTTCTGGATGCTTTTCAATGGCAAAAATCAATGAATATTGTAAATGCACAAACTGTAATTTCTCCGCATTGCAAGGTGCAATTCTGAAATTTTTTGCTTTTTCCTGCTCCTCTTAGCATGATAAAGAAGATTCAAAGAGAGTGAGATGCCAGCTCCTTTCATTCAGTCAGTAGCTTCAATCATTTCTGGACGTTTTTCAATTGCAAAAATCAATGAATATTGTAAATGCACAAACAGTAATTTCTCCGCATTGCAAGGTGCAATTCTGAAATTTTTTGCTTTTTCCTGCTCCTCTTAGCATGATAAAGAAGATTCAAAGAGAGTGAGATGCCAGCTCCTTTCATTCAGTCAGTACCTTCAATCATTTCTGGACGTTTTTCAATGGCAAAAATCAATGAATATTGTAAATGCACAAACAGTAATTTCTCCGCATTGCAAGGTGCAATTCTGAAATTTTTTGCTTTTTCCTGCTCCTCTTAGCATGATAAAGAAGATTCAAAGAGAGTGAGGTGCCAGCTCCTTTCATTCAGTCAGTAGCTTCAAACATTTCTGGTATATGAATAACATGTTTTTCAATGGCAAAAATCAATGAATATTGTAAATGCACAAACAGTAATTTCTCCGCATTGCAAGGTGCAATTCTGAAATTTTTTGCTTTTTCCTGCTCCTCTTAGCATGATAAAGAAGATTCAAAGAGAGTGAGATGCCAGCTCCTTTCATTCAGTCAGTAGCTTCAATCATTTCTGGACGTTTTTCAATGGCAAAAATCAATGAATATTGTAAATGCACAAACAGTAATTTCTCCGCATTGCAAGGTTCAATTCTGAAATTTTTTGCTTTTTCCTGCTCCTCTTAGCATGATAAAGAAGATTCAAAGAGAGTGAGATGCCAGCTCCTTTCATTCAGTCAGTACCTTCAATCATTTCTGGACGTTTTTCAATGGCAAAAATCAATGAATATTGTAAATGCACAAACAGTAATTTCTCCGCATTGCAAGGTGCAATTCTGAAATTTTTTGCTTTTTCCTGCTCCTCTTAGCATGATAAAGAAGATTCAAAGAGAGTGAGGTGCCAGCTCCTTTCATTCAGTCAGTAGCTTCAAACATTTCTGGTATATGAATAACATGTTTTTCAATGGCAAAAATCAATGAATATTGTAAATGCACAAACAGTAATTTCTCCGCATTGCAAGGTGCAATTCTGAAATTTTTTGCTTTTTCCTGCTCCTCTTAGCATGATAAAGAAGATTCAAAGAGAGTGAGATTCCAGCTCCTTTCATTCAGTCAGTAGCTTCAATCATTTCTGGACGTTTTTCAATGGCAAAAATCAATGAATATTGTAAATGCACAAACAGTAATTTCTCCGCATTGCAAGGTGCAATTCTGAAATTTTTTGCTTTTTCCTGCTCCTCTTAGCATGATAAAGATTCAAAGAGAGTGAGATGCCAGCTCCTTTCATTCAGTCAGTAGCTTCAAACATTTCTGGTATATGAATAACATGATGTTTTTCAATGGCAAAAATCAATGAATATTGTAAATGCACAAACAGTAATTTCTCCGCATTGCAAGGTGCAAGTCTGAAATTTTTTGCTTTTTCCTGCTCCTCTTAGCATGATAAAGAAGATTCAAAGAGAGTGAGATGCCAGCTACTTTCATTCAGTCAGTAGCTTCAATCATTTCTGGACGTTTTTCAATGGTAAAAATCAATGAATATTGTAAATGCACAAACAGTAATTTCTCCACATTGCAAGGTGCAATTCTGAAATTTTTTGCTTTTTCCTGCTCCTCTTAGCATGATAAAGAAGATTCAAAGAGAGTGAGATGCCAGCTCCTTTCATTCAGTCAGTAGCTTCAAACATTTCTGGTATATGAATAACATGATGTTTTTCAATGGCAAAAATCAATGAATATTGTAAATGCACAAACAGTAATTTCTCCGCATTGCAAGGTGCAATTCTGAAATTTTTTGCTTTTTCCTGCTCCTCTTAGCATGATAAAGAAGATTCAAAGAGAGTGAGATGCCAGCTCCTTTCATTCAGTCAATAGCTTCAAACATTTCTGGTATATGAATAACATGATGTTTTTCAATGGCAAAAATCAATGAATATTGTAAATGCACAAACAGTAATTTCTCCGCATTGCAAGGTGCAAGTCTGAAATTTTTTGCTTTTTCCTGCTCCTCTTAGCATGATAAAGAAGATTCAAAGAGAGTGAGATGCCAGCTACTTTCATTCAGTCAGTAGCTTCAATCATTTCTGGACGTTTTTCAATGGTAAAAATCAATGAATATTGTAAATGCACAAACAGTAATTTCTCCACATTGCAAGGTGCAATTCTGAAATTTTTTGCTTTTTCCTGCTCCTCTTAGCATGATAAAGAAGATTCAAAGAGAGTGAGATGCCAGCTCCTTTCATTCAGTCAGTAGCTTCAAACATTTCTGGTATATGAATAACATGATGTTTTTCAATGGCAAAAATCAATGAATATTGTAAATGCACAAACAATAATTTCTCCGCATTGCAAGGTGCAATTCTGAAATTTTTTGCTTTTTCCTGCTCCTCTTAGCATGATAAAGAAGATTCAAAGAGAGTGAGATGCCAGCTCCTTTCATTCAGTCAGTAGCTTCAATCATTTCTGGATGCTTTTCAATGGCAAAAATCAATGAATATTGTAAATGCACAAACTGTAATTTCTCCGCATTGCAAGGTGCAATTCTGAAATTTTTTGCTTTTTCCTGCTCCTCTTAGCATGATAAAGAAGATTCAAAGAGAGTGAGATGCCAGCTCCTTTCATTCAGTCAGTAGCTTCAATCATTTCTGGACGTTTTTCAATGGCAAAAATCAATGAATATTGTAAATGCACAAACAGTAATTTCTCCGCATTGCAAGGTGCAATTCTGAAATTTTTTGCTTTTTCCTGCTCCTCTTAGCATGATAAAGAAGATTCAAAGAGAGTGAGATGCCAGCTCCTTTCATTCAGTCAGTACCTTCAATCATTTCTGGATGTTTTTCAATGGCAAAAATCAATGAATATTGTAAATGCACAAACAGTAATTTCTCCGCATTGCAAGGTGCAATTCTGAAATTTTTTGCTTTTTAATGCTCCTCTTAGCATGGTAAAGATTCAAAGAGAGTGAGATGCCAGCTCCTTTCATTCAGTCAGTAGCTTCAAACATTTCTGGTATATGAATAACATGATGTTTTTCAATGGCAAAAATCAATGAATATTGTAAATGCACAAACAGTAATTTCTCCGCATTGCAAGGTGCAAGTCTGAAATTTTTTGCTTTTTCCTGCTCCTCTTAGCATGATAAAGAAGATTCAAAGAGAGTGAGATGCCAGCTACTTTCATTCAGTCAGTAGCTTCAATCATTTCTGGACGTTTTTCAATGGTAAAAATCAATGAATATTGTAAATGCACAAACAGTAATTTCTCCACATTGCAAGGTGCAATTCTGAAATTTTTTGCTTTTTCCTGCTCCTCTTAGCATGATAAAGAAGATTCAAAGAGAGTGAGATGCCAGCTCCTTTCATTCAGTCAGTAGCTTCAAACATTTCTGGTATATGAATAACATGATGTTTTTCAATGGCAAAAATCAATGAATATTGTAAATGCACAAACAGTAATTTCTCCGCATTGCAAGGTGCAATTCTGAAATTTTTTGCTTTTTCCTGCTCCTCTTAGCATGATAAAGAAGATTCAAAGAGAGTGAGATGCCAGCTCCTTTCATTCAGTCAGTAGCTTCAAACATTTCTGGTATATGAATAACATGATGTTTTTCAATGGCAAAAATCAATGAATATTGTAAATGCACAAACAGTAATTTCTCCGCATTGCAAGGTGCAATTCTGAAATTTTTTGCTTTTTCCTGCTCCTCTTAGCATGATAAAGAAGATTCAAAGAGAGTGAGATGCCAGCTCCTTTCATTCAGTCAGTAGCTTCAATCATTTCTGGACGTTTTTCAATGGCAAAAATCAATGAATATTGTAAATGCACAAACAGTAATTTCTCCGCATTGCAAGGTGCAATTCTGAAATTTTTTGCTTTTCCTGCTCCTCTTAGCATGATAAAGATTCAAAGAGAGTGAGATGCCAGCTCCTTTCATTCAGTCAGTAGCTTCAAACATTTCTGGTATATGAATAACATGATGTTTTTCAATGGCAAAAATCAATGAATATTGTAAATGCACAAACAGTAATTTCTCCGCATTGCAAGGTGCAAGTCTGAAATTTTTTGCTTTTTCCTGCTCCTCTTAGCATGATAAAGAAGATTCAAAGAGAGTGAGATGCCAGCTACTTTCATTCAGTCAGTAGCTTCAATCATTTCTGGACGTTTTTCAATGGTAAAAATCAATGAATATTGTAAATGCACAAACAGTAATTTCTCCACATTGCAAGGTGCAATTCTGAAATTTTTTGCTTTTTCCTGCTCCTCTTAGCATGATAAAGAAGATTCAAAGAGAGTGAGATGCCAGCTCCTTTCATTCAGTCAGTAGCTTCAAACATTTCTGGTATATGAATAACATGATGTTTTTCAATGGCAAAAATCAATGAATATTGTAAATGCACAAACAGTAATTTCTCCGCATTGCAAGGTGCAATTCTGAAATTTTTTGCTTTTTCCTGCTCCTCTTAGCATGATAAAGAAGATTCAAAGAGAGTGAGATGCCAGCTCCTTTCATTCAGTCAGTAGCTTCAAACATTTCTGGTATATGAATAACATGATGTTTTTCAATGGCAAAAATCAATGAATATTGTAAATGCACAAACAGTAATTTCTCCGCATTGCAAGGTGCAAGTCTGAAATTTTTTGCTTTTTCCTGCTCCTCTTAGCATGATAAAGAAGATTCAAAGAGAGTGAGATGCCAGCTACTTTCATTCAGTCAGTAGCTTCAATCATTTCTGGACGTTTTTCAATGGTAAAAATCAATGAATATTGTAAATGCACAAACAGTAATTTCTCCACATTGCAAGGTGCAATTCTGAAATTTTTTGCTTTTTCCTGCTCCTCTTAGCATGATAAAGAAGATTCAAAGAGAGTGAGATGCCAGCTCCTTTCATTCAGTCAGTAGCTTCAAACATTTCTGGTATATGAATAACATGATGTTTTTCAATGGCAAAAATCAATGAATATTGTAAATGCACAAACAGTAATTTCTCCGCATTGCAAGGTGTAATTCTGAAATTTTTTGCTTTTTCCTGCTCCTCTTAGCATGATAAAGAAGATTCAAAGAGAGTGAGATGCCAGCTCCTTTCATTCAGTCAGTAGCTTCAATCATTTCTGGATGCTTTTCAATGGCAAAAATCAATGAATATTGTAAATGCACAAACTGTAATTTCTCCGCATTGCAAGGTGCAATTCTGAAATTTTTTGCTTTTTCCTGCTCCTCTTAGCATGATAAAGAAGATTCAAAGAGAGTGAGACGCCAGCTCCTTTCATTCAGTCAGTAGCTTCAATCATTTCTGGACGTTTTTCAATGGCAAAAATCAATGAATATTGTAAATGCACAAACAGTAATTTCTCCGCATTGCAAGGTGCAATTCTGAAATTTTTTGCTTTTTCCTGCTCCTCTTAGCATGATAAAGAAGATTCAAAGAGAGTGAGATGCCAGCTCCTTTCATTCAGTCAGTAGCTTCAATCATTTCTGGACGTTTTTCAATGGCAAAAATCAATGAATATTGTAAATGCACAAACAGTAATTTCTCCGCATTGCAAGGTGCAATTCTGAAATTTTTTGCTTTTTCCTGCTCCTCTTAGCATGATAAAGAAGATTCAAAGAGAGTGAGATGCCAGCTCCTTTCATTCAGTCAGTAGCTTCAAACATTTCTGGTATATGAATAACATGATGTTTTTCAATGGCAAAAATCAATGAATATTGTAAATGCACAAACAGTAATTTCTCCGCATTGCAAGGTGCAATTCTGAAATTTTTTGCTTTTTCCTGCTCCTCTTAGCATGATAAAGAAGATTCAAAGAGAGTGAGATGCCAGATCCTTTCATTCAGTCAGTAGCTTCAAACATTTCTGGTATATGAATAACATGATGTTTTTCAATGGCAAAAATCAATGAATATTGTAAATGCACAAACAGTAATTTCTCCGCATTGCAAGGTGCAAGTCTGAAATTTTTTGCTTTTTCCTGCTCCTCTTAGCATGATAAAGAAGATTCAAAGAGAGTGAGATGCCAGCTACTTTCATTCAGTCAGTAGCTTTAATCATTTCTGGACGTTTTTCAATGGTAAAAATCAATGAATATTGTAAATGCACAAACAGTAATTTCTCCACATTGCAAGGTGCAATTCTGAAATTTTTTGCTTTTTCCTGCTCCTCTTAGCATGATAAAGAAGATTCAAAGAGAGTGAGATGCCAGCTCCTTTCATTCAGTCAGTAGCTTCAAACATTTCTGGTATATGAATAACATGATGTTTTTCAATGGCAAAAATCAATGAATATTGTAAATGCACAAACAGTAATTTCTCCGCATTGCAAGGTGCAATTCTGAAATTTTTTGCTTTTTCCTGCTCCTCTTAGCATGATAAAGAAGATTCAAAGAGAGTGAGATGCCAGCTCCTTTCATTCAGTCAGTAGCTTCAATCATTTCTGGACGTTTTTCAATGGCAAAAATCAATGAATATTGTAAATGCACAAACAGTAATTTCTCCGCATTGCAAGGTGCAATTCTGAAATTTTTTGCTTTTTCCTGCTCCTCTTAGCATGATAAAGAAGATTCAAAGAGAGTGAGATGCCAGCTCCTTTCGTTCAGTCAGTAGCTTCAATCATTTCTGGACGTTTTTCAATGGCAAAAATCATTGAATATTATAAATGCACAAACAGTAATTTCTCCGCATTGCAAGGTGCAATTCTGAAATTTTTTACTTTTTCCTGCTCCTCTTAGCATGATAAAGAAGATTCAAAGAGAGTGAGATGCCAGCTCCTTTCATTCAGTCAGTAGCTTCAATCATTTCTGGTATATGAATAACATGATGTTTTTCAATGGCAAAAATCAATGAATATTGTAAATGCACAAACAGTAATTTCTCCGCATTGCAAGGTGCAATTCTGAAATTTTTTGCTTTTTCCTGCTCCTCCTAGCATGATAAAGAAGATTCAAAGAGAGTGAGATGCCAGCTCCTTTCATTCAGTCAGTAGCTTCAATCATTTCTGGACGTTTTTCAATGGCAAAAATCAATGAATATTGTAAATGCACAAACAGTAATTTCTCCGCATTGCAAGGTGCAATTCTGAAATTTTTTGCTTTTTCCTGCTCCTCTTAGCATGATAAAGAAGATTCAAAGAGAGTGAGATGCCAGCTCCTTTCATTCAGTCAGTAGCTTCAAACATTTCTGGTATATGAATAACATGATGTTTTTCAATGGCAAAAATCAATGAATATTGTAAATGCACAAACAGTAATTTCTCCGCATTGCAAGGTGCAATTCTGAAATTTTTTGCTTTTTCCTGCTCCTCTTAGCATGATAAAGAAGATTCAAAGAGAGTGAGATGCCAGATCCTTTCATTCAGTCAGTAGCTTCAAACATTTCTGGTATATGAATAACATGATGTTTTTCAATGGCAAAAATCAATGAATATTGTAAATGCACAAACAGTAATTTCTCCGCATTGCAAGGTGCAATTCTGAAATTTTTTGCTTTTTCCTGCTCCTCTTAGCATGATAAAGAAGATTCAAAGAGAGTGAGATGCCAGCTCCTTTCATTCAGTCAGTAGCTTCAAACATTTCTGGACGTTTTTCAATGGTAAAAATCAATGAATATTGTAAATGCACAAACAGTAATTTCTCCACATTGCAAAGTGCAATTCTGAAATTTTTTGCCTTTTCCTGCTCCTCTTAGCATGATAAAGAAGATTCAAAGAGAGTGAGATGCCAGCTCCTTTCATTCAGTCAGTAGCTTCAAACATTTCTGGTATATGAATAACATGATGTTTTTCAATGGCAAAAATCAATGAATATTGTAAATGCACAAACAGTAATTTCTCCGCATTGCAAGGTGCAATTCTGAAATTTTTTGCTTTTTCCTGCTCCTCTTAGCATGATAAAGAAGATTCAAAGAGAGTGAGATGCCAGCTCCTTTCATTCAGTCAGTAGCTTCAATCATTTCTGGACGTTTTTCAATGGCAAAAATCATTGAATATTATAAATGCACAAACAGTAATTTCTCCGCATTGCAAGGTGCAATTCTGAAATTTTTTGCTTTTTCCTGCTCCTCTTAGCATGATAAAGAAGATTCAAAGAGAGTGAGATGCCAGCTCCTTTCATTCAGTCAGTAGCTTCAAACATTTCTGGTATATGAATAACATGATGTTTTTCAATGGCAAAAATCAATGAATATTGTAAATGCACAAACAGTAATTTCTCCGCATTGCAAGGTGCAATTCTGAAATTTTTTGCTTTTTCCTGCTCCTCTTAGCATGATAAAGAAGATTCAAAGAGAGTGAGATGCCAGATCCTTTCATTCAGTCAGTAGCTTCAAACATTTCTGGTATATGAATAACATGATGTTTTTCAATGGCAAAAATCAATGAATATTGTAAATGCACAAACAGTAATTTCTCCGCATTGCAAGGTGCAAGTTTGAAATTTTTTGCTTTTTCCTGCTCCTCTTAGCATGATAAAGAAGATTCAAAGAGAGTGAGATGCCAGCTACTTTCATTCAGTCAGTAGCTTCAATCATTTCTGGACGTTTTTCAATGGTAAAAATCAATGAATATTGTAAATGCACAAACAGTAATTTCTCCACATTGCAAGGTGCAATTCTGAAATTTTTTGCTTTTTCCTGCTCCTCTTAGCATGATAAAGAAGATTCAAAGAGAGTGAGATGCCAGCTCCTTTCATTCAGTCAGTAGCTTCAAACATTTCTGGTATATGAATAACATGATGTTTTTCAATGGCAAAAATCAATGAATATTGTAAATGCACAAACAGTAATTTCTCCGCATTGCAAGGTGCAATTCTGAAATTTTTTGCTTTTTCCTGCTCCTCTTAGCATGATAAAGAAGATTCAAAGAGAGTGAGATGCCAGCTCCTTTCATTCAGTCAGTAGCTTCAATCATTTCTGGACGTTTTTCAATGGCAAAAATCATTGAATATTATAAATGCACAAACAGTAATTTCTCCGCATTGCAAGGTGCAATTCTGAAATTTTTTACTTTTTCCTGCTCCTCTTAGCATGATAAAGAAGATTCAAAGAGAGTGAGATGCCAGCTCCTTTCATTCAGTCAGTAGCTTCAATCATTTCTGGTATATGAATAACATGATGTTTTTCAATGGCAAAAATCAATGAATATTGTAAATGCACAAACAGTTATTTCTCCGCATTGCAAGGTGCAATTCTGAAATTTTTTGCTTTTTCCTGCTCCTCTTAGCATGATAAAGAAGATTCAAAGAGAGTGAGATGCCAGCTCCTTTCATTCAGTCAGTAGCTTCAATCATTTCTGGACGTTTTTCAATGGCAAAAATCAATGAATATTGTAAATGCACAAACAGTAATTTCTCCGCATTGCAAGGTGCAATTCTGAAATTTTTTGCTTTTTCCTGCTCCTCTTAGCATGATAAACAAGATTCAAAGAGAGTGAGATGCCAGCTCCTTTCATTCAGTCAGTAGCTTCAATCATTTCTGGACGTTTTTCAATGGCAAAAATCAATGAATATTGTAAATGCACAAACAGTAATTTCTCCGCATTGCAAGGTGCAAGTCTGAAATTTTTTGCTTTTTCCTGCTCCTCTTAGCATGATAAAGAAGATTCAAAGAGAGTGAGATGCCAGCTCCTTTCATTCAGTCAGTAGCTTCAAACATTTCTGGTATATGAATAACATGATGTTTTTCAATGGCAAAAATCAATGAATATTGTAAATGCACAAACAGTAATTTCTCCGCATTGCAAGGTGCAATTCTGAAATTTTTTGCTTTTTCCTGCTCCTCTTAGCATGATAAAGAAGATTCAAAGAGAGTGAGATGCCAGCTCCTTTCATTCAGTCAGTAGCTTCAAACATTTCTGGTATATGAATAACATGATGTTTTTCAATGGCAAAAATCAATGAATATTGTAAATGCACAAACAGTAATTTCTCCGCATTGCAAGGTGCAATTCTGAAATTTTTTGCTTTTTCCTGCTCCTCTTAGCATGATAAAGAAGATTCAAAGAGAGTGAGATGCCAGCTCCTTTCATTCAGTCAGTAGCTTCAATCATTTCTGGACGTTTTTCAATGGCAAAAATCATTGAATATTATAAATGCACAAACAGTAATTTCTCCGCATTGCAAGGTGCAATTCTGAAATTTTTTACTTTTTCCTGCTCCTCTTAGCATGATAAAGAAGATTCAAAGAGAGTGAGATGCCAGCTCCTTTCATTCAGTCAGTAGCTTCAATCATTTCTGGTATATGAATAACATGATGTTTTTCAATGGCAAAAATCAATGAATATTGTAAATGCACAAACAGTTATTTCTCCGCATTGCAAGGTGCAATTCTGAAATTTTTTGCTTTTTCCTGCTCCTCTTAGCATGATAAAGAAGATTCAAAGAGAGTGAGATGCCAGCTCCTTTCATTCAGTCAGTAGCTTCAATCATTTCTGGACGTTTTTCAATGGCAAAAATCAATGAATATTGTAAATGCACAAACAGTAATTTCTCCGCATTGCAAGGTGCAATTCTGAAATTTTTTGCTTTTTCCTGCTCCTCTTAGCATGATAAACAAGATTCAAAGAGAGTGAGATGCCAGCTCCTTTCATTCAGTCAGTAGCTTCAATCATTTCTGGACGTTTTTCAATGGCAAAAATCAATGAATATTGTAAATGCACAAACAGTAATTTCTCCGCATTGCAAGGTGCAAGTCTGAAATTTTTTGCTTTTTCCTGCTCCTCTTAGCATGATAAAGAAGATTCAAAGAGAGTGAGATGCCAGCTCCTTTCATTCAGTCAGTAGCTTCAAACATTTCTGGTATATGAATAACATGATGTTTTTCAATGGCAAAAATCAATGAATATTGTAAATGCACAAACAGTAATTTCTCCGCATTGCAAGGTGCAATTCTGAAATTTTTTGCTTTTTCCTGCTCCTCTTAGCATGATAAAGAAGATTCAAAGAGAGTGAGATGCCAGCTCCTTTCATTCAGTCAGTAGCTTCAAACATTTCTGGTATATGAATAACATGATGTTTTTCAATGGCAAAAATCAATGAATATTGTAAATGCACAAACAGTAATTTCTCCGCATTGCAAGGTGCAAGTCTGAAATTTTTTGCTTTTTCCTGCTCCTCTTAGCATGATAAAGAAGATTCAAAGAGAGTGAGATGCCAGCTACTTTCATTCAGTCAGTAGCTTCAATCATTTCTGGACGTTTTTCAATGGTAAAAATCAATGAATATTGTAAATGCACAAACAGTAATTTCTCCACATTGCAAGGTGCAATTCTGAAATTTTTTGCTTTTTCCTGCTCCTCTTAGCATGATAAAGAAGATTCAAAGAGAGTGAGATGCCAGCTCCTTTCATTCAGTCAGTAGCTTCAAACATTTCTGGTATATGAATAACATGATGTTTTTCAATGGCAAAAATCAATGAATATTGTAAATGCACAAACAGTAATTTCTCCGCATTGCAAGGTGCAATTCTGAAATTTTTTGCTTTTTCCTGCTCCTCTTAGCATGATAAAGAAGATTCAAAGAGAGTGAGATGCCAGCTCCTTTCATTCAGTCAGTAGCTTCAATCATTTCTGGATGTTTTTCAATGGCAAAAATCAATGAATATTGTAAACGCACAAACTGTAATTTCTCCGCATTGCAAGGTGCAATTCTGAAATTTTTTGCTTTTTCCTGCTCCTCTTAGCATGATAAAGAAGATTCAAAGAGAGTGAGATGCCAGCTACTTTCATTCAGTCAGTAGCTTCAATCATTTCTGGACGTTTTTCAATGGCAAAAATCAATGAATATTGTAAATGCACAAACAGTAATTTCTCCGCATTGCAAGGTGCAATTCTGAAATTTTTTGCTTTTTGACGCTCCTCTTAGCATGATAAAGAATATTCAAAGAGAGTGAGGTGCCAGCTCCTTTCATTCAGTCAGTAGCTTCAAACATTTCTGGTATATGAATAACATGTTTTTCAATGGCAAAAATCAATGAATATTGTAAGTGCACAAACAGTAATTTCTCCGCATTGCAAGGTGCAATTCTGAAATTTTTTGCTTTTTCCTGCTCCTCTTAGCATGATAAAGAAGATTCAAGGAGAGTGAGATGCCAGCTCCTTTCATTCAGTCAGTAGCTTCAATCATTTCTGGACGTTTTTCAATGGCAAAAATCAATGAATATTGTAAATGCACAAACAGTAATTTCTCCGCATTGCAAGGTGCAATTCTGAAATTTTTCGCTTTTTCCTGCTCCTCTTAGCATGATAAAGAAGATTCAAAGAGAGTGAGATGCCAGCTCCTTTCATTCAGTCAGTAGCTTCAATCATTTCTGGACGTTTTTCAATGGCAAAAATCAATGAATATTGTAAATGCACAAACAGTAATTTCTCCGCATTGCAAGGTGCAATTCTGAAATTTTTTGCTTTTTCCTGCTCCTCTTAGCATGATAAAGAAGATTCAAAGAGAGTGAGATGCCAGCTCCTTTCATTCAGTCAGTAGCTTCAAACATTTCTGGTATATGAATAACATGATCTTTTTCAATGGCAAAAATCAATGAATATTGTAAATGCACAAACAGTAATTTCTCCGCATTGCAAGGTGCAAGTCTGAAATTTTTTGCTTTTTCCTGCTCCTCTTAGCATGATAAAGAAGATTCAAAGAGAGTGAGATGCCAGCTACTTTCATTCAGTCAGTAGCTTCAATCATTTCTGGACGTTTTTCAATGGTAAAAATCAATGAATATTGTAAATGCACAAACAGTAATTTCTCCACATTGCAAGGTGCAATTCTGAAATTTTTTGCTTTTTCCTGCTCCTCTTAGCATGATAAAGAAGATTCAAAGAGAGTGAGATACCAGCTCCTTTCATTCAGTCAGTAGCTTCAAACATTTCTGATATATGAATAACATGATGTTTTTCAATGGCAAAAATCAATGAATATTGTAAATGCACAAACAGTAATTTCTCCGCATTGCAAGGTGCAATTCTGAAATTTTTTGCTTTTTCCTGCTCCTCTTAGCATGATAAAGAAGATTCAAAGAGAGTGAGATGCCATCTCCTTTCATTCAGTCAGTAGCTTCAAACATTTCTGGTATATGAATAACATGATGTTTTTCAATGGCAAAAATCAATGAATATTGTAAATGCACAAACAGTAATTTCTCCGCATTGCAAGGTGCAATTCTGAAATTTTTTGCTTTTTCCTGCTCCTCTTAGCATGATAAAGAAGATTCAAAGAGAGTGAGATGCCAGCTCCTTTCATTCACTCAGTAGCTTCAATCATTTCTGGACGTTTTTCAATGGCAAAAATCAATGAATATTGTAAATGCACAAACAGTAATTTCTCCGCATTGCAAGGTGCAATTCTGAAATTTTTTGCTTTTTCCTGCTCCTCTTAGCATGATAAAGAAGATTCAAAGAGAGTGAGATGTCAGCTCCTTTCATTCAGTCATTAGCTTCAAACATTTCTGGTATATGAATAACATGATGTTTTTCAATGGCAAAAATCAATGAATATTGTAAATGCACAAACAGTAATTTCTCCGCATTGCAAGGTGCAATTCTGAAATTTTTTGCTTTTTCCTGCTCCTCTTAGCATGATAAAGAAGATTCAAAGAGAGTGAGATGCCAGCTCCTTTCATTCAGTCAGTAGCTTCAATCATTTCTGGACGTTTTTCAATGGCAAAAATCAATGAATATTGTAAATGCACAAACAGTAATTTCTCCGCATTGCAAGGTGCAATTCTGAAATTTTTTGCTTTTTCCTGCTCCTCTTAGCATGATAAAGAAGATTCAAAGAGAGTGAGATGTCAGCTCCTTTCATTCAGTCATTAGCTTCAAACATTTCTGGTATATGAATAACATGATGTTTTTCAATGGCAAAAATCAATGAATATTGTAAATGCACAAACAGTAATTTCTCCGCATTGCAAGGTGCAATTCTGAAATTTTTTGCTTTTTCCTGCTCCTCTTAGCATGATAAAGAAGATTCAAAGAGAGTGAGATGCCAGCTCCTTTCATTCAGTCAGTAGCTTCAATCATTTCTGGACGTTTTTCAATGGCAAAAATCAATGAATATTGTAAATGCACAAACAGTAATTTCTCCGCATTGCAAGGTGCAATTCTGAAATTTTTTGCTTTTTCCTGCTCCTCTTAGCATGATAAAGAAGATTCAAAGAGAGTGAGATGCCAGCTCCTTTCGTTCAGTCAGTAGCTTCAATCATTTCTGGACGTTTTTCAATGGCAAAAATCATTGAATATTATAAATGCACAAACAGTAATTTCTCCGCATTGCAAGGTGCAATTCTGAAATTTTTTACTTTTTCCTGCTCCTCTTAGCATGATAAAGAAGATTCAAAGAGAGTGAGATGCCAGCTCCTTTCATTCAGTCAGTAGCTTCAATCATTTCTGGTATATGAATAACATGATGTTTTTCAATGGCAAAAATCAATGAATATTGTAAATGCACAAACAGTAATTTCTCCGCATTGCAAGGTGCAATTCTGAAATTTTTTGCTTTTTCCTGCTCCTCTTAGCATGATAAAGAAGATTCAAAGAGAGTGAGATGCCAGCTCCTTTCATTCAGTCAGTAGCTTCAAACATTTCTGGTATATGAATAACATGATGTTTTTCAATGGCAAAAATCAATGAATATTGTAAATGCACAAACAGTAATTTCTCCGCATTGCAAGGTGCAAGTCTGAAATTTTTTGCTTTTTCCTGCTCCTCTTAGCATGATAAAGAAGATTCAAAGAGAGTGAGATGCCAGCTACTTTCATTCAGTCAGTAGCTTCAATCATTTCTGGACGTTTTTCAATGGTAAAAATCAATGAATATTGTAAATGCACAAACAGTAATTTCTCCACATTGCAAGGTGCAATTCTGAAATTTTTTGCTTTTTCCTGCTCCTCTTAGCATGATAAAGAAGATTCAAAGAGAGTGAGATGCCAGCTCCTTTCATTCAGTCAGTAGCTTCAAACATTTCTGGTATATGAATAACATGATGTTTTTCAATGGCAAAAATCAATGAATATTGTAAATGCACAAACAGTAATTTCTCCGCATTGCAAGGTGCAATTCTGAAATTTTTTGCTTTTTCCTGCTCCTCTTAGCATGATAAAGAAGATTCAAAGAGAGTGAGATGCCAGCTCCTTTCATTCAGTCAGTAGCTTCAATCATTTCTGGATGTTTTTCAATGGCAAAAATCAATGAATATTGTAAACGCACAAACTGTAATTTCTCCGCATTGCAAGGTGCAATTCTGAAATTTTTTGCTTTTTCCTGCTCCTCTTAGCATGATAAAGAAGATTCAAAGAGAGTGAGATGCCAGCTCCTTTCATTCAGTCAGTAGCTTCAAACATTTCTGGTATATGAATAACATGATCTTTTTCAATGGCAAAAATCAATGAATATTGTAAATGCACAAACAGTAATTTCTCCGCATTGCAAGGTGCAAGTCTGAAATTTTTTGCTTTTTCCTGCTCCTCTTAGCATGATAAAGAAGATTCAAAGAGAGTGAGATGCCAGCTACTTTCATTCAGTCAGTAGCTTCAATCATTTCTGGACGTTTTTCAATGGTAAAAATCAATGAATATTGTAAATGCACAAACAGTAATTTCTCCACATTGCAAGGTGCAATTCTGAAATTTTTTGCTTTTTCCTGCTCCTCTTAGCATGATAAAGAAGATTCAAAGAGAGTGAGATACCAGCTCCTTTCATTCAGTCAGTAGCTTCAAACATTTCTGATATATGAATAACATGATGTTTTTCAATGGCAAAAATCAATGAATATTGTAAATGCACAAACAGTAATTTCTCCGCATTGCAAGGTGCAATTCTGAAATTTTTTGCTTTTTCCTGCTCCTCTTAGCATGATAAAGAAGATTCAAAGAGAGTGAGATGCCATCTCCTTTCATTCAGTCAGTAGCTTCAAACATTTCTGGTATATGAATAACATGATGTTTTTCAATGGCAAAAATCAATGAATATTGTAAATGCACAAACAGTAATTTCTCCGCATTGCAAGGTGCAATTCTGAAATGTTTTGCTTTTTCCTGCTCCTCTTAGCATGATAAAGAAGATTCAAAGAGAGTGAGATGCCAGCTCCTTTCATTCAGTCAGTAGCTTCAATCATTTCTGGACGTTTTTCAATGGCAAAAATCAATGAATATTGTAAATGCACAAACAGTAATTTCTCCGCATTGCAAGGTGCAATTCTGAAATTTTTTGCTTTTTCCTGCTCCTCTTAGCATGATAAAGAAGATTCAAAGAGAGTGAGATGTCAGCTCCTTTCATTCAGTCATTAGCTTCAAACATTTCTGGTATATGAATAACATGATGTTTTTCAATGGCAAAAATCAATGAATATTGTAAATGCACAAACAGTAATTTCTCCGCATTGCAAGGTGCAATTCTGAAATTTTTTGCTTTTTCCTGCTCCTCTTAGCATGATAAAGAAGATTCAAAGAGAGTGAGATGCCAGCTCCTTTCATTCAGTCAGTAGCTTCAATCATTTCTGGACGTTTTTCAATGGCAAAAATCAATGAATATTGTAAATGCACAAACAGTAATTTCTCCGCATTGCAAGGTGCAATTCTGAAATTTTTTGCTTTTTCCTGCTCCTCTTAGCATGATAAAGAAGATTCAAAGAGAGTGAGATGTCAGCTCCTTTCATTCAGTCATTAGCTTCAAACATTTCTGGTATATGAATAACATGATGTTTTTCAATGGCAAAAATCAATGAATATTGTAAATGCACAAACAGTAATTTCTCCGCATTGCAAGGTGCAATTCTGAAATTTTTTGCTTTTTCCTGCTCCTCTTAGCATGATAAAGAAGATTCAAAGAGAGTGAGATGCCAGCTCCTTTCATTCAGTCAGTAGCTTCAATCATTTCTGGACGTTTTTCAATGGCAAAAATCAATGAATATTGTAAATGCACAAACAGTAATTTCTCCGCATTGCAAGGTGCAATTCTGAAATTTTTTGCTTTTTCCTGCTCCTCTTAGCATGATAAAGAAGATTCAAAGAGAGTGAGATGCCAGCTCCTTTCGTTCAGTCAGTAGCTTCAATCATTTCTGGACGTTTTTCAATGGCAAAAATCATTGAATATTATAAATGCACAAACAGTAATTTCTCCGCATTGCAAGGTGCAATTCTGAAATTTTTTACTTTTTCCTGCTCCTCTTAGCATGATAAAGAAGATTCAAAGAGAGTGAGATGCCAGCTCCTTTCATTCAGTCAGTAGCTTCAATCATTTCTGGTATATGAATAACATGATGTTTTTCAATGGCAAAAATCAATGAATATTGTAAATGCACAAACAGTAATTTCTCCGCATTGCAAGGTGCAATTCTGAAATTTTTTGCTTTTTCCTGCTCCTCTTAGCATGATAAAGAAGATTCAAAGAGAGTGAGATGCCAGCTCCTTTCATTCAGTCAGTAGCTTCAATCATTTCTGGACGTTTTTCAATGGCAAAAATCAATGAATATTGTAAATGCACAAACAGTAATTTCTCCGCATTGCAAGGTGCAATTCTGAAATTTTTTGCTTTTTCCTGCTCCTCTTAGCATGATAAAGAAGATTCAAAGAGAGTGAGATGCCAGCTCCTTTCGTTCAGTCAGTAGCTTCAATCATTTCTGGACGTTTTTCAATGGCAAAAATCATTGAATATTATAAATGCACAAACAGTAATTTCTCCGCATTGCAAGGTGCAATTCTGAAATTTTTTACTTTTTCCTGCTCCTCTTAGCATGATAAAGAAGATTCAAAGAGAGTGAGATGCCAGCTCCTTTCATTCAGTCAGTAGCTTCAATCATTTCTGGTATATGAATAACATGATGTTTTTCAATGGCAAAAATCAATGAATATTGTAAATGCACAAACAGTAATTTCTCCGCATTGCTAGGTGCAATTCTGAAATTTTTTGCTTTTTCCTGCTCCTCTTAGCATGATAAAGAAGATTCAAAGAGAGTGAGATGCCAGCTCCTTTCATTCAGTCAGTAGCTTCAATCATTTCTGGACGTTTTTCAATGGCAAAAATCAATGAATATTGTAAATGCACAAACAGTAATTTCTCCGCATTGCAAGGTGCAATTCTGAAATTTTTTGCTTTTTCCTGCTCCTCTTAGCATGATAAACAAGATTCAAAGAGAGTGAGATGCCAGCTCCTTTCATTCAGTCAGTAGCTTCAATCATTTCTGGATGTTTTTCAATGGCAAAAATCAATGAATATTGTAAATGCACAAACAGTAATTTCTCCGCATTGCAAGGTGCAATTCTGAAATTTTTTGCTTTTTCCTGCTCCTCTTAGCATGATAAAGAAGATTCAAAGAGAGTGAGATGCCAGCTCCTTTCATTCAGTCAGTAGCTTCAATCATTTCTGGACGTTTTTCAATGGCAAAAATCAATGAATATTGTAAATGCACAAACAGTAATTTCTCCGCATTGCAAGGTGCAATTCTGAAATTTTTTGCTTTTTCCTGCTACTCTTAGCATGATAAAGACGATTCAAAGAGAGTGAGATGCCAGCTACTTTCATTCAGTCAGTAGCTTCAATCATTTCTGGTATATGAATAACATGATGTTTTTCAATGGCAAAAATCAATGAATATTGTAAATGCACAAACAGTAATTTCTCCGCATTGCAAGGTGCAATTCTGAATTTTTTTGCTTTTTCCTGCTCCTCTTAGCATGATAAAGAAGATTCAAAGAGAGTGAGGTGCCAGCTCCTTTCATTCAGTCAGTAGCTTCAAACATTTCTGGTATATGAATAACATGTTTTTCAATGGCAAAAATCAATGAATATTGTAAATGCACAAACAGTAATTTCTCCGCATTGCAAGGTGCAATTGTGAAATTTTTTGCTTTTTCCTGCTCCTCTTAGCATGATAAAGAAGATTCAAAGAGAGTGAGATGCCAGCTCCTTTCATTCAGTCAGTAGCTTCAATCATTTCTGGACGTTTTTCAATGGCAAAAATCAATGAATATTGTAAATGCACAAACAGTAATTTCTCCGCATTGCAAGGTGCAATTCTGAAATTTTTTGCTTTTTCCTGCTCCTCTTAGCATGATAAAGAAGATTCAAAGAGAGTGAGATGCCAGCTCCTTTCACTCAGTCAGTAGCTTCAATCATTTCTGGACGTTTTTCAATGGCAAAAATCAATGAATATTGTAAATGCACAAACAGTAATTTCTCCGCATTGCAAGGTGCAATTCTGAAATTTTTTGCTTTTTCCTGCTCCTCTTAGCATGATAAAGAAGATTCAAAGAGAGTGAGATGCCAGCTCCTTTCATTCAGTTAGTAGCTTCAAACATTTCTGGTATATGAATAACATGATGTTTTTCAATGGCAAAAATCAATGAATATTGTAAATGCACAAACAGTAATTTCTCCGCATTGCAAGGTGCAAGTCTGAAATTTTTTGCTTTTTCCTGCTCCTCTTAGCATGATAAAGAAGATTCAAAGAGAGTGAGATGCCAGCTCCTTTCATTCAGTCAGTAGCTTCAATAATTTCTGGACGTTTTTCAATGGTAAAAATCAATGAATATTGTAAATGCACAAACAGTAATTTCTCCACATTGCAAGGTGCAATTCTGAAATTTTTTGCTTTTTCCTGCTCCTCTTAGCATGATAAAGAAGATTCAAAGAGAGTGAGATGCCAGCTCCTTTCATTCAGTCAGTAGCTTCAAACATTTCTGGTATATGAATAACATGATGTTTTTCAATGGCAAAAATCAATGAATATTGTAAATGCACAAACAGTAATTTCTCCGCATTGCAAGGTGCAATTCTGAAATTTTTTGCTTTTTCCTGCTCCTCTTAGCAAGATAAAGAAGATTCAAAGAGAGTGAGATGCCAGCTCCTTTCATTCAGTCAGTACTTTCAATCATTTCTGGACGTTTTACAATGGCAAAAATCAATGAATATTGTAAATGCACAAACAGTAATTTCTCCGCATTGCAAGGTGCAATTCTGAAATTTTTTGCTTTTTCCCACTCCTCTTAGCATGATAAAGAAGATTCAAAGAGAGTGAGGTGCCAGCTCCTTTCATTCAGTCAGTAGCTTCAAACATTTCTGGTATATGAATAACATGTTTTTCAATGGCAAAAATCAATGAATATTGTAAATGCACAAACAGTAATTTCTCCGCATTGCAAGGTGCAATTCTGAAATTTTTTGCTTTTTCCTGCTCCTCTTAGCATGATAAAGAAGATTCAAAGAGAGTGAGATGCCAGCTCCTTTCATTCAGTCAGTAGCTTCAATCATTTCTGGACGTTTTTCAATGGCAAAAATCAATGAATATTGTAAATGCACAAACAGTCATTTCTCCGCATTGCAAGGTGCAATTCTGAAATTTTTTGCTTTTTCTTGCTCCTCTTAGCATGATAAAGAAGATTAAAAGAGAGTGAGATGCCAGCTCCTTTCATTCAGTCAGTAGCTTCAAACATTTCTGGTATATGAATAACATGATGTTTTTCAATGGCAAAAATCAATGAATATTGTAAATGCACAAACAGTAATTTCTCCGCATTGCAAGGTGCAAGTCTGAAATTTTTTGCTTTTTCCTGCTCCTCTTAGCATGATAAAGAAGATTCAAAGAGAGTGAGATGCCAGCTACTTTCATTCAGTCAGTAGCTTCAATCATTTCTGGACGTTTTTCAATGGTAAAAATCAATGAATATTGTAAATGCACAAACAGTAATTTCTCCACATTGCAAGGTGCAATTCTGAAATTTTTTGCTTTTTCCTGCTCCTCTTAGCATGATAAAGAAGATTCAAAGAGAGTGAGATGCCAGCTCCTTTCATTCAGTCAGTAGCTTCAATCATTTCTGGACGTTTTTCAATGGCAAAAATCAATGAATATTGTAAATGCACAAGCAGTAATTTCTCCGCATTGCAAGGTGCAATTCTGAAATTTTTTGCTTTTTCCTGCTCCTCTTAGCATGATAAAGAAGATTGAAAGAGAGTGAGATGCCAGCTCCTTTCATTCAGTCAGTAGCTTCAAACATTTCTGGTATATGAATAACATGATGTTTTTCAATGGCAAAAATCAATGAATATTGTAAATGCACAAACAGTAATTTCTCCGCATTGCAAGGTGCAATTCTGAAATTTTTTGCTTTTTCCTGCTCCTCTTAGCATGATAAAGAAGATTCAAAGAGAGTGAGATGCCAGCTCCTTTCATTCAGTCAGTAGCTTCAATCATTTCTGGACGTTTTTCAATTGCAAAAATCAATGAATATTGTAAATGCACAAACAGTAATTTCTCCGCATTGCAAGGTGCAATTCTGAAATTTTTTGCTTTTTCCTGCTCCTCTTAGCATGATAAAGAAGATTCAAAGAGAGTGAGATGCCAGCTCCTTTCGTTCAGTCAGTAGCTTCAATCATTTCTGGAATATGAATAACATGATGTTTTTCAATGGCAAAAATCAATGAATATTGTAAATGCACAAACAGTAATTTCTCCGCATTGCAAGGTGCAATTCTGAAATTTTTTGCTTTTTCCTGCTCCTCTTAGCATGATAAAGAAGATTCAAAGAGAGTGAGATGCCAGCTCCTTTCATTCAGTCAGTAGCTTCAATCATTTCTGGTATATGAATAACATGATGTTTTTCAATGGCAAAAATCAATGAATATTGTAAATGCACAAACAGTAATTTATCCGCATTGCAAGGTGCAATTCTGAAATTTTTTGCTTTTTCCTGCTCCTCTTAGCATGATAAAGAAGATTGAAAGAGAGTGAGATGCCAGCTCCTTTCATTCAGTCAGTAGCTTCAAACATTTCTGGTATATGAATAACATGATGTTTTTCAATGGCAAAAATCAATGAATATTGTAAATGCACAAACAGTAATTTCTCCGCATTGCAAGGTGCAATTCTGAAATTTTTTGCTTTTTCCTGCTCCTCTTAGCATGATAAAGAAGTTTCAAAGAGAGTGAGATGCCAGCTCCTTTCATTCAGTCAGTAGCTTCAATCATTTCTGGACGTTTTTCAATGGCAAAAATCAATGAATATTGTAAATGCACAAACAGTAATTTCTCCGCATTGCAAGGTGCAATTCTGAAATTTTTTGCTTTTTCCTGCTCCTCTTAGCATTATGAAGAAGATTCAAAGAGAGTGAGATGCCAGCTCCTTTCATTCAGTCAGTAGCTTCAAACATTTCTGGTATATGAATAACATGATATTTTTCAATGGCAAAAATCAATGAATATTGTAAATGCACAAACAGTAATTTCTCCGCATTGCAAGGTGCAATTCTGAAATTTTTTGCTTTTTCCTGCTCCTCTTAGCATGATAAAGAAGATTCAAAGAGAGTGAGATGCCAGCTCCTTTCATTCAGTCAGTAGCTTCAATCATTTCTGGTATATGAATAACATGATGTTTTTCAATGGCAAAAATCAATGAATATTGTAAATGCACAAACAGTAATTTCTCCGTATTGCAAGGTGCAATTCTGAAATTTTTTGCTTTTTCCATCTCCTCTTAGCATGATAAAGAAGATTCAAAGAGAGTGAGATGCCAGCTCCTTTCATTCAGTCAGTAGCTTCAATCATTTCTGGTATATGAATAACATGATGTTTTTCAATGGCAAAAATCAATGAATATTGTAAATGCACAAACAGTAATTTATCCGCATTGCAAGGTGCAATTCTGAAATTTTTTGCTTTTTCCTGCTCCTCTTAGCATGATAAAGAAGATTGAAAGAGAGTGAGATGCCAGCTCCTTTCATTCAGTCAGTAGCTTCAAACATTTCTGGTATATGAATAACATGATGTTTTTCAATGGCAAAAATCAATGAATATTGTAAATGCACAAACAGTAATTTCTCCGCATTGCAAGGTGCAATTCTGAAATTTTTTGCTTTTTCCTGCTCCTCTTAGCATGATAAAGAAGATTCAAAGAGAGTGAGATGCCAGCTCCTTTCATTCAGTCAGTAGCTTCAATCATTTCTGGACGTTTTTCAATGGCAAAAATCAATGAATATTGTAAATGCACAAACAGTAATTTCTCCGCATTGCAAGGTGCAATTCTGAAATTTTTTGCTTTTTCCTGCTCCTCTTAGCATGATAAACAAGATTCAAAGAGAGTGAGATGCCAGCTCCTTTCATTCAGTCAGTAGCTTCAATCATTTCTGGACGTTTTTCAATTGCAAAAATCAATGAATATTGTAAATGCACAAACAGTAATTTCTCCGCATTGCAAGGTGCAATTCTGAAATTTTTTGCTTTTTCCTGCTCCTCTTAGCATGATAAAGAAGATTCAAAGAGAGAGAGATGCCAGCTCCTTTTATTCAGTCAGTAGCTTCAAACATTTCTGGTATATGAATAACATGATGTTTTTCAATGGCAAAAATCAATGAATATTGTAAATGCACAAACAGTAATTTCTCCGCATTGCAAGGTGCAATTCTGAAATTTTTTGCTTTTTCCTGCTCCTCTTAGCATGATAAAGAAGATTCAAAGAGAGTGAGATGCCAGCTCCTTTCATTCAGTCGGTAGCTTCAATCATTTCTGGACGTTTTTCAATTGCAAAAATCAATGAATATTGTAAATCCACAAACAGTAATTTCTCCGCATTGCAAGGTGCAATTCTGAAATTTTTTGCTTTTTCCTGCTCCTGTTAGCATGATAAAGAAGATTCAAAGAGAGTGAGATGCCAGCTCCTTTCATTCAGTCAGTAGCTTCAGTCATTTCTGGTATATGAATAACATGATGTTTTTCAATGGCAAAAATCAATGAATTTTGTAAATGCACAAACAGTAATTTCTCCGCATTGCAAGGTGCAATTCTGAAATTTTTTGCTTTTTCCTGCTCCTCTTAGCATGATAAAGAAGATTCAAAGAGAGTGAGATGCCAGCTCCTTTCATTCAGTCAGTAGCTTCAATCATTTCTGGACGTTTTTCAATGGCAAAAATCAATGAATATTGTAAATGCACAAACAGTAATTTCTCCGCATTGCAAGGTGCAATTCTGAAATTTTTTGCTTTTTCCTGCTCCTCTTAGCATGATAAACAAGATTCAAAGAGAGTGAGATGCCAGCTCCTTTCATTCAGTCAGTAGCTTCAATCATTTCTGGACGTTTTTCAATTGCAAAAATCAATGAATATTGTAAATGCACAAACAGTAATTTCTCCGCATTGCAAGGTGCAATTCTGAAATTTTTTGCTTTTTCCTGCTCCTCTTAGCATGATAAAGAAGATTCAAAGAGAGAGAGATGCCAGCTCCTTTTATTCAGTCAGTAGCTTCAAACATTTCTGGTATATGAATAACATGATGTTTTTCAATGGCAAAAATCAATGAATATTGTAAATGCACAAACAGTAATTTCTCCGCATTGCAAGGTGCAATTCTGAAATTTTTTGCTTTTTCCTGCTCCTCTTAGCATGATAAAGAAGATTCAAAGAGAGTGAGATGCCAGCTCCTTTCATTCAGTCGGTAGCTTCAATCATTTCTGGACGTTTTTCAATTGCAAAAATCAATGAATATTGTAAATCCACAAACAGTAATTTCTCCGCATTGCAAGGTGCAATTCTGAAATTTTTTGCTTTTTCCTGCTCCTGTTAGCATGATAAAGAAGATTCAAAGAGAGTGAGATGCCAGCTCCTTTCATTCAGTCAGTAGCTTCAGTCATTTCTGGTATATGAATAACATGATGTTTTTCAATGGCAAAAATCAATGAATTTTGTAAATGCACAAACAGTAATTTCTCCGCATTGCAAGGTGCAATTCTGAAATTTTTTGCTTTTTCCTGCTCCTCTTAGCATGATAAAGAAGATTCAAAGAGAGTGAGATGTCAGCTCCTTTCATTCAGTCATTAGCTTCAAACATTTCTGGTATATGAATAACATGATGTTTTTCAATGGCAAAAATCAATGAATATTGTAAATGCACAAACAGTAATTTCTCCGCATTGCAAGGTGCAATTCTGAAATTTTTTGCTTTTTCCTGCTCCTCTTAGCATGATAAAGAAGATTCAAAGAGAGTGAGATGCCAGCTCCTTTCATTCAGTCAGTAGCTTCAATCATTTCTGGACGTTTTTCAATGGCAAAAATCAATGAATATTGTAAATGCACAAACAGTAATTTCTCCGCATTGCAAGGTGCAATTCTGAAATTTTTTGCTTTTTCCTGCTCCTCTTAGCATGATAAAGAAGATTCAAAGAGAGTGAGATGTCAGCTCCTTTCATTCAGTCATTAGCTTCAAACATTTCTGGTATATGAATAACATGATGTTTTTCAATGGCAAAAATCAATGAATATTGTAAATGCACAAACAGTAATTTCTCCGCATTGCAAGGTGCAATTCTGAAATTTTTTGCTTTTTCCTGCTCCTCTTAGCATGATAAAGAAGATTCAAAGAGAGTGAGATGCCAGCTCCTTTCATTCAGTCAGTAGCTTCAATCATTTCTGGACGTTTTTCAATGGCAAAAATCAATGAATATTGTAAATGCACAAACTGTAATTTCTCCGCATTGCAAGGTGCAATTCTGAAATTTTTTGCTTTTTCCTGCTCCTCTTAGCATGATAAAGAAGATTCAAAGAGCGTGAGATGCCAGCTCCTTTCGTTCAGTCAGTAGCTTCAATCATTTCTGGACGTTTTTCAATGGCAAAAATCATTGAATATTATAAATGCGCAAACAGTAATTTCTCCGCATTGCAAGGTGCAATTCTGAAATTTTTTACTTTTTCCTGCTCCTCTTAGCATGATAAAGAAGATTCAAAGAGAGTGAGATGCCAGCTCCTTTCATTCAGTCAGTAGCTTCAATCATTTCTGGTATATGAATAACATGATGTTTTTCAATGGCAAAAATCAATGAATATTGTAAATGCACAAACAGTAATTTCTCCGCATTGCAAGGTGCAATTCTGAAATTTTTTGCTTTTTCCTGCTCCTCTTAGCATGATAAAGAAGATTCAAAGAGAGTGAGATGCCAGCTCCTTTCATTCAGTCAGTAGCTTCAATCATTTCTGGACGTTTTTCAATGGCAAAAATCAATGAATATTGTAAATGCACAAACAGTAATTTCTCCGCATTGCAAGGTGCAATTCTGAAATTTTTTGCTTTTTCCTGCTCCTCTTAGCATGATAAACAAGATTCAAAGAGAGTGAGATGCCAGCTCCTTTCATTCAGTCAGTAGCTTCAATCATTTCTGGACGTTTTTCAATGGCAAAAATCAATGAATATTGTAAATGCACAAACAGTAATTTCTCCGCATTGCAAGGTGCAATTCTGAAATTTTTTGCTTTTTCCTGCTCCTCTTAGCATGATAAAGAAGATTCAAAGAGAGTGAGATGCCAGCTCCTTTCATTCAGTCAGTAGCTTCAATCATTTCTGGACGTTTTTCAATGGCAAAAATCAATGAATATTGTAAATGCACAAACAGTAATTTCTCCGCATTGCAAGGTGCAATTCTGAAATTTTTTGCTTTTTCCTGCTCCTCTTAGCATGATAAAGACGATTCAAAGAGAGTGAGATGCCAGCTACTTTCATTCAGTCAGTAGCTTCAATCATTTCTGGTATATGAATAACATGATGTTTTTCAATGGCAAAAATCAATGAATATTGTAAATGCACAAACAGTAATTTCTCCGCATTGCAAGGTGCAATTCTGAATTTTTTTGCTTTTTCCTGCTCCTCTTAGCATGATAAAGAAGATTCAAAGAGAGTGAGGTGCCAGCTCCTTTCATTCAGTCAGTAGCTTCAAACATTTCTGGTATATGAATAACATGTTTTTCAATGGCAAAAATCAATGAATATTGTAAATGCACAAACAGTAATTTCTCCGCATTGCAAGGTGCAATTGTGAAATTTTTTGCTTTTTCCTGCTCCTCTTAGCATGATAAAGAAGATTCAAAGAGAGTGAGATGCCAGCTCCTTTCATTCAGTCAGTAGCTTCAATCATTTCTGGACGTTTTTCAATGGCAAAAATCAATGAATATTGTAAATGCACAAACAGTAATTTCTCCGCATTGCAAGGTGCAATTCTGAAATTTTTTGCTTTTTCCTGCTCCTCTTAGCATGATAAAGAAGATTCAAAGAGAGTGAGATGCCAGCTCCTTTCATTCAGTCAGTAGCTTCAATCATTTCTGGACGTTTTTCAATGGCAAAAATCAATGAATATTGTAAATGCACAAACAGTAATTTCTCCGCATTGCAAGGTGCAATTCTGAAATTTTTTGCTTTTTCCTGCTCCTCTTAGCATGATAAAGAAGATTCAAAGAGAGTGAGATGCCAGCTCCTTTCATTCAGTTAGTAGCTTCAAACATTTCTGGTATATGAATAACATGATGTTTTTCAATGGCAAAAATCAATGAATATTGTAAATGCACAAACAGTAATTTCTCCGCATTGCAAGGTGCAAATCTGAAATTTTTTGCTTTTTCCTGCTCCTCTTAGCATGATAAAGAAGATTCAAAGAGAGTGAGATGCCAGCTACTTTCATTCAGTCAGTAGCTTCAATCATTTCTGGACGTTTTTCAATGGTAAAAATCAATGAATATTGTAAATGCACAAACAGTAATTTCTCCACATTGCAAGGTGCAATTCTGAAATTTTTTGCTTTTTCCTGCTCCTCTTAGCATGATAAAGAAGATTCAAAGAGAGTGAGATGCCAGCTCCTTTCATTCAGTCAGTAGCTTCAAACATTTCTGGTATATGAATAACATGATGTTTTTCAATGGCAAAAATCAATGAATATTGTAAATGCACAAACAGTAATTTCTCCGCATTGCAAGGTGCAATTCTGAAATTTTTTGCTTTTTCCTGCTCCTCTTAGCAAGATAAAGAAGATTCAAAGAGAGTGAGATGCCAGCTCCTTTCATTCAGTCAGTACTTTCAATCATTTCTGGACGTTTTACAATGGCAAAAATCAATGAATATTGTAAATGCACAAACAGTAATTTCTCCGCATTGCAAGGTGCAATTCTGAAATTTTTTGCTTTTTCCCACTCCTCTTAGCATGATAAAGAAGATTCAAAGAGAGTGAGGTGCCAGCTCCTTTCATTCAGTCAGTAGCTTCAAACATTTCTGGTATATGAATAACATGTTTTTCAATGGCAAAAATCAATGAATATTGTAAATGCACAATCAGTAATTTCTCCGCATTGCAAGGTGCAATTCTGAAATTTTTTGCTTTTTCCTGCTCCTCTTAGCATGATAAAGAAGATTCAAAGAGAGTGAGATGCCAGCTCCTTTCATTCAGTCAGTAGCTTCAATCATTTCTGGACGTTTTTCAATGGCAAAAATCAATGAATATTGTAAATGCACAAACAGTCATTTCTCCGCATTGCAAGGTGCAATTCTGAAATTTTTTGCTTTTTCCTGCTCCTCTTAGCATGATAAAGAAGATTCAAAGAGAGTGAGATGCCAGCTCCTTTCATTCAGTCAGTAGCTTCAAACATTTCTGGTATATGAATAACATGATGTTTTTCAATGGCAAAAATCAATGAATATTGTAAATGCACAAACAGTAATTTCTCCGCATTGCAAGGTGCAATTCTGAAATTTTTTGCTTTTTCCTGCTCCTCTTAGCATGATAAAGAAGATTCAAAGAGAGTGAGATGCCAGCTCCTTTCATTCAGTCAGTAGCTTCAATCATTTCTGGACGTTTTTCAATTGCAAAAATCAATGAATATTGTAAATGCACAAACAGTAATTTCTCCGCATTGCAAGGTGCAATTCTGAAATTTTTTGCTTTTTCCTGCTCCTCTTAGCATGATAAAGAAGATTCAAAGAGAGTGAGATGCCAGCTCCTTTCATTCAGTCAGTAGCTTCAATCATTTCTGGTATATGAATAACATGATGTTTTTCAATGGCAAAAATCAATGAATATTGTAAATGCACAAACAGTAATTTCTCCGCATTGCAAGGTGCAATTCTGAAATTTTTTGCTTTTTCCTGCTCCTCTTAGCATGATAAAGAAGATTCAAAGAGAGTGAGATGCCAGCTCCTTTCATTCAGTCAGTAGCTTCAATCATTTCTGGTATATGAATAACATGATGTTTTTCAATGGCAAAAATCAATGAATATTGTAAATGCACAAACAGTAATTTCTCCGCATTGCAAGGTGCAATTCTGAAATTTTTTGCTTTTTCCTGCTCCTCTTAGCATGATAAAGAAGATTAAAAGAGAGTGAGATGCCAGCTCCTTTCATTCAGTCAGTAGCTTCAATCATTTCTGGTATATGAATAACATGATGTTTTTCAATGGCAAAAATCAATGAATATTGTAAATGCACAAACAGTAATTTATCCGCATTGCAAGGTGCAATTCTGAAATTTTTTGCTTTTTCCTGCTCCTCTTAGCATGATAAAGAAGATTGAAAGAGAGTGAGATGCCAGCTCCTTTCATTCAGTCAGTAGCTTCAAACATTTCTGGTATATGAATAACATGATGTTTTTCAATGGCAAAAATCAATGAATATTGTAAATGCACAAACAGTAATTTCTCCGCATTGCAAGGTGCAATTCTGAAATTTTTTGCTTTTTCCTGCTCCTCTTAGCATGATAAAGAAGATTCAAAGAGAGTGAGATGCCAGCTCCTTTCATTCAGTCAGTAGCTTCAATCATTTCTGGACGTTTTTCAATGGCAAAAATCAATGAATATTGTAAATGCACAAACAGTAATTTCTCCGCATTGCAAGGTGCAATTCTGAAATTTTTTGCTTTTTCCTGCTCCTCTTAGCATGATAAACAAGATTCAAAGAGAGTGAGATGCCAGCTCCTTTCATTCAGTCAGTAGCTTCAATCATTTCTGGACGTTTTTCAATTGCAAAAATCAATGAATATTGTAAATGCACAAACAGTAATTTCTCCGCATTGCAAGGTGCAATTCTGAAATTTTTTGCTTTTTCCTGCTCCTCTTAGCATGATAAAGAAGATTCAAAGAGAGTGAGATGCCAGCTCCTTTCATTCAGTCGGTAGCTTCAATCATTTCTGGACGTTTTTCAATTGCAAAAATCAATGAATATTGTAAATCCACAAACAGTAATTTCTCCGCATTGCAAGGTGCAATTCTGAAATTTTTTGCTTTTTCCTGCTCCTGTTAGCATGATAAAGAAGATTCAAAGAGAGTGAGATGCCAGCTCCTTTCATTCAGTCAGTAGCTTCAGTCATTTCTGGTATATGAATAACATGATGTTTTTCAATGGCAAAAATCAATGAATTTTGTAAATGCACAAACAGTAATTTCTCCGCATTGCAAGGTGCAATTCTGAAATTTTTTGCTTTTTCCTGCTCCTCTTAGCATGATAAAGAAGATTCAAAGAGAGTGAGATGCCAGCTCCTTTCATTCAGTCAGTAGCTTCAATCATTTCTGGACGTTTTTCAATGGCAAAAATCAATGAATATTTTAAATGCACAAACAGTAATTTCTCCGCATTGCAAGGTGCAATTCTGAAATTTTTTGCTTTTTCCTGCTCCTCTTAGCATTATGAAGAAGATTCAAAGAGAGTGAGATGCCAGCTCCTTTCATTCAGTCAGTAGCTTCAAACATTTCTGGTATATGAATAACATGATATTTTTCAATGGCAAAAATCAATGAATATTGTAAATGCACAAACAGTAATTTCTCCGCATTGCAAGGTGCAATTCTGAAATTTTTTGCTTTTTCCTGCTCCTCTTAGCATGATAAAGAAGATTCAAAGAGAGTGAGATGCCAGCTCCTTTCGCTCAGTCAGTAGCTTCAATCATTTCTGGACGTTTTTCAATGGCAAAAATCATTGAATATTGTAAATGCACAAACAGTAATTTCTCCGCATTGCAAGATGCAATTCTGAAATTTTTTACTTTTTCCTGCTCCTCTTTGCATGATAAAGAAGATTCAAAGAGAGTGAGATGCCAGCTCCTTTCATTCAGTCAGTAGCTTCAATCATTTCTGGTATATGAATAACATGATGTTTTTCAATCGCAAAAATCAATGAATATTGTAAATGCACAAACAGTAATTTCTCCGCATTGCAAGGTGCAATTCTGAAATTTTTTGCTTTTTCCTGCTCCTCTTAGCATGATAAAGAAGATTCAAAGAGAGTGAGATGCCAGCTCCTTTCATTCAGTCAGTAGCTTCAATCATTTCTGGACGTTTTTCAATGGCAAAAATCAATGAATATTGTAAATGCACAAACAGTAATTTCTCCGCATTGCAAGGTGCAAATCTGAAATTTTTTACTTTTTCCTGCTCCTCTTAGCATGATAAAGAAGATTCAAAGAGAGTGAGATGCCAGCTCCTTTCATTCAGTCAGTAGCTTCAATCATTTCTGGTATATGAATAACATGATGTTTTTCAATGGCAAAAATCACTGAATTTTGTAAATGCACAAACAGTAATTTCTCCGCATTGCAAGGCGCAATTCTGAAATTTTTTGCTTTTTCCTGCTCCTCTTAGCATGATAAAGAAGATTCAAAGAGAGTGAGATGCCAGCTCCTTTCATTCAGTCAGTAGCTTCAATCATTTCTGGACGTTTTTCAATGGCAAAAATCAATGAATATTGTAAATGCACAAACAGTAATTTCTCCGCATTGCAAGGTGCAATTCTGAAATTTTTTGCTTTTTCCTGCTCCTCTTAGCATGATAAAGAAGATTCAAAGAGAGTGAGATGCCAGCTCCTTTCATTCAGTCAGTAGCTTCAATCATTTCTGGACGTTTTTCAATGGCAAAAATCAATGAATATTGTAAATGCACAAACAGTAATTTCTCCGCATTGCAAGGTGCAATTCTGAAATTTTTTGCTTTTTCCTGCTCCTCTTAGCATGATAAAGAAGATTCAAAGAGAGTGAGATGCCAGCTCCTTTCATTCAGTCAGTAGCTTCAATCATTTCTGGTATATGAATAACATGATGTTTTTCAATGGCAAAAATCAATGAATATTGTAAATGCACAAACAGTAATTTATCCGCATTGCAAGGTGCAATTCTGAAATTTTTTGCTTTTTCCTGCTCCTCTTAGCATGATAAAGAAGATTGAAAGAGAGTGAGATGCCAGCTCCTTTCATTCAGTCAGTAGCTTCAAACATTTCTGGTATATGAATAACATGATGTTTTTCAATGGCAAAAATCAATGAATATTGTAAATGCACAAACAGTAATTTCTCCGCATTGCAAGGTGCAATTCTGAAATTTTTTGCTTTTTCCTGCTCCTCTTAGCATGATAAAGAAGATTCAAAGAGAGTGAGATGCCAGCTCCTTTCATTCAGTCAGTAGCTTCAATCATTTCTGGACGTTTTTCAATGGCAAAAATCATTGAATATTGTAAATGCACAAACAGTAATTTCTCCGCATTGCAAGGTGCAATTCTGAAATTTTTTGCTTTTTCCTGCTCCTCTTAGCATTATGAAGAGGATTCAAAGAGAGTGAGATGCCAGCTCCTTTCATTCAGTCAGTAGCTTCAAACATTTCTGGTATATGAATAACATGATGTTTTTCAATGGCAAAAATCAATGAATATTGTAAATGCACAAACAGTAATTTCTCCGAATTGCAAGGTGCAATTCTGAAATTTTTTGCTTTTTCCTGCTCCTCTTAGCATGATAAAGAAGATTCAAAGAGAGTGAGATGCCAGCTCCTTTCATTCAGTCAGTAGCTTCAATCATTTCTGGTATATGAATAACATGATGTTTTTCAATGGCAAAAATCAATGAATATTGTAAATGCACAAACAGTAATTTCTCCGCATTGCAAGGTGCAATTCTGAAATTTTTTGCTTTTTCCTGCTCCTCTTAGCATGATAAAGAAGATTCAAAGAGAGTGAGATGCCAGCTCCTTTCATTCAGTCAGTAGCTTCAATCATTTCTGGTATATGAATAACATGATGTTTTTCAATGGCAAAAATCAATGAATATTGTAAATGCACAAACAGTAATTTATCCGCATTGCAAGGTGCAATTCTGAAATTTTTTGCTTTTTCCTGCTCCTCTTAGCATGATAAAGAAGATTGAAAGAGAGTGAGATGCCAGCTCCTTTCATTCAGTCAGTAGCTTCAAACATTTCTGGTATATGAATAACATGATGTTTTTCAATGGCAAAAATCAATGAATATTGTAAATGCACAAACAGTAATTTCTCCGCATTGCAAGGTGCAATTCTGAAATTTTTTGCTTTTTCCTGCTCCTCTTAGCATGATAAAGAAGATTCAAAGAGAGTGAGATGCCAGCTCCTTTCATTCAGTCAGTAGCTTCAATCATTTCTGGACGTTTTTCAATGGCAAAAATCAATGAATATTGTAAATGCACAAACAGTAATTTCTCCGCATTGCAAGGTGCAATTCTGAAATTTTTTGCTTTTTCCTGCTCCTCTTAGCATGATAAACAAGATTCAAAGAGAGTGAGATGCCAGCTCCTTTCATTCAGTCAGTAGCTTCAATCATTTCTGGACGTTTTTCAATTGCAAAAATCAATGAATATTGTAAATGCACAAACAGTAATTTCTCCGCATTGCAAGGTGCAATTCTGAAATTTTTTGCTTTTTCCTGCTCCTCTTAGCATGATAAAGAAGATTCAAAGAGAGAGAGATGCCAGCTCCTTTTATTCAGTCAGTAGCTTCAAACATTTCTGGTATATGAATAACATGATGTTTTTCAATGGCAAAAATCAATGAATATTGTAAATGCACAAACAGTAATTTCTCCGCATTGCAAGGTGCAATTCTGAAATTTTTTGCTTTTTCCTGCTCCTCTTAGCATGATAAAGAAGATTCAAAGAGAGTGAGATGCCAGCTCCTTTCATTCAGTCGGTAGCTTCAATCATTTCTGGACGTTTTTCAATTGCAAAAATCAATGAATATTGTAAATCCACAAACAGTAATTTCTCCGCATTGCAAGGTGCAATTCTGAAATTTTTTGCTTTTTCCTGCTCCTGTTAGCATGATAAAGAAGATTAAAAGAGAGTGAGATGCCAGCTCCTTTCATTCAGTCAGTAGCTTCAGTCATTTCTGGTATATGAATAACATGATGTTTTTCAATTCCAAAAATCAATGAATTTTGTAAATGCACAAACAGTAATTTCTCCGCATTGCAAGGTGCAATTCTGAAATTTTTTGCTTTTTCCTGCTCCTCTTAGCATGATAAAGAAGATTCAAAGAGAGTGAGATGCCAGCTCCTTTCATTCAGTCAGTAGCTTCAAACATATCTGGTATATGAATAACATGATGTTTTTCAATGGCAAAAATCAATGAATATTGTAAATGCACAAACAGTAATTTCTCCGCATTGCAAGGTGCAATTCTGAAATTTTTTGCTTTTTCCTGCTCCTCTTAGCATGATAAAGAAGATTCAAAGAGAGTGAGATGCCAGCTCCTTTCATTCAGTCAGTAGCTTCAATCATTTCTGGACGTTTTTCAATGGCAAAAATCAATGAATATTGTAAATGCACAAACAGTAATTTCTCCGCATTGCAAGGTGCAATTCTGAAATTTTTTGCTTTTTCCTGCTCCTCTTAGCATGATAAACAAGATTCAAAGAGAGTGAGATGCCAGCTCCTTTCATTCAGTCAGTAGCTTCAATCATTTCTGGACGTTTTTCAATTGCAAAAATCAATGAATATTGTAAATGCACAAACAGTAATTTCTCCGCATTGCAAGGTGCAATTCTGAAATTTTTTGCTTTTTCCTGCTCCTCTTAGCATGATAAAGAAGATTCAAAGAGAGAGAGATGCCAGCTCCTTTTATTCAGTCAGTAGCTTCAAACATTTCTGGTATATGAATAACATGATGTTTTTCAATGGCAAAAATCAATGAATATTGTAAATGCACAAACAGTAATTTCTCCGCATTGCAAGGTGCAATTCTGAAATTTTTTGCTTTTTCCTGCTCCTCTTAGCATGATAAAGAAGATTCAAAGAGAGTGAGATGCCAGCTCCTTTCATTCAGTCGGTAGCTTCAATCATTTCTGGACGTTTTTCAATTGCAAAAATCAATGAATATTGTAAATCCACAAACAGTAATTTCTCCGCATTGCAAGGTGCAATTCTGAAATTTTTTGCTTTTTCCTGCTCCTGTTAGCATGATAAAGAAGATTCAAAGAGAGTGAGATGCCAGCTCCTTTCATTCAGTCAGTAGCTTCAGTCATTTCTGGTATATGAATAACATGATGTTTTTCAATGGCAAAAATCAATGAATTTTGTAAATGCACAAACAGTAATTTCACCGCATTGCAAGGTGCAATTCTGAAATTTTTTGCTTTTTCCTGCTCCTCTTAGCATGATAAAGAAGATTCAAAGAGAGTGAGATGCCAGCTCCTTTCGTTCAGTCAGTAGCTTCAATCATTTCTGGACGTTTTTCAATGGCAAAAATCATTGAATATTGTAAATGCACAAACAGTAATTTCTCCGCATTGCAAGATGCAATTCTGAAATTTTTTACTTTTTCCTGCTCCTCTTTGCATGATAAAGAAGATTCAAAGAGAGTGAGATGCCAGCTCCTTTCATTCAGTCAGTAGCTTCAATCATTTCTGGTATATGAATAACATGATGTTTTTCAATCGCAAAAATCAATGAATATTGTAAATGCACAAACAGTAATTTCTCCGCATTGCAAGGTGCAATTCTGAAATTTTTTGCTTTTTCCTGCTCCTCTTAGCATGATAAAGAAGATTCAAAGAGAGTGGGATGCCAGCTCCTTTCATTCAGTCAGTAGCTTCAATCATTTCTGGACGTTTTTCAATGGCAAAAATCAATGAATATTGTAAATGCACAAACAGTAATTTCTCCGCATTGCAAGGTGCAAATCTGAAATTTTTTACTTTTTCCTGCTCCTCTTAGCATGATAAAGAAGATTCAAAGAGAGTGAGATGCCAGCTCCTTTCATTCAGTCAGTAGCTTCAATCATTTCTGGTATATGAATAACATGATGTTTTTCAATGGCAAAAATCACTGAATTTTGTAAATGCACAAACAGTAATTTCTCCGCATTGCAAGGCGCAATTCTGAAATTTTTTGCTTTTTCCTGCTCCTCTTAGCATGATAAAGAAGATTCAAAGAGAGTGAGATGCCAGCTCCTTTCATTCAGTCAGTAGCTTCAATCATTTCTGGACGTTTTTCAATGGCAAAAATCAATGAATATTGTAAATGCACAAACAGTAATTTCTCCGCATTGCAAGGTGCAATTCTGAAATTTTTTGCTTTTTCCTGCTCCTCTTAGCATGATAAAGAAGATTCAAAGAGAGTGAGATGCCAGCTCCTTTCATTCAGTCAGTAGCTTCAATCATTTCTGGACGTTTTTCAATGGCAAAAATCAATGAATATTGTAAATGCACAAACAGTAATTTCTCCGCATTGCAAGGTGCAATTCTGAAATTTTTTGCTTTTTCCTGCTCCTCTTAGCATGATAAAGAAGATTCAAAGAGAGTGAGATGCCAGCTCCTTTCATTCAGTCAGTAGCTTCAATCATTTCTGGTATATGAATAACATGATGTTTTTCAATGGCAAAAATCAATGAATATTGTAAATGCACAAACAGTAATTTATCCGCATTGCAAGGTGCAATTCTGAAATTTTTTGCTTTTTCCTGCTCCTCTTAGCATGATAAAGAAGATTGAAAGAGAGTGAGATGCCAGCTCCTTTCATTCAGTCAGTAGCTTCAAACATTTCTGGTATATGAATAACATGATGTTTTTCAATGGCAAAAATCAATGAATATTGTAAATGCACAAACAGTAATTTCTCCGCATTGCAAGGTGCAATTCTGAAATTTTTTGCTTTTTCCTGCTCCTCTTAGCATGATAAAGAAGATTCAAAGAGAGTGAGATGCCAGCTCCTTTCATTCAGTCAGTAGCTTCAATCATTTCTGGACGTTTTTCAATGGCAAAAATCATTGAATATTGTAAATGCACAAACAGTAATTTCTCCGCATTGCAAGGTGCAATTCTGAAATTTTTTGCTTTTTCCTGCTCCTCTTAGCATTATGAAGAAGATTCAAAGAGAGTGAGATGCCAGCTCCTTTCATTCAGTCAGTAGCTTCAAACATTTCTGGTATATGAATAACATGATGTTTTTCAATGGCAAAAATCAATGAATATTGTAAATGCACAAACAGTAATTTCTCCGAATTGCAAGGTGCAATTCTGAAATTTTTTGCTTTTTCCTGCTCCTCTTAGCATGATAAAGAAGATTCAAAGAGAGTGAGATGCCAGCTCCTTTCATTCAGTCAGTAGCTTCAATCATTTCTGGTATATGAATAACATGATGTTTTTCAATGGCAAAAATCAATGAATATTGTAAATGCACAAACAGTAATTTCTCCGCATTGCAAGGTGCAATTCTGAAATTTTTTGCTTTTTCCTGCTCCTCTTAGCATGATAAAGAAGATTCAAAGAGAGTGAGATGCCAGCTCCTTTCATTCAGTCAGTAGCTTCAATCATTTCTGGTATATGAATAACATGATGTTTTTCAATGGCAAAAATCAATGAATATTGTAAATGCACAAACAGTAATTTATCCGCATTGCAAGGTGCAATTCTGAAATTTTTTGCTTTTTCCTGCTCCTCTTAGCATGATAAAGAAGATTGAAAGAGAGTGAGATGCCAGCTCCTTTCATTCAGTCAGTAGCTTCAAACATTTCTGGTATATGAATAACATGATGTTTTTCAATGGCAAAAATCAATGAATATTGTAAATGCACAAACAGTAATTTCTCCACATTGCAAGGTGCAATTCTGAAATTTTTTGCTTTTTCCTGCTCCTCTTAGCATGATAAAGAAGATTCAAAGAGAGTGAGATGCCAGCTCCTTTCATTCAGTCAGTAGCTTCAATCATTTCTGGACGTTTTTCAATGGCAAAAATCAATGAATATTGTAAATGCACAAACAGTAATTTCTCCGCATTGCAAGGTGCAATTCTGAAATTTTTTGCTTTTTCCTGCTCCTCTTAGCATGATAAACAAGATTCAAAGAGAGTGAGATGCCAGCTCCTTTCATTCAGTCAGTAGCTTCAATCATTTCTGGACGTTTTTCAATTGCAAAAATCAATGAATATTGTAAATGCACAAACAGTAATTTCTCCGCATTGCAAGGTGCAATTCTGAAATTTTTTGCTTTTTCCTGCTCCTCTTAGCATGATAAAGAAGATTCAAAGAGAGAGAGATGCCAGCTCCTTTTATTCAGTCAGTAGCTTCAAACATTTCTGGTATATGAATAACATGATGTTTTTCAATGGCAAAAATCAATGAATATTGTAAATGCACAAACAGTAATTTCTCCGCATTGCAAGGTGCAATTCTGAAATTTTTTGCTTTTTCCTGCTCCTCTTAGCATGATAAAGAAGATTCAAAGAGAGTGAGATGCCAGCTCCTTTCATTCAGTCGGTAGCTTCAATCATTTCTGGACGTTTTTCAATTGCAAAAATCAATGAATATTGTAAATCCACAAACAGTAATTTCTCCGCATTGCAAGGTGCAATTCTGAAATTTTTTGCTTTTTCCTGCTCCTGTTAGCATGATAAAGAAGATTAAAAGAGAGTGAGATGCCAGCTCCTTTCATTCAGTCAGTAGCTTCAGTCATTTCTGGTATATGAATAACATGATGTTTTTCAATTCCAAAAATCAATGAATTTTGTAAATGCACAAACAGTAATTTCTCCGCATTGCAAGGTGCAATTCTGAAATTTTTTGCTTTTTCCTGCTCCTCTTAGCATGATAAAGAAGATTCAAAGAGAGTGAGATGCCAGCTCCTTTCATTCAGTCAGTAGCTTCAATCATTTCTGGACGTTTTTCAATGGCAAAAATCAATGAATATTGTAAATGCACAAACAGTAATTTCTCCGCATTGCAAGGTGCAATTCTGAAATTTTTTGCTTTTTCCTGCTCCTCTTAGCATTATGAAGAAGATTCAAAGAGAGTGAGATGCCAGCTCCTTTCATTCAGTCAGTAGCTTCAAACATATCTGGTATATGAATAACATGATGTTTTTCAATGGCAAAAATCAATGAATATTGTAAATGCACAAACAGTAATTTCTCCGCATTGCAAGGTGCAATTCTGAAATTTTTTGCTTTTTCCTGCTCCTCTTAGCATGATAAAGAAGATTCAAAGAGAGTGAGATGCCAGCTCCTTTCATTCAGTCAGTAGCTTCAATCATTTCTGGACGTTTTTCAATGGCAAAAATCAATGAATATTGTAAATGCACAAACAGTAATTTCTCCGCATTGCAAGGTGCAATTCTGAAATTTTTTGCTTTTTCCTGCTCCTCTTAGCATGATAAACAAGATTCAAAGAGAGTGAGATGCCAGCTCCTTTCATTCAGTCAGTAGCTTCAATCATTTCTGGACGTTTTTCAATTGCAAAAATCAATGAATATTGTAAATGCACAAACAGTAATTTCTCCGCATTGCAAGGTGCAATTCTGAAATTTTTTGCTTTTTCCTGCTCCTCTTAGCATGATAAAGAAGATTCAAAGAGAGAGAGATGCCAGCTCCTTTTATTCAGTCAGTAGCTTCAAACATTTCTGGTATATGAATAACATGATGTTTTTCAATGGCAAAAATCAATGAATATTGTAAATGCACAAACAGTAATTTCTCCGCATTGCAAGGTGCAATTCTGAAATTTTTTGCTTTTTCCTGCTCCTCTTAGCATGATAAAGAAGATTCAAAGAGAGTGAGATGCCAGCTCCTTTCATTCAGTCGGTAGCTTCAATCATTTCTGGACGTTTTTCAATTGCAAAAATCAATGAATATTGTAAATCCACAAACAGTAATTTCTCCGCATTGCAAGGTGCAATTCTGAAATTTTTTGCTTTTTCCTGCTCCTCTTAGCATGATAAAGAAGATTCAAAGAGAGTGAGATGCCAGCTCCTTTCATTCAGTCAGTAGCTTCAGTCATTTCTGGTATATGAATAACATGATGTTTTTCAATGGCAAAAATCAATGAATTTTGTAAATGCACAAACAGTAATTTCTCCGCATTGCAAGGTGCAATTCTGAAATTTTTTGCTTTTTCCTGCTCCTCTTAGCATGATAAAGAAGATTCAAAGAGAGTGAGATGCCAGCTCCTTTCATTCAGTCAGTAGCTTCAATCATTTCTGGACGTTTTTCAATGGCAAAAATCAATGAATATTGTAAATGCACAAACAGTAATTTCTCCGCATTGCAAGGTGCAATTCTGAAATTTTTTACTTTTTCCTGCTCCTCTTAGCATGATAAAGAAGATTCAAAGAGAGTGAGATGCCAGCTCCTTTCATTCAGTCAGTAGCTTCAATCATTTCTGGTATATGAATAACATGATGTTTTTCAATGGCAAAAATCACTGAATTTTGTAAATGCACAAACAGTAATTTCTCCGCATTGCAAGGCGCAATTCTGAAATTTTTTGCTTTTTCCTGCTCCTCTTAGCATGATAAAGAAGATTCAAAGAGAGTGAGATGCCAGCTCCTTTCATTCAGTCAGTAGCTTCAATCATTTCTGGACGTTTTTCAATGGCAAAAATCATTGAATATTGTAAATGCACAAACAGTAATTTCTCCGCATTGCAAGGTGCAATTCTGAAATTTTTTGCTTTTTCCTGCTCCTCTTAGCATTATGAAGAAGATTCAAAGAGAGTGAGATGCCAGCTCCTTTCATTCAGTCAGTAGCTTCAAACATTTCTGGTATATGAATAACATGATGTTTTTCAATGGCAAAAATCAATGAATATTGTAAATGCACAAACAGTAATTTCTCCGAATTGCAAGGTGCAATTCTGAAATTTTTTGCTTTTTCCTGCTCCTCTTAGCATGATAAAGAAGATTCAAAGAGAGTGAGATGCCAGCTCCTTTCATTCAGTCAGTAGCTTCAATCATTTCTGGTATATGAATAACATGATGTTTTTCAATGGCAAAAATCAATGAATATTGTAAATGCACAAACAGTAATTTCTCCGCATTGCAAGGTGCAATTCTGAAATTTTTTGCTTTTTCCTGCTCCTCTTAGCATGATAAAGAAGATTCAAAGAGAGTGAGATGCCAGCTCCTTTCATTCAGTCAGTAGCTTCAATCATTTCTGGTATATGAATAACATGATGTTTTTCAATGGCAAAAATCAATGAATATTGTAAATGCACAAACAGTAATTTATCCGCATTGCAAGGTGCAATTCTGAAATTTTTTGCTTTTTCCTGCTCCTCTTAGCATGATAAAGAAGATTGAAAGAGAGTGAGATGCCAGCTCCTTTCATTCAGTCAGTAGCTTCAATCATTTCTGGACGTTTTTCAATGGCAAAAATCAATGAATATTGTAAATGCACAAACAGTAATTTCTCCGCATTGCAAGGTGCAATTCTGAAATTTTTTGCTTTTTCCTGCTCCTATTAGCATGATAAACAAGATTCAAAGAGAGTGAGATGCCAGCTCCTTTCATTCAGTCAGTAGCTTCAATCATTTCTGGACGTTTTTCAATTGCAAAAATCAATGAATATTGTAAATGCACAAACAGTAATTTCTCCGCATTGCAAGGTGCAATTCTGAAATTTTTTGCTTTTTCCTGCTCCTCTTAGCATGATAAAGAAGATTCAAAGAGAGAGAGATGCCAGCTCCTTTTATTCAGTCAGTAGCTTCAAACATTTCTGGTATATGAATAACATGATGTTTTTCAATGGCAAAAATCAATGAATATTGTAAATGCACAAACAGTAATTTCTCCGCATTGCAAGGTGCAATTCTGAAATTTTTTGCTTTTTCCTGCTCCTCTTAGCATGATAAAGAAGATTCAAAGAGAGTGAGATGCCAGCTCCTTTCATTCAGTCGGTAGCTTCAATCATTTCTGGACGTTTTTCAATTGCAAAAATCAATGAATATTGTAAATCCACAAACAGTAATTTCTCCGCATTGCAAGGTGCAATTCTGAAATTTTTTGCTTTTTCCTGCTCCTGTTAGCATGATAAAGAAGATTAAAAGAGAGTGAGATGCCAGCTCCTTTCATTCAGTCAGTAGCTTCAGTCATTTCTGGTATATGAATAACATGATGTTTTTCAATGGCAAAAATCAATGAATTTTGTAAATGCACAAACAGTAATTTCTCCGCATTGCAAGGTGCAATTCTGAAATTTTTTGCTTTTTCCTGCTCCTCTTAGCATGATAAAGAAGATTCAAAGAGAGTGAGATGCCAGCTCCTTTCATTCAGTCAGTAGCTTCAATCATTTCTGGACGTTTTTCAATGGCAAAAATCAATGAATATTGTAAATGCACAAACAGTAATTTCTCCGCATTGCAAGGTGCAATTCTGAAATTTTTTGCTTTTTCCTGCTCCTCTTAGCATTATGAAGAAGATTCAAAGAGAGTGAGATGCCAGCTCCTTTCATTCAGTCAGTAGCTTCAAACATATCTGGTATATGAATAACATGATGTTTTTCAATGGCAAAAATCAATGAATATTGTAAATGCACAAACAGTAATTTCTCCGCATTGCAAGGTGCAATTCTGAAATTTTTTGCTTTTTCCTGCTCCTCTTAGCATGATAAAGAAGATTCAGAGAGTGAGATGCCAGCTCCTTTCGTTCAGTCAGTAGCTTCAATCATTTCTTGACGTTTTTCAATGGCAAAAATCATTGAATATTGTAAATGCACAAACAGTAATTTCTCCGCATTGCAAGATGCAATTCTGAAATTTTTTACTTTTTCCTGCTCCTCTTAGCATGATAAAGAAGATTCAAAGAGAGTGAGATGCCAGCTCCTTTCATTCAGTCAGTAGCTTCAATCATTTCTGGTATATGAATAACATGATGTTTTTCAATCGCAAAAATCAATGAATATTGTAAATGCACAAACAGTAATTTCTCCGCATTGCAAGGTGCAATTCTGAAATTTTTTGCTTTTTCCTGCTCCTCTTAGCATGATAAAGAAGATTCAAAGAGAGTGAGATGCCAGCTCCTTTCATTCAGTCAGTAGCTTCAATCATTTCTGGACGTTTTTCAATGGCAAAAATCAATGAATATTGTAAATGCACAAACAGTAATTTCTCCGCATTGCAAGGTGCAATTCTGAAATTTTTTACTTTTTCCTGCTCCTCTTAGCATGATAAAGAAGATTCAAAGAGAGTGAGATGCCAGCTCCTTTCATTCAGTCAGTAGCTTCAATCATTTCTGGTATATGAATAACATGATGTTTTTCAATGGCAAAAATCACTGAATTTTGTAAATGCACAAACAGTAATTTCTCCGCATTGCAAGGCGCAATTCTGAAATTGTTTGCTTTTTCCTGCTCCTCTTAGCATGATAAAGAAGATTCAAAGAGAGTGAGATGCCAGCTCCTTTCATTCAGTCAGTAGCTTCAATCATTTCTGGACGTTTTTCAATGGCAAAAATCAATGAATATTGTATATGCACAAACAGTAATTTCTCCGCATTGCAAGGTGCAATTCTGAAATTTTTTGCTTTTTCCTGCTCCTCTTAGCATGATAAAGAAGATTCAAAGAGAGTGAGATGCCAGCTCCTTTCATTCAGTCAGTAGCTTCAATCATTTCTGGACGTTTTTCAATGGCAAAAATCAATGAATATTGTAAATGCACAAACAGTAATTTCTCCGCATTGCAAGGTGCAATTCTGAAATTTTTTGCTTTTTCCTGCTCCTCTTAGCATGATAAAGAAGATTCAAAGAGAGTGAGGTGCCAGCTCCTTTCATTCAGTCAGTAGCTTCAAACATTTCTGGTATATGAATAACATGTTTTTCAATGGCAAAAATCAATGAATATTGTAAATGCACAAACAGTAATTTCTCCGCATTGCAATGTGCAATTCTGAAATTTTTTGCTTTTTCCTGCTCCTCTTAGCATGATAAAGAAGATTCAAAGAGAGTGAGATGCCAGCTCCTTTCATTCAGTCAGTAGCTTCAATCATTTCTGGACGTTTTTCAATGGCAAAAATCAATGAATATTGTAAATGCACAAACAGTAATTTCTCCGCATTGCAAGGTGCAATTCTGAAATTTTTTGCTTTTTCCTGCTCCTCTTAGCATGATAAAGAAGATTCAAAGAGAGTGAGATGCCAGCTCCTTTCATTCAGTCAGTAGCTTCAATCATTTCTGGTATATGAATAACATGATGTTTTTCAATGGCAAAAATCAATGAATATTGTAAATGCACAAACAGTAATTTATCCGCATTGCAAGGTGCAATTCTGAAATTTTTTGCTTTTTCCTGCTCCTCTTAGCATGATAAAGAAGATTGAAAGAGAGTGAGATGCCAGCTCCTTTCATTCAGTCAGTAGCTTCAAACATTTCTGGTATATGAATAACATGATGTTTTTCAATGGCAAAAATCAATGAATATTGTAAATGCACAAACAGTAATTTCTCCGCATTGCAAGGTGCAATTCTGAAATTTTTTGCTTTTTCCTGCTCCTCTTAGCATGATAAAGAAGATTCAAAGAGAGTGAGATGCCAGCTCCTTTCATTCAGTCAGTAGCTTCAATCATTTCTGGACGTTTTTCAATGGCAAAAATCAATGAATATTGTAAATGCACAAACAGTAATTTCTCCGCATTGCAAGGTGCAATTCTGAAATTTTTTGCTTTTTCCTGCTCCTCTTAGCATTATGAAGAAGATTCAAAGAGAGTGAGATGCCAGCTCCTTTCATTCAGTCAGTAGCTTCAAACATTTCTGGTATATGAATAACATGATGTTTTTCAATGGCAAAAATCAATGAATATTGTAAATGCACAAACAGTAATTTCTCCGAATTGCAAGGTGCAATTCTGAAATTTTTTGCTTTTTCCTGCTCCTCTTAGCATGATAAAGAAGATTCAAAGAGAGTGAGATGCCAGCTCCTTTCATTCAGTCAGTAGCTTCAATCATTTCTGGTATATGAATAACATGATGTTTTTCAATGGCAAAAATCAATGAATATTGTAAATGCACAAACAGTAATTTCTCCGCATTGCAAGGTGCAATTCTGAAATTTTTTGCTTTTTCCTGCTCCTCTTAGCATGATAAAGAAGATTCAAAGAGAGTGAGATGCCAGCTCCTTTCATTCAGTCAGTAGCTTCAATCATTTCTGGTATATGAATAACATGATGTTTTTCAATGGCAAAAATCAATGAATATTGTAAATGCACAAACAGTAATTTATCCGCATTGCAAGGTGCAATTCTGAAATTTTTTGCTTTTTCCTGCTCCTCTTAGCATGATAAAGAAGATTGAAAGAGAGTGAGATGCCAGCTCCTTTCATTCAGTCAGTAGCTTCAAACATTTCTGGTATATGAATAACATGATGTTTTTCAATGGCAAAAATCAATGAATATTGTAAATGCACAAACAGTAATTTCTCCGCATTGCAAGGTGCAATTCTGAAATTTTTTGCTTTTTCCTGCTCCTCTTAGCATGATAAAGAAGATTCAAAGAGAGTGAGATGCCAGCTCCTTTCATTCAGTCAGTAGCTTCAATCATTTCTGGACGTTTTTCAATGGCAAAAATCAATGAATATTGTAAATGCACAAACAGTAATTTCTCCGCATTGCAAGGTGCAATTCTGAAATTTTTTGCTTTTTCCTGCTCCTCTTAGCATGATAAACAAGATTCAAAGAGAGTGAGATGCCAGCTCCTTTCATTCAGTCAGTAGCTTCAATCATTTCTGGACGTTTTTCAATTGCAAAAATCAATGAATATTGTAAATGCACAAACAGTAATTTCTCCGCATTGCAAGGTGCAATTGTGAAATTTTTTGCTTTTTCCTGCTCCTCTTAGCATGATAAAGAAGATTCAAAGAGAGAGAGATGCCAGCTCCTTTTATTCAGTCAGTAGCTTCAAACATTTCTGGTATATGAATAACATGATGTTTTTCAATGGCAAAAATCAATGAATATTGTAAATGCACAAACAGTAATTTCTCCGCATTGCAAGGTGCAATTCTGAAATTTTTTGCTTTTTCCTGCTCCTCTTAGCATGATAAAGAAGATTCAAAGAGAGTGAGATGCCAGCTCCTTTCATTCAGTCGGTAGCTTCAATCATTTCTGGACGTTTTTCAATTGCAAAAATCAATGAATATTGTAAATCCACAAACAGTAATTTCTCCGCATTGCAAGGTGCAATTCTGAAATTTTTTGCTTTTTCCTGCTCCTGTTAGCATGATAAAGAAGATTAAAAGAGAGTGAGATGCCAGCTCCTTTCATTCAGTCAGTAGCTTCAGTCATTTCTGGTATATGAATAACATGATGTTTTTCAATGGCAAAAATCAATGAATTTTGTAAATGCACAAACAGTAATTTCTCCGCATTGCAAGGTGCAATTCTGAAATTTTTTGCTTTTTCCTGCTCCTCTTAGCATGATAAAGAAGATTCAAAGAGAGTGAGATGCCAGCTCCTTTCATTCAGTCAGTAGCTTCAATCATTTCTGGACGTTTTTCAATGGCAAAAATCAATGAATATTGTAAATGCACAAACAGTAATTTCTCCGCATTGCAAGGTGCAATTCTGAAATTTTTTGCTTTTTCCTGCTCCTCTTAGCATTATGAAGAAGATTCAAAGAGAGTGAGATGCCAGCTCCTTTCATTCAGTCAGTAGCTTCAAACATATCTGGTATATGAATAACATGATGTTTTTCAATGGCAAAAATCAATGAATATTGTAAATGCACAAACAGTAATTTCTCCGCATTGCAAGGTGCAATTCTGAAATTTTTTGCTTTTTCCTGCTCCTCTTAGCATGATAAAGAAGATTCAGAGAGTGAGATGCCAGCTCCTTTCGTTCAGTCAGTAGCTTCAATCATTTCTTGACGTTTTTCAATGGCAAAAATCATTGAATATTGTAAATGCACAAACAGTAATTTCTCCGCATTGCAAGATGCAATTCTGAAATTTTTTACTTTTTCCTGCTCCTCTTAGCATGATAAAGAAGATTCAAAGAGAGTGAGATGCCAGCTCCTTTCATTCAGTCAGTAGCTTCAATCATTTCTGGTATATGAATAACATGATGTTTTTCAATCGCAAAAATCAATGAATATTGTAAATGCACAAACAGTAATTTCTCCGCATTGCAAGGTGCAATTCTGAAATTTTTTGCTTTTTCCTGCTCCTCTTAGCATGATAAAGAAGATTCAAAGAGAGTGAGATGCCAGCTCCTTTCATTCAGTCAGTAGCTTCAATCATTTCTGGACGTTTTTCAATGGCAAAAATCAATGAATATTGTAAATGCACAAACAGTAATTTCTCCGCATTGCAAGGTGCAATTCTGAAATTTTTTACTTTTTCCTGCTCCTCTTAGCATGATAAAGAAGATTCAAAGAGAGTGAGATGCCAGCTCCTTTCATTCAGTCAGTAGCTTCAATTATTTCTGGTATATGAATAACATGATGTTTTTCAATGGCAAAAATCACTGAATTTTGTAAATGCACAAACAGTAATTTCTCCGCATTGCAAGGCGCAATTCTGAAATTGTTTGCTTTTTCCTGCTCCTCTTAGCATGATAAAGAAGATTCAAAGAGAGTGAGATGCCAGCTCCTTTCATTCAGTCAGTAGCTTCAATCATTTCTGGACGTTTTTCAATGGCAAAAATCAATGAATATTGTATATGCACAAACAGTAATTTCTCCGCATTGCAAGGTGCAATTCTGAAATTTTTTGCTTTTTCCTGCTCCTCTTAGCATGATAAAGAAGATTCAAAGAGAGTGAGATGCCAGCTCCTTTCATTCAGTCAGTAGCTTCAATCATTTCTGGACGTTTTTCAATGGCAAAAATCAATGAATATTGTAAATGCACAAACAGTAATTTCTCCGCATTGCAAGGTGCAATTCTGAAATTTTTTGCTTTTTCCTGCTCCTCTTAGCATGATAAAGAAGATTCAAAGAGAGTGAGGTGCCAGCTCCTTTCATTCAGTCAGTAGCTTCAAACATTTCTGGTATATGAATAACATGTTTTTCAATGGCAAAAATCAATGAATATTGTAAATGCACAAACAGTAATTTCTCCGCATTGCAATGTGCAATTCTGAAATTTTTTGCTTTTTCCTGCTCCTCTTAGCATGATAAAGAAGATTCAAAGAGAGTGAGATGCCAGCTCCTTTCATTCAGTCAGTAGCTTCAATCATTTCTGGACGTTTTTCAATGGCAAAAATCAATGAATATTGTAAATGCACAAACAGTAATTTCTCCGCATTGCAAGGTGCAATTCTGAAATTTTTTGCTTTTTCCTGCTCCTCTTAGCATGATAAAGAAGATTCAAAGAGAGTGAGATGCCAGCTCCTTTCATTCAGTCAGTAGCTTCAATCATTTCTGGACGTTTTTCAATGGCAAAAATCAATGAATATTGTAAATGCACAAACAGTAATTTCTCCGCATTGCAAGGTGCAATTCTGAAATTTTTTGCTTTTTCCTGCTCCTCTTAGCATGATAAAGAAGATTCAAAGAGAGTGAGATGCCAGCTCCTTTCATTCAGTCAGTAGCTTCAATCATTTCTGGTATATGAATAACATGATGTTTTTCAATGGCAAAAATCAATGAATATTGTAAATGCACAAACAGTAATTTATCCGCATTGCAAGGTGCAATTCTGAAATTTTTTGCTTTTTCCTGCTCCTCTTAGCATGATAAAGAAGATTGAAAGAGAGTGAGATGCCAGCTCCTTTCATTCAGTCAGTAGCTTCAAACATTTCTGGTATATGAATAACATGATGTTTTTCAATGGCAAAAATCAATGAATATTGTAAATGCACAAACAGTAATTTCTCCGCATTGCAAGGTGCAATTCTGAAATTTTTTGCTTTTTCCTGCTCCTCTTAGCATGATAAAGAAGATTCAAAGAGAGTGAGATGCCAGCTCCTTTCATTCAGTCAGTAGCTTCAATCATTTCTGGACGTTTTTCAATGGCAAAAATCAATGAATATTGTAAATGCACAAACAGTAATTTCTCCGCATTGCAAGGTGCAATTCTGAAATTTTTTGCTTTTTCCTGCTCCTCTTAGCATTATGAAGAAGATTCAAAGAGAGTGAGATGCCAGCTCCTTTCATTCAGTCAGTAGCTTCAAACATTTCTGGTATATGAATAACATGATGTTTTTCAATGGCAAAAATCAATGAATATTGTAAATGCACAAACAGTAATTTCTCCGAATTGCAAGGTGCAATTCTGAAATTTTTTGCTTTTTCCTGCTCCTCTTAGCATGATAAAGAAGATTCAAAGAGAGTGAGATGCCAGCTCCTTTCATTCAGTCAGTAGCTTCAATCATTTCTGGTATATGAATAACATGATGTTTTTCAATGGCAAAAATCAATGAATATTGTAAATGCACAAACAGTAATTTCTCCGCATTGCAAGGTGCAATTCTGAAATTTTTTGCTTTTTCCTGCTCCTCTTAGCATGATAAAGAAGATTCAAAGAGAGTGAGATGCCAGCTCCTTTCATTCAGTCAGTAGCTTCAATCATTTCTGGTATATGAATAACATGATGTTTTTCAATGGCAAAAATCAATGAATATTGTAAATGCACAAACAGTAATTTATCCGCATTGCAAGGTGCAATTCTGAAATTTTTTGCTTTTTCCTGCTCCTCTTAGCATGATAAAGAAGATTGAAAGAGAGTGAGATGCCAGCTCCTTTCATTCAGTCAGTAGCTTCAAACATTTCTGGTATATGAATAACATGATGTTTTTCAATGGCAAAAATCAATGAATATTGTAAATGCACAAACAGTAATTTCTCCGCATTGCAAGGTGCAATTCTGAAATTTTTTGCTTTTTCCTGCTCCTCTTAGCATGATAAAGAAGATTCAAAGAGAGTGAGATGCCAGCTCCTTTCATTCAGTCAGTAGCTTCAATCATTTCTGGACGTTTTTCAATGGCAAAAATCAATGAATATTGTAAATGCACAAACAGTAATTTCTCCGCATTGCAAGGTGCAATTCTGAAATTTTTTGCTTTTTCCTGCTCCTCTTAGCATGATAAACAAGATTCAAAGAGAGTGAGATGCCAGCTCCTTTCATTCAGTCAGTAGCTTCAATCATTTCTGGACGTTTTTCAATTGCAAAAATCAATGAATATTGTAAATGCACAAACAGTAATTTCTCCGCATTGCAAGGTGCAATTCTGAAATTTTTTGCTTTTTCCTGCTCCTCTTAGCATGATAAAGAAGATTCAAAGAGAGAGAGATGCCAGCTCCTTTTATTCAGTCAGTAGCTTCAAACATTTCTGGTATATGAATAACATGATGTTTTTCAATGGCAAAAATCAATGAATATTGTAAATGCACAAACAGTAATTTCTCCGCATTGCAAGGTGCAATTCTGAAATTTTTTGCTTTTTCCTGCTCCTCTTAGCATGATAAAGAAGATTCAAAGAGAGTGAGATGCCAGCTCCTTTCATTCAGTCGGTAGCTTCAATCATTTCTGGACGTTTTTCAATTGCAAAAATCAATGAATATTGTAAATCCACAAACAGTAATTTCTCCGCATTGCAAGATGCAATTCTGAAATTTTTTGCTTTTTCCTGCTCCTGTTAGCATGATAAAGAAGATTCAAAGAGAGTGAGATGCCAGCTCCTTTCATTCAGTCAGTAGCTTCAGTCATTTCTGGTATATGAATAACATGATGTTTTTCAATGGCAAAAATCAATGAATTTTGTAAATGCACAAACAGTAATTTCTCCGCATTGCAAGGTGCAATTCTGAAATTTTTTGCTTTTTCCTGCTCCTCTTAGCATGATAAAGAAGATTCAAAGAGAGTGAGATGCCAGCTCCTTTCATTCAGTCAGTAGCTTCAATCATTTCTGGACGTTTTTCAATGGCAAAAATCAATGAATATTGTAAATGCACAAAAAGTAATTTCTCCGCATTGCAAGGTGCAATTCTGAAATTTTTTGCTTTATCCTGCTCCTCTTAGCATTATGAAGAAGATTCAAAGAGAGTGAGATGCCAGCTCCTTTCATTCAGTCAGTAGCTTCAAACATATCTGGTATATGAATAACATGATGTTTTTCAATGGCAAAAATCAATGAATATTGTAAATGCACAAACAGTAATTTCTCCGCATTGCAAGGTGCAATTCTGAAATTTTTTGCTTTTTCCTGCTCCTCTTAGCATGATAAAGAAGATTCAGAGAGTGAGATGCCAGCTCCTTTCGTTCAGTCAGTAGCTTCAATCATTTCTGGACGTTTTTCAATGGCAAAAATCATTGAATATTGTAAATGCACAAACAGTAATTTCTCCGCATTGCAAGATGCAATTCTGAAATTTTTTACTTTTTCCTGCTCCTCTTAGCATGATAAAGAAGATTCAAAGAGAGTGAGATGCCAGCTCCTTTCATTCAGTCAGTAGCTTCAATCATTTCTGGTATATGAATAACATGATGTTTTTCAATCGCAAAAATCAATGAATATTGTAAATGCACAAACAGTAATTTCTCCGCATTGCAAGGTGCAATTCTGAAATTTTTTGCTTTTTCCTGCTCCTCTTAGCATGATAAAGAAGATTCAAAGAGAGTGAGATGCCAGCTCCTTTCATTCAGTCAGTAGCTTCAATCATTTCTGGACATTTTTCAATGGCAAAAATCAATGAATATTGTAAATGCACAAACAGTAATTTCTCCGCATTGCAAGGTGCAATTCTGAAATTTTTTACTTTTTCCTGCTCCTCTTAGCATGATAAAGAAGATTCAAAGAGAGTGAGATGCCAGCTCCTTTCATTCAGTCAGTAGCTTCAATCATTTCTGGTATATGAATAACATGATGTTTTTCAATGGCAAAAATCACTGAATTTTGTAAATGCACAAACAGTAATTTCTCCGCATTGCAAGGCGCAATTCTGAAATTGTTTGCTTTTTCCTGCTCCTCTTAGCATGATAAAGAAGATTCAAAGAGAGTGAGATGCCAGCTCCTTTCATTCAGTCAGTTGCTTCAATCATTTCTGGACGTTTTTCAATGGCAAAAATCAATGAATATTGTAAATGCACAAACAGTAATTTCTCCGCATTGCAAGGTGCAATTCTGAAATTTTTTGCTTTTTCCTGCTCCTCTTAGCATGATAAAGAAGATTCAAAGAGAGTGAGATGCCAGCTCCTTTCATTCAGTCAGTAGCTTCAATCATTTCTGGACGTTTTTCAATGGCAAAAATCAATGAATATTGTAAATGCACAAACAGTAATTTCTCCGCATTGCAAGGTGCAATTCTGAAATTTTTTGCTTTTTCCTGCTCCTCTTAGCATGATAAAGAAGATTCAAAGAGAGTGAGGTGCCAGCTCCTTTCATTCAGTCAGTAGCTTCAAACATTTCTGGTATATGAATAACATGTTTTTCAATGGCAAAAATCAATGAATATTGTAAATGCACAAACAGTAATTTCTCCGCATTGCAAGGTGCAATTCTGAAATTTTTTGCTTTTTCCTGCTCCTCTTAGCATGATAAAGAAGATTCAAAGAGAGTGAGATGCCAGCTCCTTTCATTCAGTCAGTAGCTTCAATCATTTCTGGACGTTTTTCAATGGCAAAAATCAATGAATATTGTAAATGCACAAACAGTAATTTCTCCGCATTGCAAGGTGCAATTCTGAAATTTTTTGCTTTTTCCTGCTCCTCTTAGCATGATAAAGAAGATTCAAAGAGAGTGAGATGCCAGCTCCTTTCATTCAGTCAGTAGCTTCAATCATTTCTGGACGTTTTTCAATGGCAAAAATCAATGAATATTGTAAATGCACAAACTGTAATTTCTCCGCATTGCAAGGTGCAATTCTGAAATTTTTTGCTTTTTCCTGCTCCTCTTAGCATGATAAAGAAGATTCAAAGAGAGTGAGATGCCAGCTCCTTTCATTCAGTCAGTAGCTTCAATCATTTCTGGACGTTTTTCAATGGCAAAAATCAATGAATATTGTAAATGCACAAACAGTAATTTCTGTGCATTGCAAGGTGCAATTCTGAAATTTTTTGCTTTTTCCTGCTCCTCTTAGCATGGTAAAGAAGATTCAAAGAGAGTGAGATGCCAGCTCCTTTCATTCAGTCAGTAGCTTCAAACATTTCTGGTATATGAATAACATGATGTTTTTCAATGACAAAAATCAATGAATATTGTAAATGCACAAACAGTAATTTCTCCGCATTGCAAGGTGCAAGTCTGAAATTTTTTGCTTTTTCCTGCTCCTCTTAGCATGATAAAGAAGATTCAAAGAGAGTGAGATGCCAGCTCCTTTCATTCAGTCAGTAGCTTCAATCATTTCTGGACGTTTTTCAATGGCAAAAATCAATGAATATTGTAAATGCACAAACAGTAATTTCTCCGCATTGCAAGGTGCAATTCTGAAATTTTTTGCTTTTTCCTGCTCCTCTTAGCATGATAAAGAAGATTCAAAGAGAGTGAGATGCCAGCTCCTTTCATTCAGTCAGTAGCTTCAATCATTTCTGGACGTTTTTCAATGGCAAAAATCAATGAATATTGTAAATGCACAAACAGTAATTTCTCCGCATTGCAAGGTGCAATTCTGAAATTTTTTGCTTTTTCCTGCTCCTCTTAGCATGATAAAGAAGATTCAAAGAGAGTGAGATGCCAGCTCCTTTCATTCAGTTAGTAGCTTCAAACATTTCTGGTATATGAATAACATGATGTTTTTCAATGGCAAAAATCAATGAATATTGTAAATGCACAAACAGTAATTTCTCCGCATTGCAAGGTGCAAGTCTGAAATTTTTTGCTTTTTCCTGCTCCTCTTAGCATGATAAAGAAGATTCAAAGAGAGTGAGATGCCAGCTACTTTCATTCAGTCAGTAGCTTCAATCATTTCTGGACGTTTTTCAATGGTAAAAATCAATGAATATTTTAAATGCACAAACAGTAATTTCTCCACATTGCAAGGTGCAATTCTGAAATTTTTTGCTTTTTCCTGCTCCTCTAAGCATGATAAAGAAGATTCAAAGAGAGTGAGATGCCAGCTCCTTTCATTCAGTCAGTAGCTTCAAACATTTCTGGTATATGAATAACATGATGTTTTTCAATGGCAAAAATCAATGAATATTGTAAATGCACAAACAGTAATTTCTCCGCATTGCAAGGTGCAATTCTGAAATTTTTTGCTTTTTCCTGCTCCTCTTAGCATGATAAAGAAGATTCAAAGAGAGTGAGATGCCAGCTCCTTTCATTCAGTCAGTACTTTCAATCATTTCTGGACGTTTTTCAATGGCAAAAATCAATGAATATTGTAAATGCACAAACAGTAATTTCTCCGCATTGCAAGGTGCAATTCTGAAATTTTTTGCTTTTTCCCACTCCTCTTAGCATGATAAAGAAGATTCAAAGAGAGTGAGGTGCCAGCTCCTTTCATTCAGTCAGTAGCTTCAAACATTTCTGGTATATGAATAACATGTTTTTCAATGGCAAAAATCAATGAATATTGTAAATGCACAAACAGTAATTTCTCCGCATTGCAAGGTGCAATTCTGAAATTTTTTGCTTTTTCCTGCTCCTCTTAGCATGATAAAGAAGATTCAAAGAGAGTGAGATGCCAGCTCCTTTCATTCAGTCAGTAGCTTCAATCATTTCTGGACGTTTTTCAATGGCAAAAATCAATGAATATTGTAAATGCACAAACAGTCATTTCTCCGCATTGCAAGGTGCAATTCTGAAATTTTTTGCTTTTTCCTGCTCCTCTTAGCATGATAAAGAAGATTCAAAGAGAGTGAGATGCCAGCTCCTTTCATTCAGTCAGTAGCTTCAAACATTTCTGGTATATGAATAACATGATGTTTTTCAATGGCAAAAATCAATGAATATTGTATATGCACAAACAGTAATTTCTCCGCATTGCAAGGTGCAAGTCTGAAATTTTTTGCTTTTTCCTGCTCCTCTTAGCATGATAAAGAAGATTCAAAGAGAGTGAGATGCCAGCTACTTTCATTCAGTCAGTAGCTTCAATCATTTCTGGACGTTTTTCAATGGTAAAAATCAATGAATATTGTAAATGCACAAACAGTAATTTCTCCACATTGCAAGGTGCAATTCTGAAATTTTTTGCTTTTTCCTGCTCCTCTTAGCATGATAAAGAAGATTCAAAGAGAGTGAGATGCCAGCTCCTTTCATTCAGTCAGTAGCTTCAATCATTTCTGGACGTTTTTCAATGGCAAAAATCAATGAATATTGTAAATGCACAAGCAGTAATTTCTCCGCATTGCAAGGTGCAATTCTGAAATTTTTTGCTTTTTCCTGCTCCTCTTAGCATGATAAAGAAGATTCAAAGAGAGTGAGATGCCAGCTCCTTTCATTCAGTCAGTAGCTTCAAACATTTCTGGTATATGAATAACATGATGTTTTTCAATGGCAAAAATCAATGAATATTGTAAATGCACAAACAGTAATTTCTCCGCATTGCAAGGTGCAATTCTGAAATTTTTTGCTTTTTCCTGCTCCTCTTAGCATGATAAAGAAGATTCAAAGAGAGTGAGATGCCAGCTCCTTTCATTCAGTCAGTAGCTTCAATCATTTCTGGACGTTTTTCAATTGCAAAAATCAATGAATATTGTAAATGCACAAACAGTAATTTCTCCGCATTGCAATGTGCAATTCTGAAATTTTTTGCTTTTTCCTGCTCCTCTTAGCATGATAAAGAAGATTCAAAGAGAGTGAGATGCTAGCTCCTTTCATTCAGTCAGTAGCTTCAATCATTTCTGGTATATGAATAACATGATGTTTTTCAATGGCAAAAATCAATGAATATTGTAAATGCACAAACAGTAATTTCTCCGCATTGCAAGGTGCAATTCTGAAATTTTTTGCTTTTTCCTGCTCCTCTTAGCATGATAAAGAAGATTCAAAGAGAGTGAGATGCCAGCTCCTTTCATTCAGTCAGTAGCTTCAATCATTTCTGGTATATGAATAACATGATGTTTTTCAATGGCAAAAATCAATGAATATTGTAAATGCACAAACAGTAATTTCTCCGCATTGCAAGGTGCAATTCTGAAATTTTTTGCTTTTTCCTGCTCCTCTTAGCATGATAAAGAAGATTCAAAGAGAGTGAGATGCCAGCTCCTTTCATTCAGTCAGTAGCTTCAATCATTTCTGGACGTTTTTCAATGGCAAAAATCAATGAATATTGTAAATGCACAAACAGTAATTTCTCCGCATTGCAAGGTGCAATTCTGAAATTTTTTGCTTTTTCCTGCTCCTCTTAGCATTATGAAGAAGATTCAAAGAGAGTGAGATGCCAGCTCCTTTCATTCAGTCAGTAGCTTCAAACATTTCTGGTATATGAATAACATGATGTTTTTCAATGGCAAAAATCAATGAATATTGTAAATGCACAAACAGTAATTTCTCCGCATTGCAAGGTGCAATTCTGAAATTTTTTGCTTTTTCCTGCTCCTCTTAGCATGATAAAGAAGATTCAAAGAGAGTGAGATGCCAGCTCCTTTCATTCAGTCAGTAGCTTCAATCATTTCTGGTATATGAATAACATGATGTTTTTCAATGGCAAAAATCAATGAATATTGTAAATGCACAAACAGTAATTTCTCCGCATTGCAAGGTGCAATTCTGAAATTTTTTGCTTTTTCCTGCTCCTCTTAGCATGATAAAGAAGATTCAAAGAGAGTGAGATGCCAGCTCCTTTCATTCAGTCAGTAGCTTCAATCATTTCTGGACGTTTTTCAATGGCAAAAATCAATGAATATTGTAAATGCACAAACAGTAATTTCTCCGCATTGCAAGGTGCAATTCTGAAATTTTTTGCTTTTTCCTGCTCCTCTTAGCATGATAAACAAGATTCAAAGAGAGTGAGATGCCAGCTCCTTTCATTCAGTCAGTAGCTTCAATCATTTCTGGTATATGAATAACATGATGTTTTTCAATGGCAAAAATCAATGAATATTGTAAATGCACAAACAGTAATTTATCCGCATTGCAAGGTGCAATTCTGAAATTTTTTGCTTTTTCCTGCTCCTCTTAGCATGATAAAGAAGATTGAAAGAGAGTGAGATGCCAGCTCCTTTCATTCAGTCAGTAGCTTCAAACATTTCTGGTATATGAATAACATGATGTTTTTCAATGGCAAAAATCAATGAATATTGTAAATGCACAAACAGTAATTTCTCCGCATTGCAAGGTGCAATTCTGAAATTTTTTGCTTTTTCCTGCTCCTCTTAGCATGATAAAGAAGATTCAAAGAGAGTGAGATGCCAGCTCCTTTCATTCAGTCAGTAGCTTCAATCATTTCTGGACGTTTTTCAATGGCAAAAATCAATGAATATTGTAAATGCACAAACAGTAATTTCTCCGCATTGCAAGGTGCAATTCTGAAATTTTTTGCTTTTTCCTGCTCCTCTTAGCATGATAAACAAGATTCAAAGAGAGTGAGATGCCAGCTCCTTTCATTCAGTCAGTAGCTTCAATCATTTCTGGACGTTTTTCAATGGCAAAAATCAATGAATATTGTAAATGCACAAACAGTAATTTCTCCGCATTGCAAGGTGCAATTCTGAAATTTTTTGCTTTTTCCTGCTCCTCTTAGCATGATAAAGAAGATTCAAAGAGAGAGAGATGCCAGCTCCTTTTATTCAGTCAGTAGCTTCAAACATTTCTGGTATATGAATAACATGATGTTTTTCAATGGCAAAAATCAATGAATATTGTAAATGCACAAACAGTAATTTCTCCGCATTGCAAGGTGCAATTCTGAAATTTTTTGCTTTTTCCTGCTCCTCTTAGCATGATAAAGAAGATTCAAAGAGAGTGAGATGCCAGCTCCTTTCATTCAGTCGGTAGCTTCAATCATTTCTGGACGTTTTTCAATTGCAAAAATCAATGAATATTGTAAATCCACAAACAGTAATTTCTCCGCATTGCAAGGTGCAATTCTGAAATTTTTTGCTTTTTCCTGCTCCTGTTAGCATGATAAAGAAGATTCAAAGAGAGTGAGATGCCAGCTCCTTTCATTCAGTCAGTAGCTTCAGTCATTTCTGGTATATGAATAACATGTTTTTCAATGGCAAAAATCAATGAATTTTGTAAATGCACAAACAGTAATTTCTCCGCATTGCAAGGTGCAATTCTGAAATTTTTTGCTTTTTCCTGCTCCTCTTAGCATGATAAAGAAGATTCAAAGAGAGTGAGATGCCAGCTCCTTTCATTCAGTCAGTAGCTTCAATCATTTCTGGACGTTTTTCAATGGCAAAAATCAATGAATATTGTAAATGCACAAACAGTAATTTCTCCGCATTGCAAGGTGCAATTCTGAAATTTTTTGCTTTTTCCTGCTCCTCTTAGCATTATGAAGAAGATTCAAAGAGAGTGAGATGCCAGCTCCTTTCATTCAGTCAGTAGCTTCAAACATTTCTGGTATATGAATAACATGATGTTTTTCAATGGCAAAAATCAATGAATATTGTAAATGCACAAACAGTAATTTCTCCGCATTGCAAGGTGCAATTCTGAAATTTTTTGCTTTTTCCTGCTCCTCTTAGCATGATAAAGAAGATTCAAAGAGAGTGAGATGCCAGCTCCTTTCATTCAGTCAGTAGCTTCAATCATTTCTGGTATATGAATAACATGATGTTTTTCAATGGCAAAAATCAATGAATATTGTAAATGCACAAACAGTAATTTATCCGCATTGCAAGGTGCAATTCTGAAATTTTTTGCTTTTTCCTGCTCCTCTTAGCATGATAAAGAAGATTGAAAGAGAGTGAGATGCCAGCTCCTTTCATTCAGTCAGTAGCTTCAAACATTTCTGGTATATGAATAACATGATGTTTTTCAATGGCAAAAATCAATGAATATTGTAAATGCACAAACAGTAATTTCTCCGCATTGCAAGGTGCAATTCTGAAATTTTTTGCTTTTTCCTGCTCCTCTTAGCATGATAAAGAAGATTCAAAGAGAGTGAGATGCCAGCTCCTTTCATTCAGTCAGTAGCTTCAATCATTTCTGGACGTTTTTCAATGGCAAAAATCAATGAATATTGTAAATGCACAAACAGTAATTTCTCCGCATTGCAAGGTGCAATTCTGAAATTTTTTGCTTTTTCCTGCTCCTCTTAGCATGATAAACAAGATTCAAAGAGAGTGAGATGCCAGCTCCTTTCATTCAGTCAGTTGCTTCAATCATTTCTGGACGTTTTTCAATTGCAAAAATCAATGAATATTGTAAATGCACAAACAGTAATTTCTCCGCATTGCAAGGTGCAATTCTGAAATTTTTTGCTTTTTCCTGCTCCTCTTAGCATGATAAAGAAGATTCAAAGAGAGAGAGATGCCAGCTCCTTTTATTCAGTCAGTAGCTTCAAACATTTCTGGTATATGAATAACATGATGTTTTTCAATGGCAAAAATCAATGAATATTGTAAATGCACAAACAGTAATTTCTCCGCATTGCAAGGTGCAATTCTGAAATTTTTTGCTTTTTCCTGCTCCTCTTAGCATGATAAAGAAGATTCAAAGAGAGTGAGATGCCAGCTCCTTTCATTCAGTCGGTAGCTTCAATCTTTTCTGGACGTTTTTCAATTGCAAAAATCAATGAATATTGTAAATCCACAAACAGTAATTTCTCCGCATTGCAAGGTGCAATTCTGAAATTTTTTGCTTTTTCCTGCTCCTGTTAGCATGATAAAGAAGATTCAAAGAGAGTGAGATGCCAGCTCCTTTCATTCAGTCAGTAGCTTCAGTCATTTCTGGTATATGAATAACATGATGTTTTTCAATGGCAAAAATCAATGAATTTTGTAAATGCACAAACAGTAATTTCTCCGCATTGCAAGGTGCAATTCTGAAATTTTTTGCTTTTTCCTGCTCCTCTTAGCATGATAAAGAAGATTGAAAGAGAGTGAGATGCCAGCTCCTTTCATTCAGTCAGTAGCTTCAAACATTTCTGGTATATGAATAACATGATGTTTTTCAATGGCAAAAATCAATGAATATTGTAAATGCACAAACAGTAATTTCTCCGCATTGCAAGGTGCAATTCTGAAATTTTTTGCTTTTTCCTGCTCCTCTTAGCATGATAAAGAAGATTCAAAGAGAGTGAGATGCCAGCTCCTTTCATTCAGTCAGTAGCTTCAATCATTTCTGGACGTTTTTCAATGGCAAAAATCAATGAATATTGTAAATGCACAAACAGTAATTTCTCCGCATTGCAAGGTGCAATTCTGAAATTTTTTGCTTTTTCCTGCTCCTCTTAGCATGATAAACAAGATTCAAAGAGAGTGAGAAGCCAGCTCCTTTCATTCAGTCAGTTGCTTCAATCATTTCTGGACGTTTTTCAATTGCAAAAATCAATGAATATTGTAAATGCACAAACAGTAATTTCTCCGCATTGCAAGGTGCAATTCTGAAATTTTTTGCTTTTTCCTGCTCCTCTTAGCATGATAAAGAAGATTCAAAGAGAGAGAGATGCCAGCTCCTTTTATTCAGTCAGTAGCTTCAAACATTTCTGGTATATGAATAACATGATGTTTTTCAATGGCAAAAATCAATGAATATTGTAAATGCACAAACAGTAATTTCTCCGCATTGCAAGGTGCAATTCTGAAATTTTTTGCTTTTTCCTGCTCCTCTTAGCATGATAAAGAAGATTCAAAGAGAGTGAGATGCCAGCTCCTTTCATTCAGTCGGTAGCTTCAATCATTTCTGGACGTTTTTCAATTGCAAAAATCAATGAATATTGTAAATCCACAAACAGTAATTTCTCCGCATTGCAAGGTGCAATTCTGAAATTTTTTGCTTTTTCCTGCTCCTGTTAGCATGATAAAGAAGATTCAAAGAGAGTGAGATGCCAGCTCCTTTCATTCAGTCAGTAGCTTCAGTCATTTCTGGTATATGAATAACATGATGTTTTTCAATGGCAAAAATCAATGAATTTTGTAAATGCACAAACAGTAATTTCTCCGCATTGCAAGGTGCAATTCTGAAATTTTTTGCTTTTTCCTGCTCCTCTTAGCATGATAAAGAAGATTCAAAGAGAGTGAGATGCCAGCTCCTTTCATTCAGTCAGTAGCTTCAATCATTTCTGGACGTTTTTCAATGGCAAAAATCAATGAATATTGTAAATGCACAAACAGTAATTTCTCCGCATTGCAAGGTGCAATTCTGAAATTTTTTGCTTTTTCCTGCTCCTCTTAGCATTATGAAGAAGATTCAAAGAGAGTGAGATGCCAGCTCCTTTCATTCAGTCAGTAGCTTCAAACATTTCTGGTATATGAATAACATGATGTTTTTCAATGGCAAAAATCAATGAATATTGTAAATGCACAAACAGTAATTTCTCCGCATTGCAAGGTGCAATTCTGAATTTTTTTGCTTTTTCCTGCTCCTCTTAGCATGATAAAGAAGATTCAAAGAGAGTGAGATGCCAGCTCCTTTCGTTCAGTCAGTAGCTTCAATCATTTCTGGACGTTTTTCAATGGCAAAAATCAATGAATATTGTAAATGCACAAACAGTAATTTCTCCGCATTGCAAGGTGCAATTCTGAAATTTTTTGCTTTTTCCTGCTCCTCTTAGCATTATGAAGAAGATTCAAAGAGAGTGAGATGCCAGCTCCTTTCATTCAGTCAGTAGCTTCAAACATTTCTGGTATATGAATAACATGATGTTTTTCAATGGCAAAAATCAATGAATATTGTAAATGCACAAACAGTAATTTCTCCGCATTGCAAGGTGCAATTCTGAATTTTTTTGCTTTTTCCTGCTCCTCTTAGCATGATAAAGAATATTCAAAGAGAGTGAGATGCCAGCTCCTTTCGTTCAGTCAGTAGCTTCAATCATTTCTGGACGTTTTTCAATGGCAAAAATCATTGAATATTGTAAATGCACAAACAATAATTTCTCCGCATTGCAAGATGCAATTCTGAAATTTTTTACTTTTTCCTGCTCCTCTTAGCATGATAAAGAAGATTCAAAGAGAGTGAGATGCCAGCTCCTTTCATTCAGTCAGTAGCTTCAATCATTTCTGGTATATGAATAACATGATGTTTTTCAATCGCAAAAATCAATGAATATTGTAAATGCACAAACAGTAATTTCTCCGCATTGCAAGGTGCAATTCTGAAATTTTTTGCTTTTTCCTGCTCCTCTTAGCATGATAAAGAAGATTCAAAGAGAGTGAGATGCCAGCTCCTTTCATTCAGTCAGTAGCTTCAATCATTTCTGGACGTTTTTCAATGGCAAAAATCAATGAATATTGTAAATGCACAAACAGTAATTTCTCCGCATTGCAAGGTGCAATTCTGAAATTTTTTACTTTTTCCTGCTCCTCTTAGCATGATAAAGAAGATTCAAAGAGAGTGAGATGCCAGCTCCTTTCATTCAGTCAGTAGCTTCAATCATTTCTGGTATATGAATAACATGATGTTTTTCAATGGCAAAAATCACTGAATTTTGTAAATGCACAAACAGTAATTTCTCCGCATTGCAAGGCGCAATTCTGAAATTTTTTGCTTTTTCCTGCTCCTCTTAGCATGATAAAGAAGATTCAAAGAGAGTGAGATGCCAGCTCCTTTCATTCAGTCAGTAGCTTCAATCATTTCTGGACGTTTTTCAATGGCAAAAATCAATGAATGTTGTAAATGCACAAACAGTAATTTCTCCGCATTGCAAGGTGCAATTCTGAAAATTTTTGCTTTTTCCTGCTCCTCTTAGCATGATAAAGAAGATTCAAAGAGAGTGAGATGCCAGCTCCTTTCATTCAGTCAGTAGCTTCAATCATTTCTGGACGTTTTTCAATGGCAAAAATCAATGAATATTGTAAATGCACAAACAGTAATTTCTCCGCATTGCAAGGTGCAATTCTGAAATTTTTTGCTTTTTCCTGCTCCTCTTAGCATGATAAAGAAGATTCAAAGAGAGTGAGATGCCAGCTCCTTTCATTCAGTCAGTAGCTTCAATCATTTCTGGTATATGAATAACATGATGTTTTTCAATGGCAAAAATCAATGAATATTGTAAATGCACAAACAGTAATTTATCCGCATTGCAAGGTGCAATTCTGAAATTTTTTGCTTTTTCCTGCTCCTCTTAGCATGATAAAGAAGATTGAAAGAGAGTGAGATGCCAGCTCCTTTCATTCAGTCAGTAGCTTCAAACATTTCTGGTATATGAATAACATGATGTTTTTCAATGGCAAAAATCAATGAATATTGTAAATGCACAAACAGTAATTTCTCCGCATTGCAAGGTGCAATTCTGAAATTTTTTGCTTTTTCCTGCTCCTCTTAGCATGATAAAGAAGATTCAAAGAGAGTGAGATGCCAGCTCCTTTCATTCAGTCAGTAGCTTCAATCATTTCTGGACGTTTTTCAATGGCAAAAATCAATGAATATTGTAAATGCACAAACAGTAATTTCTCCGCATTGCAAGGTGCAATTCTGAAATTTTTTGCTTTTTCCTGCTCCTCTTAGCATTATGAAGAAGATTCAAAGAGAGTGAGATGCCAGCTCCTTTCATTCAGTCAGTAGCTTCAAACATTTCTGGTATATGAATAACATGATGTTTTTCAATGGCAAAAATCAATGAATATTGTAAATGCACAAACAGTAATTTCTCCGCATTGAAGGTGCAATTCTGAAATTTTTTGCTTTTTCCTGCTCCTCTTAGCATGATAAAGAAGATTCAAAGAGAGTGAGATGCCAGCTCCTTTCATTCAGTCAGTAGCTTCAATCATTTCTGGTATATGAATAACATGATGTTTTTCAATGGCAAAAATCAATGAATATTGTAAATGCACAAACAGTAATTTCTCCGCATTGCAAGGTGCAATTCTGAAATTTTTTGCTTTTTCCTGCTCCTCTTAGCATGATAAAGAAGATTCAAAGAGAGTGAGATGCCAGCTCCTTTCATTCAGTCAGTAGCTTCAATCATTTCTGGTATATGAATAACATGATGTTTTTCAATGGCAAAAATCAATGAATATTGTAAATGCACAAACAGTAATTTATCCGCATTGCAAGGTGCAATTCTGAAATTTTTTGCTTTTTCCTGCTCCTCTTAGCATGATAAAGAAGATTGAAAGAGAGTGAGATGCCAGCTCCTTTCATTCAGTCAGTAGCTTCAAACATTTCTGGTATATGAATAACATGATGTTTTTCAATGGCAAAAATCAATGAATATTGTAAATGCACAAACAGTAATTTCTCCGCATTGCAAGGTGCAATTCTGAAATTTTTTGCTTTTTCCTGATCCTCTTAGCATGATAAAGAAGATTCAAAGAGAGTGAGATGCCAGCTCCTTTCATTCAGTCAGTAGCTTCAATCATTTCTGGACGTTTTTCAATGGCAAAAATCAATGAATATTGTAAATGCACAAACAGTAATTTCTCCGCATTGCAAGGTGCAATTCTGAAATTTTTTGCTTTTTCCTGCTCCTCTTAGCATGATAAACAAGATTCAAAGAGAGTGAGATGCCAGCTCCTTTCATTCAGTCAGTAGCTTCAATCATTTCTGGACGTTTTTCAATTGCAAAAATCAATGAATATTGTAAATGCACAAACAGTAATTTCTCCGCATTGCTAGGTGCAATTCTGAAATTTTTTGCTTTTTCCTGCTCCTCTTAGCATGATAAAGAAGATTCAAAGAGAGAGAGATGCCAGCTCCTTTTATTCAGTCAGTAGCTTCAAACATTTCTGGTATATGAATAACATGATGTTTTTCAATGGCAAAAATCAATGAATATTGTAAATGCACAAACAGTAATTTCTCCGCATTGCAAGGTGCAATTCTGAAATTTTTTGCTTTTTCCTGCTCCTCTTAGCATGATAAAGAAGATTCAAAGAGAGTGAGATGCCAGCTCCTTTCATTCAGTCGGTAGCTTCAATCATTTCTGGACGTTTTTCAATTGCAAAAATCAATGAATATTGTAAATCCACAAACAGTAATTTCTCCGCATTGCAAGGTGCAATTCTGAAATTTTTTGCTTTTTCCTGCTCCTGTTAGCATGATAAAGAAGATTGAAAGAGAGTGAGATGCCAGCTCCTTTCATTCAGTCAGTAGCTTCAGTCATTTCTGGTATATGAATAACATGATGTTTTTCAATGGCAAAAATCAATGAATTTTGTAAATGCACAAACAGTAATTTCTCCGCATTGCAAGGTGCAATTCTGAAATTTTTTGCTTTTTCCTGCTCCTCTTAGCATGATAAAGAAGATTCAAAGAGAGTGAGATGCCAGCTCCTTTCATTCAGTCAGTAGCTTCAATCATTTCTGGACGTTTTTCAATGGCAAAAATCAATGAATATTGTAAATGCACAAACAGTAATTTCTCCGCATTGCAAGGTGCAATTCTGAAATTTTTTGCTTTTTCCTGCTCCTCTTAGCATTATGAAGAAGATTCAAAGAGAGTGAGATGCCAGCTCCTTTCATTCAGTCAGTAGCTTCAATCATTTCTGGTATATGAATAACATGATGTTTTTCAATGGCAAAAATCAATGAATATTGTAAATGCACAAACAGTAATTTCTCCGCATTGCAAGGTGCAATTCTGAAATTTTTTGCTTTTTCCTGCTCCTCTTAGCATGATAAAGAAGATTCAAAGAGAGTGAGATGCCAGCTCCTTTCATTCAGTCAGTAGCTTCAATCATTTCTGGTATATGAATAACATGATGTTTTTCAATGGCAAAAATCAATGAATATTGTAAATGCACAAACAGTAATTTATCCGCATTGCAAGGTGCAATTCTGAAATTTTTTGCTTTTTCCTGCTCCTCTTAGCATGATAAAGAAGATTGAAAGAGAGTGAGATGCCAGCTCCTTTCATTCAGTCAGTAGCTTCAAACATTTCTGGTATATGAATAACATGATGTTTTTCAATGGCAAAAATCAATGAATATTGTAAATGCACAAACAGTAATTTCTCCGCATTGCAAGGTGCAATTCTGAAATTTTTTGCTTTTTCCTGCTCCTCTTAGCATGATAAAGAAGATTCAAAGAGAGTGAGATGCCAGCTCCTTTCATTCAGTCAGTAGCTTCAATCATTTCTGGACGTTTTTCAATGGCAAAAATCAATGAATATTGTAAATGCACAAACAGTAATTTCTCCGCATTGCAAGGTGCAATTCTGAAATTTTTTGCTTTTTCCTGCTCCTCTTAGCATGATAAACAAGATTCAAAGAGAGTGAGATGCCAGCTCCTTTCATTCAGTCAGTAGCTTCAATCATTTCTGGACGTTTTTCAATTGCAAAAATCAATGAATATTGTAAATGCACAAACAGTAATTTCTCCGCATTGCAAGGTGCAATTCTGAAATTTTTTGCTTTTTCCTGCTCCTCTTAGCATGATAAAGAAGATTCAAAGAGAGAGAGATGCCAGCTCCTTTTATTCAGTCAGTAGCTTCAAACATTTCTGGTATATGAATAACATGATGTTTTTCAATGGCAAAAATCAATGAATATTGTAAATGCACAAACAGTAATTTCTCCGCATTGCAAGGTGCAATTCTGAAATTTTTTGCTTTTTCCTGCTCCTCTTAGCATGATAAAGAAGATTCAAAGAGAGTGAGATGCCAGCTCCTTTCATTCAGTCGGTAGCTTCAATCATTTCTGGACGTTTTTCAATTGCAAAAATCAATGAATATTGTAAATCCACAAACAGTAATTTCTCCGCATTGCAAGGTGCAATTCTGAAATTTTTTGCTTTTTCCTGCTCCTGTTAGCATGATAATGAAGATTCAAAGAGAGTGAGATGCCAGCTCCTTTCATTCAGTCAGTAGCTTCAGTCATTTCTGGTATATGAATAACATGATGTTTTTCAATGGCAAAAATCAATGAATTTTGTAAATGCACAAACAGTAATTTCTCCGCATTGCAAGGTGCAATTCTGAAATTTTTTGCTTTTTCCTGCTCCTCTTAGCATGATAAAGAAGATTCAAAGAGAGTGAGATGCCAGCTCCTTTCATTCAGTCAGTAGCTTCAATCATTTCTGGACGTTTTTCAATGGCAAAAATCAATGAATATTGTAAATGCACAAACAGTAATTTCTCCGCATTGCAAGGTGCAATTCTGAAATTTTTTGCTTTTTCCTGCTCCTCTTAGCATTATGAAGAAGATTCAAAGAGAGTGAGATGCCAGCTCCTTTCATTCAGTCAGTAGCTTAAAACATTTCTGGTATATGAATAACATGATGTTTTTCAATGGCAAAAATCAATGAATATTGTAAATGCACAAACAGTAATTTCTCCGCATTGCAAGGTGCAATTCTGAAATTTTTTGCTTTTTCCTGCTCCTCTTAGCATGATAAAGAAGATTCAAAGAGAGTGAGATGCCAGCTCCTTTCGTTCAGTCAGTAGCTTCAATCATTTCTGGACGTTTTTCAATGGCAAAAATCATTGAATATTGTAAATGCACAAACAGTAATTTCTCCGCATTGCAAGATGCAATTCTGAAATTTTTTACTTTTTCCTGCTCCTCTTAGCATGATAAAGAAGATTCAAAGAGAGTGAGATGCCAGCTCCTTTCATTCAGTCAGTAGCTTCAATCATTTCTGGTATATGAATAACATGATGTTTTTCAATCGCAAAAATCAATGAATATTGTAAATGCACAAACAGTAATTTCTCCGCATTGCAAGGTGCAATTCTGAAATTTTTTGCTTTTTCCTGCTCCTCTTAGCATGATAAAGAAGATTCAAAGAGAGTGAGATGCCAGCTCCTTTCATTCAGTCAGTAGCTTCAATCATTTCTGGACGTTTTTCAATGGCAAAAATCAATGAATATTGTAAATGCACAAACAGTAATTTCTCCGCATTGCAAGGTGCAATTCTGAAATTTTTTACTTTTTCCTGCTCCTCTTAGCATGATAAAGAAGATTCAAAGAGAGTGAGATGCCAGCTCCTTTCATTCAGTCAGTAGCTTCAATCATTTCTGGTATATGAATAACATGATGTTTTTCAATGGCAAAAATCACTGAATTTTGTAAATGCACAAACAGTAATTTCTCCGCATTGCAAGGCGCAATTCTGAAATTTTTTGCTTTTTCCTGCTCCTCTTAGCATGATAAAGAAGATTCAAAGAGAGTGAGGTGCCAGCTCCTTTCATTCAGTCAGTAGCTGCAATCATTTCTGGACGTTTTTCAATGGCAAAAATCAATGAATATTGTAAATGCACAAACAGTAATTTCTCCGCATTGCAAGGTGCAATTCTGAAATTTTTTGCTTTTTCCTGCTCCTCTTAGCATGATAAAGAAGATTCAAAGAGAGTGAGATGCCAGCTCCTTTCATTCAGTCAGTAGCTTCAATCATTTCTGGACGTTTTTCAATGGCAAAAATCAATGAATATTGTAAATGCACAAACAGTAATTTCTCCGCATTGCAAGGTGCAATTCTGAAATTTTTTGCTTTTTCCTGCTCCTCTTAGCATGATAAAGAAGATTCAAAGAGAGTGAGGTGCCAGCTCCTTTCATTCAGTCAGTAGCTTCAAACATTTCTGGTATATGAATAACATGTTTTTCAATGGCAAAAATCAATGAATATTGTAAATGCACAAACAGTAATTTCTCCGCATTGCAAGGTGCAATTCTGAAATTTTTTGCTTTTTCCTGCTCCTCTTAGCATGATAAAGAAGATTCAAAGAGAGTGAGATGCCAGCTCCTTTCATTCAGTCAGTAGCTTCAATCATTTCTGGACGTTTTTCAATGGCAAAAATCAATGAATATTGTAAATGCACAAACAGTAATTTCTGTGCATTGCAAGGTGCAATTCTGAAATTTTTTGCTTTTTCCTGCTCCTCTTAGCATGATAAAGAAGATTCAAAGAGAGTGAGATGCCAGCTCCTTTCATTCAGTCAGTAGCTTCAATCATTTCTGGACGTTTTTCAATGGCAAAAATCAATGAATATTGTAAATGCACAAACAGTAATTTCTCCGCATTGCAAGGTGCAATTCTGAAATTTTTTACTTTTTCCTGCTCCTCTTAGCATGATAAAGAAGATTCAAAGAGAGTGAGATGCCAGCTCCTTTCATTCAGTCAGTAGCTTCAATCATTTCTGGTATATGAATAACATGATGTTTTTCAATGGCAAAAATCACTGAATTTTGTAAATGCACAAACAGTAATTTCTCCGCATTGCAAGGCGCAATTCTGAAATTTTTTGCTTTTTCCTGCTCCTCTTAGCATGATAAAGAAGATTCAAAGAGAGTGAGATGCCAGCTCCTTTCATTCAGTCAGTAGCTTCAATCATTTCTGGACGTTTTTCAATGGCAAAAATCAATGAATATTGTAAATGCACAAACAGTAATTTCTCCGCATTGCAAGGTGCAATTCTGAAATTTTTTGCTTTTTCCTGCTCCTCTTAGCATGATAAAGAAGATTCAAAGAGAGTGAGATGCCAGCTCCTTTCATTCAGTCAGTAGCTTCAATCATTTCTGGACGTTTTTCAATGGCAAAAATCAATGAATATTGTAAATGCACAAACAGTAATTTCTCCGCATTGCAAGGTGCAATTCTGAAATTTTTTGCTTTTTCCTGCTCCTCTTAGCATGATAAAGAAGATTCAAAGAGAGTGAGGTGCCAGCTCCTTTCATTCAGTCAGTAGCTTCAAACATTTCTGGTATATGAATAACATGTTTTTCAATGGCAAAAATCAATGAATATTGTAAATGCACAAACAGTAATTTCTCCGCATTGCAAGGTGCAATTCTGAAATTTTTTGCTTTTTCCTGCTCCTCTTAGCATGATAAAGAAGATTCAAAGAGAGTGAGATGCCAGCTCCTTTCATTCAGTCAGTAGCTTCAATCATTTCTGGACGTTTTTCAATGGCAAAAATCAATGAATATTGTAAATGCACAAACAGTAATTTCTCCGCATTGCAAGGTGCAATTCTGAAATTTTTTGCTTTTTCCTGCTCCTCTTAGCATGATAAAGAAGATTCAAAGAGAGTGAGATGCCAGCTCCTTTCATTCAGTCAGTAGCTTCAATCATTTCTGGACGTTTTTCAATGGCAAAAATCAATGAATATTGTAAATGCACAAACTGTAATTTCTCCGCATTGCAAGGTGCAATTCTGAAATTTTTTGCTTTTTCCTGCTCCTCTTAGCATGATAAAGAAGATTCAAAGAGAGTGAGATGCCAGCTCCTTTCATTCAGTCAGTAGCTTCAATCATTTCTGGACGTTTTTCAATGGCAAAAATCAATGAATATTGTAAATGCACAAACAGTAATTTCTGTGCATTGCAAGGTGCAATTCTGAAATTTTTTGCTTTTTCCTGCTCCTCTTAGCATGGTAAAGAAGATTCAAAGAGAGTGAGATGCCAGCTCCTTTCATTCAGTCAGTAGCTTCAAACATTTCTGGTATATGAATAACATGATGTTTTTCAATGACAAAAATCAATGAATATTGTAAATGCATAAACAGTAATTTCTCCGCATTGCAAGGTGCAAGTCTGAAATTTTTTGCTTTTTCCTGCTCCTCTTAGCATGATAAAGAAGATTCAAAGAGAGTGAGATGCCAGCTCCTTTCATTCAGTCAGTAGCTTCAATCATTTCTGGACGTTTTTCAATGGCAAAAATCAATGAATATTGTAAATGCACAAACAGTAATTTCTCCGCATTGCAAGGTGCAATTCTGAAATTTTTTGCTTTTTCCTGCTCCTCTTAGCATGGAAAAGAAGATTCAAAGAGAGTGAGATGCCAGCTCCTTTCATTCAGTCAGTAGCTTCAAACATTTCTGGTATATGAATAACATGTTTTTCAATGGCAAAAATCAATGAATATTGTAAATGCACAAACAGTAATTTCTCCGCATTGCAAGGTGCAAGTCTGAAATTTTTTGCTTTTTCCTGCTCCTCTTAGCATGATAAAGAAGATTCAAAGAGAGTGAGATGCCAGCTCCTTTCATTCAGTCAGTAGCTTCAAACATTTCTGGTATATGAATAACATGATGTTTTTCAATGGCAAAAATCAATGAATATTGTAAATGCACAAACAGTAATTTCTCCGCATTGCAAGGTGCAATTCTGAAATTTTTTGCTTTTTCCTGCTCCTCTTAGCATGATAAAGAAGATTCAAAGAGAGTGAGATGCCAGCTCCTTTCATTCAGTCAGTAGCTTCAATCATTTCTGGACGTTTTTCAAGGGCAAAAATCAATGAATATTGTAAATGCACAAACAGTAATTTCTCCGCATTGCAAGGTGCAATTCTGAAATTTTTTGCTTTTTCCTGCTCCTCTTAGCATGATAAAGAAGATTCAAAGAGAGTGAGATGTCAGCTCCTTTCATTCAGACAGTAGCTTCAAACATTTCTGGTATATGAATAACGATGTTTTTCAATGGCAAAAATCAATGGATATTGTAAATGCACAAACAGTAATTTCTCCGCATTGCAAGGTGCAATTCTGAAATTTTTTGCTTTTTCCTGCTCCTCTTAGCATGATAAAGAAGATTCAAAGAGAGTGAGATGCCAGCTCCTTTCATTCAGTCAGTAGCTTCAATCATTTCTGGACGTTTTTCAATGGCAAAAATCAATGAATATTGTAAATGCACAAACAGTAATTTCTCCGCATTGCAAGGTGCAATTCTGAAATTTTTTGCTTTTTCCTGCTCCTCTTAGCATGATAAAGAAGATTCAAAGAGAGTGAGATGCCAGCTCCTTTCATTCAGTCAGTAGCTTCAAACATTTCTGGTATATGAATAACATGATGTTTTTCAATGGCAAAAATCAATGAATATTGTAAATGCACAAACAGTAATTTCTCAGCATTGCAAGGTGCAATTCTGAAATTTTTTGCTTTTTCCTGCTCCGCTTAGCATGATAAAGAAGATTCAAAGAGAGTGAGATGCCAGCTCCTTTCGTTCAGTCAGTAGCTTCAATCATTTCTGGACGTTTTTCAATGGCAAAAATCATTGAATATTATAAATGCACAATCAGTAATTTCTCCGCATTGCAAGGTGCAATTCTGAAATTTTTTACTTTTTCCTGCTCCTCTTAGCATGATAAATAAGATTCAAAGAGAGTGAGATGCCAGCTCCTTTCATTCAGTCAGTAGCTTCAATCATTTCTGGTATATGAATAACATGATGTTTTTCAATGGCAAAAATCAATGAATATTGTAAATGCACAAACAGTAATTTCTCCGCATTGCAAGGTGCAATTCTGAAATTTTTTGCTTTTTCCTGCTCCTCGTAGCATGATAAAGAAGATTCAAAGAGAGTGAGATGCCAGCTCCTTTCATTCAGTCAGTAGCTTCAATCATTTCTGGACGTTTTTCAATGGCAAAAATCAATGAATATTGTAAATGCACAAACAGTAATTTCTCCGCATTGCAAGGTGCAATTCTGAAATTTTTTGCTTTTTCCTGCTCCTCATAGCATGATAAAGAAGATTCAAAGAGAGTGAGATGCCAGCTCCTTTCATTCAGTCAGTAGCTTCAATCATTTCTGGACGTTTTTCAATGGCAAAAATCAATGAATATTGTAAATGCACAAACAGTAATTTCTCCGCATTGCAAGGTGCAATTCTGAATTTTTTTGCTTTTTCCTGCTCCTCTTAGCATGATAAACAAGTTTCAAAGAGAGTGAGATGCCAGCTCCTTTCATTCAGTCAGTAGCTTCAATCATTTCTGGACGTTTTTCAATGGCAAAAATCAATGAATATTGTTAATGCACAAACAGTAATTTCTCCGCATTGCAAGGTGCAATTCTGAAATTTTTTGCTTTTTCCTGCTCCTCTTACAATGATAAAGAAGATTCAAAGAGAGTGAGATGCCAGCTCCTTTCATTCAGTCAGTAGCTTCAAACATTTCTGGTATATGAATAACATGATGTTTTTCAATGGCAAAAATCAATGAATATTGTAAATGCACAAACAGTAATTTATCCGCATTGCAAGGTGCAATTCTGAAATTTTTTGCTTTTTCCTGCTCCTCTTAGCATGACAAAGAAGATTCAAAGAGAGTGAGATGCCAGCTCCTTTTGTTCAGTCAGTAGCTTCAATCATTTCTGGACGTTTTTCAATGGCAAAAATCATTGAATATTATAAATGCACAAACAGTAATTTCTCCGCATTGCAAGGTGCAATTCTGAAATTTTTTACTTTTTCCTGCTCCTCTTAGCATGATAAAGAAGATTCAAAGAGAGTGAGATGCCAGCTCCTTTCATTCAGTCAGTAGCTTCAATCATTTCTGGTATATGAATAACATGATGTTTTTCAATGGCAAAAATCAATGAATATTGTAAATGCACAAACAGTAATTTCTCCGCATTGAAGGTGCAATTCTGAAATTTTTTGCTTTTTCCTGCTCCTCTTAGCATGATAAAGAAGATTCAAAGAGAGTGAGATTCCAGCTTCTTTCATTCAGTCAGTAGCTTCAATCATTTCTGGATGTTTTTCAATGGCAAAAATCAATGAATATTGTAAATGCACAAACTGTAATTTCTCCGCATTGCAAGGTGCAATTCTGAAATTTTTTGCTTTTTCCTGCTCCTCTTAGCATGATAAAGAAGATTCAAAGAGAGTGAGATGCCAGCTCCTTTCATTCAGTCAGTAGCTTCAATCATTTCTGGACGTTTTTCAATGGCAAAAATCAATGAATATTGTAAATGCACAAACAGTAATTTCTCCGCATTGCAAGGTGCAATTCTGAAATTTTTTGCTTTTTCCTGCTCCTCTTAGCATGATAAAGAAGATTCAAAGAGAGTGAGATGCCAGCTCCTTTCATTCAGTCAGTAGCTTCAATCATTTCTGGACATTTTTCAATGGCAAAAATCAATGAATATTGTAAATGCACAAACAGTAATTTCTCTGCATTGCAAGGTGCAATTCTGAAATTTTTTGCTTTTTCCCGCTCCTCTTAGCATGATAAAGAAGATTCAAAGAGAGTGAGGTGCCAGCTCCTTTCATTCAGTCAGTAGCTTCAAAGATTTCTGGTATATGAATAACATGTTTTTCAATGGCAAAAATCAATGAATATTGTAAATGCACAAACAGTAATTTCTCCGCATTGCAAGGTGCAATTCTGAAATTTTTTGCTTTTTCCTGCTCCTCTTAGCATGATAAAGAAGATTCAAAGAGAGTGAGATGCCAGCTCCTTTCATTCAGTCAGTAGCTTCAATCATTTCTGGACGTTTTTCAATGGCAAAAATCAATGAATATTGTAAATGCACAAACAGTAATTTCTCCGCATTGCAAGGTGCAATTCTGAAATTTTTTGCTTTTTCCTGCTCCTCTTAGCATGATAAAGAAGATTCAAAGAGAGTGAGATGCCAGCTCCTTTCATTCAGTCAGTAGCTTCAATCATTTCTGGACGTTTTTCAATGGCAAAAATCAATGAATATTGTAAATGCACAAACAGTAATTTCTCCGCATTGCAAGGTGCAATTCTGAAATTTTTTGCTTTTTCCTGCTCCTCTTAGCATGATAAAGAAGATTCAAAGAGAGTGAGATGCCAGCTCCTTTCATTCAGTCAGTAGCTTCAAACATTTCTGGTATATGAATAACATGATGTTTTTCAATGGCAAAAATCAATGAATATTGTAAATGCACAAACAGTAATTTCTCCGCATTGCAAGGTGCAATTCTGAAATTTTTTGCTTTTTCCTGCTCCTCTTAGCATGATAAAGAAGATTCAAAGAGAGTGAGATGCCAGCTCCTTTCATTCAGTCAGTAGCTTCAATCATTTCTGGACGTTTTTCAATGGCAAAAATCAATGAATATTGTAAATGCACAAACAGTAATTTCTCCGCATTGCAAGGTGCAATTCTGAAATTTTTTGCTTTTTCCTGCTCCTCTTAGCATGATAAAGAAGATTCAAAGAGAGTGAGATGCCAGCTCCTTTCATTCAGTCAGTAGCTTCAAACATTTCTGGTATATGAATAACATGATGTTTTTCAATGGCAAAAATCAATGAATATTGTAAATGCACAAACAGTAATTTCTCAGCATTGCAAGGTGCAATTCTGAAATTTTTTGCTTTTTCCTGCTCCTCTTAGCATGATAAAGAAGATTCAAAGAGAGTGAGATGCCAGCTCCTTTCGTTCAGTCAGTAGCTTCAATCATTTCTGGACGTTTTTCAATGGCAAAAATCATTGAATATTATAAATGCACAATCAGTAATTTCTCCGCATTGCAAGGTGCAATTCTGAAATTTTTTACTTTTTCCTGCTCCTCTTAGCATGATAAATAAGATTCAAAGAGAGTGAGATGCCAGCTCCTTTCATTCAGTCAGTAGCTTCAATCATTTCTGGTATATGAATAACATGATGTTTTTCAATGGCAAAAATCAATGAATATTGTAAATGCACAAACAGTAATTTCTCCGCATTGCAAGGTGCAATTCTGAAATTTTTTGCTTTTTCCTGCTCCTCGTAGCATGATAAAGAAGATTCAAAGAGAGTGAGATGCCAGCTCCTTTCATTCAGTCAGTAGCTTCAATCATTTCTGGACGTTTTTCAATGGCAAAAATCAATGAATATTGTAAATGCACAAACAGTAATTTCTCCGCATTGCAAGGTGCAATTCTGAAATTTTTTGCTTTTTCCTGCTCCTCATAGCATGATAAAGAAGATTCAAAGAGAGTGAGATGCCAGCTCCTTTCATTCAGTCAGTAGCTTCAATCATTTCTGGACGTTTTTCAATGGCAAAAATCAATGAATATTGTAAATGCACAAACAGTAATTTCTCCGCATTGCAAGGTGCAATTCTGAATTTTTTTGCTTTTTCCTGCTCCTCTTAGCATGATAAACAAGTTTCAAAGAGAGTGAGATGCCAGCTCCTTTCATTCAGTCAGTAGCTTCAATCATTTCTGGACGTTTTTCAATGGCAAAAATCAATGAATATTGTTAATGCACAAACAGTAATTTCTCCGCATTGCAAGGTGCAATTCTGAAATTTTTTGCTTTTTCCTGCTCCTCTTACAATGATAAAGAAGATTCAAAGAGAGTGAGATGCCAGCTCCTTTCATTCAGTCAGTAGCTTCAAACATTTCTGGTATATGAATAACATGATGTTTTTCAATGGCAAAAATCAATGAATATTGTAAATGCACAAACAGTAATTTATCCGCATTGCAAGGTGCAATTCTGAAATTTTTTGCTTTTTCCTGCTCCTCTTAGCATGATAAAGAAGATTCAAAGAGAGTGAGATGCCAGCTCCTTTTGTTCAGTCAGTAGCTTCAATCATTTCTGGACGTTTTTCAATGGCAAAAATCATTGAATATTATAAATGCACAAACAGTAATTTCTCCGCATTGCAAGGTGCAATTCTGAAATTTTTTACTTTTTCCTGCTCCTCTTAGCATGATAAAGAAGATTCAAAGAGAGTGAGATGCCAGCTCCTTTCATTCAGTCAGTAGCTTCAATCATTTCTGGTATATGAATAGCATGATGTTTTTCAATGGCAAAAATCAATGAATATTGTAAATGCACAAACAGTAATTTCTCCGCATTGAAGGTGCAATTCTGAAATTTTTTGCTTTTTCCTGCTCCTCTTAGCATGATAAAGAAGATTCAAAGAGAGTGAGATTCCAGCTTCTTTCATTCAGTCAGTAGCTTCAATCATTTCTGGATGTTTTTCAATGGCAAAAATCAATGAATATTGTAAATGCACAAACTGTAATTTCTCCGCATTGCAAGGTGCAATTCTGAAATTTTTTGCTTTTTCCTGCTCCTCTTAGCATGATAAAGAAGATTCAAAGAGAGTGAGATGCCAGCTCCTTTCATTCAGTCAGTAGCTTCAATCATTTCTGGACGTTTTTCAATGGCAAAAATCAATGAATATTGTAAATGCACAAACAGTAATTTCTCCGCATTGCAAGGTGCAATTCTGAAATTTTTTGCTTTTTCCTGCTCCTCTTAGCATGATAAAGAAGATTCAAAGAGAGTGAGATGCCAGCTCCTTTCATTCAGTCAGTAGCTTCAATCATTTCTGGACATTTTTCAATGGCAAAAATCAATGAATATTGTAAATGCACAAACAGTAATTTCTCTGCATTGCAAGGTGCAATTCTGAAATTTTTTGCTTTTTCCCGCTCCTCTTAGCATGATAAAGAAGATTCAAAGAGAGTGAGGTGCCAGCTCCTTTCATTCAGTCAGTAGCTTCAAACATTTCTGGTATATGAATAACATGTTTTTCAATGGCAAAAATCAATGAATATTGTAAATGCACAAACAGTAATTTCTCCGCATTGCAAGGTGCAATTCTGAAATTTTTTGCTTTTTCCTGCTCCTCTTAGCATGATAAAGAAGATTCAAAGAGAGTGAGATGCCAGCTCCTTTCATTCAGTCAGTAGCTTCAATCATTTCTGGACGTTTTTCAATGGCAAAAATCAATGAATATTGTAAATGCACAAACAGTAATTTCTCCGCATTGCAAGGTGCAATTCTGAAATTTTTTGCTTTTTCCTGCTCCTCTTAGCATGATAAAGAAGATTCAAAGAGAGTGAGATGCCAGCTCCTTTCATTCAGTCAGTAGCTTCAATCATTTCTGGACGTTTTTCAATGGCAAAAATCAATGAATATTGTAAATGCACAAACAGTAATTTCTCCGCATTGCAAGGTGCAATTCTGAAATTTTTTGCTTTTTCCTGCTCCTCTTAGCATGATAAAGAAGATTCAAAGAGAGTGAGATGCCAGCTCCTTTCATTCAGTCAGTAGCTTCAAACATTTCTGGTATATGAATAACATGATGTTTTTCAATGGCAAAAATCAATGAATATTGTAAATGCACAAACAGTAATTTCTCCGCATTGCAAGGTGCAAGTCTGAAATTTTTTGCTTTTTCCTGCTCCTCTTAGCATGATAAAGAAGATTCAAAGAGAGTGAGATGCCAGCTACTTTCATTCAGTCAGTAGCTTCAATCATTTCTGGACGTTTTTCAATGGTAAAAATCAATGAATATTGTAAATGCACAAACAGTAATTTCTCCACATTGCAATGTGCAATTCTAAAATTTTTTGCTTTTTCCTGCTCCTCTTAGCATGATAAAGAAGATTCAAAGAGAGTGAGATGCCAGCTCCTTTCATTCAGTCAGTAGCTTCAAACATTTCTGGTATATGAATAACATGATGTTTTTCAATGGCAAAAATCAATGAATATTGTAAATGCACAAACAGTAATTTCTCCGCATTGCAAGGTGCAATTCTGAAATTTTTTGCTTTTTCCTGCTCCTCTTAGCATGATAAAGAAGATTCAAAGAGAGTGAGATGCCAGCTCCTTTCATTCAGTCAGTAGCTTCAATCATTTCTGGACGTTTTTCAATGGCAAAAATCAATGAATATTGTAAATGCACAAACAGTAATTTCTCCGCATTGCAAGGTGCAATTCTGAAATTTTTTGCTTTTTCCTGCTCCTCTTAGCATGATAAAGAAGATTCAAAGAGAGTGAGATGCCAGCTCCTTTCATTCAGTCAGTACCTTCAATCATTTGTGGACGTTTTTCAATGGCAAAAATCAATGAATATTGTAAATGCAGAAACAGTAATTTCTCCGCATTGCAAGGTGCAATTCTGAAATTTTTTGCTTTTTCCCGCTCCTCTTAGCATGATAAAGAAGATTCAAAGAGAGAGAGTTGCCAGCTCCTTTCATTCAGTCAGTAGCTTCTAACATTTCTGGTATATGAATAACATGTTTTTCAATGGCAAAAATCAATGAATATTGTAAATGCACAAACAGTAATTTCTCCGCATTGCAAGGTGCAATTCTGAAATTTTTTGCTTTTTCCTGCTCCTCTTAGCATGATAAAGAAGATTCAAAGAGAGTGAGATGCCAGCTCCTTTCATTCAGTCAGTAGCTTCAATCATTTCTGGACGTTTTTCAATGGCAAAAATCAATGAATATTGTTAATGCACAAACAGTAATTTCTCCGCATTGCAAGGTGCAATTCTGAAATTTTTTGCTTTTTCCTGCTCCTCTTAGCATGATAAAGAAGATTCAAAGAGAGTGAGATGCCAGCTCCTTTCATTCAGTCAGTAGCTTCAATCATTTCTGGACGTTTTTCAATGGCAAAAATCAATGAATATTGTAAATGCACAAACAGTAATTTCTCCGCATTGCAAGGTGCAATTCTGAAATTTTTTGCTTTTTCCTGCTCCTCTTAGCATGATAAAGAAGATTCAAAGAGAGTGAGATGCCAGCTCCTTTGATTCAGTCAGTAGCTTCAAACATTTCTGGTATATGAATAACATGATGTTTTTCAATGGCAAAAATCAATGAATATTGTAAATGCACAAACAGTAATTTCTCCGCATTGCAAGGTGCAAGTCTGAAATTTTTTGCTTTTTCCTGCTCCTCTTAGCATGATAAAGAATATTCAAAGAGAGTGAGATGCCAGCTACTTTCATTCAGTCAGTAGCTTCAATCATTTCTGGACGTTTTTCAATGGTAAAAATCAATGAATATTGTAAATGCACAAACAGTAATTTCTCCATATTGCAAGGAGCAATTCTGAAATTTTTTGCTTTTTCCTGCTCCTCTTAGCATGATAAAGAAGATTCAAAGAGAGTGATTTGCCAGCTCCTTTCATTCAGTCAGGAGCTTCAAACATTTCTGGTATATGAATAACATGTTTTTCAATGGCAAAAAACAGTGAATATTGTAAATGCACAAACAGTAATTTCTCCGCATTGCAAGGTGCAATTCTGAAATTTTTTGCTTTTTCCTGCTCCTCTTAGCATGATAAAGAAGATTCAAAGAGAGTGAGATGCCAGCTCCTTTCATTCAGTCAGTAGCTTCAATCATTTCTGGACGTTTTTCAATGGCAAAAATCAATGAATATTGTAAATGCACAAACAGTAATTTCTCCGCATTGCAAGGTGCAATTCTGAAATTTTTTGCTTTTTCCTGCTCCTCTTAGCATGATAAAGAAGATTCAAAGAGAGTGAGATGCCAGCTCTTTTCATTCAGTCAGTAGCTTCAATCATTTCTGGACGTTTTTCAATGGCAAAAATCAATGAATATTGTAAATGCACAAACAGTAATTTCTCCGCATTGCAAGGTGCAATTCTGAAATTTTTTGCTTTTTCCTGCTCCTCTTAGCATGATAAACAAGATTCAAAGAGAGTGAGATGCCAGCTCCTTTCATTCAGTCAGTAGCTTCAATCATTTCTGGACGTTTTTCAATGGCAAAAATCATTGAATATTGTAAATGCACAAACAGTAATTTCTCCGCATTGCAAGGTGCAATTCTGAAATTTTTTACTTTTTCCTGCTCCTCTTAGCATGATAAAGAAGATTCAAAGAGAGTGAGATGCCAGCTCCTTTCATTCAGTCAGTAGCTTCAATCATTTCTGGTATATGAATAACATGATGTTTTTCAATCGCAAAAATCAATGAATATTGTAAATGCACAAACAGTAATTTCTCCGCATTGCAAGGTGCAATTCTGAAATTTTTTGCTTTTTCCTGCTCCTCTTAGCATGATAAAGAAGATTCAAAGAGAGTGAGATGCCAGCTCCTTTCATTCAGTCAGTAGCTTCAATCATTTCTGGATGTTTTTCAATGGCAAAAATCAATGAATATTGTAAATGCACAAACAGTAATTTCTCCGCATTGCAAGGTGCAATTCTGAAATTTTTTGCTTTTTCCTGCTCCTCTTAGCATGATAAAGAAGATTCAAAGAGAGTGAGATGCCAGCTCCTTTCCTTCAGTCAGTAGCTTCAATCATTTCTGGTATATGAATAACATGATGTTTTTCAATGGCAAAAATCAATGAATTTTGTAAATGCACAAACAATAATTTCTCCGCATTGCAAGGCGCAATTCTGAAATTTTTTGCTTTTTCCTGCTCCTCTTAGCATGATAAAGAAGATTCAAAGAGAGTGCGATGCCAGCTCCTTTCCTTCAGTCAGTAGCGTCAATCATTTCTGGCATATGAATAACATGATGTTTTTCAATGGCAAAAATCAATGAATATTGTAAATGCACAAACAGTAATTTCTCCGCATTGCAAGGTGCAATTCTGAAATTTTTTGCTTTTTCCTGCTCCTCTTAGCATGTTAAAGAAGATTCAAAGAGAGTGAGATGCCAGCTCCTTTCATTCAGTCAGTAGCTTCAATCATTTCTGGACATTTTTCAATGGCAAAAATCAATGAATATTGTAAATGCACAAACAGTAATTTCTCCGCATTGCAAGGTGCAATTCTGAAATTTTTTGCTTTTTCCTGCTCCTCTTAGCATGATAAAGAAGATTCAAAGAGAGTGAGATGCCAGCTCCTTTCATTCAGTCAGTAGCTTCAATCATTTCTGGACATTTTTCAATGGCAAAAATCAATGAATATTGTAAATGCACAAACAGTAATTTCTCCGCATTGCAAGGTGCAATTCTGAAATTTTTTGCTTTTTCCTGCTCCTCTTAGCATGATAAAGAAGATTCAAAGAGAGTGAGATGCCAGCTCCTTTCATTCAGTCAGTAGCTTCAATCATTTCTGGACGTTTTTCAATGGCAAAAATCAATGAATATTGTAAATGCACAAACAGTAATTTCTCCGCATTGCAAGGTGCAATTCTGAAATTTTTTGCTTTTTCCTGCTCCTCTTAGCATGATAAAGAAGATTCAAAGAGAGTGAGGTGCCAGCTCCTTTCATTCAGTCAGGAGCTTCAAACATTTCTGGTATATGAATAACATGTTTTTCAATGGCAAAAATCAATGAATATTGTAAATGCACAAACAGTAATTTCTCCGCATTGCAAGGTGCAATTCTGAAATTTTTTGCTTTTTCCTGCTCCTCTTAGCATGATAAAGAAGATTCAAAGAGAGTGAGATGCCAGCTCCTTTCATTCAGTCAGTAGCTTCAATCATTTCTGGACGTTCTTCAATGGCAAAAATCAATGAATATTGTAAATGCACAAACTGTAATTTCTCCGCATTGCAAGGTGCAATTCTGAAATTTTTTGCTTTTTCCTGCTCCTCTTAGCATGATAAACAAGATTCAAAGAGAGTGAGATGCCAGCTCCTTTCATTCAGTCAGTAGCTTCAATCATTTCTGGACGTTTTTCAATGGCAAAAATCATTGAATATTGTAAATGCACAAACAGTAATTTCTCCGCATTGCAAGGTGCAATTCTGAAATTTTTTACTTTTTCCTGCTCCTCTTAGCATGATAAAGAAGATTCAAAGAGAGTGAGATGCCAGCTCCTTTCATTCAGTCAGTAGCTTCAATCATTTCTGGTATATTAATAACATGATGTTTTTCAATCGCAAAAATCAATGAATATTGTAAATGCACAAACAGTAATTTCTCCGCATTGCAAGGTGCAATTCTGAAATTTTTTGCTTTTTCCTGCTTCTCTTAGCATGATAAAGAAGATTCAAAGAGAGTGAGATGCCAGCTCCTTTCATTCAGTCAGTAGCTTCAATCATTTCTGGACGTTTTTCAATGGCAAAAATCAATGAATATTGTAAATGCACAAACAGTAATTTCTCCGCATTGCAAGGTGCAATTCTGAAATTTTTTGCTTTTTCCTGCTCCTCTTAGCATGATAAAGAAGATTCAAAGAGAGTGAGATGCCAGCTCCTTTCATTCAGTCAGTAGCTTCAATCATTTCTGGTATATGAATAACATGATGTTTTTCAATGGCAAAAATCAATGAATTTTGTAAATGCACAAACAATAATTTCTCCGCATTGCAAGGCGCAATTCTGAAATTTTTTGCTTTTTCCTGCTCCTCTTAGCATGATAAAGAAGATTCAAAGAGAGTGCGATGCCAGCTCCTTTCCTTCAGTCAGTAGCGTCAATCATTTCTGGCATATGAATAACATGATGTTTTTCAATGGCAAAAATCAATGAATATTGTAAATGCACAAACAGTAATTTCTCCGCATTGCAAGGTGCAATTCTGAAATTTTTTGCTTTTTACTGCTCCTCTTAGCATGATAAAGAAGATTCAAAGAGAGTGAGATGCCAGCTCCTTTCATTCAGTCAGTAGCTTCAATCATTTCTGGACGTTTTTCAATGGCAAAAATAAATGAATATTGTAAATGCACAAACAGTAATTTCTCCGCATTGCAAGGTGCAATTCTGAAATTTTTTGCTTTTTCCTGCTCCTCTTAGCATGATAAAGAAGATTCAAAGAGAGTGAGATGCCAGCTCCTTTCATTCAGTCAGTAGCTTCAAACATTTCTGGTATATGAATAACATGATGTTTTTCAATGGCAAAAATCAATGAATATTGTAAATGCACAAACAGTAATTTCTCCACATTGCAAGGTGCAATTCTGAAATTTTTTGCTTTTTCCTGCTCCTCTTAGCATGTTAAAGAAGATTCAAAGAGAGTGAGATGCCAGCTCCTTTCATTCAGTCAGTAGCTTCAATCATTTCTGGACATTTTTCAATGGCAAAAATCAATGAATATTGTAAATGCACAAACAGTAATTTCTCCGCATTGCAAGGTGCAATTCTGAAATTTTTTGCTTTTTCCTGCTCCTCTTAGCATGATAAAGAAGATTCAAAGAGAGTGAGATGCCAGCTCCTTTCATTCAGTCAGTAGCTTCAATCATTTCTGGACGTTTTTCAATGGCAAAAATCAATGAATATTGTAAATGCACAAACAGTAATTTCTCCGCATTGCAAGGTGCAATTCTGAAATTTTTTGCTTTTTCCTGCTCCTCTTAGCATGATAAAGAAGATTCAAAGAGAGTGAGGTGCCAGCTCCTTTCATTCAGTCAGGAGCTTCAAACATTTCTGGTATATGAATAACATGTTTTTCAATGGCAAAAATCAATGAATATTGTAAATGCACAAACAGTAATTTCTCCGCATTGCAAGGTGCAATTCTGAAATTTTTTGCTTTTTCCTGCTCCTCTTAGCATGATAAAGAAGATTCAAAGAGAGTGAGATGCCAGCTCCTTTCATTCAGTCAGTAGCTTCAATCATTTCTGGACGTTCTTCAATGGCAAAAATCAATGAATATTGTAAATGCACAAACTGTAATTTCTCCGCATTGCAAGGTGCAATTCTGAAATTTTTTGCTTTTTCCTGCTCCTCTTAGCATGATAAACAAGATTCAAAGAGAGTGAGATGCCAGCACCTTTCATTCAGTCAGTAGCTTCAATCATTTCTGGACGTTTTTCAATGGCAAAAATCATTGAATATTGTAAATGCACAAACAGTAATTTCTCCGCATTGCAAGGTGCAATTCTGAAATTTTTTACTTTTTCCTGCTCCTCTTAGCATGATAAAGAAGATTCAAAGAGAGTGAGATGCCAGCTCCTTTCATTCAGTCAGTAGCTTCAATCATTTCTGGTATATTAATAACATGATGTTTTTCAATCGCAAAAATCAATGAATATTGTAAATGCACAAACAGTAATTTCTCCGCATTGCAAGGTGCAATTCTGAAATTTTTTGCTTTTTCCTGCTTCTCTTAGCATGATAAAGAAGATTCAAAGAGAGTGAGATGCCAGCTCCTTTCATTCAGTCAGTAGCTTCAATCATTTCTGGACGTTTTTCAATGGCAAAAATCAATGAATATTGTAAATGCACAAACAGTAATTTCTCCGCATTGCAAGGTGCAATTCTGAAATTTTTTGCTTTTTCCTGCTCCTCTTAGCATGATAAAGAAGATTCAAAGAGAGTGAGATGCCAGCTCCTTTCATTCAGTCAGTAGCTTCAATCATTTCTGGTATATGAATAACATGATGTTTTTCAATGGCAAAAATCAATGAATATTGTAAATGCACAAACTGTAATTTCTCCGCATTGCAAGGTGCAATTCTGAAATTTTTTGCTTTTTCCTGCTCCTCTTAGCATGATAAAGAAGATTCAAAGAGAGTGAGATGCCAGCTCCTTTCATTCAGTCAGTAGCTTCAATCATTTCTGGACGTTTTTCAATGGCAAAAATCAATGAATATTGTAAATGCACAAACAGTAATTTCTCCGCATTGCAAGGTGCAATTCTGAAATTTTTTGCTTTTTCCTGCTCCTCTTAGCATGATAAACAAGATTCAAAGAGAGTGAGATGCCAGCTCCTTTCATTCAGTCAGTAACTTCAATCATTTCTGGACGTTTTTCAATGGCAAAAATCAATGAATATTGTAAATGCACAAACAGTAATTTCTCCGCATTGCAAGGTGCAATTCTGAAATTTTTTACTTTTTCCTGCTCCTCTTAGCATGATAAAGAAGATTCAAAGAGAGTGAGATGCCAGCTCCTTTCATTCAGTCAGTAGCTTCAATCATTTCTGGTATATGAATAACATGATGTTTTTCAATCGCAAAAATCAATGAATATTGTAAATGCACAAACAGTAATTTCTCCGCATTGCAAGGTGCAATTCTGAAATTTTTTGCTTTTTCCTGCTCCTCTTAGCATGATAAAGAAGATTCAAAGAGAGTGAGATGCCAGCTCCTTTCATTCAGTCAGTAGCTTCAATCATTTCTGGACGTTTTTCAATGGCAAAAATCAATGAATATTGTAAATGCACAAACTGTAATTTCTCCGCATTGCAAGGTGCAATTCTGAAATTTTTTGCTTTTTCCTGCTCCTCTTAGCATGATAAAGAAGATTCAAAGAGAGTGAGATGCCAGCTCCTTTCATTCAGTCAGTAGCTTCAATCATTTCTGGTATATGAATAACATGATGTTTTTCAATAGCAAAAATCAATGAATATTGTAAATGCACAAACAGTAATTTCTCCGCATTGCAAGTTGCAATTCTGAAATTTTTTGCTTTTTCCTGCTCCTCTTAGCATGATAAAGAAGATTCAAAGAGAGTGAGATGCCAGCTCCTTTCATTCAGTCAGTAGCTTCAATCATTTCTGGACGTTTTTCAATGGCAAAAATCAATGAATATTGTAAATGCACAAACAGTAATTTCTCCGCATTGCAAGGTGCAATTCTGAAATTTTTTGCTTTTTCCTGCTCCTCTTAGCATGATAAACAAGATTCAAAGAGAGTGAGATGCCAGCTCCTTTCATTCAGTCAGTAGCTTCAATCATTTCTGGACGTTTTTCAATGGCAAAAATCATTGAATATTGTAAATGCACAAACAGTAATTTCTCCGCATTGCAAGGTGCAATTCTGAAATTTTTTACTTTTTCCTGCTCCTCTTAGCATGATAAAGAAGATTCAAAGAGAGTGAGATGCCAGCTCCTTTCATTCAGTCAGTAGCTTCAATCATTTCTGGTATATTAATAACATGATGTTTTTCAATCGCAAAAATCAATGAATATTGTAAATGCACAAACAGTAATTTCTAAGCATTGCAAGGTGCAATTCTGAAATTTTTTGCTTTTTCCTGCTCCTCTTAGCATGATAAAGAAGATTCAAAGAGAGTGAGATGCCAGCTCCTTTCATTCAGTCAGTAGCTTCAATCATTTCTGGACGTTTTTCAATGGCAAAAATCAATGAATATTGTAAATGCACAAACAGTAATTTCTCCGCATTGCAAGGTGCAATTCTGAAATTTTTTGCTTTTTCCTGCTCCTCTTAGCATGATAAAGAAGATTCAAAGAGAGTGAGATGCCAGCTCCTTTCATTCAGTCAGTAGCTTCAATCATTTCTGGTATATGAATAACATGATGTTTTTCAATGGCAAAAATCAATGAATATTGTAAATGCACAAACAGTAATTTCTCCGCATTGCAAGGTGCAATTCTGAAATTTTTTGCTTTTTCCTGCTCCTCTTAGCATGATAAAGAAGATTCAAAGAGAGTGAGATGCCAGCTCCTTTCATTCAGTCAGTAGCTTCAATCATTTCTGGACGTTTTTCAATGGCAAAAATCAATGAATATTGTAAATGCACAAACATTAATTTCTCCGCATTGCAAGGTGCAATTCTGAAATTTTTTGCTTTTTCCTGCTCCTCTTAGCATGATAAACAAGATTCAAAGAGAGTGAGATGCCAGCTCCTTTCATTCAGTCAGTAACTTCAATCATTTCTGGACGTTTTTCAATGGCAAAAATCATTGAATATTGTAAATGCACAAACAGTAATTTCTCCGCATTGCAAGGTGCAATTCTGAAATTTTTTACTTTTTCCTGCTCCTCTTAGCATGATAAAGAAGATTCAAAGAGTGTGAGATGCCAGCTCCTTTCATTCAGTCAGTAGCTTCAATCATTTCTGGACGTTTTTCAATGGCAAAAATCATTGAATATTGTAAATGCACAAACAGTAATTTCTCCGCATTGCAAGGTGCAATTCTGAAATTTTTTACTTTTTCCTGCTCCTCTTAGCATGATAAAGAAGATTCAAAGAGAGTGAGATGCCAGCTCCTTTCATTCAGTCAGTAGCTTCAATCATTTCTGGTATATGAATAACATGATGTTTTTCAATCGCAAAAATCAATGAATATTGTAAATGCACAAACAGTAATTTCTCCGCATTGCAAGGTGCAATTCTGAAATTTTTTGCTTTTTCCTGCTCCTCTTAGCATGATAAAGAAGATTCAAAGAGAGTGAGATGCCAGCTCCTTTCATTCAGTCAGTAGCTTCAATCATTTCTGGATGTTTTTCAATGGCAAAAATCAATGAATATTGTAAATGCACAAACAGTAATTTCTCCGCATTGCAAGGTGCAATTCTGAAATTTTTTGCTTTTTCCTGCTCCTCTTAGCATGATAAAGAAGATTCAAAGAGAGTGAGATGCCAGCTCCTTTCCTTCAGTCAGTAGCTTCAATCATTTCTGGTATATGAATAACATGATGTTTTTCAATGGCAAAAATCAATGAATTTTGTAAATGCACAAACAGTAATTTCTCCGCATTGCAAGGCGCAATTCTGAAATTTTTTGCTTTTTCCTGCTCCTCTTAGCATGATAAAGAAGATTCAAAGAGAGTGAGATGCCAGCTCCTTTCATTCAGTCAGTAGCTTCAATCATTTCTGGACATTTTTCAATGGCAAAAATCAATGAATATTGTAAATGCACAAACAGTAATTTCTCCGCATTGCAAGGTGCAATTCTGAAATTTTTTGCTTTTTCCTGCTCCTCTTAGCATGATAAAGAAGATTCAAAGAGAGTGAGATGCCAGCTCCTTTCATTCAGTCAGTAACTTCAATCATTTCTGGACGTTTTTCAATGGCAAAAATCAATGAATATTGTAAATGCACAAACAGTAATTTCTCCGCATTGCAAGGTGCAATTCTGAAATTTTTTGCTTTTTCCTGCTCCTCTTAGCATGATAAAGAAGATTCAAAGAGAGTGATATGCCAGCTCCTTTCATTCAGTCAGTACCTTCAATCATTTCTGGACGTTTTTCAATGGCAAAAATCAATGAATATTGTAAATGCACAAACAGTAATTTCTCCGCATTGCAAGGTGCAATTCTGAAATTTTTTGCTTTTTCCTGCTCCTCTTAGCATGATAAAGAAGATTCAAAGAGAGTGAGATGCCAGCTCCTTTCATTCAGTCAGTAGCTTCAATCATTTCTGGACGTTTTTCAATGGCAAAAATCAATGAATATTGTAAATGCACAAACATTAATTTCTCCGCATTGCAAGGTGCAATTCTGAAATTTTTTGCTTTTTCCTGCTCCTCTTAGCATGATAAACAAGATTCAAAGAGAGTGAGATGCCAGCTCCTTTCATTCAGTCAGTAACTTCAATGATTTCTGGACGTTTTTCAATGGCAAAAATCATTGAATATTGTAAATGCACAAACAGTAATTTCTCCGCATTGCAAGGTGCAATTCTGAAATTTTTTACTTTTTCCTGCTCCTCTTAGCATGATAAAGAAGATTCAAAGAGTGTGAGATGCCAGCTCCTTTCATTCAGTCAGTAGCTTCAATCATTTCTGGACGTTTTTCAATGGCAAAAATCATTGAATATTGTAAATGCACAAACAGTAATTTCTCCGCATTGCAAGGTGCAATTCTGAAATTTTTTACTTTTTCCTGCTCCTCTTAGCATGATAAAGAAGATTCAAAGAGAGTGAGATGCCAGCTCCTTTCATTCAGTCAGTAGCTTCAATCATTTCTGGTATATGAATAACATGATGTTTTTCAATCGCAAAAATCAATGAATATTGTAAATGCACAAACAGTAATTTCTCCGCATTGCAAGGTGCAATTCTGAAATTTTTTGCTTTTTCCTGCTCCTCTTAGCATGATAAAGAAGATTCAAAGAGAGTGAGATGCCAGCTCCTTTCATTCAGTCAGTAGCTTCAATCATTTCTGGATGTTTTTCAATGGCAAAAATCAATGAATATTGTAAATGCACAAACAGTAATTTCTCCGCATTGCAAGGTGCAATTCTGAAATTTTTTGCTTTTTCCTGCTCCTCTTAGCATGATAAAGAAGATTCAAAGAGAGTGAGATGCCAGCTCCTTTCCTTCAGTCAGTAGCTTCAATCATTTCTGGTATATGAATAACATGATGTTTTTCAATGGCAAAAATCAATGAATTTTGTAAATGCACAAACAGTAATTTCTCCGCATTGCAAGGCGCAATTCTGAAATTTTTTGCTTTTTCCTGCTCCTCTTAGCATGATAAAGAAGATTCAAAGAGAGTGAGATGCCAGCTCCTTTCATTCAGTCAGTAGCTTCAATCATTTCTGGACATTTTTCAATGGCAAAAATCAATGAATATTGTAAATGCACAAACAGTAATTTCTCCGCATTGCAAGGTGCAATTCTGAAATTTTTTGCTTTTTCCTGCTCCTCTTAGCATGATAAAGAAGATTCAAAGAGAGTGAGATGCCAGCTCCTTTCATTCAGTCAGTAACTTCAATCATTTCTGGACGTTTTTCAATGGCAAAAATCAATGAATATTGTAAATGCACAAACAGTAATTTCTCCGCATTGCAAGGTGCAATTCTGAAATTTTTTGCTTTTTCCTGCTCCTCTTAGCATGATAAAGAAGATTCAAAGAGAGTGATATGCCAGCTCCTTTCATTCAGTCAGTACCTTCAATCATTTCTGGACGTTTTTCAATGGCAAAAATCAATGAATATTGTAAATGCACAAACAGTAATTTCTCCGCATTGCAAGGTGCAATTCTGAAATTTTTTGCTTTTTCCTGCTCCTCTTAGCATGATAAAGAAGATTCAAAGAGAGTGAGATGCCAGCTCCTTTCATTCAGTCAGTAGCTTCAATCATTTCTGGACGTTTTTCAATGGCAAAAATCAATGAATATTGTAAATGCACAAACTGTAATTTCTCCGCATTGCAAGGTGCAATTCTGAATTTTTTTGCTTTTTCCTGCTCCTCTTAGCATGATAAAGAAGATTCAAAGAGAGTGAGATGCCAGCTCCTTTCATTCAGTCAGTAGCTTCAATCATTTCTGGTATATGAATAACATGATGTTTTTCAATAGCAAAAATCAATGAATATTGTAAATGCACAAACAGTAATTTCTCCGCATTGCAAGGTGCAATTCTGAAATTTTTTGCTTTTTCCTGCTCCTCTTAGCATGATAAAGAAGATTCAAAGAGAGTGAGATGCCAGCTCCTTTCAATCAGTCAGTAGCTTCAATCATTTCTGGACGTTTTTCAATGGCAAAAATCAATGAATATTGTAAATGCACAAACAGTAATTTCTCCGCATTGCAAGGTGCAATTCTGAAATTTTTTGCTTTTTCCTGCTCCTCTTAGCATGATAAACAAGATTCAAAGAGAGTGAGATGCCAGCTCCTTTCATTCAGTCAGTAGCTTCAATCATTTCTGGACGTTTTTCAATGGCAAAAATCATTGAATATTGTAAATGCACAAGCAGTAATTTCTCCGCATTGCAAGGTGAAATTCTGAAATTTTTTACTTTTTCCTGCTCCTCTTAGCATGATAAAGAAGATTCAAAGAGAGTGAGATGCCAGCTCCTTTCATTCAGTCAGTAGCTTCAATCATTTCTGGTATATGAATAACATGATGTTTTTCAATGGCAAAAATCAATGAATATTGTAAATGCACAAACAGTAATTTCTCCGCATTGCAAGGTGCAATTCTGAAATTTTTTGCTTTTTCCTGCTCCTCTTAGCATGATAAAGAAGATTCAAAGAGAGTGAGATGCCAGCTCCTTTCATTCAGTCAGTAGCTTCAAACATTTCTGGTATATGAATAACATGATGTTTTTCAATGGCAAAAATCAATGAATATTGTAAATGCACAAACAGTAATTTCTCCGCATTGCAAGGTGCAATTCTGAAATTTTTTGCTTTTTCCTGCTCCTCTTAGCATGATAAAGAAGATTCAAAGAGAGTGAGATGCCAGCTCCTTTCATTCAGTCAGTAGCTTCAATCATTTCTGGACGTTTTTCAATGGCAAAAATCAATGAATATTGTAAATGCACAAACAGTAATTTCTCCGCATTGCAAGGTGCAATTCTGAAATTTTTTGCTTTTTCCTGCTCCTCTTAGCATGATAAAGAAGATTCAAAGATAGTGAGATGCCAGCTCCTTTGATTCAGTCAGTAGCTTCAAACATTTCTGGTATATGAATAACATGATGTTTTTCAATGGCAAAAATCAATGAATATTGTAAATGCACAAACAGTAATTTCTCCGCATTGCAAGGTGCAAGTCTGAAATTTTTTGCTTTTTCCTGCTCCTCTTAGCATGATAAAGAATATTCAAAGAGAGTGAGATGCCAGCTACTTTCATTCAGTCAGTAGCTTCAATCATTTCTGGACGTTTTTCAATGGTAAAAATCAATGAATATTGTAAATGCACAAACAGTAATTTCTCCATATTGCAAGGAGCAATTCTGAAATTTTTTGCTTTTTCCTGCTCCTCTTAGCATGATAAAGAAGATTCAAAGAGAGTGATTTGCCAGCTCCTTTCATTCAGTCAGGAGCTTCAAACATTTCTGGTATATGAATAACATGTTTTTCAATGGCAAAAATCAATGAATATTGTAAATGCACAAACAGTAATTTCTCCGCATTGCAAGGTGCAATTCTGAAATTTTTTGCTTTTTCCTGCTCCTCTTAGCATGATAAAGAAGATTCAAAGAGAGTGAGATGCCAGCTCCTTTCATTCAGTCAGTAGCTTCAATCATTTCTGGACGTTTTTCAATGGCAAAAATCAATGAATATTGTAAATGCACAAACAGTAATTTCTCCGCATTGCAAGGTGCAATTCTGAAATTTTTTGCTTTTTCCTGCTCCTCTTAGCATGATAAAGAAGATTCAAAGAGAGTGAGATGCCAGCTCTTTTCATTCAGTCAGTAGCTTCAATCATTTCTGGACGTTTTTCAATGGCAAAAATCAATGAATATTGTAAATGCACAAACAGTAATTTCTCCGCATTGCAAGGTGCAATTCTGAAATTTTTTGCTTTTTCCTGCTCCTCTTAGCATGATAAACAAGATTCAAAGAGAGTGAGATGCCAGCTCCTTTCATTCAGTCAGTAGCTTCAATCATTTCTGGACGTTTTTCAATGGCAAAAATCATTGAATATTGTAAATGCACAAACAGTAATTTCTCCGCATTGCAAGGTGCAATTCTGAAATTTTTTACTTTTTCCTGCTCCTCTTAGCATGATAAAGAAGATTCAAAGAGAGTGAGATGCCAGCTCCTTTCATTCAGTCAGTAGCTTCAATCATTTCTGGTATATGAATAACATGATGTTTTTCAATCGCAAAAATCAATGAATATTGTAAATGCACAAACAGTAATTTCTCCGCATTGCAAGGTGCAATTCTGAAATTTTTTGCTTTTTCCTGCTCCTCTTAGCATGATAAAGAAGATTCAAAGAGAGTGAGATGCCAGCTCCTTTCATTCAGTCAGTAGCTTCAATCATTTCTGGATGTTTTTCAATGGCAAAAATCAATGAATATTGTAAATGCACAAACAGTAATTTCTCCGCATTGCAAGGTGCAATTCTGAAATTTTTTGCTTTTTCCTGCTCCTCTTAGCATGATAAAGAAGATTCAAAGAGAGTGAGATGCCAGCTCCTTTCCTTCAGTCAGTAGCTTCAATCATTTCTGGTATATGAATAACATGATGTTTTTCAATGGCAAAAATCAATGAATTTTGTAAATGCACAAACAATAATTTCTCCGCATTGCAAGGTGCAATTCTGAAATTTTTTGCTTTTTCCTGCTCCTCTTAGCATGATAAAGAAGATTCAAAGAGAGTGCGATGCCAGCTCCTTTCCTTCAGTCAGTAGCGTCAATCATTTCTGGCATATGAATAACATGATGTTTTTCAATGGCAAAAATCAATGAATATTGTAAATGCACAAACAGTAATTTCTCCGCATTGCAAGGTGCAATTCTGAAATTTTTTGCTTTTTACTGCTCCTCTTAGCATGATAAAGAAGATTCAAAGAGAGTGAGATGCCAGCTCCTTTCATTCAGTCAGTAGCTTCAATCATTTCTGGACGTTTTTCAATGGCAAAAATAAATGAATATTGTAAATGCACAAACAGTAATTTCTCCGCATTGCAAGGTGCAATTCTGAAATTTTTTGCTTTTTCCTGCTCCTCTTAGCATGATAAAGAAGATTCAAAGAGAGTGAGATGCCAGCTCCTTTCATTCAGTCAGTAGCTTCAAACATTTCTGGTATATGAATAACATGATGTTTTTCAATGGCAAAAATCAATGAATATTGTAAATGCACAAACAGTAATTTCTCCGCATTGCAAGGTGCAATTCTGAAATTTTTTGCTTTTTCCTGCTCCTCTTAGCATGATAAAGAAGATTCAAAGAGAGTGAGATGCCAGCTCCTTTCATTCAGTCAGTAGCTTCAATCATTTCTGGACATTTTTCAATGGCAAAAATCAATGAATATTGTAAATGCACAAACAGTAATTTCTCCGCATTGCAAGGTGCAATTCTGAAATTTTTTGCTTTTTCCTGCTCCTCTTAGCATGATAAAGAAGATTCAAAGAGAGTGAGATGCCAGCTCCTTTCATTCAGTCAGTAGCTTCAATCATTTCTGGACGTTTTTCAATGGCAAAAATCAATGAATATTGTAAATGCACAAACAGTAATTTCTCCGCATTGCAAGGTGCAATTCTGAAATTTTTTGCTTTTTCCTGCTCCTCTTAGCATGATAAAGAAGATTCAAAGAGAGTGAGGTGCCAGCTCCTTTCATTCAGTCAGGAGCTTCAAACATTTCTGGTATATGAATAACATGTTTTTCAATGGCAAAAATCAATGAATATTGTAAATGCACAAACAGTAATTTCTCCGCATTGCAAGGTGCAATTCTGAAATTTTTTGCTTTTTCCTGCTCCTCTTAGCATGATAAAGAAGATTCAAAGAGAGTGAGATGCCAGCTCCTTTCATTCAGTCAGTAGCTTCAATCATTTCTGGACGTTCTTCAATGGCAAAAATCAATGAATATTGTAAATGCACAAACTGTAATTTCTCCGCATTGCAAGGTGCAATTCTGAAATTTTTTGCTTTTTCCTGCTCCTCTTAGCATGATAAACAAGATTCAAAGAGAGTGAGATGCCAGCTCCTTTCATTCAGTCAGTAGCTTCAATCATTTCTGGACGTTTTTCAATGGCAAAAATCATTGAATATTGTAAATGCACAAACAGTAATTTCTCCGCATTGCAAGGTGCAATTCTGAAATTTTTTACTTTTTCCTGCTCCTCTTAGCATGATAAAGAAGATTCAAAGAGAGTGAGATGCCAGCTCCTTTCATTCAGTCAGTAGCTTCAATCATTTCTGGTATATTAATAACATGATGTTTTTCAATCGCAAAAATCAATGAATATTGTAAATGCACAAACAGTAATTTCTCCGCATTGCAAGGTGCAATTCTGAAATTTTTTGCTTTTTCCTGCTTCTCTTAGCATGATAAAGAAGATTCAAAGAGAGTGAGATGCCAGCTCCTTTCATTCAGTCAGTAACTTCAATCATTTCTGGACGTTTTTCAATGGCAAAAATCAATGAATATTGTAAATGCACAAACAGTAATTTCTCCGCATTGCAAGGTGCAATTCTGAAATTTTTTGCTTTTTCCTGCTCCTCTTAGCATGATAAAGAAGATTCAAAGAGAGTGAGATGCCAGCTCCTTTCATTCAGTCAGTAGCTTCAATCATTTCTGGTATATGAATAACATGATGTTTTTCAATGGCAAAAATCAATGAATATTGTAAATGCACAAACTGTAATTTCTCCGCATTGCAAGGTGCAATTCTGAAATTTTTTGCTTTTTCCTGCTCCTCTTAGCATGATAAAGAAGATTCAAAGAGAGTGAGATGCCAGCTCCTTTCATTCAGTCAGTAGCTTCAATCATTTCTGGACGTTTTTCAATGGCAAAAATCAATGAATATTGTAAATGCACAAACAGTAATTTCTCCGCATTGCAAGGTGCAATTCTGAAATTTTTTGCTTTTTCCTGCTCCTCTTAGCATGATAAACAAGATTCAAAGAGAGTGAGATGCCAGCTCCTTTCATTCAGTCAGTAACTTCAATCATTTCTGGACGTTTTTCAATGGCAAAAATCAATGAATATTGTAAATGCACAAACAGTAATTTCTGCGCATTGCAAGGTGCAATTCTGAAATTTTTTACTTTTTCCTGCTCCTCTTAGCATGATAAAGAAGATTCAAAGAGAGTGAGATGCCAGCTCCTTTCATTCAGTCAGTAGCTTCAATCATTTCTGGTATATGAATAACATGATGTTTTTCAATCGCAAAAATCAATGAATATTGTAAATGCACAAACAGTAATTTCTCCGCATTGCAAGGTGCAATTCTGAAATTTTTTGCTTTTTCCTGCTCCTCTTAGCATGATAAAGAAGATTCAAAGAGAGTGAGATGCCAGCTCCTTTCATTCAGTCAGTAGCTTCAATCATTTCTGGACGTTTTTCAATGGCAAAAATCAATGAATATTGTAAATGCACAAACTGTAATTTCTCCGCATTGCAAGGTGCAATTCTGAAATTTTTTGCTTTTTCCTGCTCCTCTTAGCATGATAAAGAAGATTCAAAGAGAGTGAGATGCCAGCTCCTTTCATTCAGTCAGTAGCTTCAATCATTTCTGGTATATGAATAACATGATGTTTTTCAATAGCAAAAATCAATGAATATTGTAAATGCACAAACAGTAATTTCTCCGCATTGCAAGTTGCAATTCTGAAATTTTTTGCTTTTTCCTGCTCCTCTTAGCATGATAAAGAAGATTCAAAGAGAGTGAGATGCCAGCTCCTTTCATTCAGTCAGTAGCTTCAATCATTTCTGGACGTTTTTCAATGGCAAAAATCAATGAATATTGTAAATGCACAAACAGTAATTTCTCCGCATTGCAAGGTGCAATTCTGAAATTTTTTGCTTTTTCCTGCTCCTCTTAGCATGATAAACAAGATTCAAAGAGAGTGAGATGCCAGCTCCTTTCATTCAGTCAGTAGCTTCAATCATTTCTGGACGTTTTTCAATGGCAAAAATCATTGAATATTGTAAATGCACAAACAGTAATTTCTCCGCATTGCAAGGTGCAATTCTGAAATTTTTTACTTTTTCCTGCTCCTCTTAGCATGATAAAGAAGATTCAAAGAGAGTGAGATGCCAGCTCTTTTCATTCAGTCAGTAGCTTCAATCATTTCTGGTATATTAATAACATGATGTTTTTCAATCGCAAAAATCAATGAATATTGTAAATGCACAAACAGTAATTTCTAAGCATTGCAAGGTGCAATTCTGAAATTTTTTGCTTTTTCCTGCTCCTCTTAGCATGATAAAGAAGATTCAAAGAGAGTGAGATGCCAGCTCCTTTCATTCAGTCAGTAGCTTCAATCATTTCTGGACGTTTTTCAATGGCAAAAATCAATGAATATTGTAAATGCACAAACAGTAATTTCTCCGCATTGCAAGGTGCAATTCTGAAATTTTTTGCTTTTTCCTGCTCCTCTTAGCATGATAAAGAAGATTCAAAGAGAGTGAGATGCCAGCTCCTTTCATTCAGTCAGTAGCTTCAATCATTTCTGGTATATGAATAACATGATGTTTTTCAATGGCAAAAATCAATGAATATTGTAAATGCACAAACAGTAATTTCTCCGCATTGCAAGGTGCAATTCTGAAATTTTTTGCTTTTTCCTGCTCCTCTTAGCATGATAAAGAAGATTCAAAGAGAGTGAGATGCCAGCTCCTTTCATTCAGTCAGTAGCTTCAATCATTTCTGGACGTTTTTCAATGGCAAAAATCAATGAATATTGTAAATGCACAAACATTAATTTCTCCGCATTGCAAGGTGCAATTCTGAAATTTTTTGCTTTTTCCTGCTCCTCTTAGCATGATAAACAAGATTCAAAGAGAGTGAGATGCCAGCTCCTTTCATTCAGTCAGTAACTTCAATCATTTCTGGACGTTTTTCAATGGCAAAAATCATTGAATATTGTAAATGCACAAACAGTAATTTCTCCGCATTGCAAGGTGCAATTCTGAAATTTTTTACTTTTTCCTGCTCCTCTTAGCATGATAAAGAAGATTCAAAGAGTGTGAGATGCCAGCTCCTTTCATTCAGTCAGTAGCTTCAATCATTTCTGGACGTTTTTCAATGGCAAAAATCATTGAATATTGTAAATGCACAAACAGTAATTTCTCCGCATTGCAAGGTGCAATTCTGAAATTTTTTACTTTTTCCTGCTCCTCTTAGCATGATAAAGAAGATTCAAAGAGAGTGAGATGCCAGCTCCTTTCATTCAGTCAGTAGCTTCAATCATTTCTGGTATATGAATAACATGATGTTTTTCAATCGCAAAAATCAATGAATATTGTAAATGCACAAACAGTAATTTCTCCGCATTGCAAGGTGCAATTCTGAAATTTTTTGCTTTTTCCTGCTCCTCTTAGCATGATAAAGAAGATTCAAAGAGAGTGAGATGCCAGCTCCTTTCATTCAGTCAGTAGCTTCAATCATTTCTGGATGTTTTTCAATGGCAAAAATCAATGAATATTGTAAATGCACAAACAGTAATTTCTCCGCATTGCAAGGTGCAATTCTGAAATTTTTTGCTTTTTCCTGCTCCTCTTAGCATGATAAAGAAGATTCAAAGAGAGTGAGATGCCAGCTCCTTTCCTTCAGTCAGTAGCTTCAATCATTTCTGGTATATGAATAACATGATGTTTTTCAATGGCAAAAATCAATGAATTTTGTAAATGCACAAACAGTAATTTCTCCGCATTGCAAGGCGCAATTCTGAAATTTTTTGCTTTTTCCTGCTCCTCTTAGCATGATAAAGAAGATTCAAAGAGAGTGAGATGCCAGCTCCTTTCATTCAGTCAGTAGCTTCAATCATTTCTGGACATTTTTCAATGGCAAAAATCAATGAATATTGTAAATGCACAAACAGTAATTTCTCCGCATTGCAAGGTGCAATTCTGAAATTTTTTGCTTTTTCCTGCTCCTCTTAGCATGATAAAGAAGATTCAAAGAGAGTGAGATGCCAGCTCCTTTCATTCAGTCAGTAACTTCAATCATTTCTGGACGTTTTTCAATGGCAAAAATCAATGAATATTGTAAATGCACAAACAGTAATTTCTCCGCATTGCAAGGTGCAATTCTGAAATTTTTTGCTTTTTCCTGCTCCTCTTAGCATGATAAAGAAGATTCAAAGAGAGTGATATGCCAGCTCCTTTCATTCAGTCAGTACCTTCAATCATTTCTGGACGTTTTTCAATGGCAAAAATCAATGAATATTGTAAATGCACAAACAGTAATTTCTCCGCATTGCAAGGTGCAATTCTGAAATTTTTTGCTTTTTCCTGCTCCTCTTAGCATGATAAAGAAGATTCAAAGAGAGTGAGATGCCAGCTCCTTTCATTCAGTAAGTAGCTTCAATCATTTCTGGACGTTTTTCAATGGCAAAAATCAATGAATATTGTAAATGCACAAACTGTAATTTCTCCGCATTGCAAGGTGCAATTCTGAAATTTTTTGCTTTTTCCTGCTCCTCTTAGCATGATAAACAAGATTCAAAGAGAGTGAGATGCCAGCTCCTTTCATTCAGTCAGTAGCTTCAATCATTTCTGGACGTTTTTCAATGGCAAAAATCATTGAATATTGTAAATGCACAAACAGTAATTTCTCCGCATTGCAAGGTGCAATTCTGAAATTTTTTACTTTTTCCTGCTCCTCTTAGCATGATAAAGAAGATTCAAAGAGAGTGAGATGCCAGCTCTTTTCATTCAGTCAGTAGCTTCAATCATTTCTGGTATATTAATAACATGATGTTTTTCAATCGCAAAAATCAATGAATATTGTAAATGCACAAACAGTAATTTCTAAGCATTGCAAGGTGCAATTCTGAAATTTTTTGCTTTTTCCTGCTCCTCTTAGCATGATAAAGAAGATTCAAAGAGAGTGAGATGCCAGCTCCTTTCATTCAGTCAGTAGCTTCAATCATTTCTGGACGTTTTTCAATGGCAAAAATCAATGAATATTGTAAATGCACAAACAGTAATTTCTCCGCATTGCAAGGTGCAATTCTGAAATTTTTTGCTTTTTCCTGCTCCTCTTAGCATGATAAAGAAGATTCAAAGAGAGTGAGATGCCAGCTCCTTTCATTCAGTCAGTAGCTTCAATCATTTCTGGTATATGAATAACATGATGTTTTTCAATGGCAAAAATCAATGAATATTGTAAATGCACAAACAGTAATTTCTCCGCATTGCAAGGTGCAATTCTGAAATTTTTTGCTTTTTCCTGCTCCTCTTAGCATGATAAAGAAGATTCAAAGAGAGTGAGATGCCAGCTCCTTTCATTCAGTCAGTAGCTTCAATCATTTCTGGACGTTTTTCAATGGCAAAAATCAATGAATATTGTAAATGCACAAACATTAATTTCTCCGCATTGCAAGGTGCAATTCTGAAATTTTTTGCTTTTTCCTGCTCCTCTTAGCATGATAAACAAGATTCAAAGAGAGTGAGATGCCAGCTCCTTTCATTCAGTCAGTAACTTCAATCATTTCTGGACGTTTTTCAATGGCAAAAATCATTGAATATTGTAAATGCACAAACAGTAATTTCTCCGCATTGCAAGGTGCAATTCTGAAATTTTTTACTTTTTCCTGCTCCTCTTAGCATGATAAAGAAGATTCAAAGAGTGTGAGATGCCAGCTCCTTTCATTCAGTCAGTAGCTTCAATCATTTCTGGACGTTTTTCAATGGCAAAAATCATTGAATATTGTAAATGCACAAACAGTAATTTCTCCGCATTGCAAGGTGCAATTCTGAAATTTTTTACTTTTTCCTGCTCCTCTTAGCATGATAAAGAAGATTCAAAGAGAGTGAGATGCCAGCTCCTTTCATTCAGTCAGTAGCTTCAATCATTTCTGGTATATGAATAACATGATGTTTTTCAATCGCAAAAATCAATGAATATTGTAAATGCACAAACAGTAATTTCTCCGCATTGCAAGGTGCAATTCTGAAATTTTTTGCTTTTTCCTGCTCCTCTTAGCATGATAAAGAAGATTCAAAGAGAGTGAGATGCCAGCTCCTTTCATTCAGTCAGTAGCTTCAATCATTTCTGGATGTTTTTCAATGGCAAAAATCAATGAATATTGTAAATGCACAAACAGTAATTTCTCCGCATTGCAAGGTGCAATTCTGAAATTTTTTGCTTTTTCCTGCTCCTCTTAGCATGATAAAGAAGATTCAAAGAGAGTGAGATGCCAGCTCCTTTCCTTCAGTCAGTAGCTTCAATCATTTCTGGTATATGAATAACATGATGTTTTTCAATGGCAAAAATCAATGAATTTTGTAAATGCACAAACAGTAATTTCTCCGCATTGCAAGGCGCAATTCTGAAATTTTTTGCTTTTTCCTGCTCCTCTTAGCATGATAAAGAAGATTCAAAGAGAGTGAGATGCCAGCTCCTTTCATTCAGTCAGTAGCTTCAATCATTTCTGGACATTTTTCAATGGCAAAAATCAATGAATATTGTAAATGCACAAACAGTAATTTCTCCGCATTGCAAGGTGCAATTCTGAAATTTTTTGCTTTTTCCTGCTCCTCTTAGCATGATAAAGAAGATTCAAAGAGAGTGAGATGCCAGCTCCTTTCATTCAGTCAGTAACTTCAATCATTTCTGGACGTTTTTCAATGGCAAAAATCAATGAATATTGTAAATGCACAAACAGTAATTTCTCCGCATTGCAAGGTGCAATTCTGAAATTTTTTGCTTTTTCCTGCTCCTCTTAGCATGATAAAGAAGATTCAAAGAGAGTGATATGCCAGCTCCTTTCATTCAGTCAGTACCTTCAATCATTTCTGGACGTTTTTCAATGGCAAAAATCAATGAATATTGTAAATGCACAAACAGTAATTTCTCCGCATTGCAAGGTGCAATTCTGAAATTTTTTGCTTTTTCCTGCTCCTCTTAGCATGATAAAGAAGATTCAAAGAGAGTGAGATGCCAGCTCCTTTCATTCAGTAAGTAGCTTCAATCATTTCTGGACGTTTTTCAATGGCAAAAATCAATGAATATTGTAAATGCACAAACTGTAATTTCTCCGCATTGCAAGGTGCAATTCTGAATTTTTTTGCTTTTTCCTGCTCCTCTTAGCATGATAAAGAAGATTCAAAGAGAGTGAGATGCCAGCTCCTTTCATTCAGTCAGTAGCTTCAATCATTTCTGGTATATGAATAACATGATGTTTTTCAATAGCAAAAATCAATGAATATTGTAAATGCACAAACAGTAATTTCTCCGCATTGCAAGGTGCAATTCTGAAATTTTTTGCTTTTTCCTGCTCCTCTTAGCATGATAAAGAAGATTCAAAGAGAGTGAGATGCCAGCTCCTTTCAATCAGTCAGTAGCTTCAATCATTTCTGGACGTTTTTCAATGGCAAAAATCAATGAATATTGTAAATGCACAAACAGTAATTTCTCCGCATTGCAAGGTGCAATTCTGAAATTTTTTGCTTTTTCCTGCTCCTCTTAGCATGATAAACAAGATTCAAAGAGAGTGAGATGCCAGCTCCTTTCATTCAGTCAGTAGCTTCAATCATTTCTGGACGTTTTTCAATGGCAAAAATCATTGAATATTGTAAATGCACAAGCAGTAATTTCTCCGCATTGCAAGGTGCAATTCTGAAATTTTTTACTTTTTCCTGCTCCTCTTAGCATGATAAAGAAGATTCAAAGAGAGTGAGATGCCAGCTCCTTTCATTCAGTCAGTAGCTTCAATCATTTCTGGTATATGAATAACATGATGTTTTTCAATGGCAAAAATCAATGAATATTGTAAATGCACAAACAGTAATTTCTCCGCATTGCAAGGTGCAATTCTGAAATTTTTTGCTTTTTCCTGCTCCTCTTAGCATGATAAAGAAGATTCAAAGAGAGTGAGATGCCAGCTCCTTTCATTCAGTCAGTAGCTTCAAACATTTCTGGTATATGAATAACATGATGTTTTTCAATGGCAAAAATCAATGAATATTGTAAATGCACAAACAGTAATTTCTCCGCATTGCAAGGTGCAAGTCTGAAATTTTTTGCTTTTTCCTGCTCCTCTTAGTATGATAAAGAAGATTCAAAGAGAGTGAGATGCCAGCTACTTTCATTCAGTCAGTAGCTTCAATCATTTCTGGACGTTTTTCAATGGTAAAAATCAATGAATATTGTAAATGCACAAACAGTAATTTCTCCACATTGCAAGGTGCAATTCTGAAATTTTTTGCTTTTTCCTGCTCCTCTTAGCATGATAAAGAAGATTCAAAGAGAGTGAGATGCCAGCTCCTTTCATTCAGTCAGTAGCTTCAAACATTTCTGGTATATGAATAACATGATGTTTTTCAATGGCAAAAATCAATGAATATTGTAAATGCACAAACAGTAATTTCTCCGCATTGCAAGGTGCAATTCTGAAATTTTTTGCTTTTTCCTGCTCCTCTTAGCATGATAAAGAAGATTCAAAGAGAGTGAGATGCCAGCTTCTTTCATTCAGTCAGTAGCTTCAATCATTTCTGGATGTTTTTCAATGGCAAAAATCAATGAATATTGTAAATGCACAAACTGTAATTTCTCCGCATTGCAAGGTGCAATTCTGAAATTTTTTGCTTTTTCCTGCTCCTCTTAGCATGATAAAGAAGATTCAAAGAGAGTGAGATGCCAGCTCCTTTCATTCAGTCAGTACCTTCAATCATTTCTGGACGTTTTTCAATGGCAAAAATCAATGAATATTGTAAATGCACAAACAGTAATTTCTCCGCATTGCAAGGTGCAATTCTGAAATTTTTTGCTTTTTCCCGCTCCTCTTAGCATGATAAAGAAGATTCAAAGAGAGTGAGGTGCCAGCTCCTTTCATTCAGTCAGTAGCTTCAAACATTTCTGGACGTTTTTCAATGGCAAAAATCAATGAATATTGTAAATGCACAAACAGTAATTTCTCCGCATTGCAAGGTGCAATTCTGAAATTTTTTGCTTTTTCCTGCTCCTCTTAGCATGATAAAGAAGATTCAAAGAGAGTGAGATGCCAGCTCCTTTCATTCAGTCAGTACCTTCAATCATTTCTGGACGTTTTTCAATGGCAAAAATCAATGAATATTGTAAATGCACAAACAGTAATTTCTCCGCATTGCAAGGTGCAATTCTGAAATTTTTTGCTTTTTCCCGCTCCTATTAGCATGATAAAGAAGATTCAAAGAGAGTGAGGTGCCAGCTCCTTTCATTCAGTCAGTAGCTTCAAACATTTCTGGTATATGAATAACATGTTTTTCAATGGCAAAAATCAATGAATATTGTAAATGCACAAACAGTAATTTCTCCGCATTGCAAGGTGCAATTCTGAAATTTTTTGCTTTTTCCTGCTCCTCTTAGCATGATAAAGAAGATTCAAAGAGAGTGAGATGCCAGCTCCTTTCATTCAGTCAGTAGCTTCAATCATTTCTGGACGTTTTTCAATGGCAAAAATCAATGAATATTGTAAATGCACAAACAGTAATTTCTCCGCATTGCAAGGTGCAATTCTGAAATTTTATGCTTTTTCCTGCTCCTCTTAGCATGATAAAGAAGATTCAAAGAGAGTGAGATGCCAGCTCCTTTCATTCAGTCAGTAGCTTCAATCATTTCTGGACGTTTTTCAATGGCAAAAATCAATGAATATTATAAATGCACAAACAGTAATTTCTCCGCATTGCAAGGTGCAATTCAGAAATTTTTTGCTTTTTCCTGCTCCTCTTAGCATGATAAAGAAGATTCAAAGAGAGTGAGATGCCAGCTCCTTTCATTCAGTCAGTAGCTTCAAACATTTCTGGTATATGAATAACATGATGTTTTTCAATGGCAAAAATCAATGAATATTGTAAATGCACAAACAGTAATTTCTCCGCATTACAAGGTGCAAGTCTGAAATTTTTTGCTTTTTCCTGCTCCTCTTAGCATGATAAAGAAGATTCAAAGAGAGTGAGATGCCAGCTACTTTCATTCAGTCAGTAGCTTCAATCATTTCTGGACGTTTTTCAATGGTAAAAATCAATGAATATTGTAAATGCACAAACAGTAATTTCTCCACATTGCAATGTGCAATTCTAAAATTTTTTGCTTTTTCCTGCTCCTCTTAGCATGATAAAGAAGATTCAAAGAGAGTGAGATGCCAGCTCCTTTCATTCAGTCAGTACCTTCAATCATTTCTGGACGTTTTTCAATGGCAAAAATCAATGAATATTGTAAATGCACAAACAGTAATTTCTCCGCATTGCAAGGTGCAATTCTGAAATTTTTTGCTTTTTCCTGCTCCTCTTAGCATGATAAAGGAGATTCAAAGAGAGTGAGATGCCAGCTCCTTTCATTCAGTCAGTAGCTTCAAACATTTCTGGTATATGAATAACATGATGTTTTTCAATGGCAAAAATCAATGAATATTGTAACTGCACAAACAGTAATTTCTCCGCATTGCAAGGTGCATGTCTGAAATTTTTTGCTTTTTCCTGCTCCTCTTAGCATGATAAAGAAGATTCAAAGAGAGTGAGATGCCAGCTCCTTTCATTCAGTCAGTAGCTTCAAACATTTCTGGTATATGAATAACATGATGTTTTTCAATGGCAAAAATCAATGAATATTGTAAATGCACAAACAGTAATTTCTCCGCATTGCAAGGTGCAAGTCTGAAATTTTTTGCTTTTTCCTGCTCCGCTTAGCATGATAAAGAAGATTCAAAGAGAGTGAGATGCCAGCTACTTTCATTCAGTCAGTAGCTTAAATCATTTCTGGACGTTTTTCAATGGTAAAAATCAATGAATATTGTAAATGCACAAACAGTAATTTCTCCACATTGCAAGGTGCAATTCTGAAATTTTTTGCTTTTTCCTGCTCCTCTTAGCATGATAAAGAAGATTCAAAGAGAGTGAGATGCCAGCTCCTTTCATTCAGTCAGTATCTTCAAACATTTCTGGTATATGAATAACATGATGTTTTTCAATGGCAAAAATCAATGAATATTGTAAATGCACAAACAGTAATTTCTCCGCATTGCAAGGTGCAATTCTGAAATTTTTTGCTTTTTCCTGCTCCTCTTAGTATGATAAAGAAGATTCAAAGAGAGTGAGATTCCAGCTTCTTTCATTCAGTCAGTAGCTTCAATCATTTCTGGATGTTTTTCAATGGCAAAAATCAATGAATATTGTAAATGCACAAACTGTAATTTCTCCGCATTGCAAGGTGCAATTCTGAAATTTTTTGCTTTTTCCTGCTCCTCTTAGCATGATAAAGAAGATTCAAAGAGAGTGAGATGCCAGCTCCTTTCATTCAGTCAGTAGCTTCAATCATTTCTGGACGTTTTTCAATGGCAAAAATCAATGAATATTGTAAATGCACAAACAGTAATTTCTCCGCATTGCAAGGTGCAATTCTGAAATTTTTTGCTTTTTCCTGCTCCTCTTAGCATGATAAAGAAGATTCAAAGAGAGTGAGATGCCAGCTCCTTTCATTCAGTCAGTAGCTTCAATCATTTCTGGACGTTTTTCAATGGCAAAAATCAATGAATATTGTAAATGCACAAACAGTAATTTCTCCGCATTGCAAGGTGCAATTCTGAAATTTTTTGCTTTTTCCCGCTCCTCTTAGCATGATAAAGAAGATTCAAAGAGAGTGAGGTGCCAGCTCCTTTCATTCAGTCAGTAGCTTCAAACATTTCTGGTATATGAATAACATGTTTTTCAATGGCAAAAATCAATGAATATTGTAAATGCACAAACAGTAATTTCTCCGCATTGCAAGGTGCAATTCTGAAATTTTTTGCTTTTTCCTGCTCCTCTTAGCATGATAAAGAAGATTCAAAGAGAGTGAGATGCCAGCTCCTTTCAATCAGTCAGTAGCTTCAATCATTTCTGGACGTTTTTCAATGGCAAAAATCAATGAATATTGTAAATGCACAAACAGTAATTTCTCCGCATTGCAAGGTGCAATTCTGAAATTTTTTGCTTTTTCCTGCTCCTCTTAGCATGATAAAGAAGATTCAAAGAGAGTGAGATGCCAGCTCCTTTTTTTCAGTCAGTAGCTTCAATCATTTCTGGACGTTTTTCAATGGCAAAAATCAATGAATATTGTAAATGCACAAACAGTAATTTCTCCGCATTGCAAGGTGCAATTCTGAAATTTTTTGCTTTTTCCTGCTCCTCTTAACATGATAAAGAAGATTCAAAGAGAGTGAGATGCCAGCTCCTTTCATTCAGTCAGTAGCTTCAAACATTTCTGGTATATGAATAACATGATGTTTTTCAATGGCAAAAATCAATGAATATTGTAAATGCACAAACAGTAATTTCTCCGCATTGCAAGGTGCAAGTCTGAAATTTTTTGCTTTTTCCTGCTCCTCTTAGCATGATAAAGAAGATTCAAAGAGAGTGAGATGCCAGCTACTTTCATTCAGTCAGTAGCTTCAATCATTTCTGGACGTTTTTCAATGGTAAAAATCAATGAATATTGTAAATGCACAAACAGTAATTTCTCCACATTGCAATGTGCAATTCTAAAATTTTTTGCTTTTTCCTGCTCCTCTTAGCATGGTAAAGAAGATTCAAAGAGAGTGAGATGCCAGCTCCTTTCATTCAGTCAGTAGCTTCAAACATTTCTGGTATATGAATAACATGATGTTTTTCAATGGCAAAAATCAATGAATATTGTAAATGCACAAACAGTAATTTCTCCGCATTGCAAGGTGCAATTCTGAAATTTTTTGCTTTTTCCTGCTCCTCTTAGCATGATAAAGAAGATTCAAAGAGAGTGAGATGGCAACTCCTTTCATTCAGTCAGTAGCTTCAAACATTTCTGGTATATGAATAACATGATGTTTTTCAATGGCAAAAATCAATGAATATTGTAAATGCACAAACAGTAATTTCTCCGCATTGCAAGGTGCAATTCTGAAATTTTTTGCTTTTTCCTGCTCCTCTTAGCATGATAAAGAATATTCAAAGAGAGTGAGATGCCAGCTCCTTTCATTCAGTCAGTAGCTTCAATCATTTCTGGACGTTTTTCAATGGCAAAAATCAATGAATATTGTAAATGCACAAACAGTAATTTCTCCGCATTGCAAGGTGCAATTCTGAAATTTTTTGCTTTTTCCTGCTCCTCTTAGCATGATAAAGAAGATTCAAAGAGAGTGAGATGCCAGCTCCTTTCATTCAGTCAGTACCTTCAATCATTTCTGGACATTTTTCAATGGCAAAAATCAATGAATATTGTAAATGCACAAACAGTAATTTCTCCGCATTGCAAGGTGCAATTCTGAAATTTTTTGCTTTTTCCCGCTCCTCTTAGCATGATAAAGAAGATTCAAAGAGAGTGAGTTGCCAGCTCCTTTCATTCAGTCAGTAGCTTCTAACATTTCTGGTATATGAATAACATGTTTTTCAATGGCAAAAATCAATGAATATTGTAAATGCACAAACAGTAATTTCTCCGCATTGCAGGGTGCAATTCTGAAATTTTTTGCTTTTTCCTGCTCCTCTTAGCATGATAAAGAAGATTCAAAGAGAGTGAGATGCCAGCTCCTTTCATTCAGTCAGTAGCTTCAATCATTTCTGGACGTTTTTCAATGGCAAAAATCAATGAATATTGTAAATGCACAAACAGTAATTTCTCCGCATTGCAAGGTGCAATTCTGAAATTTTTTGCTTTTTCCTGCTCCTCTTAGCATGATAAAGAAGATTCAAAGAGAGTGAGATGCCAGCTCCTTTCATTCAGTCAGTAGCTTCAATCATTTCTGGACGTTTTTCAATGGCAAAAATCAATGAATATTGTAAATGCACAAACAGTAATTTCTCCGCATTGCAAGGTGCAATTCTGAAATTTTTTGCTTTTTCCTGCTCCTCTTAGCATGATAAAGAAGATTCAAAGAGAGTGAGATGCCAGCTCCTTTGATTCAGTCAGTAGCTTCAAACATTTCTGGTATATGAATAACATGATGTTTTTCAATGGCAAAAATCAATGAATATTGTAAATGCACAAACAGTAATTTCTCCGCATTGCAAGGTGCAAGTCTGAAATTTTTTGCTTTTTCCTGCTCCTCTTAGCATGATAAAGAAGATTCAAAGAGAGTGAGATGCCAGCTACTTTCATTCAGTCAGTAGCTTCAATCATTTCTGGACGTTTTTCAATGGTAAAAATCAATGAATATTGTAAATGCACAAACAGTAATTTCTCCATATTGCAAGGTGCAATTCTGAAATTTTTTGCTTTTTCCTGCTCCTCTTAGCATGATAAAGAAGATTCAAAGAGAGTGAGATGCCAGCTCCTTTCATTCAGTCAGTAGCTTCAAACATTTCTGGTATATGAATAACATGATGTTTTTCAATGGCAAAAATCAATGAATATTGTAAATGCACAAACAGTAATTTCTCCGCATTGCAAGGTGCAAGTCTGAAATTTTTTGCTTTTTCCTGCTCCTCTTAGCATGATAAAGAAGATTCAAAGAGAGTGAGATGCCAGCTACTTTCATTCAGTCAGTAGCTTCAATCATTTCTGGACGTTTTTCAATGGTAAAAATCAATGAATATTGTAAATGCACAAACAGTAATTTCTCCACATTGCAAGGTGCAATTCTGAAATTTTTTGCTTTTTCCTGCTCCTCTTAGCATGATAAAGAAGATTCAAAGAGAGTGAGATGCCAGCTCCTTTCATTCAGTCAGTAGCTTCAAACATTTCTGGTATATGAATAACATGATGTTTTTCAAAGGCAAAAATCAATGAATATTGTAAATGCACAAACAGTAATTTCTCCACATTGCAAGGTGCAATTCTGAAATTTTTTGCTTTTTCCTGCTCCTCTTAGCATGATAAAGAAGATTCAAAGAGAGTGAGATGCCAGCTCCTTTCATTCAGTCAGTAGCTTCAAACATTTCTGGTATATGAATAACATGATGTTTTTCAATGGCAAAAATCAATGAATATTGTAAATGCACAAACAGTAATTTCTCCGCATTGCAAGGTGCAATTCTGAAATTTTTTTTCTTTTTCCTGCTCCTCTTAGCATGATAAAGAAGATTCAAAGAGAGTGAGATGCCAGCTCCTTTCATTCAGTCAGTAGCTTCAATCATTTCTGGACGTTTTTCAATGGCAAAAATCATTGAATATTATAAATGCACAAACAGTAATTTCTCCGCATTGCAAGGTGCAATTCTGAAATTTTTTACTTTTTCCTGCTCCTCTTAGCATGATAAAGAAGATTCAAAGAGAGTGAGATGCCAGCTCCTTTCATTCAGTCAGTAGCTTCAATCATTTCTGGTATATGAATAACATGATGTTTTTCAATGGCAAAAATCAATGAATATTGTAAATGCACAAACAGTAATTTCTCCGCATTGCAAGGTGCAATTCTGAAATTTTTTGCTTTTTCCTGCTCCTCTTAGCATGATAAAGAAGATTCAAAGAGAGTGAGATGCCAGCTCCTTTCATTCAGTCAGTAGCTTCAATCATTTCTGGACGTTTTTCAATGGCAAAAATCAATGAATATTGTAAATGCACAAACAGTAATTTCTCCGCATTGCAAGGTGCAATTCTGAAATTTTTTGCTTTTTCCTGCTCCTCTTAGCATGATAAAGAAGATTCAAAGAGAGTGAGATGCCATTGAAAAACGTCCAGAAATGATTGAAGCTACTGACTGAATGAAAGCAAAAAATTTCAGAATTGCACCTTGCAATGCGGAGAAATTACTGTTTGTTCATTTACAATATTCATTGATTTTTGCCATTGAAAAACATCATGTTATTCATATACCAGAAATGTTTGAAGCTACTGACTGAATGAAAGGAGCTGACATCTCACTCTCTTTGAATCTTCTTTATCATGCTAAGAGGAGCAGGAAAAAGCAAAAAATTTCAGAATTGCACCTTGCAATGCGGAGAAATTACTGTTTGTGCATTTACAATATTCATTGATTTTTGCCATTGAAAAACGTCCAGAAATGATTGAAGCTACTGACTGAATGAAAGGAGCTGGCATCTCACTCTCTTTGAATCTTCTTTATCATGCTAAGAGGAGCAGGAAAAAGCAAAAAATTTCAGAATTGCACCTTGCAATGTGGAGAAATTACTGTTTGTGCATTTACAATATTCATTGATTTTTGCCATTGAAAAACATCATGTTATTCATATACCAGAAATGTTTGAAGCTACTGACTGAATGAAAGGAGCTGGCATCTCACTCTCTTTGAATCTTCTTTATCATGCTAAGAGGAGCACGAAAAAGCAAAAAATTTCAGAATTGCACCTTGCAATGTGGAGAAATTACTGTTTGTGCATTTACAATATTCATTGATTTTTGCCTTTGAAAAACATCATGTTATTCATATACCAGAAATGTTTGAAGCTACTGACTGAATGAAAGGAGCTGGCATCTCACTCTCTTTGAATCTTCTTTATCATGCTAAGAGGAGCAGGAAAAAGCAAAAAATTTCAGAATTGCACCTTGCAAAGTGGAGAAATTACTGTTTGTGCATTTACAATATTCATTGATTTTTACCATTGAAAAACGTCCAGAAATGATTGAAGCTACTGACTGAATGAAAGTAGCTGGCATCTCACTCTCTCTGAATCTTCTTTATCAGAATTGCACCTTGCAATGCGGAGAAATTACTGTTTGTGCATTTACAATATTCATTGATTTTTGCCATTGAAAAACGTCCAGAAATGATTGAAGCTACTGACTGAATGAAAGGAGCTGGCATCTCACTCTCTTTGAATCTTCTTTATCATGCTAAGAGGAGCAGGAAAAAGCAAAAAATTTCAGAATTGCACCTTGCAATGCGGAGAAATTACTGTTTGTGCATTTACAATATTCATTGATTTTTGCCATTGAAAAACGTCCAGAAATGATTGAAGCTACTGACTGAGTGAAAGGAGCTGGCATCTCACTCTCTTTGAATCTTCTTTATCATGCTAAGAGGAGCAGGAAAAAGCAAAAAATTTCAGAATTGCACCTTGCAATGCGGAGAAATTACTGTTTGTGCATTTACAATATTCATTGATTTTTGCCATTGAAAAACATGTTATTCATATACCAGAAATGTTAGAAGCTACTGACTGAATGAAAGGAGCTGGCAACTCACTCTCTTTGAATCTTCTTTATCATGCTAAGAGGAGCGGGAAAAAGCAAAAAATTTCAGAATTGCACCTTGCAATGCGGAGAAATTACTGTTTGTGCATTTACAATATTCATTGATTTTTGCCATTGAAAAACGTCCAGAAATGATTGAAGGTACTGACTGAATGAAAGGAGCTGGCATCTCACTCTCTTTGAATCTTCTTTATCATGCTAAGAGGAGCAGGAAAAAGCAAAAAATTTCAGAATTGCACCTTGCAATGCGGAGAAATTACTGTTTGTGCATTTACAATATTCATTGATTTTTGCCATTGAAAAACGTCCAGAAATGATTGAAGCTACTGACTGAATGAAAGGAGCTGGCATCTCACTCTCTTTGAATCTTCTTTATCATGCTAAGAGGAGCAGGAAAAAGCAAAAAATTTCAGAATTGCACCTTGCAATGCGGAGAAATTACTGTTTGTGCATTTACAATATTCATTGATTTTTGCCATTGAAAAACATCATGTTATTCATATACCAGAAATGATTGAAGCTACTGACTGAATGAAAGGAGCTGGCATCTCACTCTCTTTGAATCTTCTTTATCATGCTAAGAGGAGCAGGAAAAAGTAAAAAATTTCAGAATTGCACCTTGCAATGCGGAGAAATTACTGTTTGTGCATTTATAATATTCAATGATTTTTGCCATTGAAAAACGTCCAGAAATGATTGAAGCTACTGACTGAACGAAAGGAGCTGGCATCTCACTCTCTTTGAATCTTCTTTATCATGCTAAGAGGAGCAGGAAAAACCAAAAAATTTCAGAATTGCACCTTGCAATGCGGAGAAATTACTGTTTGTGCATTTACAATATTCATTGATTTTTGCCATTGAAAAACGTCCAGAAATGATTGAAGCTACTGACTGAATGAAAGGAGCTGGCATCTCACTCTCTTTGAATCTTCTTTATCATGCTAAGAGGAGCAGGAAAAAGCAAAAAATTTCAGAATTGCACCTTGCAATGCGGAGAAATTACTGTTTGTGCATTTACAATATTCATTGATTTTTGCCATTGAAAAACATCATGTTATTCATATACCAGAAATGTTTGAAGCTACTGACTGAATGAAAGGAGCTGACATCTCACTCTCTTTGAATCTTATTTATCATGCTAAGAGGAGCAGGAAAAAGCAAAAAATTTCAGAATTGCACCTTGCAATGCGGAGAAATTACTGTTTGTGCATTTACAATATTCATTGATTTTTGCCATTGAAAAACGTCCAGAAATGATTGAAGCTACTGACTGAATGAAAGGAGCTGGCATCTCACTCTCTTTGAATCTTCTTTATCATGCTAAGAGGAGCAGGAAAAAGCAAAAAATTTCAGAATTGCACCTTGCAATGCGGAGAAATTACTGTTTGTGCATTTACAATATTCATTGATTTTTGCCATTGAAAAACATCATGTTATTCATATACCAGAAATGTTTGAAGCTACTGACTGAATGAAAGGAGCTGGCATCTCACTCTCTTTGAATCTTCTTTATCATGCTAAGAGGAGCAGGAAAAAGCAAAAAATTTCAGAATTGCACCTTGCAATGTGGAGAAATTACTGTTTTTGCATTTACAATATTCATTGATTTTTGCCTTTGAAAAACATCATGTTATTCATATACCAGAAATGTTTGAAGCTACTGACTGAATGAAAGGAGCTGGCATCTCACTCTCTTTGAATCTTCTTTATCATGCTAAGAGGAGCAGGAAAAAGCAAAAAATTTCAGAATTGCACCTTGCAATGTGGAGAAATTACTGTTTGTGCATTTACAATATTCATTGATTTTTACCATTGAAAAACGTCCAGAAATGATTGAAGCTACTGACTGAATGAAAGTAGCTGGCATCTCACTCTCTTTGAATCTTCTTTATCATGCTAAGAGGAGCAGGAAAAAGCAAAAAATTTCAGACTTGCACCTTGCAATGCGGAGAAATTACTGTTTGTGCATTTACAATATTCATTGATTTTTGCCATTGAAAAACATCATGTTATTCATATACCAGAAATGTTTGAAGCTACTGACTGAATGAAAGGAGCTGGCATCTCACTCTCTTTGAATCTTCTTTATCATGCTAAGAGGAGCAGGAAAAAGCAAAAAATTTCAGAATTGCACCTTGCAATATGGAGAAATTACTGTTTGTGCATTTACAATATTCATTGATTTTTACCATTGAAAAACGTCCAGAAATGATTGAAGCTACTGACTGAATGAAAGTAGCTGGCATCTCACTCTCTTTGAATCTTCTTTATCATGCTAAGAGGAGCAGGAAAAAGCAAAAAATTTCAGACTTGCACCTTGCAATGCGGAGAAATTACTGTTTGTGCATTTACAATATTCATTGATTTTTGCCATTGAAAAACATCATGTTATTCATATACCAGAAATGTTTGAAGCTACTGACTGAATCAAAGGAGCTGGCATCTCACTCTCTTTGAATCTTCTTTATCATGCTAAGAGGAGCAGGAAAAAGCAAAAAATTTCAGAATTGCACCTTGCAATGCGGAGAAATTACTGTTTGTGCATTTACAATATTCATTGATTTTTGCCATTGAAAAACGTCCAGAAATGATTGAAGCTACTGACTGAATGAAAGGAGCTGGCATCTCACTCTCTTTGAATCTTCTTTATCATGCTAAGAGGAGCAGGAAAAAGCAAAAAATTTCAGAATTGCACCTTGCAATGCGGAGAAATTACTGTTTGTGCATTTACAATATTCATTGATTTTTGCCATTGAAAAACGTCCAGAAATGATTGAAGCTACTGACTGAATGAAAGGAGCTGGCACCTCACTCTCTTTGAATCTTCTTTATCATGCTAAGAGGAGCAGGAAAAAGCAAAAAATTTCAGAATTGCACCTTGCAATGCGGAGAAATTACTGTTTGTGCATTTACAATATTCATTGATTTTTGCCATTGAAAAACATGTTATTCACATACCAGAAATGTTAGAAGCTACTGACTGAATGAAAGGAGCTGGCAACTCACTCTCTTTGAATCTTCTTTATCATGCTAAGAGGAGCGGGAAAAAGCAAAAAATTTCAGAATTGCACCTTGCAATGCGGAGAAATTACTGTTTGTGCATTTACAATATTCATTGATTTTTGCCATTGAAAAATGTCCAGAAATGATTGAAGGTACTGACTGAATGAAAGGAGCTGGCATCTCACTCTCTTTGAATCTTCTTTATCATGCTAAGAGGAGCAGGAAAAAGCAAAAAATTTCAGAATTGCACCTTGCAATGCGGAGAAATTACTGTTTGTGCATTTACAATATTCATTGATTTTTGCCATTGAAAAACGTCCAGAAATGATTGAAGCTACTGACTGAATGAAAGGAGCTGGCATCTCACTCTCTTTGAATATTCTTTATCATGCTAAGAGGAGCAGGAAAAAGCAAAAAATTTCAGAATTGCACCTTGCAATGCGGAGAAATTACTGTTTGTGCATTTACAATATTCATTGATTTTTGCCATTGAAAAACATCATGTTATTCATATACCAGAAATGTTTGAAGCTACTGACTGAATGAAAGGAGTTGGCATCTCACTCTCTTTGAATCTTCTTTATCATGCTAAGAGGAGCAGGAAAAAGCAAAAAATTTCAGAATTGCACCTTGCAATGCGGAGAAATTACTGTTTGTGCATTTACAATATTCATTGATTTTTGCCATTGAAAAACATCATGTTATTCATATACCAGAAATGTTTGAAGCTACTGACTGAATGAAAGGAGCTGGCATCTCACTCTCTTTGAATCTTCTTTATCATGCTAAGAGGAGCAGGAAAAAGCAAAAAATTTCAGAATTGCACCTTGCAATGCGGAGAAATTACTGTTTGTGCATTTACAATATTCATTGATTTTTGCCATTGAAAAACGTCCAGAAATGATTGAAGCTACTGACTGAATGAAAGGAGCTGGCATCTCACTCTCTTTGAATCTTCTTTATCATGCTAAGAGGAGCAGGAAAAAGCAAAAAATTTCAGAATTGCACCTTGCAATGCGGAGAAATTACTGTTTGTGCATTTACAATATTCATTGATTTTTGCCATTGAAAAACGTCCAGAAATGATTGAAGCTACTGACTGATTGAAAGGAGCTGGCATCTCACTCTCTTTGAATCTTCTTTATCATGCTAAGAGGAGCAGGAAAAAGCAAAAAATTTCAGAATTGCACCTTGCAATGCGGAGAAATTACTGTTTGTGCATTTACAATATTCATTGATTTTTGCCATTGAAAAACATGTTATTCATATACCAGAAATGTTTGAAGCTACTGACTGAATGAAAGAAGCTGGCACCTCACTCTCTTTGAATCTTCTTTATCATGCTAAGAGGAGCGGGAAAAAGCAAAAAATTTCAGAATTGCACCTTGCAATGCGGAGAAATTACTGTTTGTGCATTTACAATATTCATTGATTTTTGCCATTGAAAAACGTCCAGAAATGATTGAAGCTACTGACTGAATGAAAGGAGCTGGCATCTCACTCTCTTTGAATCTTCTTTATCATGCTAAGAGGAGCAGGAAAAAGCAAAAAATTTCAGAATTGCACCTTGCAATGCGGAGAAATTACTGTTTGTGCATTTACAATATTCATTGATTTTTGCCATTGAAAAACGTCCAGAAATGATTGAAGCTACTGACTGAATGAAAGGAGCTGGCATCTCACTCTCTTTGAATCTTCTTTATCATGCTAAGAGGAGCAGGAAAAAGCAAAAAATTTCAGAATTGCACCTTGCAATGCGGAGAAATTACAGTTTGTGCATTTACAATATTCATTGATTTTTGCCATTGAAAAACATCCAGAAATGATTGAAGCTACTGACTGAATGAAAGAAGCTGGAATCTCACTCTCTTTGAATCTTCTTTATCATGCTAAGAGGAGCAGGAAAAAGCAAAAAATTTCAGAATTGCACCTTGCAATGCGGAGAAATTACTGTTTGTGCATTTACAATATTCATTGATTTTTGCCATTGAAAAACATCATGTTATTCATATACCAGAAATGTTTGAAGCTACTGACTGAATGAAAGGAGCTGGCATCTCACTCTCTTTGAATCTTCTTTATCATGCTAAGAGGAGCAGGAAAAAGCAAAAAATTTCAGAATTGCATCTTGCAATGTGGAGAAATTACTGTTTGTGCATTTACAATATTCATTGATTTTTACCATTGAAAAACGTCCAGAAATGATTGAAGCTACTGACTGAATGAAAGTAGCTGGCATCTCACTCTCTTTGAATCTTCTTTATCATGCTAAGAGGAGCAGGAAAAAGCAAAAAATTTCAGACTTGCACCTTGCAATGCGGAGAAATTACTGTTTGTGCATTTACAATATTCATTGATTTTTGCCATTGAAAAACATCATGTTATTCATATACCAGAAATGTTTGAAGCTACTGACTGAATGAAAGGAGCTGGCATCTCACTCTCTTTGAATCTTCTTTATCATGCTAAGAGGAGCAGGAAAAAGCAAAAAATTTCAGACATGCACCTTGCAATGCGGAGAAATTACTGTTTGTGCAGTTACAATATTCATTGATTTTTGCCATTGAAAAACATCATGTTATTCATATACCAGAAATGTTTGAAGCTACTGACTGAATGAAAGGAGCTGGCATCTCACTCTCTTTGAATCTCCTTTATCATGCTAAGAGGAGCAGGAAAAAGCAAAAAATTTCAGAATTGCACCTTGCAATGCGGAGAAATTACTGTTTGTGCATTTACAATATTCATTGATTTTTGCCATTGAAAAACGTCCAGAAATGATTGAAGGTACTGACTGAATGAAAGTAGCTGGCATCTCACTCTCTTTGAATCTTCTTTATCATGCTAAGAGGAGCAGGAAAAAGCAAAAAATTTTAGAATTGCACATTGCAATGTGGAGAAATTACTGTTTGTGCATTTACAATATTCATTGATTTTTACCATTGAAAAACGTCCAGAAATGATTGAAGCTACTGACTGAATGAAAGTAGCTGGCATCTCACTCTCTTTGAATCTTCTTTATCATGCTAAGAGGAGCAGGAAAAAGCAAAAAATTTCAGACTTGCACCTTGCAATGCGGAGAAATTACTGTTTGTGCATTTACAATATTCATTGATTTTTGCCATTGAAAAACATCATGTTATTCATATACCAGAAATGTTTGAAGCTACTGACTGAATGAAAGGAGCTGGCATCTCACTCTCTTTGAATCTTCTTTATCATGCTAAGAGGAGCAGGAAAAAGCAAAAAATTTCAGAATTGCACCTTGCAATGCGGAGAAATTACTGTTTGTGCATTTACAATATTCATTGATTTTTGCCATTGAAAAACGTCCAGAAATGATTGAAGCTACTGACTGAATGAAAGGAGCTGGCATCTCACTCTCTTTGAATCTTCTTTATCATGCTAAGAGGAGCAGGAAAAAGCAAAAAATTTCAGAATTGCACCTTGCAATGCGGAGAAATTACTGTTTGTGCATTTACAATATTCATTGATTTTTGCCATTGAAAAACGTCGAGAAATGATTGAAGCTACTGACTGAATGAAAGGAGCTGGCATCTCACTCTCTTTGAATCTTCTTTATCATGCTAAGAGGAGCAGGAAAAAGCAAAAAATTTCAGAATTGCACCTTGCAATGCGGAGAAATTACTGTTTGTGCATTTACAATATTCATTGATTTTTGCCATTGAAAAACATCTTATTCATATACCAGAAATGTTTGAAGCTACTGACTGAATGAAAGGAGCTGGCACCTCACTCTCTTTGAATCTTCTTTATCATGCTAATAGGAGCGGGAAAAAGCAAAAAATTTCAGAATTGCACCTTGCAATGCGGAGAAATTACTGTTTGTGCATTTACAATATTCATTGATTTTTGCCATTGAAAAACGTCCAGAAATGATTGAAGGTACTGACTGAATGAAAGGAGCTGGCATCTCACTCTCTTTGAATCTTCTTTATCATGCTAAGAGGAGCAGGAAAAAGCAAAAAATTTCAGAATTGCACCTTGCAATGCGGAGAAATTACTGTTTGTGCATTTACAATATTCATTGATTTTTGCCATTGAAAAACGTCCAGAAATGTTTGAAGCTACTGACTGAATGAAAGGAGCTGGCACCTCACTCTCTTTGAATCTTCTTTATCATGCTAAGAGGAGCGGGAAAAAGCAAAAAATTTCAGAATTGCACCTTGCAATGTGGAGAAATTACTGTTTGTGCATTTACAATATTCATTGATTTTTGCCATTGAAAAACGTCCAGAAATGATTGAAGGTACTGACTGAATGAAAGGAGCTGGCATCTCACTCTCTTTGAATCTTCTTTATCATGCTAAGAGGAGCAGGAAAAAGCAAAAAATTTCAGAATTGCACCTTGTAATGCGGAGAAATTACAGTTTGTGCATTTACAATATTCATTGATTTTTGCCATTGAAAAACATCCAGAAATGATTGAAGCTACTGACTGAATGAAAGAAGCTGGCATCTCACTCTCTTTGAATCTTCTTTATCATGCTAAGAGGAGCAGGAAAAAGCAAAAAATTTCAGAATTGCACCTTGCAATGCGGAGAAATTACTGTTTGTGCATTTACAATATTCATTGATTTTTGCCATTGAAAAACATCATGTTATTCATATACCAGAAATGTTTGAAGCTACTGACTGAATGAAAGGAGCTGGCATCTCACTCTCTTTGAATCTTCTTTATCATACTAAGAGGAGCAGGAAAAAGCAAAAAATTTCAGAATTGCACCTTGCAATGTGGAGAAATTACTGTTTGTGCATTTACAATATTCATTGATTTTTACCATTGAAAAACGTCCAGAAATGATTGAAGCTACTGACTGAATGAAAGTAGCTGGCATCTCACTCTCTTTGAATCTTCTTTATCATACTAAGAGGAGCAGGAAAAAGCAAAAAATTTCAGACTTGCACCTTGCAATGCGGAGAAATTACTGTTTGTGCATTTACAATATTCATTGATTTTTGCCATTGAAAAACATCATGTTATTCATATACCAGAAATGTTTGAAGCTACTGACTGAATGAAAGGAGCTGGCATCTCACTCTCTTTGAATCTTCTTTATCATGCTAAGAGGAGCAGGAAAAAGCAAAAAATTTCAGAATTGCACCTTGCAATGCGGAGAAATTACTGTTTGTGCATTTACAATATTCATTGATTTTTGCCATTGAAAAACATCATGTTATTCATATACCAGAAATGATTGAAGCTACTGACTGAATGAAAGGAGCTGGCATCTCACTCTCTTTGAATCTTCTTTATCATGCTAAGAGGAGCAGGAAAAAGTAAAAAATTTCAGAATTGCACCTTGCAATGCGGAGAAATTACTGCTTGTGCATTTACAATATTCAATGATTTTTGCCATTGAAAAACGTCCAGAAATGATTGAAGCTACTGACTGAATGAAAGGAGCTGGCATCTCACTCTCTTTGAATCTTGTTTATCATGCTAAGAGGAGCAGGAAAAAGCAAAAAATTTCAGAATTGCACCTTGCAATGCGGAGAAATTACTGTTTGTGCATTTACAATATTCATTGATTTTTGCCATTGAAAAACGTCCAGAAATGATTGAAGCTACTGACTGATTGAAAGGAGCTGGCATCTCACTCTCTTTGAATCTTCTTTATCATGCTAAGAGGAGCAGGAAAAAGCAAAAAATTTCAGAATTGCACCTTGCAATGCGGAGAAATTACTGTTTGTGCATTTACAATATTCATTGATTTTTGCTATTGAAAAACATCATGTTATTCATATACCAGAAATGATTGAAGCTACTGACTGAATGAAAGGAGCTGGCATCTCACTCTCTTTGAATCTTCTTTATCATGCTAAGAGGAGCAGGAAAAAGCAAAAAATTTCAGAATTGCACCTTGCAATGCGGAGAAATTACAGTTTGTGCATTTACAATATTCATTGATTTTTGCCATTGAAAAACGTCCAGAAATGATTGAAGCTACTGACTGAATGAAAGGAGCTGGCATCTCACTCTCTTTGAATCTTCTTTATCATGCTAAGAGGAGCAGGAAAAAGCAAAAAATTTCAGAATTGCACCTTGCAATGCGGAGAAATTACTGTTTGTGCATTTACAATATTCATTGATGTTTGCCAATGAAAAACGTCCAGAAATGATTGAAGGTACTGACTGAATGAAAGGAGCTGGCATATCACTCTCTTTGAATCTTCTTTATCATGCTAAGAGGAGCAGGAAAAAGCAAAAAATTTCAGAATTGCACCTTGCAATGCTGAGAAATTACTGTTTGTGCATTTACAATATTCATTGATTTTTGCCATTGAAAAACGTCCAGAAATGATTGAAGTTACTGACTGAATGAAAGGAGCTGGCATCTCACTCTCTTTGAATCTTCTTTATCATGCTAAGAGGAGCAGGAAAAAGCAAAAAATTTCAGAATTGTACCTTGCAATGCGGAGAAATTACTGTTTGTGCATTTACAATATTCATTGATTTTTGCCATTGAAAAATGTCCAGAAATGATTGAAGCTACTGACTGAATGAAAGGAGCTGGCATCTCACTCTCTTTGAATCTTCTTTATCATGCTAAGAGGAGCAGGAAAAAGCAAAAAATTTCAGAATTGCGCCTTGCAATGCGGAGAAATTACTGTTTGTGCATTTACAAAATTCATTGATTTTTGCCATTGAAAAACATCATGTTATTCATATACCAGAAATGATTGAAGCTACTGACTGAAGGAAAGGAGCTGGCATCTCACTCTCTTTGAATCTTCTTTATCATGCTAAGAGGAGCAGGAAAAAGCAAAAAATTTCAGAATTGCACCTTGCAATGCGGAGTAATTACTGTTTGTGCATTTACAATATTCATTGATTTTTGCCATTGAAAAACATCCAGAAATGATTGAAGCTACTGACTGAATGAAAGGAGCTGGCATCTCACTCTCTTTGAATCTTCTTTATCATGCTAAGAGGAGCAGGAAAAAGCAAAAAATTTCAGAATTGCACCTTGCAATGCGGAGAAATTACTGTTTGTGCATTTACAATATTCATTGATTTTTGCGATTGAAAAACATCATGTTATTCATATACCAGAAATGATTGAAGCTACTGACTGAATGAAAGGAGCTGGCATCTCACTCTCTTTGAATCTTCTTTATCATGCTAAGAGGAGCAGGAAAAAGTAAAAAATTTCAGAATTGCACCTTGCAATGCGGAGAAATTACTGTTTGTGCATTTACAATATTCAATGATTTTTGCCATTGAAAAACGGCCAGAAATGATTGAAGTTACTGACTGAATGAAAGGAGCTGGCATCTCACTCTCTTTGAATCTTGTTTATCATGCTAAGAGGAGCAGGAAAAAGCAAAAAATTTCAGAATTGCACCTTGCAATGCGGAGAAATTACTGTTTGTGCATTTACAATATTCATTGATTTTTGCCATTGAAAAACGTCCAGAAATGTTTGAAGCTACTGACTGAATGAAAGGAGCTGGCATCTCACTCTCTTTGAATCTTCTTTATCATGCTAAGAGGAGCAGGAAAAAGCAAAAAATTTCAGAATTGCACCTTGCAATGCGGAGAAATTACTGTTTGTGCATTTACAATATTCATTGATTTTTGCCATTGAAAAACGTCCAGAAATGATTGAAGCTACTGACTGAATGAAAGGAGCTGGCATCTCACTCTCTTTGAATCTTCTTTATCATGCTAAGAGGAGCAGGAAAAAGCAAAAAATTTCAGAATTGCACCTTGCAATGCGGAGAAATTACTGTTTGTGCATTTACAATATTCATTGATTTTTGCGATTGAAAAACATCATGTTATTAATATACCAGAAATGATTGAAGCTACTGACAGAATGAAAGGAGCTGGCATCTCACTCTCTTTGAATCTTCTTTATCATGCTAAGAGGAGCAGGAAAAAGTAAAAAATTTCAGAATTGCACCTTGCAATGCGGAGAAATTACTGTTTGTGCATTTACAATATTCAATGATTTTTGGCATTGAAAAACGTCCAGAAATGATTGAAGCTACTGACTGAATGAAAGGAGCTGGCATCTCACTCTCTTTGAATCTTCTTTATCATGCTAAGAGGAGCAGGAAAAAGTAAAAAATTTCAGAATTGCACCTTGCAATGCGGAGAAATTACTGTTTGTGCATTTACAATATTCAATGATTTTTGCCATTGAAAAACGTCCAGAAATGATTGAAGTTACTGACTGAATGAAAGGAGCTGGCATCTCACTCTCTTTGAATCTTGTTTATCATGCTAAGAGGAGCAGGAAAAAGCAAAAAATTTCAGAATTGCACCTTGCAATGCGGAGAAATTAATGTTTGTGCATTTACAATATTCATTGATTTTTGCCATTGAAAAACGTCCAGAAATGATTGAAGCTACTGACTGAATGAAAGGAGCTGGCATCTCACTCTCTTTGAATCTTCTTTATCATGCTAAGAGGAGCAGGAAAAAGCAAAAAATTTCAGAATTGCACCTTGCAATGCGGAGAAATTACTGTTTGTGCATTTACAATATTCATTGATTTTTGCCATTGAAAAACATCATGTTATTCATATACCAGAAATGATTGAAGCTACTGACTGAATGAAAGGAGCTGGCATCTCACTCTCTTTGAATCTTCTTTATCATGCTAAGAGGAGCAGGAAAAAGCAAAAAATTTCAGAATTGCACCTTGCAATGCGGAGAAATTACTGTTTGTGCATTTACAATATTCATTGATTTTTGCCATTGAAAAACGTCCAGAAATGATTGAAGCTACTGACTGAATGAAAGGAGCTGGCATCTCACTCTCTTTGAATCTTCTTTATCATGCTAAGAGGAGCAGGAAAAAGCAAAAAATTTCAGAATTGCACCTTGCAATGCGGAGAAATTACTGTTTGTGCATTTACAATATTCATTGATTTTTGCGATTGAAAAACATCATGTTATTAATATACCAGAAATGATTGAAGCTACTGACTGAATGAAAGGAGCTGGCATCTCACTCTCTTTGAATCTTCTTTATCATGCTAAGAGGAGCAGGAAAAAGTAAAAAATTTCAGAATTGCTCCTTGCAATGCGGAGAAATTACTGTTTGTGCATTTACAATATTCAATGATTTTTGCCATTGAAAAACGTCCAGAAATGATTGAAGCTACTGACTGAATGAAAGGAGCTGGCATCTCACTCTCTTTGAATCTTGTTTATCATGCTAAGAGGAGCAGGAAAAAGCAAAAAATTTCAGAATTGCACCTTGCAATGCGGAGAAATTACTGTTTGTGCATTTACAATATTCATTGATTTTTGCCATTGAAAAACGTCCAGAAATGATTGAAGCTACTGACTGAATGAAAGGAGCTGGCATCTCACTCTCTTTGAATCTTCTTTATCATGCTAAGAGGAGCAGGAAAAAGCAAAAAATTTCAGAATTGCACCTTGCAATGCGGAGAAATTACTGTTTGTGCATTTACAATATTCATTGATTTTTGCTATTGAAAAACATCATGTTATTCATATACCAGAAATGATTGAAGCTACTGACTGAATGAAAGGAGCTGGCATCTCACTCTCTTTGAATCTTCTTTATCATGCTAAGAGGAGCAGGAAAAAGCAAAAAATTTCAGAATTGCACCTTGCAATGCGGAGAAATTACAGTTTGTGCATTTACAATATTCATTGATTTTTGCCATTGAAAAACGTCCAGAAATGATTGAAGCTACTGACTGAATGAAAGGATCTGGCATCTCACTCTCTTTGAATCTTCTTTATCATGCTAAGAGGAGCAGGAAAAAGCAAAAAATTTCAGAATTGCACCTTGCAATGCGGAGAAATTACTGTTTGTGCATTTACAATATTCATTGATTTTTGCGATTGAAAAACATCATGTTATTCATATACCAGAAATGATTGAAGCTACTGACTGAATGAAAGGAGCTGGCATCTCACTCTCTTTGAATCTTCTTTATCATGCTAAGAGGAGCAGGAAAAAGTAAAAAATTTCAGAATTGCACCTTGCAATGCGGAGAAATTACTGTTTGTGCATTTACAATATTCAATGATTTTTGCCATTGAAAAACGTCCAGAAATGATTGAAGTTACTGACTGAATGAAAGGAGCTGGCATCTCACTCTCTTTGAATCTTGTTTATCATGCTAAGAGGAGCAGGAAAAAGCAAAACATTTCAGAATTGCACCTTGCAATGCGGAGAAATTACTGTTTGTGCATTTACAATATTCATTGATTTTTGCCATTGAAAAACGTCCAGAAATGATTGAAGCTACTGACTGAATGAAAGGAGCTGGCATCTCACTCTCTTTGAATCTTCTTTATCATGCTAAGAGGAGCAGGAAAAAGCAAAAAATTTCAGAATTGCACCTTGCAATGCGGAGAAATTACAGTTTGTGCATTTACAATATTCATTGATTTTTGCCATTGAAAAACATCATGTTATTCATATACCAGAAATGATTGAAGCTACTGACTGAATGAAAGGAGCTGGCATCTCACTCTCTTTGAATCTTCTTTATCATGCTAAGAGGAGCAGGAAAAAGCAAAAAATTTCAGAATTGCACCTTGCAATGCGGAGAAATTACTGTTTGTGCATTTACAATATTCATTGATTTTTGCCATTGAAAAACGTCCAGAAATGATTGAAGCTACTGACTGAATGAAAGGAGCTGGCATCTCACTCTCTTTGAATCTTGTTTATCATGCTAAGAGGAGCAGGAAAAAGCAAAAAATTTCAGAATTGCACCTTGCAATGCGGAGAAATTACAGTTTGTGCATTTACAATATTCATTGATTTTTGCCATTGAAGAACGTCCAGAAATGATTGAAGCTACTGACTGAATGAAAGGAGCTGGCATCTCACTCTCTTTGAATCTTCTTTATCATGCTAAGAGGAGCAGGAAAAAGCAAAAAATTTCAGAATTGCACCTTGCAATGCGGAGAAATTACTGTTTGTGCATTTACAATATTCATTGATTTTTGCCATTGAAAAACGTCCAGAAATGATTGAAGCTACTGACTGAATGAAAGGAGCTGGCATCTCACTCTCTTTGAATCTTCTTTATCATGCTAAGAGGAGCAGGAAAAAGCAAAAAATTTCAGAATTGCACCTTGCAATGCGGAGAAATTACTGTTTGTGCATTTACAATATTCATTGATTTTTGCCATTGAAAAACATGTTATTCATATACCAGAAATGTTTGAAGCTCCTGACTGAATGAAAGGAGCTGGCACCTCACTCTCTTTGAATCTTCTTTATCATGCTAAGAGGAGCAGGAAAAAGCAAAAAATTTCAGAATTGCACCTTGCAATGCGGAGAAATTACTGTTTGTGCATTTACAATATTCATTGATTTTTGCCATTGAAAAACGTCCAGAAATGATTGAAGCTACTGACTGAATGAAAGGAGCTGGCATCTCACTCTCTTTGAATCTTCTTTATCATGCTAAGAGGAGCAGGAAAAAGCAAAAAATTTCAGAATTGCACCTTGCAATGCGGAGAAATTACTGTTTGTGCATTTACAATATTCATTGATTTTTGCTATTGAAAAACATCATGTTATTCATATACCAGAAATGATTGAAGCTACTGACTGAATGAAAGGAGCTGGCATCTCACTCTCTTTGAATCTTCTTTATCATGCTAAGAGGAGCAGGAAAAAGCAAAAAATTTCAGAATTGCACCTTGCAATGCGGAGAAATTACTGTTTGTGCATTTACAATATTCAATGATTTTTGCCATTGAAAAACGTCCAGAAATGATTGAAGTTACTGACTGAATGAAAGGAGCTGGCATCTCATTCTCTTTGAATCTTGTTTATCATGCTAAGAGGAGCAGGAAAAAGCAAAACATTTCAGAATTGCACCTTGCAATGCGGAGAAATTACAGTTTGTGCATTTACAATATTCATTGATTTTTGCCATTGAAAAACATCATGTTATTCATATACCAGAAATGATTGAAGCTACTGACTGAATGAAAGGAGCTGGCATCTCACTCTCTTTGAATCTTCTTTATCATGCTAAGAGGAGCAGGAAAAAGCAAAAAATTTCAGAATTGCACCTTGCAATGCGGAGAAATTACTGTTTGTGCATTTACAATATTCATTGATTTTTGCCATTGAAAAACGTCCAGAAATGATTGAAGCTACTGACTGAATGAAAGGAGCTGGCATCTCACTCTCTTTGAATCTTCTTTATCATGCTAAGAGAAGCAGGAAAAAGTAAAAAATTTCAGAATTGCACCTTGCAATGCGGAGAAATTACTGTTTGTGCATTTACAATATTCAATGATTTTTGCCATTGAAGAACGTCCAGAAATGATTGAAGCTACTGACTGAATGAAAGGAGCTGGCATCTCACTCTCTTTGAATCTTCTTTATCATGCTAAGAGGAGCAGGAAAAAGCAAAAAATTTCAGAATTGCACCTTGCAATGCGGAGAAATTACTGTTTGTGCATTTACAATATTCATTGATTTTTGCCATTGAAAAACGTCCAGAAATGATTGAAGCTACTGACTGAATGAAAGGAGCTGGCATCTCACTCTCTTTGAATCTTCTTTATCATGCTAAGAGGAGCAGGAAAAAGCAAAAAATTTCAGAATTGCACCTTGCAATGCGGAGAAATTACTGTTTGTGCATTTACAATATTCATTGATTTTTGCCATTGAAAAACATGTTATTCATATACCAGAAATGTTTGAAGCTCCTGACTGAATGAAAGGAGCTGGCACCTCACTCTCTTTGAATCTTCTTTATCATGCTAAGAGGAGCAGGAAAAAGCAAAAAATTTCAGAATTGCACCTTGCAATGCGGAGAAATTACTGTTTGTGCATTTACAATATTCATTGATTTTTGCCATTGAAAAACGTCCAGAAATGATTGAAGCTACTGACTGAATGAAAGGAGCTGGCATCTCACTCTCTTTGAATCTTCTTTATCATGCTAAGAGGAGCAGGAAAAAGCAAAAAATTTCAGAATTGCACCTTGCAATGCGGAGAAATTACTGTTTGTGCATTTACAATATTCATTGATTTTTGCCATTGAAAAATGTCCAGAAATGATTGAAGCTACTGACTGAATGAAAGGAGCTGGCATCTCACTCTCTTTGAATCTTCTTTATCATGCTAAGAGGAGCAGGAAAAAGCAAAAAATTTCAGAATTGCACCTTGCAATGCGGAGAAATTACTGTTTGTGCATTTACAATATTCATTGATTTTTGCCATTGAAAAACATCATGTTATTCATATACCAGAAATGTTTGAAGCTACTGACTGAATGAAAGGAGCTGGCATCTCACTCTCTTTGAATCTTCTTTATCATGCTAAGAGGAGCAGGAAAAAGCAAAAAATTTCAGAATTGCACCTTGCAATGCGGAGAAATTACTGTTTGTGCATTTACAATATTCATTGATTTTTGCCATTGAAAAACGTCCAGAAATGATTGAAGCTACTGACTGAATGAAAGGAGCTGGCATCTCACTCTCTTTGAATCTTCTTTATCATGCTAAGAGGAGCAGTAAAAAGCAAAAAATTTCAGAATTGCACCTTGCAATGCGGAGAAATTACTGTTTGTGCATTTACAATATTCATTGATTTTTGCCATTGAAAAACATCATGTTATTCATATGCCAGAAATGATTGACGCTGCTGACTGAAGGAAAGGAGCTGGCATCGCACTCTCTTTGAATCTTCTTTATCATGCTAAGAGGAGCAGGAAAAAGCAAAAAATTTCAGAATTGCGCCTTGCAATGCGGAGAAATTATTGTTTGTGCATTTACAAAATTCATTGATTTTTGCCATTGAAAAACATCATGTTATTCATATACCAGAAATGATTGAAGCTACTGACTGAAGGAAAGGAGCTGGCATCTCACTCTCTTTGAATCTTCTTTATCATGCTAAGAGGAGCAGGAAAAAGCAAAAAATTTCAGAATTGCACCTTGCAATGCGGAGAAATTACTGTTTGTGCATTTACAATATTCATTGATTTTTGCCATTGAAAAACATCCAGAAATGATTGAAGCTACTGACTGAATGAAAGGAGCTGGCATCTCACTCTCTTTGAATCTTCTTTATCATGCTAAGAGGAGCAGGAAAAAGCAAAAAATTTCAGAATTGCACCTTGCAATGCGGAGAAATTACTGTTTGTGCATTTACAATATTCATTGATTTTTGCGATTGAAAAACATCATGTTATTCATATACCAGAAATGATTGAAGCTACTGACTGAATGAAAGGAGCTGGCATCTCACTCTCTTTGAATCTTCTTTATCATGCTAAGAGGAGCAGGAAAAAGTAAAAAATTTCAGAATTGCACCTTGCAATGCGGAGAAATTACTGTTTGTGCATTTACAATATTCAATGATTTTTGCCATTGAAAAACGTCCAGAAATGATTGAAGCTACTGACTGAATGAAAGGAGCTGGCATCTCACTCTCTTTGAATCTTGTTTATCATGCTAAGAAGAGCAGGAAAAAGCAAAAAATTTCAGAATTGCACCTTGCAATGCGGAGAAATTACTGTTTGTGCATTTACAATATTCATTGATTTTTGCCATTGAAAAACGTCCAGAAATGATTGAAGCTACTGACTGAATGAAAAGAGCTGGCATCTCACTCTCTTTGAATCTTCTTTATCATGCTAAGAGGAGCAGGAAAAAGCAAAAAATTTCAGAATTGCACCTTGCAATGCGGAGAAATTACTGTTTGTGCATTTACAATATTCATTGATTTTTGCCATTGAAAAACGTCCAGAAATGATTGAAGCTACTGACTGAATGAAAGGAGCTGGCATCTCACTCTCTTTGAATCTTCTTTATCATGCTAAGAGGAGCAGGAAAAAGCAAAAAATTTCAGAATTGCACCTTGCAATGCGGAGAAATTACTGTTTGTGCATTTACAATATTCATTGATTTTTGCCATTGAAAAACATGTTATTCATATACCAGAAATGTTTGAAGCTCCTGACTGAATGAAAGGAGCTGGTACCTCACTCTCTTTGAATCTTCTTTATCATGCTAAGAGGAGCAGGAAAAAGCAAAAAATTTCAGAATTGCTCCTTGCAATATGGAGAAATTACTGTTTGTGCATTTACAATATTCATTGATTTTTACCATTGAAAAACGTCCAGAAATGATTGAAGCTACTGACTGAATGAAAGTAGCTGGCATCTCACTCTCTTTGAATATTCTTTATCATGCTAAGAGGAGCAGGAAAAAGCAAAAAATTTCAGACTTGCACCTTGCAATGCGGAGAAATTACTGTTTGTGCATTTACAATATTCATTGATTTTTGCCATTGAAAAACATCATGTTATTCATATACCAGAAATGTTTGAAGCTACTGACTGAATCAAAGGAGCTGGCATCTCACTCTCTTTGAATCTTCTTTATCATGCTAAGAGGAGCAGGAAAAAGCAAAAAATTTCAGAATTGCACCTTGCAATGCGGAGAAATTACTGTTTGTGCATTTACAATATTCATTGATTTTTGCCATTGAAAAACGTCCAGAAATGATTGAAGCTACTGACTGAATGAAAGGAGCTGGCATCTCACTCTCTTTGAATCTTCTTTATCATGCTAAGAGGAGCAGGAAAAAGCAAAAAATTTCAGAATTGCACCTTGCAATGCGGAGAAATTACTGTTTGTGCATTTACAATATTCATTGATTTTTGCCATTGAAAAACATGTTATTCATATACCAGAAATGTTAGAAGCTACTGACTGAATGAAAGGAGCTGGCAACTCTCTCTCTTTGAATCTTCTTTATCATGCTAAGAGGAGCGGGAAAAAGCAAAAAATTTCAGAATTGCACCTTGCAATGCGGAGAAATTACTGTTTGTGCATTTACAATATTCATTGATTTTTGCCATTGAAAAACGTCCAGAAATGATTGAAGGTACTGACTGAATGAAAGGAGCTGGCATCTCACTCTCTTTGAATCTTCTTTATCATGCTAAGAGGAGCAGGAAAAAGCAAAAAATTTCAGAATTGCACCTTGCAATGCGGAGAAATTACTGTTTGTGCATTTACAATATTCATTGATTTTTGCCATTGAAAAACGTCCAGAAATGATTGAAGCTACTGACTGAATGAAAGGAGCTGGCATCTCACTCTCTTTGAATCTTCTTTATCATGCTAAGAGGAGCAGGAAAAAGCAAAAAATTTCAGAATTGCACCTTGCAATGCGGAGAAATTACTGTTTGTGCATTTACAATATTCATTGATTTTTGCCATTGAAAAACATCATGTTATTCATATACCAGAAATGTTTGAAGCTACTGACTGAATGAAAGGAGTTGGCATCTCACTCTCTTTGAATCTTCTTTATCATGCTAAGAGGAGCAGGAAAAAGCAAAAAATTTCAGAATTGCACCTTGCAATGCGGAGAAATTACTGTTTGTGCATTTACAATATTCATTGATTTTTGCCATTGAAAAACATCATGTTATTCATATACCAGAAATGTTTGAAGCTACTGACTGAATGAAAGGAGCTGGCATCTCACTCTCTTTGAATCTTCTTTATCATGCTAAGAGGAGCAGGAAAAAGCAAAAAATTTTAGAATTGCACATTGCAATGTGGAGAAATTACTGTTTGTGCATTTACAATATTCATTGATTTTTACCATTGAAAAACGTCCAGAAATGATTGAAGCTACTGACTGAATGAAAGTAGCTGGCATCTCACTCTCTTTGAATCTTCTTTATCATGCTAAGAGGAGCAGGAAAAAGCAAAAAATTTCAGACTTGCACCTTGCAATGCGGAGAAATTACTGTTTGTGCATTTACAATATTCATTGATTTTTGCCATTGAAAAACATCATGTTATTCATATACCATAAATGTTTGAAGCTACTGACTGAATGAAAGGAGCTGGCATCTCACTCTCTTTGAATCTTCTTTATCATGCTAAGAGGAGCAGGAAAAAGCAAAAAATTTCAGAATTGCACCTTGCAATGCGGAGAAATTACTGTTTGTGCATTTACAATATTCATTGATTTTTGCCATTGAAAAACGTCCAGAAATGATTGAAGCTACTGACTGAATGAAAGGAGCTGGCATCTCACTCTCTTTGAATCTTCTTTATCATGCTAAGAGGAGCAGGAAAAAGCAAAAAATTTCAGAATTGCACCTTGCAATGCGGAGAAATTACTGTTTGTGCATTTACAATATTCATTGATTTTTGCCATTGAAAAACGTCCAGAAATGATTGAAGCTACTGAATGAATGAAAGGAGCTGGCATCTCACTCTCTTTGAATCTTCTTTATCATGCTAAGAGGAGCAGGAAAAAGCAAAAAATTTCAGAATTGCACCTTGCAATGCGGAGAAATTACTGTTTGTGCATTTACAATATTCATTGATTTTTGCCATTGAAAAACATGTTATTCATATACCAGAAATGTTTGAAGCTACTGACTGAATGAAAGGAGCTGGCACCTCACTCTCTTTGAATCTTCTTTATCATGCTAAGAGGAGCGGGAAAAAGCAAAAAATTTCAGAATTGCACCTTGCAATGCAGAGAAATTACTGTTTGTGCATTTACAATATTCATTGATTTTTGCCATTGAAAAACGTCCAGAAATGATTGAAGCTACTGACTGAATGAAAGGAGCTGGCATCTCACTCTCTTTGAATCTTCTTTATCATGCTAAGAGGAGCAGGAAAAAGCAAAAAATTTCAGAATTGCACCTTGCAATGCGGAGAAATTACTGTTTGTGCATTTACAATATTCATTGATTTTTGCCATTGAAAAACGTCCAGAAATGATTGAAGCTACTGACTGAATGAAAGGAGCTGGCATCTCACTCTCTTTGAATATTCTTTATCATGCTAAGAGGAGCAGGAAAAAGCAAAAAATTTCAGAATTGCACCTTGCAATGCGGAGAAATTACAGTTTGTGCATTTACAATATTCATTGATTTTTGCCATTGAAAAACATCCAGAAATGATTGAAGCTACTGACTGAATGAAAGAAGCTGGAATCTCACTCTCTTTGAATCTTCTTTATCATGCTAAGAGGAGCAGGAAAAAGCAAAAAATTTCAGAATTGCACCTTGCAATGCGGAGAAATTACTGTTTGTGCATTTACAATATTCATTGATTTTTGCCATTGAAAAACATCATGTTATTCATATACCAGAAATGTTTGAAGCTACTGACTGAATGAAAGGAGCTGTCATCTCACTCTCTTTGAATCTTCTTTATCATGCTAAGAGGAGCAGGAAAAAGCAAAAAATTTCAGAATTGCACCTTGCAATGCGGAGAAATTACTGTTTGTGCATTTACAATATTCATTGATTTTTGCCATTGAAAAACGTCCAGAAATGATTGAAGCTACTGACTGAATGAAAGGAGCTGGCATCTCACTCTCTTTGAATCTTCTTTATCATGCTAAGAGGAGCAGGAAAAAGCAAAAAATTTCAGAATTGCACCTTGCAATGCGGAGAAATTACTGTTTGTGCATTTACAATATTCATTGATTTTTGCCATTGAAAAACATGTTATTCATATACCAGAAATGTTAGAAGCTACTGACTGAATGAAAGGAGCTGGCAACTCTCTCTCTTTGAATCTTCTTTATCATGCTAAGAGGAGCGGGAAAAAGCAAAAAATTTCAGAATTGCACCTTGCAATGCGGAGAAATTACTGTTTGTGCATTTACAATATTCATTGATTTTTGCCATTGAAAAACGTCCAGAAATGATTGAAGGTACTGACTGAATGAAAGGAGCTGGCATCTCACTCTCTTTGAATCTTCTTTATCATGCTAAGAGGAGCAGGAAAAAGCAAAAAATTTCAGAATTGCACCTTGCAATGCGGAGAAATTACTGTTTGTGCATTTACAATATTCATTGATTTTTGCCATTGAAAAACGTCCAGAAATGATTGAAGCTACTGACTGAATGAAAGGAGCTGGCATCTCACTCTCTTTGAATCTTCTTTATCATGCTAAGAGGAGCAGGAAAAAGCAAAAAATTTCAGAATTGCACCTTGCAATGCGGAGAAATTACTGTTTGTGCATTTACAATATTCATTGATTTTTGCCATTGAAAAACATCATGTTATTCATATACCAGAAATGTTTGAAGCTACTGACTGAATGAAAGGAGTTGGCATCTCACTCTCTTTGAATCTTCTTTATCATGCTAAGAGGAGCAGGAAAAAGCAAAAAATTTCAGAATTGCACCTTGCAATGCGGAGAAATTACTGTTTGTGCATTTACAATATTCATTGATTTTTGCCATTGAAAAACATCATGTTATTCATGTACCAGAAATGTTTGAAGCTACTGACTGAATGAAAGGAGCTGGCATCTCACTCTCTTTGAATCTTCTTTATCATGCTAAGAGGAGCAGGAAAAAGCAAAAAATTTTAGAATTGCACATTGCAATGTGGAGAAATTACTGTTTGTGCATTTACAATATTCATTGATTTTTACCATTGAAAAACGTCCAGAAATGATTGAAGCTACTGACTGAATGAAAGTAGCTGGCATCTCACTCTCTTTGAATCTTCTTTATCATGCTAAGAGGAGCAGGAAAAAGCAAAAAATTTCAGACTTGCACCTTGCAATGCGGAGAAATTACTGTTTGTGCATTTACAATATTCATTGATTTTTGCCATTGAAAAACATCATGTTATTCATATACCAGAAATGTTTGAAGCTACTGACTGAATGAAAGGAGCTGGCATCTCACTCTCTTTGAATCTTCTTTATCATGCTAAGAGGAGCAGGAAAAAGCAAAAAATTTCAGAATTGCACCTTGCAATGCGGAGAAATTACTGTTTGTGCATTTACAATATTCATTGATTTTTGCCATTGAAAAACGTCCAGAAATGATTGAAGCTACTGACTGAATGAAAGGAGCTGGCATCTCACTCTCTTTGAATCTTCTTTATCATGCTAAGAGGAGCAGGAAAAAGCAAAAAATTTCAGAATTGCACCTTGCAATGCGGAGAAATTACTGTTTGTGCATTTACAATATTCATTGATTTTTGCCATTGAAAAACGTCCAGAAATGATTGAAGCTACTGAATGAATGAAAGGAGCTGGCATCTCACTCTCTTTGAATCTTCTTTATCATGCTAAGAGGAGCAGGAAAAAGCAAAAAATTTCAGAATTGCACCTTGCAATGCGGAGAAATTACTGTTTGTGCATTTACAATATTCATTGATTTTTGCCATTGAAAAACATGTTATTCATATACCAGAAATGTTTGAAGCTACTGACTGAATGAAAGGAGCTGGCACCTCACTCTCTTTGAATCTTCTTTATCATGCTAAGAGGAGCGGGAAAAAGCAAAAAATTTCAGAATTGCACCTTGCAATGCAGAGAAATTACTGTTTGTGCATTTACAATATTCATTGATTTTTGCCATTGAAAAACGTCCAGAAATGATTGAAGCTACTGACTGAATGAAAGGAGCTGGCATCTCACTCTCTTTGAATCTTCTTTATCATGCTAAGAGGAGCAGGAAAAAGCAAAAAATTTCAGAATTGCACCTTGCAATGCGGAGAAATTACTGTTTGTGCATTTACAATATTCATTGATTTTTGCCATTGAAAAACGTCCAGAAATGATTGAAGCTACTGACTGAATGAAAGGAGCTGGCATCTCACTCTCTTTGAATATTCTTTATCATGCTAAGAGGAGCAGGAAAAAGCAAAAAATTTCAGAATTGCACCTTGCAATGCGGAGAAATTACAGTTTGTGCATTTACAATATTCATTGATTTTTGCCATTGAAAAACATCCAGAAATGATTGAAGCTACTGACTGAATGAAAGAAGCTGGAATCTCACTCTCTTTGAATCTTCTTTATCATGCTAAGAGGAGCAGGAAAAAGCAAAAAATTTCAGAATTGCACCTTGCAATGCGGAGAAATTACTGTTTGTGCATTTACAATATTCATTGATTTTTGCCATTGAAAAACATCATGTTATTCATATACCAGAAATGTTTGAAGCTACTGACTGAATGAAAGGAGCTGTCATCTCACTCTCTTTGAATCTTCTTTATCATGCTAAGAGGAGCAGGAAAAAGCAAAAAATTTCAGAATTGCACCTTGCAATGCGGAGAAATTACTGTTTGTGCATTTACAATATTCATTGATTTTTGCCATTGAAAAACGTCCAGAAATGATTGAAGGTACTGACTGAATGAAAGGAGCTGGCATCTCACTCTCTTTGAATCTTCTTTATCATGCTAAGAGGAGCAGGAAAAAGCAAAAAATTTTAGAATTGCACATTGCAATGTGGAGAAATTACTGTTTGTGCATTTACAATATTCATTGATTTTTACCATTGAAAAACGTCCAGAAATGATTGAAGCTACTGACTGAATGAAAGTAGCTGGCATCTCACTCTCTTTGAATCTTCTTTATCATGCTAAGAGGAGCAGGAAAAAGCAAAAAATTTCAGACTTGCACCTTGCAATGCGGAGAAATTACTGTTTGTGCATTTACAATATTCATTGATTTTTGCCATTGAAAAACATCATGTTATTCATATACCAGAAATGTTTGAAGCTACTGACTGAATGATAGGAGCTGGCATCTCACTCTCTTTGAATCTTCTTTATCATGCTAAGAGGAGCAGGAAAAAGCAAAAAATTTCAGAATTGCACCTTGCAATGCGGAGAAATTACTGTTTGTGCATTTACAATATTCATTGATTTTTGCCATTGAAAAACATGTTATTCATATACCAGAAATGTTTGAAGCTACTGACTGAATGAAAGGAGCTGGCACCTCACTCTCTTTGAATCTTCTTTATCATGCTAAGAGGAGCGGGAAAAAGCAAAAAATTTCAGAATTGCACCTTGCAATGCGGAGAAATTACTGTTTGTGCATTTACAATATTCATTGATTTTTGCCATTGAAAAACGTCCAGAAATGTTTGAAGCTACTGACCTAATGAAAGGAGCTGGCACCTCACTCTCTTTGAATCTTCTTTGTCATGCTAAGAGGAGCGGGAAAAAGCAAAAAATTTCAGAATTGCACCTTGCAATGCGGAGAAATTACTGTTTGTGCATTTACAATATTCATTGATTTTTGCCATTGAAAAACGTCCAGAAATGATTGAAGGTACTGACTGAATGAAAGGAGCTGGCATCTCACTCTCTTTGAATCTTCTTTATCATGCTAAGAGGAGCAGGAAAAAGCAAAAAATTTCAGAATTGCACCTTGCAATGCGGAGAAATTACAGTTTGTGCATTTACAATATTCATTGATTTTTGCCATTGAAAAACATCCAGAAATGATTGAAGCTACTGACTGAATGAAAGAAGCTGGCATCTCACTCTCTTTGAATCTTCTTTATCATGCTAAGAGGAGCAGGAAAAAGCAAAAAAATTCAGAATTGCACCTTGCAATGCGGAGAAATTACTGTTTGTGCATTTACAATATTCATTGATTTTTGCCATTGAAAAACATCATGTTATTCATATACCAGAAATGTTTGAAGCTACTGACTGAATGAAAGGAGCTGGCATCTCACTCTCTTTGAATCTTCTTTATCATGCTAAGAGGAGCAGGAAAAAGCAAAAAATTTCAGAATTGCACCTTGCAATGTGGAGAAATTACTGTTTGTGCATTTACAATATTCATTGATTTTTACCATTGAAAAACGTCCAGAAATGATTGAAGCTACTGACTGAATGAAAGTAGCTTGCATCTCACTCTCTTTGAATCTTCTTTATCATACTAAGAGGAGCAGGAAAAAGCAAAAAATTTCAGACTTGCACCTTGCAATGCGGAGAAATTACTGTTTGTGCATTTACAATATTCATTGATTTTTGCCATTGAAAAACATCATGTTATTCATATACCAGAAATGTTTGAAGCTACTGACTGAATGAAAGGAGCTGGCATCTCACTCTCTTTGAATCTTCTTTATCATGCTAAGAGGAGCAGGAAAAAGCAAAAAATTTCAGAATTGCACCTTGCAATGCGGAGAAATTACTGTTTGTGCATTTACAATATTCATTGATTTTTGCCATTGAAAAACATCATGTTATTCATATACCAGAAATGATTGAAGCTACTGACTGAATGAAAGGAGCTGGCATCTCACTCTCTTTGAATCTTCTTTATCATGCTAAGAGGAGCAGGAAAAAGTAAAAAATTTCAGAATTGCACCTTGCAATGCGGAGAAATTACTGCTTGTGCATTTACAATATTCAATGATTTTTGCCATTGAAAAACGTCCAGAAATGATTGAAGCTACTGACTGAATGAAAGGAGCTGGCATCTCACTCTCTTTGAATCTTGTTTATCATGCTAAGAGGAGCAGGAAAAAGCAAAAAATTTCAGAATTGCACCTTGCAATGCGGAGAAATTACTGTTTGTGCATTTACAATATTCATTGATTTTTGCCATTGAAAAACGTCCAGAAATGATTGAAGCTACTGACTGATTGAAAGGAGCTGGCATCTCACTCTCTTTGAATCTTCTTTATCATGCTAAGAGGAGCAGGAAAAAGCAAAAAATTTCAGAATTGCACCTTGCAATGCGGAGAAATTACTGTTTGTGCATTTACAATATTCATTGATTTTTGCTATTGAAAAACATCATGTTATTCATATACCAGAAATGATTGAAGCTACTGACTGAATGAAAGGAGCTGGCATCTCACTCTCTTTGAATCTTCTTTATCATGCTAAGAGGAGCAGGAAAAAGCAAAAAATTTCAGAATTGCACCTTGCAATGCGGAGAAATTACAGTTTGTGCATTTACAATATTCATTGATTTTTGCCATTGAAAAACGTCCAGAAATGATTGAAGCTACTGACTGAATGAAAGGAGAAGGCATCTCACTCTCTTTGAATCTTCTTTATCATGCTAAGAGGAGCAGGAAAAAGCAAAAAATTTCAGAATTGCAGCTTGCAATGCGGAGAAATTACTGTTTGTGCATTTACAATATTCATTGATTTTTGCCATTGAAAAACGTCCAGAAATGATTGAAGCTACTGACTGAATGAAAGGAGCTGGCATCTCACTCTCTTTGAATCTTCTTTATCATGCTAAGAGGAGCAGGAAAAAGCAAAAAATTTCAGAATTGCACCTTGCAATGCGGAGAAATTACTGTTTGTGCATTTACAATATTCATTGATTTTTGCCATTGAAAAATGTCCAGAAATGATTGAAGCTACTGACTGAATGAAAGGAGCTGGCATCTCACTCTCTTTGAATCTTCTTTATCATGCTAAGAGGAGCAGGAAAAAGCAAAAAATTTCAGAATTGCGCCTTGCAATGCGGAGAAATTACTGTTTGTGCATTTACAAAATTCATTGATTTTTGCCATTGAAAAACATCATGTAATTCATATACCAGAAATGATTGAAGCTACTGACTGAAGGAAAGGAGCTGGCATCTCACTCTCTTTGAATCTTCTTTATCATGCTAAGAGGAGCAGGAAAAAGCAAAAAATTTCAGAATTGCACCTTGCAATGCGGAGAAATTACTGTTTGTGCATTTACAATATTCATTGATTTTTGCCATTGAAAAACATCCAGAAATGATTGAAGCTACTGACTGAATGAAAGGAGCTGGCATCTCACTCTCTTTGAATCTTCTTTATCATGCTAAGAGGAGCAGGAAAAAGCAAAAAATTTCAGAATTGCACCTTGCAATGCGGAGAAATTACTGTTTGTGCATTTACAATATTCATTGATTTTTGCGATTGAAAAACATCATGTTATTCATATACCAGAAATGATTGAAGCTACTGACTGAATGAAGGAGCTGGCATCTCACTCTCTTTGAATCTTCTTTATCATGCTAAGAGGAGCAGGAAAAAGTAAAAAATTTCAGAATTGCACCTTGCAATGCGGAGAAATTACTGTTTGTGCATTTACAATATTCAATGATTTTTGCCATTGAAAAACGTCCAGAAATGATTGAAGTTACTGACTGAATGAAAGGAGCTGGCATCTCACTCTCTTTGAATCTTGTTTATCATGCTAAGAGGAGCAAGAAAAAGCAAAAAATTTCAGAATTGCACCTTGCAATGCGGAGAAATTGCTGTTTGTGCATTTACAATATTCATTGATTTTTGCCATTGAAAAACGTCCAGAAATGATTGAAGCTACTGACTGAATGAAAGGAGCTGGCATCTCACTCTCTTTGAATCTTCTTTATCATGCTAAGAGGAGCAGGAAAAAGCAAAAAATTTCAGAATTGCACCTTGCAATGCGGAGAAATTACTGTTTGTGCATTTACAATATTCATTGATTTTTGCCATTGAAAAACATCATGTTATTCATATACCAGAAATGATTGAAGCTACTGACTGAATGAAAGGAGCTGGCATCTCACTCTCTTTGAATCTTCTTTATCATGCTAAGAGGAGCAGGAAAAAGCAAAAAATTTTAGAATTGCACATTGCAATGTGGAGAAATTACTGTTTGTGCATTTACAATATTCATTGATTTTTACCATTGAAAAACGTCCAGAAATGATTGAAGCTACTGACTGAATGAAAGTAGCTGGCATCTCACTCTCTTTGAATCTTCTTTATCATGCTAAGAGGAGCAGGAAAAAGCAAAAAATTTCAGACTTGCACCTTGCAATGCGGAGAAATTACTGTTTGTGCATTTACAATATTCATTGATTTTTGCCATTGAAAAACATCATGTTATTCATATACCAGAAATGTTTGAAGCTACTGACTGAATGAAAGGAGCTGGCATCTCACTCTCTTTGAATCTTCTTTATCATGCTAAGAGGAGCAGGAAAAAGCAAAAAATTTCAGAATTGCACCTTGCAATGCGGAGAAATTACTGTTTGTGCATTTACAATATTCATTGATTTTTGCCATTGAAAAACATGTTATTCATATACCAGAAATGTTTGAAGCTACTGACTGAATGAAAGGAGCTGGCACCTCACTCTCTTTGAATCTTCTTTATCATGCTAAGAGGAGCGGGAAAAAGCAAAAAATTTCAGAATTGCACCTTGCAATGCGGAGAAATTACTGTTTGTGCATTTACAATATTCATTGATTTTTGCCATTGAAAAACGTCCAGAAATGTTTGAAGCTACTGACCTAATGAAAGGAGCTGGCACCTCACTCTCTTTGAATCTTCTTTATCATGCTAAGAGGAGCGGGAAAAAGCAAAAAATTTCAGAATTGCACCTTGCAATGCGGAGAAATTACTGTTTGTGCATTTACAATATTCATTGATTTTTGCCATTGAAAAACGTCCAGAAATGATTGAAGGTACTGACTGAATGAAAGGAGCTGGCATCTCACTCTCTTTGAATCTTCTTTATCATGCTAAGAGGAGCAGGAAAAAGCAAAAAATTTCAGAATTGCACCTTGCAATGCGGAGAAATTACAGTTTGTGCATTTACAATATTCATTGATTTTTGCCATTGAAAAACATCCAGAAATGATTGAAGCTACTGACTGAATGAAAGAAGCTGGCATCTCACTCTCTTTGAATCTTCTTTATCATGCTAAGAGGAGCAGGAAAAAGCAAAAAAATTCAGAATTGCACCTTGCAATGCGGAGAAATTACTGTTTGTGCATTTACAATATTCATTGATTTTTGCCATTGAAAAACATCATGTTATTCATATACCAGAAATGTTTGAAGCTACTGACTGAATGAAAGGAGCTGGCATCTCACTCTCTTTGAATCTTCTTTATCATGCTAAGAGGAGCAGGAAAAAGCAAAAAATTTCAGAATTGCACCTTGCAATGTGGAGAAATTACTGTTTGTGCATTTACAATATTCATTGATTTTTACCATTGAAAAACGTCCAGAAATGATTGAAGCTACTGACTGAATGAAAGTAGCTTGCATCTCACTCTCTTTGAATCTTCTTTATCATACTAAGAGGAGCAGGAAAAAGCAAAAAATTTCAGACTTGCACCTTGCAATGCGGAGAAATTACTGTTTGTGCATTTACAATATTCATTGATTTTTGCCATTGAAAAATATCATGTTATTCATATACCAGAAATGTTTGAAGCTACTGACTGAATGAAAGGAGCTGGCATCTCACTCTCTTTGAATCTTCTTTATCATGCTAAGAGGAGCAGGAAAAAGCAAAAAATTTCAGAATTGCACCTTGCAATGCGGAGAAATTACTGTTTGTGCATTTACAATATTCATTGATTTTTGCCATTGAAAAACATCATGTTATTCATATACCAGAAATGATTGAAGCTACTGACTGAATGAAAGGAGCTGGCATCTCACTCTCTTTGAATCTTCTTTATCATGCTAAGAGGAGCAGGAAAAAGTAAAAAATTTCAGAATTGCACCTTGCAATGCGGAGAAATTACTGCTTGTGCATTTACAATATTCAATGATTTTTGCCATTGAAAAACGTCCAGAAATGATTGAAGCTACTGACTGAATGAAAGGAGCTGGCATCTCACTCTCTTTGAATCTTGTTTATCATGCTAAGAGGAGCAGGAAAAAGCAAAAAATTTCAGAATTGCACCTTGCAATGCGGAGAAATTACTGTTTGTGCATTTACAATATTCATTGATTTTTGCCATTGAAAAACGTCCAGAAATGATTGAAGCTACTGACTGATTGAAAGGAGCTGGCATCTCACTCTCTTTGAATCTTCTTTATCATGCTAAGAGGAGCAGGAAAAAGCAAAAAATTTCAGAATTGCACCTTGCAATGCGGAGAAATTACTGTTTGTGCATTTACAATATTCATTGATTTTTGCTATTGAAAAACATCATGTTATTCATATACCAGAAATGATTGAAGCTACTGACTGAATGAAAGGAGCTGGCATCTCACTCTCTTTGAATCTTCTTTATCATGCTAAGAGGAGCAGGAAAAAGCAAAAAATTTCAGAATTGCACCTTGCAATGCGGAGAAATTACAGTTTGTGCATTTACAATATTCATTGATTTTTGCCATTGAAAAACGTCCAGAAATGATTGAAGCTACTGACTGAATGAAAGGAGAAGGCATCTCACTCTCTTTGAATCTTCTTTATCATGCTAAGAGGAGCAGGAAAAAGCAAAAAATTTCAGAATTGCACCTTGCAATGCGGAGAAATTACTGTTTGTGCATTTACAATATTCATTGATTTTTGCCATTGAAAAACGTCCAGAAATGATTGAAGCTACTGACTGAATGAAAGGAGCTGGCATCTCACTCTCTTTGAATCTTCTTTATCATGCTAAGAGGAGCAGGAAAAAGCAAAAAATTTCAGAATTGCACCTTGCAATGCGGAGAAATTACTGTTTGTGCATTTACAATATTCATTGATTTTTGCCATTGAAAAATGTCCAGAAATGATTGAAGCTACTGACTGAATGAAAGGAGCTGGCATCTCACTCTCTTTGAATCTTCTTTATCATGCTAAGAGGAGCAGGAAAAAGCAAAAAATTTCAGAATTGCGCCTTGCAATGCGGAGAAATTACTGTTTGTGCATTTACAAAATTCATTGATTTTTGCCATTGAAAAACATCATGTTATTCATATACCAGAAATGATTGAAGCTACTGACTGAAGGAAAGGAGCTGGCATCTCACTCTCTTTGAATCTTCTTTATCATGCTAAGAGGAGCAGGAAAAAGCAAAAAATTTCAGAATTGCACCTTGCAATGCGGAGAAATTACTGTTTGTGCATTTACAATATTCATTGATTTTTGCCATTGAAAAACATCCAGAAATGATTGAAGCTACTGACTGAATGAAAGGAGCTGGCATCTCACTCTCTTTGAATCTTCTTTATCATGCTAAGAGGAGCAGGAAAAAGCAAAAAATTTCAGAATTGCACCTTGCAATGCGGAGAAATTACTGTTTGTGCATTTACAATATTCATTGATTTTTGCGATTGAAAAACATCATGTTATTCATATACCAGAAATGATTGAAGCTACTGACTGAATGAAGGAGCTGGCATCTCACTCTCTTTGAATCTTCTTTATCATGCTAAGAGGAGCAGGAAAAAGTAAAAAATTTCAGAATTGCACCTTGCAATGCGGAGAAATTACTGTTTGTGCATTTACAATATTCAATGATTTTTGCCATTGAAAAACGTCCAGAAATGATTGAAGTTACTGACTGAATGAAAGGAGCTGGCATCTCACTCTCTTTGAATCTTGTTTATCATGCTAAGAGGAGCAGGAAAAAGCAAAAAATTTCAGAATTGCACCTTGCAATGCGGAGAAATTACTGTTTGTGCATTTACAATATTCATTGATTTTTGCCATTGAAAAACGTCCAGAAATGATTGAAGCTACTGACTGAATGAAAGGAGCTGGCATCTCACTCTCTTTGAATCTTCTTTATCATGCTAAGAGGAGCAGGAAAAAGCAAAAAATTTCAGAATTGCACCTTGCAATGCGGAGAAATTACTGTTTGTGCATTTACAATATTCATTGATTTTTGCCATTGAAAAACATCATGTTATTCATATACCAGAAATGATTGAAGCTACTGACTGAATGAAAGGAGCTGGCATCTCACTCTCTTTGAATCTTCTTTATCATGCTAAGAGGAGCAGGAAAAAGCAAAAAATTTCAGAATTGCACCTTGCAATGCGGAGAAATTACTGTTTGTGCATTTACAATATTCATTGATTTTTGCCATTGAAAAACGTCCAGAAATGATTGAAGCTACTGACTGAATGAAAGGAGCTGGCATCTCACTCTCTTTGAATCTTCTTTATCATGCTAAGAGGAGCAGGAAAAAGCAAAAAATAGAGTGAGATGCCAGCTCCTTTCATTCAGTCAGTAGCTTCAAACATTTCTGGTATATGAATAACATGATGTTTTTCAATGGCAAAAATCAATGAATATTGTAAATGCACAAACAGTAATTTCTCCGCATTGCAAGGTGCAAGTCTGAAATTTTTTGCTTTTTCCTGCTCCTCTTAGCATGATAAAGAAGATTCAAAGAGAGTGAGATGCCAGCTACTTTCATTCAGTCAGTAGCTTCAATTATTTCTGGACGTTTTTCAATGGTAAAAATCAATGAATATTGTAAATGCACAAACAGTAATTTCTCCACATTGCAAGGTGCAATTCTGAAATTTTTTGCTTTTTCCTGCTCCTCTTAGCATGATAAAGAAGATTCAAAGAGAGTGAGATGCCAGCTCCTTTCATTCAGTCAGTAGCTTCAAACATTTCTGGTATATGAATAACATGATGTTTTTCAATGGCAAAAATCAATGAATATTGTAAATGCACAAACAGTAATTTCTCCGCATTGCAAGGTGCAATTCTGAAATTTTTTGCTTTTTCCTGCTCCTCTTAGCATGATAAAGAAGATTCAAAGAGAGTGAGATGCCAGATCCTTTCATTCAGTCAGTAGCTTCAAACATTTCTGGTATATGAATAACATGATGTTTTTCAATGGCAAAAATCAATGAATATTGTAAATGCACAAACAGTAATTTCTCCGCATTGCAAGGTGCAAGTCTGAAATTTTTTGCTTTTTCCTGCTCCTCTTAGCATGATAAAGAAGATTCAAAGAGAGTGAGATGCCAGCTACTTTCATTCAGTCAGTAGCTTCAATCATTTCTGGACGTTTTTCAATGGTAAAAATCAATGAATATTGTAAATGCACAAACAGTAATTTCTCCACATTGCAAGGTGCAATTCTGAAATTTTTTGCTTTTTCCTGCTCCTCTTAGCATGATAAAGAAGATTCAAAGAGAGTGAGATGCCAGCTCCTTTCATTCAGTCAGTAGCTTCAAACATTTCTGGTATATGAATAACATGATGTTTTTCAATGGCAAAAATCAATGAATATTGTAAATGCACAAACAGTAATTTCTCCGCATTGCAAGGTGCAATTCTGAAATTTTTTGCTTTTTCCTGCTCCTCTTAGCATGATAAAGAAGATTCAAAGAGAGTGAGATGCCAGCTCCTTTCATTCAGTCAGTAGCTTCAATCATTTCTGGATGTTTTTCAATGGCAAAAATCAATGAATATTGTAAATGCACAAACTGTAATTTCTCCGCATTGCAAGGTGCAATTCTGAAATTTTTTGCTTTTTCCTGCTCCTCTTAGCATGATAAAGAAGATTCAAAGAGAGTGAGATGCCAGCTCCTTTCATTCAGTCAGTAGCTTCAATCATTTCTGGACGTTTTTCAATGGCAAAAATCAATGAATATTGTAAATGCACAAACAGTAATTTCTCCGCATTGCAAGGTGCAATTCTGAAATTTTTGGCTTTTTCCTGCTCCTCTTAGCATGATAAAGAAGATTCAAAGAGAGTGAGATGCCAGCTCCTTTCATTCAGTCAGTAGCTTCAATCATTTCTGGACGTTTTTCAATGGCAAAAATCAATGAATATTGTAAATGCACAAACAGTAATTTCTCCGCATTGCAAGGTGCAATTCTGAAATTTTTTGCTTTTTCCTGCTCCTCTTAGCATGATAAACAAGATTCAAAGAGAGTGAGATGCCAGCTCCTTTCATTCAGTCAGTAGCTTCAATCATTTCTGGACGTTTTTCAATGGCAAAAATCAATGAATATTGTAAATGCACAAACAGTAATTTCTCCGCATTGCAAGGTGCAATTCTGAAATTTTTTGCTTTTTCCTGCTCCTCTTAGCATGATAAAGATTCAAAGAGAGTGAGATGCCAGCTCCTTTCATTCAGTCAGTAGCTTCAAACATTTCTGGTATATGAATAACATGATGTTTTTCAATGGCAAAAATCAATGAATATTGTAAATGCACAAACAGTAATTTCTCCGCATTGCAAGGTGCAAGTCTGAAATTTTTTGCTTTTTCCTGCTCCTCTTAGCATGATAAAGAAGATTCAAAGAGAGTGAGATGCCAGCTACTTTCATTCAGTCAGTAGCTTCAATCATTTCTGGACGTTTTTCAATGGTAAAAATCAATGAATATTGTAAATGCACAAACAGTAATTTCTCCACATTGCAAGGTGCAATTCTGAAATTTTTTGCTTTTTCCTGCTCCTCTTAGCATGATAAAGAAGATTCAAAGAGAGTGAGATGCCAGCTCCTTTCATTCAGTCAGTAGCTTCAAACATTTCTGGTATATGAATAACATGATGTTTTTCAATGGCAAAAATCAATGAATATTGTAAATGCACAAACAGTAATTTCTCCGCATTGCAAGGTGCAATTCTGAAATTTTTTGCTTTTTCCTGCTCCTCTTAGCATGATAAAGAAGATTCAAAGAGAGTGAGATGCCAGATCCTTTCATTCAGGCAGTAGCTTCAAACATTTCTGGTATATGAATAACATGATGTTTTTCAATGGCAAAAATCAATGAATATTGTAAATGCACAAACAGTAATTTCTCCGCATTGCAAGGTGCAAGTCTGAAATTTTTTGCTTTTTTCTGCTCCTCTTAGCATGATAAAGAAGATTCAAAGAGAGTGAGATGCCAGCTACTTTCATTCAGTCAGTAGCTTCAATCATTTCTGGACGTTTTTCAATGGTAAAAATCAATGAATATTGTAAATGCACAAACAGTAATTTCTCCACATTGCAAGGTGCAATTCTGAAATTTTTTGCTTTTTCCTGCTCCTCTTAGCATGATAAAGAAGATTCAAAGAGAGTGAGATGCCAGCTCCTTTCATTCAGTCAGTAGCTTCAAACATTTCTGGTATATGAATAACATGATGTTTTTCAATGGCAAAAATCAATGAATATTGTAAATGCACAAACAGTAATTTCTCCGCATTGCAAGGTGCAATTCTGAAATTTTTTGCTTTTTCCTGCTCCTCTTAGCATGATAAAGAAGATTCAAAGAGAGTGAGATGCCAGCTCCTTTCATTCAGTCAGTAGCTTCAATCATTTCTGGATGTTTTTCAATGGCAAAAATCAATGAATATTGTAAATGCACAAACTGTAATTTCTCCGCATTGCAAGGTGCAATTCTGAAATTTTTTGCTTTTTCCTGCTCCTCTTAGCATGATAAAGAAGATTCAAAGAGAGTGAGATGCCAGCTCCTTTCATTCAGTCAGTAGCTTCAATCATTTCTGGACGTTTTTCAATGGCAAAAATCAATGAATATTGTAAATGCACAAACAGTAATTTCTCCGCATTGCAAGGTGCAATTCTGAAATTTTTTGCTTTTTCCTGCTCCTCTTAGCATGAAAAAGAAGATTCAAAGAGAGTGAGATGCCAGCTCCTTTCATTCAGTCAGTACCTTCAATCATTTCTGGACGTTTTTCAATGGCAAAAATCAATGAATATTGTAAATGCACAAACAGTAATTTCTCCGCATTGCAAGGTGCAATTCTGAAATTTTTTGCTTTTTCCTGCTCCTCTTAGCATGATAAAGAAGATTCAAAGAGAGTGAGATGCCAGATCCTTTCATTCAGTCAGTAGCTTCAAACATTTCTGGTATATGAATAACATGATGTTTTTCAATGGCAAAAATCAATGAATATTGTAAATGCACAAACAGTAATTTCTCCGCATTGCAAGGTGCAAGTCTGAAATTTTTTGCTTTTTCCTGCTCCTCTTAGCATGATAAAGAAGATTCAAAGAGAGTGAGATGCCAGCTACTTTCATTCAGTCAGTAGCTTCAATCATTTCTGGACGTTTTTCAATGGTAAAAATCAATGAATATTGTAAATGCACAAACAGTAATTTCTCCACATTGCAAGGTGCAATTCTGAAATTTTTTGCTTTTTCCTGCTCCTCTTAGCATGATAAAGAAGATTCAAAGAGAGTGAGATGCCAGCTCCTTTCATTCAGTCAGTAGCTTCAAACATTTCTGGTATATGAATAACATGATGTTTTTCAATGGCAAAAATCAATGAATATTGTAAATGCACAAACAGTAATTTCTCCGCATTGCAAGGTGCAATTCTGAAATTTTTTGCTTTTTCCTGCTCCTCTTAGCATGATAAAGAAGATTCAAAGAGAGTGAGATGCCAGCTCCTTTCATTCAGTCAGTAGCTTCAATCATTTCTGGATGTTTTTCAATGGCAAAAATCAATGAATATTGTAAATGCACAAACTGTAATTTCTCCGCATTGCAAGGTGCAATTCTGAAATTTTTTGCTTTTTCCTGCTCCTCTTAGCATGATAAAGAAGATTCAAAGAGAGTGAGATGCCAGCTCCTTTCATTCAGTCAGTAGCTTCAATCATTTCTGGACGTTTTTCAATGGCAAAAATCAATGAATATTGTAAATGCACAAACAGTAATTTCTCCGCATTGCAAGGTGCAATTCTGAAATTTTTGGCTTTTTCCTGCTCCTCTTAGCATGATAAAGAAGATTCAAAGAGAGTGAGATGCCAGCTCCTTTCATTCAGTCAGTAGCTTCAATCATTTCTGGACGTTTTTCAATGGCAAAAATCAATGAATATTGTAAATGCACAAACAGTAATTTCTCCGCATTGCAAGGTGCAATTCTGAAATTTTTTGCTTTTTCCTGCTCCTCTTAGCATGATAAACAAGATTCAAAGAGAGTGAGATGCCAGCTCCTTTCATTCAGTCAGTAGCTTCAATCATTTCTGGACGTTTTTCAATGGCAAAAATCAATGAATATTGTAAATGCACAAACAGTAATTTCTCCGCATTGCAAGGTGCAATTCTGAAATTTTTTGCTTTTTCCTGCTCCTCTTAGCATGATAAAGATTCAAAGAGAGTGAGATGCCAGCTCCTTTCATTCAGTCAGTAGCTTCAAACATTTCTGGTATATGAATAACATGATGTTTTTCAATGGCAAAAATCAATGAATATTGTAAATGCACAAACAGTAATTTCTCCGCATTGCAAGGTGCAAGTCTGAAATTTTTTGCTTTTTCCTGCTCCTCTTAGCATGATAAAGAAGATTCAAAGAGAGTGAGATGCCAGCTACTTTCATTCAGTCAGTAGCTTCAATCATTTCTGGACGTTTTTCAATGGTAAAAATCAATGAATATTGTAAATGCACAAACAGTAATTTCTCCACATTGCAAGGTGCAATTCTGAAATTTTTTGCTTTTTCCTGCTCCTCTTAGCATGATAAAGAAGATTCAAAGAGAGTGAGATGCCAGCTCCTTTCATTCAGTCAGTAGCTTCAAACATTTCTGGTATATGAATAACATGATGTTTTTCAATGGCAAAAATCAATGAATATTGTAAATGCACAAACAGTAATTTCTCCGCATTGCAAGGTGCAATTCTGAAATTTTTTGCTTTTTCCTGCTCCTCTTAGCATGATAAAGAAGATTCAAAGAGAGTGAGATGCCAGCTCCTTTCATTCAGTCAGTAGCTTCAATCATTTCTGGATGTTTTTCAATGGCAAAAATCAATGAATATTGTAAATGCACAAACTGTAATTTCTCCGCATTGCAAGGTGCAATTCTGAAATTTTTTGCTTTTTCCTGCTCCTCTTAGCATGATAAAGAAGATTCAAAGAGAGTGAGATGCCAGCTCCTTTCATTCAGTCAGTAGCTTCAATCATTTCTGGACGTTTTTCAATGGCAAAAATCAATGAATATTGTAAATGCACAAACAGTAATTTCTCCGCATTGCAAGGTGCAATTCTGAAATTTTTGGCTTTTTCCTGCTCCTCTTAGCATGATAAAGAAGATTCAAAGAGAGTGAGATGCCAGCTCCTTTCATTCAGTCAGTAGCTTCAATCATTTCTGGACGTTTTTCAATGGCAAAAATCAATGAATATTGTAAATGCACAAACAGTAATTTCTCCGCATTGCAAGGTGCAATTCTGAAATTTTTTGCTTTTTCCTGCTCCTCTTAGCATGATAAACAAGATTCAAAGAGAGTGAGATGCCAGCTCCTTTCATTCAGTCAGTAGCTTCAATCATTTCTGGACGTTTTTCAATGGCAAAAATCAATGAATATTGTAAATGCACAACCAGTAATTTCTCCGCATTGCAAGGTGCAATTCTGAAATTTTTTGCTTTTTCCTGCTCCTCTTAGCATGATAAAGATTCAAAGAGAGTGAGATGCCAGCTCCTTTCATTCAGTCAGTAGCTTCAAACATTTCTGGTATATGAATAACATGATGTTTTTCAATGGCAAAAATCAATGAATATTGTAAATGCACAAACAGTAATTTCTCCGCATTGCAAGGTGCAAGTCTGAAATTTTTTGCTTTTTCCTGCTCCTCTTAGCATGATAAAGAAGATTCAAAGAGAGTGAGATGCCAGCTACTTTCATTCAGTCAGTAGCTTCAATCATTTCTGGACGTTTTTCAATGGTAAAAATCAATGAATATTGTAAATGCACAAACAGTAATTTCTCCACATTGCAAGGTGCAATTCTGAAATTTTTTGCTTTTTCCTGCTCCTCTTAGCATGATAAAGAAGATTCAAAGAGAGTGAGATGCCAGCTCCTTTCATTCAGTCAGTAGCTTCAAACATTTCTGGTATATGAATAACATGATGTTTTTCAATGGCAAAAATCAATGAATATTGTAAATGCACAAACAGTAATTTCTCCGCATTGCAAGGTGCAATTCTGAAATTTTTTGCTTTTTCCTGCTCCTCTTAGCATGATAAAGAAGATTCAAAGAGAGTGAGATGCCAGATCCTTTCATTCAGGCAGTAGCTTCAAACATTTCTGGTATATGAATAACATGATGTTTTTCAATGGCAAAAATCAATGAATATTGTAAATGCACAAACAGTAATTTCTCCGCATTGCAAGGTGCAAGTCTGAAATTTTTTGCTTTTTTCTGCTCCTCTTAGCATGATAAAGAAGATTCAAAGAGAGTGAGATGCCAGCTACTTTCATTCAGTCAGTAGCTTCAATCATTTCTGGACGTTTTTCAATGGTAAAAATCAATGAATATTGTAAATGCACAAACAGTAATTTCTCCACATTGCAAGGTGCAATTCTGAAATTTTTTGCTTTTTCCTGCTCCTCTTAGCATGATAAAGAAGATTCAAAGAGAGTGAGATGCCAGCTCCTTTCATTCAGTCAGTAGCTTCAAACATTTCTGGTATATGAATAACATGATGTTTTTCAATGGCAAAAATCAATGAATATTGTAAATGCACAAACAGTAATTTCTCCGCATTGCAAGGTGCAATTCTGAAATTTTTTGCTTTTTCCTGCTCCTCTTAGCATGATAAAGAAGATTCAAAGAGAGTGAGATGCCAGCTCCTTTCATTCAGTCAGTAGCTTCAATCATTTCTGGATGTTTTTCAATGGCAAAAATCAATGAATATTGTAAATGCACAAACTGTAATTTCTCCGCATTGCAAGGTGCAATTCTGAAATTTTTTGCTTTTTCCTGCTCCTCTTAGCATGATAAAGAAGATTCAAAGAGAGTGAGATGCCAGCTCCTTTCATTCAGTCAGTAGCTTCAATCATTTCTGGACGTTTTTCAATGGCAAAAATCAATGAATATTGTAAATGCACAAACAGTAATTTCTCCGCATTGCAAGGTGCAATTCTGAAATTTTTTGCTTTTTCCTGCTCCTCTTAGCATGAAAAAGAAGATTCAAAGAGAGTGAGATGCCAGCTCCTTTCATTCAGTCAGTACCTTCAATCATTTCTGGACGTTTTTCAATGGCAAAAATCAATGAATATTGTAAATGCACAAACAGTAATTTCTCCGCATTGCAAGGTGCAATTCTGAAATTTTTTGCTTTTTCCTGCTCCTCTTAGCATGATAAAGAAGATTCAAAGAGAGTGAGATGCCAGATCCTTTCATTCAGTCAGTAGCTTCAAACATTTCTGGTATATGAATAACATGATGTTTTTCAATGGCAAAAATCAATGAATATTGTAAATGCACAAACAGTAATTTCTCCGCATTGCAAGGTGCAAGTCTGAAATTTTTTGCTTTTTCCTGCTCCTCTTAGCATGATAAAGAAGATTCAAAGAGAGTGAGATGCCAGCTACTTTCATTCAGTCAGTAGCTTCAATCATTTCTGGACGTTTTTCAATGGTAAAAATCAATGAATATTGTAAATGCACAAACAGTAATTTCTCCACATTGCAAGGTGCAATTCTGAAATTTTTTGCTTTTTCCTGCTCCTCTTAGCATGATAAAGAAGATTCAAAGAGAGTGAGATGCCAGCTCCTTTCATTCAGTCAGTAGCTTCAAACATTTCTGGTATATGAATAACATGATGTTTTTCAATGGCAAAAATCAATGAATATTGTAAATGCACAAACAGTAATTTCTCCGCATTGCAAGGTGCAATTCTGAAATTTTTTGCTTTTTCCTGCTCCTCTTAGCATGATAAAGAAGATTCAAAGAGAGTGAGATGCCAGCTCCTTTCATTCAGTCAGTAGCTTCAATCATTTCTGGATGTTTTTCAATGGCAAAAATCAATGAATATTGTAAATGCACAAACTGTAATTTCTCCGCATTGCAAGGTGCAATTCTGAAATTTTTTGCTTTTTCCTGCTCCTCTTAGCATGATAAAGAAGATTCAAAGAGAGTGAGATGCCAGCTCCTTTCATTCAGTCAGTAGCTTCAATCATTTCTGGACGTTTTTCAATGGCAAAAATCAATGAATATTGTAAATGCACAAACAGTAATTTCTCCGCATTGCAAGGTGCAATTCTGAAATTTTTGGCTTTTTCCTGCTCCTCTTAGCATGATAAAGAAGATTCAAAGAGAGTGAGATGCCAGCTCCTTTCATTCAGTCAGTAGCTTCAATCATTTCTGGACGTTTTTCAATGGCAAAAATCAATGAATATTGTAAATGCACAAACAGTAATTTCTCCGCATTGCAAGGTGCAATTCTGAAATTTTTTGCTTTTTCCTGCTCCTCTTAGCATGATAAACAAGATTCAAAGAGAGTGAGATGCCAGCTCCTTTCATTCAGTCAGTAGCTTCAATCATTTCTGGACGTTTTTCAATGGCAAAAATCAATGAATATTGTAAATGCACAAACAGTAATTTCTCCGCATTGCAAGGTGCAATTCTGAAATTTTTTGCTTTTTCCTGCTCCTCTTAGCATGATAAAGATTCAAAGAGAGTGAGATGCCAGCTCCTTTCATTCAGTCAGTAGCTTCAAACATTTCTGGTATATGAATAACATGATGTTTTTCAATGGCAAAAATCAATGAATATTGTAAATGCACAAACAGTAATTTCTCCGCATTGCAAGGTGCAAGTCTGAAATTTTTTGCTTTTTCCTGCTCCTCTTAGCATGATAAAGAAGATTCAAAGAGAGTGAGATGCCAGCTACTTTCATTCAGTCAGTAGCTTCAATCATTTCTGGACGTTTTTCAATGGTAAAAATCAATGAATATTGTAAATGCACAAACAGTAATTTCTCCACATTGCAAGGTGCAATTCTGAAATTTTTTGCTTTTTCCTGCTCCTCTTAGCATGATAAAGAAGATTCAAAGAGAGTGAGATGCCAGCTCCTTTCATTCAGTCAGTAGCTTCAAACATTTCTGGTATATGAATAACATGATGTTTTTCAATGGCAAAAATCAATGAATATTGTAAATGCACAAACAGTAATTTCTCCGCATTGCAAGGTGCAATTCTGAAATTTTTTGCTTTTTCCTGCTCCTCTTAGCATGATAAAGAAGATTCAAAGAGAGTGAGATGCCAGATCCTTTCATTCAGTCAGTAGCTTCAAACATTTCTGGTATATGAATAACATGATGTTTTTCAATGGCAAAAATCAATGAATATTGTAAATGCACAAACAGTAATTTCTCCGCATTGCAAGGTGCAAGTCTGAAATTTTTTGCTTTTTTCTGCTCCTCTTAGCATGATAAAGAAGATTCAAAGAGAGTGAGATGCCAGCTACTTTCATTCAGTCAGTAGCTTCAATCATTTCTGGACGTTTTTCAATGGTAAAAATCAATGAATATTGTAAATGCACAAACAGTAATTTCTCCACATTGCAAGGTGCAATTCTGAAATTTTTTGCTTTTTCCTGCTCCTCTTAGCATGATAAAGAAGATTCAAAGAGAGTGAGATGCCAGCTCCTTTCATTCAGTCAGTAGCTTCAAACATTTCTGGTATATGAATAACATGATGTTTTTCAATGGCAAAAATCAATGAATATTGTAAATGCACAAACAGTAATTTCTCCGCATTGCAAGGTGCAATTCTGAAATTTTTTGCTTTTTCCTGCTCCTCTTAGCATGATAAAGAAGATTCAAAGAGAGTGAGATGCCAGCTCCTTTCATTCAGTCAGTAGCTTCAATCATTTCTGGATGTTTTTCAATGGCAAAAATCAATGAATATTGTAAATGCACAAACTGTAATTTCTCCGCATTGCAAGGTGCAATTCTGAAATTTTTTGCTTTTTCCTGCTCCTCTTAGCATGATAAAGAAGATTCAAAGAGAGTGAGATGCCAGCTCCTTTCATTCAGTCAGTAGCTTCAATCATTTCTGGACGTTTTTCAATGGCAAAAATCAATGAATATTGTAAATGCACAAACAGTAATTTCTCCGCATTGCAAGGTGCAATTCTGAAATTCTTTGCTTTTTCCTGCTCCTCTTAGCATGATAAAGAAGATTCAAAGAGAGTGAGATGCCAGCTCCTTTCATTCAGTCAGTACCTTCAATCATTTCTGGACGTTTTTCAATGGCAAAAATCAATGAATATTGTAAATGCACAAACAGTAATTTCTCCGCATTGCAAGGTGCAATTCTGAAATTTTTTGCTTTTTCCCGCTCCTCTTAGCATGATAAAGAAGATTCAAAGAGAGTGAGGTGCCAGCTCCTTTCATTCAGTCAGTAGCTTCAAACATTTCTGGTATATGAATAACATGTTTTTCAATGGCAAAAATCAATGAATATTGTAAATGCACAAACAGTAATTTCTCCGCATTGCAAGGTGCAATTCTGAAATTTTTTGCTTTTTCCTGCTCCTCTTAGCATGATAAAGAAGATTCAAAGAGAGTGAGATGCCAGCTCCTTTCATTCAGTCAGTAGCTTCAATCATTTCTGGACGTTTTTCAATGGCAAAAATCAATGAATATTGTAAATGCACAAACAGTAATTTCTCCGCATTGCAAGGTGCAATTCTGAAATTTTTTGCTTTTTCCTGCTCCTCTTAGCATGATAAAGATTCAAAGAGAGTGAGATGCCAGCTCCTTTCATTCAGTCAGTAGCTTCAAACATTTCTGGTATATGAATAACATGATGTTTTTCAATGGCAAAAATCAATGAATATTGTAAATGCACAAACAGTAATTTCTCCGCATTGCAAGGTGCAAGTCTGAAATTTTTTGCTTTTTCCTGCTCCTCTTAGCATGATAAAGAAGATTCAAAGAGAGTGAGATGCCAGCTACTTTCATTCAGTCAGTAGCTTCAATCATTTCTGGACGTTTTTCAATGGTAAAAATCAATGAATATTGTAAATGCACAAACAGTAATTTCTCCACATTGCAAGGTGCAATTCTGAAATTTTTTTCCTTTTTCCTGCTCCTCTTAGCATGATAAAGAAGATTCAAAGAGAGTGAGATGCCAGCTCCTTTCATTCAGTCAGTAGCTTCAAACATTTCTGGTATATGAATAACATGATGTTTTTCAATGGCAAAAATCAATGAATATTGTAAATGCACAAACAGTAATTTCTCCGCATTGCAAGGTGCAAGTCTGAAATTTTTTGCTTTTTCCTGCTCCTCTTAGCATGATAAAGAAGATTCAAAGAGAGTGAGATGCCAGCTACTTTCATTCAGTCAGTAGCTTCAATCATTTCTGGACGTTTTTCAATGGTAAAAATCAATGAATATTGTAAATGCACAAACAGTAATTTCTCCACATTGCAAGGTGCAATTCTGAAATTTTTTGCTTTTTCCTGCTCCTCTTAGCATGATAAAGAAGATTCAAAGAGAGTGAGATGCCAACTCCTTTCATTCAGTCAGTAGCTTCAAACATTTCTGGTATATGAATAACATGATGTTTTTCAATGGCAAAAATCAATGAATATTGTAAATGCACAAACAGTAATTTCTCCGCATTGCAAGGTGCAATTCTGAAATTTTTTGCTTTTTCCTGCTCCTCTTAGCATGATAAAGAAGATTCAAAGAGAATGAGATGCCAGCTCCTTTCATTCAGTCAGTAGCTTCAATCATTTCTGGATGTTTTTCAATGTCAAAAATCAATGAATATTGTAAATGCACAAACTGTAATTTCTCCGCATTGCAAGGTGCAATTCTGAAATTTTTTGCTTTTTCCTGCTCCTCTTAGCATGATAAAGAAGATTCAAAGAGAGTGAGATGCCAGCTCCTTTCATTCAGTCAGTAGCTTCAATCATTTCTGGACGTTTTTCAATGGCAAAAATCAATGAATATTGTAAATGCACAAACAGTAATTTCTCCGCATTGCAAGGTGCAATTCTGAAATTTTTTGCTTTTTCCTGCTCCTCTTAGCATGATAAAGAAGATTCAAAGAGAGTGAGATGCCAGCTCCTTTCATTCAGTCAGTACCTTCAATCATTTCTGGACGTTTTTCAATGGCAAAAATCAATGAATATTGTAAATGCACAAACAGTAATTTCTCCGCATTGCAAGGTGCAATTCTGAAATTTTTTGCTTTTTCCCGCTCCTCTTAGCATGATAAAGAAGATTCAAAGAGAGTGAGGTGCCAGCTCCTTTCATTCAGTCAGTAGCTTCAAACATTTCTGGTATATGAATAACATGTTTTTCAATGGCAAAAATCAATGAATATTGTAAATGCACAAAAAGTAATTTCTCCGCATTGCAAGGTGCAATTCTGAAATTTTTTGCTTTTTCCTGCTCCTCTTAGCATGATAAAGAAGATTCAAAGAGAGTGAGATGCCAGCTCCTTTCATTCAGTCAGTAGCTTCAATCATTTCTGGACGTTTTTCAATGGCAAAAATCAATGAATATTGTAAATGCACAAACAGTAATTTCTCCGCATTGCAAGGTGCAATTCTGAAATTTTTTGCTTTTTCCTGCTCCTCTTAGCATGATAAAGAAGATTCAAAGAGAGTGAGATGCCAGCTCCTTTCATTCAGTCAGTAGCTTCAATCATTTCTGGACGTTTTTCAATGGCAAAAATCAATGAATATTGTAAATGCACAAACAGTAATTTCTCCGCATTGCAAGGTGCAATTCTGAAATTTTTTGCTTTTTCCTGCTCCTCTTAGCATGATAAAGAAGATTCAAAGAGAGTGAGGTACCAGCTCCTTTCATTCAGTCAGGAGCTTCAAACATTTCTGGTATATGAATAACATGTTTTTCAATGGCAAAAATCAATGAATATTGTAAATGCACAAACAGTAATTTCTCCGCATTGCAAGGTGCAATTCTGAAATTTTTTGCTTTTTCCTGCTCCTCTTAGCATGATAAAGAAGATTCAAAGAGAGTGAGATGCCAGCTCCTTTCATTCAGTCAGTAGCTTCAATCATTTCTGGACGTTTTTCAATGGCAAAAATCAATGAATATTGTAAATGCACAATCTGTAATTTCTCCGCATTGCAAGGTGCAATTCTGAAATTTTTTGCTTTTTCCTGCTCCTCTTAGCATGATAAAGAAGATTCAAAGAGAGTGAGATGCCAGCTCCTTTCATTCAGTCAGTAGCTTCAATCATTTCTGGACATTTTTCAATGGCAAAAATCAACGAATATTGTAAATGCACAAACAGTAATTTCTCCGCATTGCAAGGTGCAATTCTGAAATTTTTTGCTTTTTCCTGCTCCTCTTAGCATGATAAAGAAGATTCAAAGAGAGTGAGATGCCAGCTCCTTTCATTCAGTCAGTAGCTTCAATCATTTCTGGACGTTTTTCAATGGCAAAAATCAATGAATATTGTAAATGCACAAACTGTAATTTCTCCGCATTGCAAGGTGCAATTCTGAAATTTTTTGCTTTTTCCTGCTCCTCTTAGCATGATAAAGAAGTTTCAAAGAGAGTGAGATGCCAGCTCCTTTCATTCAGTCAGTAGCTTCAATCATTTCTGGACGTTTTTCAATGGAAAAAATCAATGAATATTGTAAATGCACAAACAGTAATTTGTCCGCATTGCAAGGTGCAATTCTGAAATTTTTTGCTTTTCCTGCTCCTCTTAGCATGATAAAGAAGATTCAAAGAGAGTGAGATGCCAGCTCCTTTCATTCAGTCAGTACCTTCAATCATTTCTGGACGTTTTTCAAAGGCAAAAATCAATGAATATTGTAAATGCACAAACAGTAATTTCTCCGCATTGCAAGGTGTAATTCTGAAATTTTTTGCTTTTTCCTGCTCCTCTTAGCATGATAAAGAAGATTCAAAGAGAGTGAGATGCCAGCTCCTTTCATTCAGTCAGTAGCTTCAAACATTTCTGGTATATGAATAACATGATGTTTTTCAATGGCAAAAATCAATGAATATTGTAAATGCACAAACAGTAATTTCTCCGCATTGCAAGGTGCAAGTCTGAAATTTTTTGCTTTTTCCTGCTCCTCTTAGCATGATAAAGAAGATTCAAAGAGAGTGAGATGCCAGCTACTTTCATTCAGTCAGTAGCTTCAATCATTTCTGGACGTTTTTCAATGGTAAAAATCAATGAATATTGTAAATGCACAAACAGTAATTTCTCCACATTGCAAGGTGCAATTCTGAAATTTTTTGCTTTTTCCTGCTCCTCTTAGCATGATAAAGAAGATTCAAAGAGAGTGAGATGCCAGCTCCTTTCATTCAGTCAGTAGCTTCAAACATTTCTGATATATGAATAACATGATGTTTTTCAATGGCAAAAATCAATGAATATTGTAAATGCACAAACAGTAATTTCTCCGCATTGCAAGGTGCAAGTCTGAAATTTTTTGCTTTTTTCTGCTCCTCTTAGCATGATAAAGAAGATTCAAAGAGAGTGAGATGCCAGCTACTTTCATTCAGTCAGTAGCTTCAATCATTTCTGGACGTTTTTCAATGGTAAAAATCAATGAATATTGTAAATGCACAAACAGTAATTTCTCCACATTGCAAGGTGCAATTCTGAAATTTTTTGCTTTTTCCTGCTCCTCTTAGCATGATAAAGAAGATTCAAAGAGAGTGAGATGCCAGCTCCTTTCATTCAGTCAGTAGCTTCAAACATTTCTGGTATATGAATAACATGATGTTTTTCAATGGCAAAAATCAATGAATATTGTAAATGCACAAACAGTAATTTCTCCGCATTGCAAGGTGCAATTCTGAAATTTTTTGCTTTTTCCTGCTCCTCTTAGCATGATAAAGAAGATTCAAAGAGAGTGAGATGCCAGCTCCTTTCATTCAGTCAGTAGCTTCAATCATTTCTGGATGTTTTTCAATGGCAAAAATCAATGAATATTGTAAATGCACAAACTGTAATTTCTCCGCATTGCAAGGTGCAATTCTGAAATTTTTTGCTTTTTCCTGCTCCTCTTAGCATGATAAAGAAGATTCAAAGAGAGTGAGATGCCAGCTCCTTTCATTCAGTCAGTAGCTTCAATCATTTCTGGACGTTTTTCAATGGCAAAAATCAATGAATATTGTAAATGCACAAACAGTAATTTCTCCGCATTGCAAGGTGCAATTCTGAAATTTTTTGCTTTTTCCTGCTCCTCTTAGCATGATAAAGAAGATTCAAAGAGAGTGAGATGCCAGCTCCTTTCATTCAGTCAGTACCTTCAATCATTTCTGGACGTTTTTCAATGGCAAAAATCAATGAATATTGTAAATGCACAAACAGTAATTTCTCCGCATTGCAAGGTGCAATTCTGAAATTTTTTGCTTTTTCCCGCTCCTCTTAGCATGATAAAGAAGATTCAAAGAGAGTGAGGTGCCAGCTCCTTTCATTCAGTCAGTAGCTTCAAACATTTCTGGTATATGAATAACATGTTTTTCAATGGCAAAAATCAATGAATATTGTAAATGCACAAACAGTAATTTCTCCGCATTGCAAGGTGCAATTCTGAAATTTTTTGCTTTTTCCTGCTCCTCTTAGCATGATAAAGAAGATTCAAAGAGAGTGAGATGCCAGCTCCTTTCATTCAGTCAGTAGCTTCAATCATTTCTGGACGTTTTTCAATGGCAAAAATCAATGAATATTGTAAATGCACAAACAGTAATTTCTCCGCATTGCAAGGTGCAATTCTGAAATTTTTTGCTTTTTCCTGCTCCTCTTAGCATGATAAAGATTCAAAGAGAGTGAGATGCCAGCTCCTTTCATTCAGTCAGTAGCTTCAAACATTTCTGGTATATGAATAACATGATGTTTTTCAATGGCAAAAATCAATGAATATTGTAAATGCACAAACAGTAATTTCTCCGCATTGCAAGGTGCAAGTCTGAAATTTTTTGCTTTTTCCTGCTCCTCTTAGCATGATAAAGAAGATTCAAAGAGAGTGAGATGCCAGCTACTTTCATTCAGTCAGTAGCTTCAATCATTTCTGGACGTTTTTCAATGGTAAAAATCAATGAATATTGTAAATGCACAAACAGTAATTTCTCCACATTGCAAGGTGCAATTCTGAAATTTTTTGCTTTTTCCTGCTCCTCTTAGCATGATAAAGAAGATTCAAAGAGAGTGAGATGCCAGCTCCTTTCATTCAGTCAGTAGCTTCAAACATTTCTGGTATATGAATAACATGATGTTTTTCAATGGCAAAAATCAATGAATATTGTAAATGCACAAACAGTAATTTCTCCGCATTGCAAGGTGCAAGTCTGAAATTTTTTGCTTTTTCCTGCTCCTCTTAGCATGATAAAGAAGATTCAAAGAGAGTGAGATGCCAGCTACTTTCATTCAGTCAGTAGCTTCAATCATTTCTGGACGTTTTTCAATGGTAAAAATCAATGAATATTGTAAATGCACAAACAGTAATTTCTCCACATTGCAAGGTGCAATTCTGAAATTTTTTGCTTTTTCCTGCTCCTCTTAGCATGATAAAGAAGATTCAAAGAGAGTGAGATGCCAACTCCTTTCATTCAGTCAGTAGCTTCAAACATTTCTGGTATATGAATAACATGATGTTTTTCAATGGCAAAAATCAATGAATATTGTAAATGCACAAACAGTAATTTCTCCGCATTGCAAGGTGCAATTCTGAAATTTTTTGCTTTTTCCTGCTCCTCTTAGCATGATAAAGAAGATTCAAAGAGAATGAGATGCCAGCTCCTTTCATTCAGTCAGTAGCTTCAATCATTTCTGGATGTTTTTCAATGGCAAAAATCAATGAATATTGTAAATGCACAAACTGTAATTTCTCCGCATTGCAAGGTGCAATTCTGAAATTTTTTGCTTTTTCCTGCTCCTCTTAGCATGATAAAGAAGATTCAAAGAGAGTGAGATGCCAGCTCCTTTCATTCAGTCAGTAGCTTCAATCATTTCTGGACGTTTTTCAATGGCAAAAATCAATGAATATTGTAAATGCACAAACAGTAATTTCTCCGCATTGCAAGGTGCAATTCTGAAATTTTTTGCTTTTTCCTGCTCCTCTTAGCATGATAAAGAAGATTCAAAGAGAGTGAGATGCCAGCTCCTTTCATTCAGTCAGTACCTTCAATCATTTCTGGACGTTTTTCAATGGCAAAAATCAATGAATATTGTAAATGCACAAACAGTAATTTCTCCGCATTGCAAGGTGCAATTCTGAAATTTTTTGCTTTTTCCCGCTCCTCTTAGCATGATAAAGAAGATTCAAAGAGAGTGAGGTGCCAGCTCCTTTCATTCAGTCAGTAGCTTCAAACATTTCTGGTATATGAATAACATGTTTTTCAATGGCAAAAATCAATGAATATTGTAAATGCACAAAAAGTAATTTCTCCGCATTGCAAGGTGCAATTCTGAAATTTTTTGCTTTTTCCTGCTCCTCTTAGCATGATAAAGAAGATTCAAAGAGAGTGAGATGCCAGCTCCTTTCATTCAGTCAGTAGCTTCAATCATTTCTGGACGTTTTTCAATGGCAAAAATCAATGAATATTGTAAATGCACAAACAGTAATTTCTCCGCATTGCAAGGTGCAATTCTGAAATTTTTTGCTTTTTCCTGCTCCTCTTAGCATGATAAAGAAGATTCAAAGAGAGTGAGATGCCAGCTCCTTTCATTCAGTCAGTAGCTTCAATCATTTCTGGACGTTTTTCAATGGCAAAAATCAATGAATATTGTAAATGCACAAACAGTAATTTCTCCGCATTGCAAGGTGCAATTCTGAAATTTTTTGCTTTTTCCTGCTCCTCTTAGCATGATAAAGAAGATTCAAAGAGAGTGAGGTACCAGCTCCTTTCATTCAGTCAGGAGCTTCAAACATTTCTGGTATATGAATAACATGTTTTTCAATGGCAAAAATCAATGAATATTGTAAATGCACAAACAGTAATTTCTCCGCATTGCAAGGTGCAATTCTGAAATTTTTTGCTTTTTCCTGCTCCTCTTAGCATGATAAAGAAGATTCAAAGAGAGTGAGATGCCAGCTCCTTTCATTCAGTCAGTAGCTTCAATCATTTCTGGACGTTTTTCAATGGCAAAAATCAATGAATATTGTAAATGCACAAACTGTAATTTCTCCGCATTGCAAGGTGCAATTCTGAAATTTTTTGCTTTTTCCTGCTCCTCTTAGCATGATAAAGAAGATTCAAAGAGAGTGAGATGCCAGCTCCTTTCATTCAGTCAGTAGCTTCAATCATTTCTGGACATTTTTCAATGGCAAAAATCAACGAATATTGTAAATGCACAAACAGTAATTTCTCCGCATTGCAAGGTGCAATTCTGAAATTTTTTGCTTTTTCCTGCTCCTCTTAGCATGATAAAGAAGATTCAAAGAGAGTGAGATGCCAGCTCCTTTCATTCAGTCAGTAGCTTCAATCATTTCTGGACGTTTTTCAATGGCAAAAATCAATGAATATTGTAAATGCACAAACTGTAATTTCTCCGCATTGCAAGGTGCAATTCTGAAATTTTTTGCTTTTTCCTGCTCCTCTTAGCATGATAAAGAAGTTTCAAAGAGAGTGAGATGCCAGCTCCTTTCATTCAGTCAGTAGCTTCAATCATTTCTGGACGTTTTTCAATGGAAAAAATCAATGAATATTGTAAATGCACAAACAGTAATTTGTCCGCATTGCAAGGTGCAATTCTGAAATTTTTTGCTTTTCCTGCTCCTCTTAGCATGATAAAGAAGATTCAAAGAGAGTGAGATGCCAGCTCCTTTCATTCAGTCAGTACCTTCAATCATTTCTGGACGTTTTTCAAAGGCAAAAATCAATGAATATTGTAAATGCACAAACAGTAATTTCTCCGCATTGCAAGGTGTAATTCTGAAATTTTTTGCTTTTTCCTGCTCCTCTTAGCATGATAAAGAAGATTCAAAGAGAGTGAGATGCCAGCTCCTTTCATTCAGTCAGTAGCTTCAAACATTTCTGGTATATGAATAACATGATGTTTTTCAATGGCAAAAATCAATGAATATTGTAAATGCACAAACAGTAATTTCTCCGCATTGCAAGGTGCAAGTCTGAAATTTTTTGCTTTTTCCTGCTCCTCTTAGCATGATAAAGAAGATTCAAAGAGAGTGAGATGCCAGCTACTTTCATTCAGTCAGTAGCTTCAATCATTTCTGGACGTTTTTCAATGGTAAAAATCAATGAATATTGTAAATGCACAAACAGTAATTTCTCCACATTGCAAGGTGCAATTCTGAAATTTTTTGATTTTTCCTGCTCCTCTTAGCATGATAAAGAAGATTCAAAGAGAGTGAGATGCCAGCTCCTTTCATTCAGTCAGTAGCTTCAAACATTTCTGATATATGAATAACATGATGTTTTTCAATGGCAAAAATCAATGAATATTGTAAATGCACAAACAGTAATTTCTCCGCATTGCAAGGTGCAATTCTGAAATTTTTTGCTTTTTCCTGCTCCTCTTAGCATGATAAAGAAGATTCAAAGAGAGTGAGATGCCAGCTCCTTTCATTCAGTCAGTAGCTTCAATCATTTCTGGACGTTTTTCAATGGCAAAAATCAATGAATATTGTAAATGCACAAACAGTAATTTCTCCGCATTGCAAGGTGCAATTCTGAATTTTTTTGCTTTTTCCTGCTCCTCTTAGCATGATAAACAAGATTCAAAGAGAGTGAGATGCCAGCTCCTTTCATTCAGTCAGTAGCTTCAATCATTTCTGGACGTTTTTCAATGGCAAAAACCATTGAATATTGTAAATGCACAAACAGTAATTTCTCCGCATTGCAAGGTGCAATTCTGAAATTTTTTACTTTTTCCTGCTCCTCTTAGCATGATAAAGAAGATTCAAAGAGAGTGAGATGCCAGCTCCTTTCATTCAGTCAGTAGCTTCAATCATTTCTGGTATATGAATAACATGATGTTTTTCAATCGCAAAAATCAATGAATATTGTAAATGCACAAACAGTAATTTCTCCGCATTGCAAGGTGCAATTCTGAAATTTTTTGCTTTTTCCTGCTCCTCTTAGCATGATAAAGAAGATTCAAAGAGAGTGAGATGCCAGCTCCTTTCATTCAGTCAGTAGCTTCAATCATTTCTGGACGTTTTTCAATGGCAAAAATCAATGAATATTGTAAATGCACAAACAGTAATTTCTCCGCATTGCAAGGTGCAATTCTGAAATTTTTTGCTTTTTCCTGCTCCTCTTAGCATGATAAAGAAGATTCAAAGAGAGTGAGATGCCAGCTCCTTTCATTCAGTCAGTAGCTTCAATCATTTCTGGACATTTTTCAATGGCAAAAATCAATGAATATTGTAAATGCACAAACTGTAATTTCTCCGCATTGCAAGGTGCAATTCTGAAATTTTTTGCTTTTTCCTGCTCCTCTTAGCATGATAAAGAAGATTCAAAGAGAGTGAGATGCCAGCTCCTTTCATTCAGTCAGTAGCTTCAATCATTTCTGGACGTTTTTCAATGGCAAAAATCAATGAATTTTGTAAATGCACAAACAGTAATTTCTCCGCATTGCAAGGTGCAATTCTGAAATTTTTTGCTTTTTCCTGCTCCTCTTAGCATGATAAAGAAGATTCAAAGAGAGTGAGATGCCAGCTCCTTTCATTCAGTCAGTACCTTCAATCATTTCTGGATGTTTTTCAAAGGCAAAAATCAATGAATATTGTAAATGCACAAACAGTAATTTCTCCGAATTGCAAGGTGCAATTCTGAAATTTTTTGCTTTTTCCTGCTCCTCTTAGCATGATAAAGAAGATTCAAAGAGAGTGAGATGCCAGCTCCTTTCATTCAGTCAGTAGCTTCAAACATTTCTGGTATATGAATAACATGATGTTTTTCAATGGCAAAAATCAATGAATATTGTAAATGCACAAACAGTAATTTCTCCGCATTGCAAGGTGCAAGTCTGAAATTTTTTGCTTTTTCCTGCTCCTCTTAGCATGATAAAGAAAATTCAAAGAGAGTGAGATGCCAGCTCCTTTCATTCAGTCAGTAGCTTCAAACATTTCTGGTATATGAATAACATGATGTTTTTCAATGGCAAAAATCAATGAATATTGTAAATGCACAAACAGTAATTTCTCCGCATTGCAAGGTGCAAGTCTGAAATTTTTTGCTTTTTCCTGCTCCTCTTAGCATGATAAAGAAGATTCAAAGAGAGTGAGATGCCAGCTACTTTCATTCAGTCAGTAGCTTCAATCATTTCTGGACGTTTTTCAATGGTAAAAATCAATGAATATTGTAAATGCACAAACAGTAATTTCTCCACATTGCAAGGAGCAATTCTGAAATTTTTTGCTTTTTCCTGCTCCTCTTAGCATGATAAAGAAGATTCAAAGAGAGTGAGATGCCAGCTCCTTTCATTCAGTCAGTAGCTTCAAACATTTCTGGTATATGAATAACATGATGTTTTTCAATGGCAAAAATCAATGAATATTGTAAATGCACAAACAGTAATTTCTCCGCATTGCAAGGTGCAATTCTGAAATTTTTTGCTTTTTCCTGCTCCTCTTAGCATGATAAAGAAGATTCAAAGAGAGTGAGATGCCAGCTCCTTTCATTCAGTCAGTAGCTTCAATCATTTCTGGATGTTTTTCAATGGCAAAAATCAATGAATATTGTAAATGCACAAACTGTAATTTCTCCGCATTGCAAGGTGCAATTCTGAAATTTTTTGCTTTTTCCTGCTCCTCTTAGCATGATAAAGAAGATTCAAAGAGAGTGAGATGCCAGCTCCTTTCATTCAGTCAATACCTTCAATCATTTCTGGACGTTTTTCAATGGCAAAAATCAATGAATATTGTAAATGCACAAACAGTAATTTCTCCGCATTGCAAGGTGCAATTCTGAAATTTTTTGCTTTTTCCCGCTCCTCTTAGCATGATAAAGAAGATTCAAAGAGAGTGAGGTGCCAGCTCCTTTCATTCAGTCAGTAGCTTCAAACATTTCTGGTATATGAATAACATGTTTTTCAATGGCAAAAATCAATGAATATTGTAAATGCACAAACAGTAATTTCTCCGCATTGCAAGGTGCAATTCTGAAATTTTTTGCTTTTTCCTGCTCCTCTTAGCATGATAAAGAAGATTCAAAGAGAGTGAGATGCCAGCTCCTTTCATTCAGTCAGTAGCTTCAATCATTTCTGGACGTTTTTCAATGGCAAAAATCAATGAATATTGTAAATGCACAAACAGTAATTTCTCCGCATTGCAAGGTGCAATTCTGAAATTTTTTGCTTTTTCCTGCTCCTCTTAGCATGATAAAGAAGATTCAAAGAGAGTGAGATGCCAGCTCCTTTCATTCAGTCAGTAGCTTCAATCATTTCTGGACGTTTTTCAATGGCAAAAATCAATGAATATTGTAAATGCACAAACAGTAATTTCTCCGCATTGCAAGGTGCAATTCTGAAATTTTTTGCTTTTTCCTGCTCCTCTTAGCATGATAAAGAAGATTCAAAGAGAGTGAGATGCCAGCTCCTTTCATTCAGTCAGTAGCTTCAAACATTTCTGGTATATGAATAACATGATGTTTTTCAATGGCAAAAATCAATGAATATTGTAAATGCACAAACAGTAATTTCTCCGCATTGCAAGGTGCAATTCTGAAATTTTTTGCTTTTTCCTGCTCCTCTTAGCATGATAAAGAAGATTCAAAGAGAGTGAGATGCCAGCTCCTTTCATTCAGTCAGTAGCTTCAATCATTTCTGGATGTTTTTCAATGGCAAAAATCAATGAATATTGTAAATGCACAAACAGTAATTTCTCCGCATTGCAAGGTGCAATTCTGAAATTTTTTGCTTTTTCCTGCTCCTCTTAGCATGATAAAGAAGATTCAAAGAGAGTGAGATGCCAGCTCCTTTCATTCAGTCAGTACCTTCAATCATTTCTGGACGTTTTTCAATGGCAAAAATCAATGAATATTGTAAATGCACAAACAGTAATTTCTCCGCATTGCAAGGTGCAATTCTGAAATTTTTTGCTTTTTCCCGCTCCTCTTAGCATGATAAAGAAGATTCAAAGAGAGTGAGGTGCCAGCTCCTTTCATTCAGTCAGTAGCTTCAAACATTTCTGGTATATGAATAACATGTTTTTCAATGGCAAAAATCAATGAATATTGTAAATGCACAAACAGTAATTTCTCCGCATTGCAAGGTGCAATTCTGAAATTTTTTGCTTTTTCCTGCTCCTCTTAGCATGATAAAGAAGATTCAAAGAGAGTGAGATGCCAGCTCCTTTCATTCAGTCAGTAGCTTCAATCATTTCTGGACGTTTTTCAATGGCCAAAATCAATGAATATTGTAAATCCACAAACAGTAATTTCTCCGCATTGCAAGGTGCAATTCTGAAATTTTTTGCTTTTTCCTGCTCCTCTTAGCATGATAAAGAAGATTCAAAGAGAGTGAGATGCCAGCTCCTTTCATTCAGTCAGTAGCTTCAATCATTTCTGGACGTTTTTCAATGGCAAAAATCAATGAATATTGTAAATGCACAAACAGTAATTTCTCCGCATTGCAAGGTGCAATTCTGAAATTTTTTGCTTTTTCCTGCTCCTCTTAGTATGATAAAGAAGATTCAAAGAGAGTGAGATGACAGCTCCTTTCATTCAGTCAGTAGCTTCAAACATTTCTGGTATATGAATAACATGATGTTTTTCAATGGCAAAAATCAATGAATATTGTAAATGCACAAACAGTAATTTCTCCGCATTGCAAGGTGCAAGTCTGAAATTTTTTGCTTTTTCCTGCTCCTCTTAGCATGATAAAGAAGATTCAAAGAGAGTGAGATGCCAGCTACTTTCATTCAGTCAGTAGCTTCAATCATTTCTGGACGTTTTTCAATGGTAAAAATCAATGAATATTGTAAATGCACAAACAGTAATTTCTCCACATTGCAAGGTGCAATTCTGAAATTTTTTGCTTTTTCCTGCTCCTCTTAGCATGATAAAGAAGATTCAAAGAGAGTGAGATGCCAGCTCCTTTCATTCAGTCAGTAGCTTCAAACATTTCTGGTATATGAATAACATGATGTTTTTCAATGGCAAAAATCAATGAATATTGTAAATGCACAAACAGTAATTTCTCCGCATTGCAAGGTGCAAGTCTGAAATTTTTTGCTTTTTCCTGCTCCTCTTAGCATGATAAAGAAGATTCAAAGAGAGTGAGATGCCAGCTACTTTCATTCAGTCAGTAGCTTCAATCATTTCTGGACGTTTTTCAATGGTAAAAATCAATGAATATTGTAAATGCACAAACAGTAATTTCTCCACATTGCAAGGTGCAATTCTGAAATTTTTTGCTTTTTCCTGCTCCTCTTAGCATGATAAAGAAGATTCAAAGAGAGTGAGATGCCAGCTCCTTTCATTCAGTCAGTAGCTTCAAACATTTCTGGTATATGAATAACATGATGTTTTTCAATGGCAAAAATCAATGAATATTGTAAATGCACAAACAGTAATTTCTCCGCATTGCAAGGTGCAATTCTGAAATTTTTTGCTTTTTCCTGCTCCTCTTAGCATGATAAAGAAGATTCAAAGAGAGTGAGATGCCATCTCCTTTCATTCAGTCTGTAGCTTCAAACATTTCTGGTATATGAATAACATGATGTTTTTCAATGGCAAAAATCAATGAATATTGTAAATGCACAAACAGTAATTTCTCCGCATTGCAAGGTGCAATTCTGAAATTTTTTGCTTTTTCCTGCTCCTCTTAGCATGATAAAGAAGATTCAAAGAGAGTGAGATGCCAGCTCCTTTCATTCAGTCAGTAGCTTCAATCATTTCTGGACGTTTTTCAATAGCAAAAATCAATGAATATTGTAAATGCACAAACAGTAATTTCTCCGCATTGCAAGGTGCAATTCTGAAATTTTTTGCTTTTTCCTGCTCCTCTTAGCATGATAAAGAAGATTCAAAGAGAGTGAGATGTCAGCTCCTTTCATTCAGTCAGTAGCTTGAAACATTTCTGGTATATGAATAACATAATGTTTTTCAATGGCAAAAATCAATGAATATTGTAAATGCACAAACAGTAATTTCTCCGCATTGCAAGGTGCAATTCTGAAATTTTTTGCTTTTTCCTGCTCCTCTTAGCATGATAAAGAAGATTCAAAGAGAGTGAGATGCCAGCTCCTTTCATTCAGTCAGTAGCTTCAATCATTTCTGGACGTTTTTCAATGGCAAAAATCAATGAATATTGTAAATGCACAAACAGTAATTTCTCCGCATTGCAAGGTGCAATTCTGAAATTTTTTGCTTTTTCCTGCTCCTCTTAGCATGATAAACAAGATTCAAAGAGAGTGAGATGCCAGCTCCTTTCATTCAGTCAGTAGCTTCAATCATTTCTGGACGTTTTTCAATGGCAAAAATCAATGAATATTGTAAATGCACAAACAGTAATTTCTCCGCATTGCAAGGTGCAATTCTGAAATTTTTTGCTTTTTCCTGCTCCTCTTAGCATGATAAAGATTCAAAGAGAGTGAGATGCCAGCTCCTTTCATTCAGTCAGTAGCTTCAAACATTTCTGGTATATGAATAACATGATGTTTTTCAATGGCAAAAATCAATGAATATTGTAAATGCACAAACAGTAATTTCTCCGCATTGCAAGGTGCAAGTCTGAAATTTTTTGCTTTTTCCTGCTCCTCTTAGCATGATAAAGAAGATTCAAAGAGAGTGAGATGCCAGCTACTTTCATTCAGTCAGTAGCTTCAATCATTTCTGGACGTTTTTCAATGGTAAAAATCAATGAATATTGTAAATGCACAAACAGTAATTTCTCCACATTGCAAGGTGCAATTCTGAAATTTTTTGCTTTTTCCTGCTCCTCTTAGCATGATAAAGAAGATTCAAAGAGAGTGAGATGCCAGCTCCTTTCATTCAGTCAGTAGCTTCAAACATTTCTGGTATATGAATAACATGATGTTTTTCAATGGCAAAAATCAATGAATATTGTAAATGCACAAACAGTAATTTCTCCGCATTGCAAGGTGCAATTCTGAAATTTTTTGCTTTTTCCTGCTCCTCTTAGCATGATAAAGAAGATTCAAAGAGAGTGAGATGCCAGCTCCTTTCATTCAGTCAGTAGCTTCAAACATTTCTGGTATATGAATAACATGATGTTTTTCAATGGCAAAAATCAATGAATATTGTAAATGCACAAACAGTAATTTCTCCGCATTGCAAGGTGCAATTCTGAAATTTTTTGCTTTTTCCTGCTCCTCTTAGCATGATAAAGAAGATTCAAAGAGAGTGAGATGCCAGCTCCTTTCATTCAGTCAGTAGCTTCAATCATTTCTGGATGCTTTTCAATGGCAAAAATCAATGAATATTGTAAATGCACAAACTGTAATTTCTCCGCATTGCAAGGTGCAATTCTGAAATTTTTTGCTTTTTCCTGCTCCTCTTAGCATGATAAAGAAGATTCAAAGAGAGTGAGATGCCAGCTCCTTTCATTCAGTCAGTAGCTTCAATCATTTCTGGACGTTTTTCAATGGCAAAAATCAATGAATATTGTAAATGCACAAACAGTAATTTCTCCGCATTGCAAGGTGCAATTCTGAAATTTTTTGCTTTTTCCTGCTCCTCTTAGCATAATAAAGAAGATTCAAAGAGAGTGAGATGCCAGCTCCTTTCATTCAGTCAGTAGCTTCAATCATTTCTGGACGTTTTTCAATGGCAAAAATCAATGAATATTGTAAATGCACAAACAGTAATTTCTCCGCATTGCAAGGTGCAATTCTGAAATTTTTTGCTTTTTCCTGCTCCTCTTAGCATGATAAAGAAGATTCAAAGAGAGTGAGGTGCCAGCTCCTTTCATTCAGTCAGTAGCTTCAAACATTTCTGGTATATGAATAACATGTTTTTCAATGGCAAAAATCAATGAATATTGTAAATGCACAAACAGTAATTTCTCCGCATTGCAAGGTGCAATTCTGAAATTTTTTGCTTTTTCCTGCTCCTCTTAGCATGATAAAGAAGATTCAAAGAGAGTGAGATGCCAGCTCCTTTCATTCAGTCAGTAGCTTCAATCATTTCTGGACGTTTTTCAATGGCAAAAATCAATGAATATTGTAAATGCACAAACAGTAATTTCTCCGCATTGCAAGGTGCAATTCTGAAATTTTTTGCTTTTTCCTGCTCCTCTTAGCATGATAAAGAAGATTCAAAGAGAGTGAGATGCCAGCTCCTTTCATTCAGTCAGTAGCTTCAATCATTTCTGGACGTTTTTCAATGGCAAAAATCAATGAATATTGTAAATGCACAAACAGTAATTTCTCCGCATTGCAAGGTGCAATTCTGAAATTTTTTGCTTTTTCCTGCTCCTCTTAGCATGATAAAGAAGATTCAAAGAGAGTGAGATGCCAGCTCCTTTCATTCAGTCAGTAGCTTCAAACATTTCTGGTATATGAATAACATGATGTTTTTCAATGGCAAAAATCAATGAATATTGTAAATGCACAAACAGTAATTTCTCCGCATTGCAAGGTGCAATTCTGAAATTTTTTGCTTTTTCCTGCTCCTCTTAGCATGATAAAGAAGATTCAAAGAGAGTGAGATGCCAGATCCTTTCATTCAGTCAGTAGCTTCAAACATTTCTGGTATATGAATAACATGATGTTTTTCAATGGCAAAAATCAATGAATATTGTAAATGCACAAACAGTAATTTCTCCGCATTGCAAGGTGCAAGTCTGAAATTTTTTGCTTTTTCCTGCTCCTCTTAGCATGATAAAGAAGATTCAAAGAGAGTGAGATGCCAGCTACTTTCATTCAGTCAGTAGCTTCAATCATTTCTGGACGTTTTTCAATGGTAAAAATCAATGAATATTGTAAATGCACAAACAGTAATTTCTCCACATTGCAAGGTGCAATTCTGAAATTTTTTGCTTTTTCCTGCTCCTCTTAGCATGATAAAGAAGATTCAAAGAGAGTGAGATGCCAGCTCCTTTCATTCAGTCAGTAGCTTCAAACATTTCTGGTATATGAATAACATGATGTTTTTCAATGGCAAAAATCAATGAATATTGTAAATGCACAAACAGTAATTTCTCCGCATTGCAAGGTGCAATTCTGAAATTTTTTGCTTTTTCCTGCTCCTCTTAGCATGATAAAGAAGATTCAAAGAGAGTGAGATGCCAGCTCCTTTCATTCAGTCAGTAGCTTCAATCATTTCTGGACGTTTTTCAATGGCAAAAATCAATGAATATTGTAAATGCACAAACAGTAATTTCTCCGCATTGCAAGGTGCAATTCTGAAATTTTTTGCTTTTTCCTGCTCCTCTTAGCATGATAAATAAGATTCAAAGAGAGTGAGATGCCAGCTCCTTTCGTTCAGTCAGTAGCTTCAATCATTTCTGGACGTTTTTCAATGGCAAAAATCATTGAATATTATAAATGCACAAACAGTAATTTCTCCGCATTGCAAGGTGCAATTCTGAAATTTTTTGCTTTTTCCTGCTCCTCTTAGCATGATAAAGAAGATTCAAAGAGAGTGAGATGCCAGCTCCTTTCATTCAGTCAGTAGCTTCAATCATTTCTGGTATATGAATAACATGATGTTTTTCAATGGCAAAGATCAATGAATATTGTAAATGCACAAACAGTAATTTCTCCGCATTGCAAGGTGCAATTCTGAAATTTTTTGCTTTTTCCTGCTCCTCTTAGCATGATAAAGAAGATTCAAAGAGAGTGAGATGCCAGCTCCTTTCATTCAGTCAGTAGCTTCAATCATTTCTGGACGTTTTTCAATGGCAAAAATCAATGAATATTGTAAATGCACAAACAGTAATTTCTCCGCATTGCAAGGTGCAATTCTGAAATTTTTTGCTTTTTCCTGCTCCTCTTAGCATGATAAAGAAGATTCAAAGAGAGTGAGATGCCAGCTCCTTTCATTCAGTCAGTAGCTTCAATCATTTCTGGACGTTTTTCAATGGCAAAAATCAATGAATATTGTAAATGCACAAACAGTAATTTCTCCGCATTGCAAGGTGCAAATCTGAAATTTTTTGCTTTTTCCTGCTCCTCTTAGCATGATAAAGATTCAAAGAGAGTGAGATGCCAGCTCCTTTCATTCAGTCAGTAGCTTCAAACATTTCTGGTATATGAATAACATGATGTTTTTCAATGGCAAAAATCAATGAATATTGTAAATGCACAAACAGTAATTTCTCCGCATTGCAAGGTGCAAGTCTGAAATTTTTTGCTTTTTCCTGCTCCTCTTAGCATGATAAAGAAGATTCAAAGAGAGTGAGATGCCAGCTACTTTCATTCAGTCAGTAGCTTCAATCATTTCTGGACGTTTTTCAATGGTAAAAATCAATGAATATTGTAAATGCACAAACAGTAATTTCTCCACATTGCAAGGTGCAATTCTGAAATTTTTTGCTTTTTCCTGCTCCTCTTAGCATGATAAAGAAGATTCAAAGAGAGTGAGATGCCAGCTCCTTTCACTCAGTCAGTAGCTTCAAACATTTCTGGTATATGAATAACATGATGTTTTTCAATGGCAAAAATCAATGAATATTGTAAATGCACAAACAGTAATTTCTCCGCATTGCAAGGTGCAATTCTGAAATTTTTTGCTTTTTCCTTCTCCTCTTAGCATGATAAAGAAGATTCAAAGAGAGTGAGATGCCAGCTCCTTTCATTCAGTCAGTAGCTTCAAACATTTCTGGTATATGAATAACATGATGTTTTTCAATGGCAAAAATCAATGAATATTGTAAATGCACAAACAGTAATTTCTCCGCATTGCAAGGTGCAAGTCTGAAATTTTTTGCTTTTTCCTGCTCCTCTTAGCATGATAAAGAAGATTCAAAGAGAGTGAGATGCCAGCTCCTTTCATTCAGTCAGTAGCTTCAATCATTTCTGGATGCTTTTCAATGGCAAAAATCAATGAATATTGTAAATGCACAAACTGTAATTTCTCCGCATTGCAAGGTGCAATTCTGAAATTTTTTGCTTTTTCCTGCTCCTCTTAGCATGATAAAGAAGATTCAAAGAGAGTGAGATGCCAGCTCCTTTCATTCAGTCAGTAGCTTCAATCATTTCTGGACGTTTTTCAATTGCAAAAATCAATGAATATTGTAAATGCACAAACAGTAATTTCTCCGCATTGCAAGGTGCAATTCTGAAATTTTTTGCTTTTTCCTGCTCCTCTTAGCATGATAAAGAAGATTCAAAGAGAGTGAGATGCCAGCTCCTTTCATTCAGTCAGTACCTTCAATCATTTCTGGACGTTTTTCAATGGCAAAAATCAATGAATATTGTAAATGCACAAACAGTAATTTCTCCGCATTGCAAGGTGCAATTCTGAAATTTTTTGCTTTTTCCTGCTCCTCTTAGCATGATAAAGAAGATTCAAAGAGAGTGAGGTGCCAGCTCCTTTCATTCAGTCAGTAGCTTCAAACATTTCTGGTATATGAATAACATGTTTTTCAATGGCAAAAATCAATGAATATTGTAAATGCACAAACAGTAATTTCTCCGCATTGCAAGGTGCAATTCTGAAATTTTTTGCTTTTTCCTGCTCCTCTTAGCATGATAAAGAAGATTCAAAGAGAGTGAGATGCCAGCTCCTTTCATTCAGTCAGTAGCTTCAATCATTTCTGGACGTTTTTCAATGGCAAAAATCAATGAATATTGTAAATGCACAAACAGTAATTTCTCCGCATTGCAAGGTGCAATTCTGAAATTTTTTGCTTTTTCCTGCTCCTCTTAGCATGATAAAGAAGATTCAAAGAGAGTGAGATGCCAGCTCCTTTCATTCAGTCAGTACCTTCAATCATTTCTGGACGTTTTTCAATGGCAAAAATCAATGAATATTGTAAATGCACAAACAGTAATTTCTCCGCATTGCAAGGTGCAATTCTGAAATTTTTTGCTTTTTCCTGCTCCTCTTAGCATGATAAAGAAGATTCAAAGAGAGTGAGGTGCCAGCTCCTTTCATTCAGTCAGTAGCTTCAAACATTTCTGGTATATGAATAACATGTTTTTCAATGGCAAAAATCAATGAATATTGTAAATGCACAAACAGTAATTTCTCCGCATTGCAAGGTGCAATTCTGAAATTTTTTGCTTTTTCCTGCTCCTCTTAGCATGATAAAGAAGATTCAAAGAGAGTGAGATGCCAGCTCCTTTCATTCAGTCAGTAGCTTCAATCATTTCTGGACGTTTTTCAATGGCAAAAATCAATGAATATTGTAAATGCACAAACAGTAATTTCTCCGCATTGCAAGGTGCAATTCTGAAATTTTTTGCTTTTTCCTGCTCCTCTTAGCATGATAAAGATTCAAAGAGAGTGAGATGCCAGCTCCTTTCATTCAGTCAGTAGCTTCAAACATTTCTGGTATATGAATAACATGATGTTTTTCAATGGCAAAAATCAATGAATATTGTAAATGCACAAACAGTAATTTCTCCGCATTGCAAGGTGCAAGTCTGAAATTTTTTGCTTTTTCCTGCTCCTCTTAGCATGATAAAGAAGATTCAAAGAGAGTGAGATGCCAGCTACTTTCATTCAGTCAGTAGCTTCAATCATTTCTGGACGTTTTTCAATGGTAAAAATCAATGAATATTGTAAATGCACAAACAGTAATTTCTCCACATTGCAAGGTGCAATTCTGAAATTTTTTGCTTTTTCCTGCTCCTCTTAGCATGATAAAGAAGATTCAAAGAGAGTGAGATGCCAGCTCCTTTCATTCAGTCAGTAGCTTCAAACATTTCTGGTATATGAATAACATGATGTTTTTCAATGGCAAAAATCAATGAATATTGTAAATGCACAAACAGTAATTTCTCCGCATTGCAAGGTGCAATTCTGAAATTTTTTGCTTTTTCCTGCTCCTCTTAGCATGATAAAGAAGATTCAAAGAGAGTGAGATGCCAGCTCCTTTCATTCAGTCAGTAGCTTCAAACATTTCTGGTATATGAATAACATGATGTTTTTCAATGGCAAAAATCAATGAATATTGTAAATGCACAAACAGTAATTTCTCCGCATTGCAAGGTGCAATTCTGAAATTTTTTGCTTTTTCCTGCTCCTCTTAGCATGATAAAGAAGATTCAAAGAGAGTGAGATGCCAGCTCCTTTCATTCAGTCAGTAGCTTCAAACATTTCTGGTATATGAATAACATGATGTTTTTCAATGGCAAAAATCAATGAATATTGTAAATGCACAAACAGTAATTTCTCCGCATTGCAAGGTGCAAGTCTGAAATTTTTTGCTTTTTCCTGCTCCTCTTAGCATGATAAAGAAGATTCAAAGAGAGTGAGATGCCAGCTACTTTCATTCAGTCAGTAGCTTCAATCATTTCTGGACGTTTTTCAATGGTAAAAATCAATGAATATTGTAAATGCACAAAGAGTAATTTCTCCACATTGCAAGGTGCAATTCTGAAATTTTTTGCTTTTTCCTGCTCCTCTTAGCATGATAAAGAAGATTCAAAGAGAGTGAGATGCCAGCTCCTTTCATTCAGTCAGTAGCTTCAAACATTTCTGGTATATGAATAACATGATGTTTTTCAATGGCAAAAATCAATGAATATTGTAAATGCACAAACAGTAATTTCTCCGCATTGCAAGGTGCAATTCTGAAATTTTTTGCTTTTTCCTGCTCCTCTTAGCATGATAAAGAAGATTCAAAGAGAGTGAGATGCCAGCTCCTTTCATTCAGTCAGTAGCTTCAATCATTTCTGGATGCTTTTCAATGGCAAAAATCAATGAATATTGTAAATGCACAAACTGTAATTTCTCCGCATTGCAAGGTGCAATTCTGAAATTTTTTGCTTTTTCCTGCTCCTCTTAGCATGATAAAGAAGATTCAAAGAGAGTGAGATGCCAGCTCCTTTCATTCAGTCAGTAGCTTCAATCATTTCTGGACGTTTTTCAATGGCAAAAATCAATGAATATTGTAAATGCACAAACAGTAATTTCTCCGCATTGCAAGGTGCAATTCTGAAATTTTTTGCTTTTTCCTGCTCCTCTTAGCATGGTAGAGAAGATTCAAAGAGAGTGAGATGCCAGCTCCTTTCATTCAGTCAGTACCTTCAATCATTTCTGGACGTTTTTCAATGGCAAAAATCAATGAATATTGTAAATGCACAAACAGTAATTTCTCCGCATTGCAAGGTGCAATTCTGAAATTTTTTGCTTTTTCCTGCTCCTCTTAGCATGATAAAGAAGATTCAAAGAGAGTGAGGTGCCAGCTCCTTTCATTCAGTCAGTAGCTTCAAACATTTCTGGTATATGAATAACATGTTTTTCAATGGCAAAAATCAATGAATATTGTAAATGCACAAACAGTAATTTCTCCGCATTGCAAGGTGCAATTCTGAAATTTTTTGCTTTTTCCTGCTCCTCTTAGCATGGTAGAGAAGATTCAAAGAGAGTGAGATGCCAGCTCCTTTCATTCAGTCAGTACCTTCAATCATTTCTGGACGTTTTTCAATGGCAATAATCAATGAATATTGTAAATGCACAAACAGTAATTTCTCCGCATTGCAAGGTGCAATTCTGAAATTTTTTGCTTTTTCCTGCTCCTCTTAGCATGATAAAGAAGATTCAAAGAGAGTGAGGTGCCAGCTCCTTTCATTCAGTCAGTAGCTTCAAACATTTCTGGTATATGAATAACATGTTTTTCAATGGCAAAAATCAATGAATATTGTAAATGCACAAACAGTAATTTCTCCGCATTGCAAGGTGCAATTCTGAAATTTTTTGCTTTTTCCTGCTCCTCTTAGCATGATAAAGAAGATTCAAAGAGAGTGAGATGCCAGCTCCTTTCATTCAGTCAGTAGCTTCAATCATTTCTGGACGTTTTTCAATGGCAAAAATCAATGAATATTGTAAATGCACAAACAGTAATTTCTCCGCATTGCAAGGTGCAATTCTGAAATTTTTTGCTTTTTCCTGCTCCTCTTAGCATGATAAAGAAGATTCAAAGAGAGTGAGATGCCAGCTCCTTTCATTCAGTCAGTACCTTCAATCATTTCTGGACGTTTTTCAATGGCAAAAATCAATGAATATTGTAAATGCACAAACAGTAATTTCTCCGCATTGCAAGGTGCAATTCTGAAATTTTTTGCTTTTTCCTGCTCCTCTTAGCATGATAAAGAAGATTCAAAGAGAGTGAGGTGCCAGCTCCTTTCATTCAGTCAGTAGCTTCAAACATTTCTGGTATATGAATAACATGTTTTTCAATGGCAAAAATCAATGAATATTGTAAATGCACAAACAGTAATTTCTCCGCATTGCAAGGTGCAATTCTGAAATTTTTTGCTTTTTCCTGCTCCTCTTAGCATGATAAAGAAGATTCAAAGAGAGTGAGATGCCAGCTCCTTTCATTCAGTCAGTAGCTTCAATCATTTCTGGACGTTTTTCAATGGCAAAAATCAATGAATATTGTAAATGCACAAACAGTAATTTCTCCGCATTGCAAGGTGCAATTCTGAAATTTTTTGCTTTTTCCTGCTCCTCTTAGCATGATAAAGATTCAAAGAGAGTGAGATGCCAGCTCCTTTCATTCAGTCAGTAGCTTCAAACATTTCTGGTATATGAATAACATGATGTTTTTCAATGGCAAAAATCAATGAATATTGTAAATGCACAAACAGTAATTTCTCCGCATTGCAAGGTGCAAGTCTGAAATTTTTTGCTTTTTCCTGCTCCTCTTAGCATGATAAAGAAGATTCAAAGAGAGTGAGATGCCAGCTACTTTCATTCAGTCAGTAGCTTCAATCATTTCTGGACGTTTTTCAATGGTAAAAATCAATGAATATTGTAAATGCACAAACAGTAATTTCTCCACATTGCAAGGTGCAATTCTGAAATTTTTTGCTTTTTCCCGCTCCTCTTAGCATGATAAAGAAGATTCAAAGAGAGTGAGATGCCAGCTCCTTTCATTCAGTCAGTAGCTTCAAACATTTCTGGTATATGAATAACATGATGTTTTTCAATGGCAAAAATCAATGAATATTGTAAATGCACAAACAGTAATTTCTCCGCATTGCAAGGTGCAATTCTGAAATTTTTTGCTTTTTCCTGCTCCTCTTAGCATGATAAAGAAGATTCAAAGAGAGTGAGATGCCAGCTCCTTTCATTCAGTCAGTAGCTTCAAACATTTCTGGTATATGAATAACATGATGTTTTTCAATGGCAAAAATCAATGAATATTGTAAATGCACAAACAGTAATTTCTCCGCATTGCAAGGTGCAAGTCTGAAATTTTTTGCTTTTTCCTGCTCCTCTTAGCATGATAAAGAAGATTCAAAGAGAGTGAGATGCCAGCTACTTTCATTCAGTCAGTAGCTTCAATCATTTCTGGACGTTTTTCAATGGTAAAAATCAATGAATATTGTAAATGCACAAAGAGTAATTTCTCCACATTGCAAGGTGCAATTCTGAAATTTTTTGCTTTTTCCTGCTCCTCTTAGCATGATAAAGAAGATTCAAAGAGAGTGAGATGCCAGCTCCTTTCATTCAGTCAGTAGCTTCAAACATTTCTGGTATATGAATAACATGATGTTTTTCAATGGCAAAAATCAATGAATATTGTAAATGCACAAACAGTAATTTCTCCGCATTGCAAGGTGCAATTCTGAAATTTTTTGCTTTTTCCTGCTCCTCTTAGCATGATAAAGAAGATTCAAAGAGAGTGAGATGCCAGCTCCTTTCATTCAGTCAGTAGCTTCAATCATTTCTGGATGCTTTTCAATGGCAAAAATCAATGAATATTGTAAATGCACAAACTGTAATTTCTCCGCATTGCAAGGTGCAATTCTGAAATTTTTTGCTTTTTCCTGCTCCTCTTAGCATGATAAAGAAGATTCAAAGAGAGTGAGATGCCAGCTCCTTTCCTTCAGTCAGTAGCTTCAATCATTTCTGGACGTTTTTCAATGGCAAAAATCAATGAATATTGTAAATGCACAAACAGTAATTTCTCCGCATTGCAAGGTGCAATTCTGAAATTTTTTGCTTTTTCCTGCTCCTCTTAGCATGGTAGAGAAGATTCAAAGAGAGTGAGATGCCAGCTCCTTTCATTCAGTCAGTACCTTCAATCATTTCTGGACGTTTTTCAATGGCAAAAATCAATGAATATTGTAAATGCACAAACAGTAATTTCTCCGCATTGCAAGGTGCAATTCTGAAATTTTTTGCTTTTTCCTGCTCCTCTTAGCATGATAAAGAAGATTCAAAGAGAGTGAGGTGCCAGCTCCTTTCATTCAGTCAGTAGCTTCAAACATTTCTGGTATATGAATAACATGTTTTTCAATGGCAAAAATCAATGAATATTGTAAATGCACAAACAGTAATTTCTCCGCATTGCAAGGTGCAATTCTGAAATTTTTTGCTTTTTCCTGCTCCTCTTAGCATGATAAAGAAGATTCAAAGAGAGTGAGATGCCAGCTCCTTTCATTCAGTCAGTAGCTTCAATCATTTCTGGACGTTTTTCAATGGCAAAAATCAATGAATATTGTAAATGCACAAACAGTAATTTCTCCGCATTGCAAGGTGCAATTCTGAAATTTTTTGCTTTTTCCTGCTCCTCTTAGCATGATAAAGAAGATTCAAAGAGAGTGAGATGCCAGCTCCTTTCATTCAGTCAGTAGCTTCAATCATTTCTGGACGTTTTTCAATGGCAAAAATCAATGAATATTGTAAATGCACAAACAGTAATTTCTCCGCATTGCAAGGTGCAATTCTGAAATTTTTTGCTTTTTCCTGCTCCTCTTAGCATGATAAAGAAGATTCAAAGAGAGTGAGATGCCAGCTCCTTTCATTCAGTCAGTAGCTTCAAACATTTCTGGTATATGAATAACATGATGTTTTTCAATGGCAAAAATCAATGAATATTGTAAATGCACAAACAGTAATTTCTCCGCATTGCAAGGTGCAATTCTGAAATTTTTTGCTTTTTCCTGCTCCTCTTAGCATGATAAAGAAGATTCAAAGAGAGTGAGATGCCAGCTCCTTTCATTCAGTCAGTAGCTTCAATCATTTCTGGTATATGAATAACATGATGTTTTTCAATGGCAAAAATCAATGAATATTGTAAATGCACAAACAGTAATTTCTCCGCATTGCAAGGTGCAATTCTGAAATTTTTTGCTTTTTCCTGCTCCTCTTAGCATGATAAAGAAGATTCAAAGAGAGTGAGATGCCAGCTCCTTTCTTTCAGTCAGTAGCTTCAATCATTTCTGGACGTTTTTCAATGGCAAAAATCAATGAATATTGTAAATGCACAAACAGTAATTTCTCCGCATTGCAAGGTGCAATTCTGAAATTTTTTGCTTTTTCCTGCTCCTCTTAGCATGATAAAGAAGATTCAAAGAGAGTGAGATGCCAGCTCCTTTCATTCAGTCAGTAGCTTCAAACATTTCTGGTATATGAATAACATGATGTTTTTCAATGGCAAAAATCAATGAATATTGTAAATGCACAAACAGTAATTTCTCCGCATTGCAAGGTGCAATTCTGAAATTTTTTGCTTTTTCCTGCTCCTCTTAGCATGATAAAGAAGATTCAAAGAGAGTGAGATGCCAGATCCTTTCATTCAGTCAGTAGCTTCAAACATTTCTGGTATATGAATAACATGATGTTTTTCAATGGCAAAAATCAATGAATATTGTAAATGCACAAACAGTAATTTCTCCGCATTGCAAGGTGCAATTCTGAAATTTTTTGCTTTTTCCTGCTCCTCTTAGCATGATAAAGAAGATTCAAAGAGAGTGAGATGCCAGCTCCTTTCATTCAGTCAGTAGCTTCAATCATTTCTGGACGTTTTTCAATGGCAAAAATCATTGAATATTATAAATGCACAAACAGTAATTTCTCCGCATTGCAAGGTGCAATTCTGAAAATTTTTGCTTTTTTCTGCTCCTCTTAGCATGATAAAGAAGATTCAAAGAGAGTGAGATGCCAGCTCCTTTCATTCAGTCAGTAGCTTCAAACATTTCTGGTATATGAATAACATGATGTTTTTCAATGGCAAAAATCAATGAATATTGTAAATGCACAAACAGTAATTTCTCCGCATTGCAAGGTGCAATTCTGAAATTTTTTGCTTTTTCCTGCTCCTCTTAGCATGATAAAGAAGATTCAAAGAGAGTGAGATGCCAGATCCTTTCATTCAGTCAGTAGCTTCAAACATTTCTGGTATATGAATAACATGATGTTTTTCAATGGCAAAAATCAATGAATATTGTAAATGCACAAACAGTAATTTCTCCGCATTGCAAGGTGCAAGTCTGAAATTTTTTGCTTTTTCCTGCTCCTCTTAGCATGATAAAGAAGATTCAAAGAGAGTGAGATGCCAGCTACTTTCATTCAGTCAGTAGCTTCAATCATTTCTGGACGTTTTTCAATGGTAAAAATCAATGAATATTGTAAATGCACAAACAGTAATTTCTCCACATTGCAAGGTGCAATTCTGAAATTTTTTGCTTTTTCCTGCTCCTCTTAGCATGATAAAGAAGATTCAAAGAGAGTGAGATGCCAGCTCCTTTCATTCAGTCAGTAGCTTCAAACATTTCTGGTATATGAATAACATGATGTTTTTCAATGGCAAAAATCAATGAATATTGTAAATGCACAAACAGTAATTTCTCCGCATTGCAAGGTGCAATTCTGAAATTTTTTGCTTTTTCCTGCTCCTCTTAGCATGATAAAGAAGATTCAAAGAGAGTGAGATGCCAGCTCCTTTCATTCAGTCAGTAGCTTCAATCATTTCTGGACGTTTTTCAATGGCAAAAATCATTGAATATTATAAATGCACAAACAGTAATTTCTCCGCATTGCAAGGTGCAATTCTGAATTTTTTTACTTTTTCCTGCTCCTCTTAGCATGATAAAGAAGATTCAAAGAGAGTGAGATGCCAGCTCCTTTCATTCAGTCAGTAGCTTCAATCATTTCTGGTATATGAATAACATGATGTTTTTCAATGGCAAAAATCAATGAATATTGTAAATGCACAAACAGTAATTTCTCCGCATTGCAAGGTGCAATTCTGAAATTTTTTGCTTTTTCCTGCTCCTCTTAGCATGATAAAGAAGATTCAAAGAGAGTGAGATGCCAGATCCTTTCATTCAGTCAGTAGCTTCAAACATTTCTGGTATATGAATAACATGATGTTTTTCAATGGCAAAAATCAATGAATATTGTAAATGCACAAACAGTAATTTCTCCGCATTGCAAGGTGCAATTCTGAAATTTTTTGCTTTTTCCTGCTCCTCTTAGCATGATAAAGAAGATTCAAAGAGAGTGAGATGCCAGCTCCTTTCATTCAGTCAGTAGCTTCAATCATTTCTGGACGTTTTTCAATGGCAAAAATCATTGAATATTATAAATGCACAAACAGTAATTTCTCCGCATTGCAAGGTGCAATTCTGAAAATTTTTGCTTTTTCCTGCTCCTCTTAGCATGATAAAGAAGATTCAAAGAGAGTGAGATGCCAGCTCCTTTCATTCAGTCAGTAGCTTCAAACATTTCTGGTATATGAATAACATGATGTTTTTCAATGGCAAAAATCAATGAATATTGTAAATGCACAAACAGTAATTTCTCCGCATTGCAAGGTGCAATTCTGAAATTTTTTGCTTTTTCCTGCTCCTCTTAGCATGATAAAGAAGATTCAAAGAGAGTGAGATGCCAGATCCTTTCATTCAGTCAGTAGCTTCAAACATTTCTGGTATATGAATAACATGATGTTTTTCAATGGCAAAAATCAATGAATATTGTAAATGCACAAACAGTAATTTCTCCGCATTGCAAGGTGCAAGTCTGAAATTTTTTGCTTTTTCCTGCTCCTCTTAGCATGATAAAGAAGATTCAAAGAGAGTGAGATGCCAGCTACTTTCATTCAGTCAGTAGCTTCAATCATTTCTGGACGTTTTTCAATGGTAAAAATCAATGAATATTGTAAATGCACAAACAGTAATTTCTCCACATTGCAAGGTGCAATTCTGAAATTTTTTGCTTTTTCCTGCTCCTCTTAGCATGATAAAGAAGATTCAAAGAGAGTGAGATGCCAGCTCCTTTCATTCAGTCAGTAGCTTCAAACATTTCTGGTATATGAATAACATGATGTTTTTCAATGGCAAAAATCAATGAATATTGTAAATGCACAAACAGTAATTTCTCCGCATTGCAAGGTGCAATTCTGAAATTTTTTGCTTTTTCCTGCTCCTCTTAGCATGATAAAGAAGATTCAAAGAGAGTGAGATGCCAGCTCCTTTCATTCAGTCAGTAGCTTCAATCATTTCTGGACGTTTTTCAATGGCAAAAATCATTGAATATTATAAATGCACAAACAGTAATTTCTCCGCATTGCAAGGTGCAATTCTGAATTTTTTTACTTTTTCCTGCTCCTCTTAGCATGATAAAGAAGATTCAAAGAGAGTGAGATGCCAGCTCCTTTCATTCAGTCAGTAGCTTCAATCATTTCTGGTATATGAATAACATGATGTTTTTCAATGGCAAAAATCAATGAATATTGTAAATGCACAAACAGTAATTTCTCCGCATTGCAAGGTGCAATTCTGAAATTTTTTGCTTTTTCCTGCTCCTCTTAGCATGATAAAGAAGATTCAAAGAGAGTGAGATGCCAGCTCCTTTCATTCAGTCAGTAGCTTCAATCATTTCTGGACGTTTTTCAATGGCAAAAATCAATGAATATTGTAAATGCACAAACAGTAATTTCTCCGCATTGCAAGGTGCAATTCTGAAATTTTTTGCTTTTTCCTGCTCCTCTTAGCATGATAAAGAAGATTCAAAGAGAGTGAGATGCCAGCTCCTTTCATTCAGTCAGTAGCTTCAAACATTTCTGGTATATGAATAACATGATGTTTTTCAATGGCAAAAATCAATGAATATTGTAAATGCACAAACAGTAATTTCTCCGCATTGCAAGGTGCAATTCTGAAATTTTTTGCTTTTTCCTGCTCCTCTTAGCATGATAAAGAAGATTCAAAGAGAGTGAGATGCCAGCTCCTTTCATTCAGTCAGTAGCTTCAATCATTTCTGGTATATGAATAACATGATGTTTTTCAATGGCAAAAATCAATGAATATTGTAAATGCACAAACAGTAATTTCTCCGCATTGCAAGGTGCAATTCTGAAATTTTTTGCTTTTTCCTGCTCCTCTTAGCATGATAAAGAAGATTCAAAGAGAGTGAGATGCCAGCTCCTTTCTTTCAGTCAGTAGCTTCAATCATTTCTGGACGTTTTTCAATGGCAAAAATCAATGAATATTGTAAATGCACAAACAGTAATTTCTCCGCATTGCAAGGTGCAATTCTGAAATTTTTTGCTTTTTCCTGCTCCTCTTAGCATGATAAAGAAGATTCAAAGAGAGTGAGATGCCAGCTCCTTTCATTCAGTCAGTAGCTTCAAACATTTCTGGTATATGAATAACATGATGTTTTTCAATGGCAAAAATCAATGAATATTGTAAATGCACAAACAGTAATTTCTCCGCATTGCAAGGTGCAATTCTGAAATTTTTTGCTTTCTCCTGCTCCTCTTAGCATGATAAAGAAGATTCAAAGAGAGTGAGATGCCAGATCCTTTCATTCAGTCAGTAGCTTCAAACATTTCTGGTATATGAATAACATGATGTTTTTCAATGGCAAAAATCAATGAATATTGTAAATGCACAAACAGTAATTTCTCCGCATTGCAAGGTGCAAGTCTGAAATTTTTTGCTTTTTCCTGCTCCTCTTAGCATGATAAAGAAGATTCAAAGAGAGTGAGATGCCAGCTACTTTCATTCAGTCAGTAGCTTCAATCATTTCTGGACGTTTTTCAATGGTAAAAATCAATGAATATTGTAAATGCACAAACAGTAATTTCTCCACATTGCAAGGTGCAATTCTGAAATTTTTTGCCTTTTCCTGCTCCTCTTAGCATGATAAAGAAGATTCAAAGAGAGTGAGATGCCAGCTCCTTTCATTCAGTCAGTAGCTTCAAACATTTCTGGTATATGAATAACATGATGTTTTTCAATGGCAAAAATCAATGAATATTGTAAATGCACAAACAGTAATTTCTCCGCATTGCAAGGTGCAATTCTGAAATTTTTTGCTTTTTCCTGCTCCTCTTAGCATGATAAAGAAGATTCAAAGAGAGTGAGATGCCAGCTCCTTTCATTCAGTCAGTAGCTTCAATCATTTCTGGACGTTTTTCAATGGCAAAAATCATTGAATATTATAAATGCACAAACAGTAATTTCTCCGCATTGCAAGGTGCAATTCTGAAAATTTTTGCTTTTTCCTGCTCCTCTTAGCATGATAAAGAAGATTCAAAGAGAGTGAGATGCCAGCTCCTTTCATTCAGTCAGTAGCTTCAAACATTTCTGGTATATGAATAACATGATGTTTTTCAATGGCAAAAATCAATGAATATTGTAAATGCACAAACAGTAATTTCTCCGCATTGCAAGGTGCAATTCTGAAATTTTTTGCTTTTTCCTGCTCCTCTTAGCATGATAAAGAAGATTCAAAGAGAGTGAGATGCCAGATCCTTTCATTCAGTCAGTAGCTTCAAACATTTCTGGTATATGAATAACATGATGTTTTTCAATGGCAAAAATCAATGAATATTGTAAATGCACAAACAGTAATTTCTCCGCATTGCAAGGTGCAAGTCTGAAATTTTTTGCTTTTTCCTGCTCCTCTTAGCATGATAAAGAAGATTCAAAGAGAGTGAGATGCCAGCTACTTTCATTCAGTCAGTAGCTTCAATCATTTCTGGACGTTTTTCAATGGTAAAAATCAATGAATATTGTAAATGCACAAACAGTAATTTCTCCACATTGCAAGGTGCAATTCTGAAATTTTTTGCTTTTTCCTGCTCCTCTTAGCATGATAAAGAAGATTCAAAGAGAGTGAGATGCCAGCTCCTTTCATTCAGTCAGTAGCTTCAAACATTTCTGGTATATGAATAACATGATGTTTTTCAATGGCAAAAATCAATGAATATTGTAAATGCACAAACAGTAATTTCTCCGCATTGCAAGGTGCAATTCTGAAATTTTTTGCTTTTTCCTGCTCCTCTTAGCATGATAAAGAAGATTCAAAGAGAGTGAGATGCCAGCTCCTTTCATTCAGTCAGTAGCTTCAATCATTTCTGGACGTTTTTCAATGGCAAAAATCATTGAATATTATAAATGCACAAACAGTAATTTCTCCGCATTGCAAGGTGCAATTCTGAAATTTTTTACTTTTTCCTGCTCCTCTTAGCATGATAAAGAAGATTCAAAGAGAGTGAGATGCCAGCTCCTTTCATTCAGTCAGTAGCTTCAATCATTTCTGGTATATGAATAACATGATGTTTTTCAATGGCAAAAATCAATGAATATTGTAAATGCACAAACAGTAATTTCTCCGCATTGCAAGGTGCAATTCTGAAATTTTTTGCTTTTTCCTGCTCCTCTTAGCATGATAAAGAAGATTCAAAGAGAGTGAGATGCCAGCTCCTTTCATTCAGCCAGTAGCTTCAATCATTTCTGGACGTTTTTCAATGGCAAAAATCAATGAATATTGTAAATGCACAAACAGTAATTTCTCCGCATTGCAAGGTGCAATTCTGAAATTTTTTGCTTTTTCCTGCTCCTCTTAGCATGATAAACAAGATTCAAAGAGAGTGAGATGCCAGCTCCTTTCATTCAGTCAGTAGCTTCAATCATTTCTGGACGTTTTTCAATGGCAAAAATCAATGAATATTGTAAATGCACAAACAGTAATTTCTCCGCATTGCAAGGTGCAATTCTGAAATTTTTTGCTTTTTCCTGCTCCTCTTAGCATGATAAAGATTCAAAGAGAGTGAGATGCCAGCTCCTTTCATTCAGTCAGTAGCTTCAAACATTTCTGGTATATGAATAACATGATGTTTTTCAATGGCAAAAATCAATGAATATTGTAAATGCACAAACAGTAATTTCTCCGCATTGCAAGGTGCAAGTCTGAAATTTTTTGCTTTTTCCTGCTCCTCTTAGCATGATAAAGAAGATTCAAAGAGAGTGAGATGCCAGCTCCTTTCATTCAGTCAGTAGCTTCAAACATTTCTGGTATATGAATAACATGATGTTTTTCAATGGCAAAAATCAATGAATATTGTAAATGCACAAACAGTAATTTCTCCGCATTGCAAGGTGCAATTCTGAAATTTTTTGCTTTTTCCTGCTCCTCTTAGCATGATAAAGAAGATTCAAAGAGAGTGAGATGCCAGCTCCTTTCATTCAGTCAGTATCTTCAAACATTTCTGGTATATGAATAACATGATGTTTTTCAATGGCAAAAATCAATGAATATTGTAAATGCACAAACAGTAATTTCTCCGCATTGCAAGGTGCAAGTCTGAAATTTTTTGCTTTTTCCTGCTCCTCTTAGCATGATAAAGAAGATTCAAAGAGAGTGAGATGCCAGCTACTTTCATTCAGTCAGTAGCTTCAATCATTTCTGGACGTTTTTCAATGGTAAAAATCAATGAATATTGTAAATGCACAAACAGTAATTTCTCCACATTGCAAGGTGCAATTCTGAAATTTTTTGCTTTTTCCTGCTCCTCTTAGCATGATAAAGAAGATTCAAAGAGAGTGAGATGCCAGCTCCTTTCATTCAGTCAGTAGCTTCAAACATTTCTGGTATATGAATAACATGATGTTTTTCAATGGCAAAAATCAATGAATATTGTAAATGCACAAACAGTAATTTCTCCGCATTGCAAGGTGCAATTCTGAAATTTTTTGCTTTTTCCTGCTCCTCTTAGCATGATAAAGAAGATTCAAAGAGAGTGAGATGCCAGCTCCTTTCATTCAGTCAGTAGCTTCAATCATTTCTGGATGTTTTTCAATGGCAAAAATCAATGAATATTGTAAATGCACAAACTGTAATTTCTCCGCATTGCAAGGTGCAATTCTGAAATTTTTTGCTTTTTCCTGCTCCTCTTAGCATGATAAAGAAGATTCAAAGAGAGTGAGATGCCAGCTCCTTTCATTCAGTCAGTAGCTTCAATCATTTCTGGACGTTTTTCAATGGCAAAAATCAATGAATATTGTAAATGCACAAACAGTAATTTCTCCGCATTGCAAGGTGCAATTCTGAAATTTTTTGCTTTTTGACGCTCCTCTTAGCATGATAAAGAAGATTCAAAGAGAGTGATGTGCCAGCTCCTTTCATTCAGTCAGTAGCTTCAAACATTTCTGGTATATGAATAACATGTTTTTCAATGGCAAAAATCAATGAATATTGTAAGTGCACAAACAGTAATTTCTCCGCATTGCAAGGTGCAATTCTGAAATTTTTTGCTTTTTCCTGCTCCTCTTAGCATGATAAAGAAGATTCAAGGAGAGTGAGATGCCAGCTCCTTTCATTCAGTCAGTAGCTTCAATCATTTCTGGACGTTTTTCAATGGCAAAAATCAATGAATATTGTAAATGCACAAACAGTAATTTCTCCGCATTGCAAGGTGCAATTCTGAAATTTTTTGCTTTTTCCTGCTCCTCTTAGCATGATAAAGAAGATTCAAAGAGAGTGAGATGCCAGCTCCTTTCATTCAGTCAGTAGCTTCAATCATTTCTGGACGTTTTTCAATGGCAAAAATCAATGAATATTGTAAATGCACAAACAGTAATTTCTCCGCATTGCAAGGTGCAATTCTGAAATTTTTTGCTTTTTCCTGCTCCTCTTAGCATGATAAAGAAGATTCAAAGAGAGTGAGATGCCAGCTCCTTTCATTCAGTCAGTAGCTTCAAACATTTCTGTTATATGAATAACATGATCTTTTTCAATGGCAAAAATCAATGAATATTGTAAATGCACAAACAGTAATTTCTCCGCATTGCAAGGTGCAAGTCTGAAATTTTTTGCTTTTTCCTGCTCCTCTTAGCATGATAAAGAAGATTCAAAGAGAGTGAGATGCCAGCTACTTTCATTCAGTCAGTAGCTTCAATCATTTCTGGACGTTTTTCAATGGTAAAAATCAATGAATATTGTAAATGCACAAACAGTAATTTCTCCACATTGCAAGGTGCAATTCTGAAATTTTTTGCTTTTTCCTGCTCCTCTTAGCATGATAAAGAAGATTCAAAGAGAGTGAGATACCAGCTCCTTTCATTCAGTCAGTAGCTTCAAACATTTCTGATATATGAATAACATGATGTTTTTCAATGGCAAAAATCATTGAATATTGTAAATGCACAAACAGTAATTTCTCCGCATTGCAAGGTGCAATTCTGAAATTTTTTGCTTTTTCCTGCTCCTCTTAGCATGATAAAGAAGATTCAAAGAGAGTGAGATGCCATCTCCTTTCATTCAGTCAGTAGCTTCAAACATTTCTGGTATATGAATAACATGATGTTTTTCAATGGCAAAAATCAATGAATATTGTAAATGCACAAACAGTAATTTCTCCGCATTGCAAGGTGCAATTCTGAAATTTTTTGCTTTTTCCTGCTCCTCTTAGCATGATAAAGAAGATTCAAAGAGAGTGAGATGCCAGCTCCTTTCATTCAGTCAGTAGCTTCAATCATTTCTGGACGTTTTTCAATGGCAAAAATCAATGAATATTGTAAATGCACAAACAGTAATTTCTCCGCATTGCAAGGTGCAATTCTGAAATTTTTTGCTTTTTCCTGCTCCTCTTAGCATGATAAAGAAGATTCAAAGAGAGTGAGATGTCAGCTCCTTTCATTCAGTCATTAGCTTCAAACATTTCTGGTATATGAATAACATGATGTTTTTCAATGGCAAAAATCAATGAATATTGTAAATGCACAAACAGTAATTTCTCCGCATTGCAAGGTGCAATTCTGAAATTTTTTGCTTTTTCCTGCTCCTCTTAGCATGATAAAGAAGATTCAAAGAGAGTGAGATGCCAGCTCCTTTCATTCAGTCAGTAGCTTCAATCATTTCTGGACGTTTTTCAATGGCAAAAATCAATGAATATTGTAAATGCACAAACAGTAATTTCTCCGCATTGCAAGGTGCAATTCTGAAATTTTTTGCTTTTTCCTGCTCCTCTTAGCATGATAAAGAAGATTCAAAGAGAGTGAGATGTCAGCTCCTTTCATTCAGTCATTAGCTTCAAACATTTCTGGTATATGAATAACATGATGTTTTTCAATGGCAAAAATCAATGAATATTGTAAATGCACAAACAGTAATTTCTCCGCATTGCAAGGTGCAATTTTGAAATTTTTTGCTTTTTCCTGCTCCTCTTAGCATGATAAAGAAGATTCAAAGAGAGTGAGATGCCAGCTCCTTTCATTCAGTCAGTAGCTTCAATCATTTCTGGACGTTTTTCAATGGCAAAAATCAATGAATATTGTAAATGCACAAACAGTAATTTCTCCGCATTGCAAGGTGCAATTCTGAAATTTTTTGCTTTTTCCTGCTCCTCTTAGCATGATAAAGAAGATTCAAAGAGAGTGAGATGCCAGCTCCTTTCGTTCAGTCAGTAGCTTCAATCATTTCTGGACGTTTTTCAATGGCAAAAATCATTGAATATTATAAATGCACAAACAGTAATTTCTCCGCATTGCAAGGTGCAATTCTGAAATTTTTTACTTTTTCCTGCTCCTCTTAGCATGATAAAGAAGATTCAAAGAGAGTGAGATGCCAGCTCCTTTCATTCAGTCAGTAGCTTCAATCATTTCTGGTATATGAATAACATGATGTTTTTCAATGGCAAAAATCAATGAATATTGTAAATGCACAAACAGTAATTTCTCCGCATTGCAAGGTGCAATTCTGAAATTTTTTGCTTTTTCCTTCTCCTCTTAGCATGATAAAGAAGATTCAAAGAGAGTGAGATGCCAGCTCCTTTCATTCAGTCAGTAGCTTCAATCATTTCTGGACGTTTTTCAATGGCAAAAATCAATGAATATTGTAAATGCACAAACAGTAATTTCTCCGCATTGCAAGGTGCAATTCTGAAATTTTTTGCTTTTTCCTGCTCCTCTTAGCATGATAAACAAGATTCAAAGAGAGTGAGATGCCAGCTCCTTTCATTCAGTCAGTAGCTTCAATCATTTCTGGATGTTTTTCAATGGCAAAAATCAATGAATATTGTAAATGCACAAACAGTAATTTCTCCGCATTGCAAGGTGCAATTCTGAAATTTTTTGCTTTTTCCTGCTCCTCTTAGCATGATAAAGAAGATTCAAAGAGAGTGAGATGCCAGCTCCTTTCATTCAGTCAGTAGCTTCAATCATTTCTGGACGTTTTTCAATGGCAAAAATCAATGAATATTGTAAATGCACAAACAGTAATTTCTCCGCATTGCAAGGTGCAATTCTGAAATTTTTTGCTTTTTCCTGCTCCTCTTAGCATGATAAAGACGATTCAAAGAGAGTGAGATGCCAGCTACTTTCATTCAGTCAGTAGCTTCAATCATTTCTGGTATATGAATAACATGATGTTTTTCAATGGCAAAAATCAATGAATATTGTAAATGCACAAACAGTAATTTCTCCGCATTGCAAGGTGCAATTCTGAATTTTTTTGCTTTTTCCTGCTCCTCTTAGCATGATAAAGAAGATTCAAAGAGAGTGAGGTGCCAGCTCCTTTCATTCAGTCAGTAGCTTCAAACATTTCTGGTATATGAATAACATGTTTTTCAATGGCAAAAATCAATGAATATTGTAAATGCACAAACAGTAATTTCTCCGCATTGCAAGGTGCAATTGTGAAATTTTTTGCTTTTTCCTGCTCCTCTTAGCATGATAAAGAAGATTCAAAGAGAGTGAGATGCCAGCTCCTTTCATTCAGTCAGTAGCTTCAATCATTTCTGGACGTTTTTCAATGGCAAAAATCAATGAATATTGTAAATGCACAAACAGTAATTTCTCCGCATTGCAAGGTGCAATTCTGAAATTTTTTGCTTTTTCCTGCTCCTCTTAGCATGATAAAGAAGATTCAAAGAGAGTGAGATGCCAGCTCCTTTCACTCAGTCAGTAGCTTCAATCATTTCTGGACGTTTTTCAATGGCAAAAATCAATGAATATTGTAAATGCACAAACAGTAATTTCTCCGCATTGCAAGGTGCAATTCTGAAATTTTTTGCTTTTTCCTGCTCCTCTTAGCATGATAAAGAAGATTCAAAGAGAGTGAGATGCCAGCTCCTTTCATTCAGTTAGTAGCTTCAAACATTTCTGGTATATGAATAACATGATGTTTTTCAATGGCAAAAATCAATGAATATTGTAAATGCACAAACAGTAATTTCTCCGCATTGCAAGGTGCAAGTCTGAAATTTTTTGCTTTTTCCTGCTCCTCTTAGCATGATAAAGAAGATTCAAAGAGAGTGAGATGCCAGCTACTTTCATTCAGTCAGTAGCTTCAATCATTTCTGGACGTTTTTCAATGGTAAAAATCAATGAATATTGTAAATGCACAAACAGTAATTTCTCCACATTGCAAGGTGCAATTCTGAAATTTTTTGCTTTTTCCTGCTCCTCTTAGCATGATAAAGAAGATTCAAAGAGAGTGAGATGCCAGCTCCTTTCATTCAGTCAGTAGCTTCAAACATTTCTGGTATATGAATAACATGATGTTTTTCAATGGCAAAAATCAATGAATATTGTAAATGCACAAACAGTAATTTCTCCGCATTGCAAGGTGCAATTCTGAAATTTTTTGCTTTTTCCTGCTCCTCTTAGCAAGATAAAGAAGATTCAAAGAGAGTGAGATGCCAGCTCCTTTCATTCAGTCAGTACTTTCAATCATTTCTGGACGTTTTACAATGGCAAAAATCAATGAATATTGTAAATGCACAAACAGTAATTTCTCCGCATTGCAAGGTGCAATTCTGAAATTTTTTGCTTTTTCCCACTCCTCTTAGCATGATAAAGAAGATTCAAAGAGAGTGAGGTTCCAGCTCCTTTCATTCAGTCAGTAGCTTCAAACATTTCTGGTATATGAATAACATGTTTTTCAATGGCAAAAATCAATGAATATTGTAAATGCACAAACAGTAATTTCTCCGCATTGCAAGGTGCAATTCTGAAATTTTTTGCTTTTTCCTGCTCCTCTTAGCATGATAAAGAAGATTCAAAGAGAGTGAGATGCCAGCTCCTTTCATTCAGTCAGTAGCTTCAATCATTTCTGGACGTTTTTCAATGGCAAAAATCAATGAATATTGTAAATGCACAAACAGTCATTTCTCCGCATTGCAAGGTGCAATTCTGAAATTTTTTGCTTTTTCCTGCTCCTCTTAGCATGATAAAGAAGATTCAAAGAGAGTGAGATGCCAGCTCCTTTCATTCAGTCAGTAGCTTCAAACATTTCTGGTATATGAATAACATGATGTTTTTCAATGGCAAAAATCAATGAATATTGTAAATGCACAAACAGTAATTTCTCCGCATTGCAAGGTGCAAGTCTGAAATTTTTTGCTTTTTCCTGCTCCTCTTAGCATGATAAAGAAGATTCAAAGAGAGTGAGATGCCAGCTACTTTCATTCAGTCAGTAGCTTCAATCATTTCTGGACGTTTTTCAATGGTAAAAATCAATGAATATTGTAAATGCACAAACAGTAATTTCTCCACATTGCAAGGTGCAATTCTGAAATTTTTTGCTTTTTCCTGCTCCTCTTAGCATGATAAAGAAGATTCAAAGAGAGTGAGATGCCAGCTCCTTTCATTCAGTCAGTAGCTTCAAACATTTCTGGTATATGAATAACATGATGTTTTTCAATGGCAAAAATCAATGAATATTGTAAATGCACAAACAGTAATTTCTCCGCATTGCAAGGTGCAATTCTGAATTTTTTTGCTTTTTCCTGCTCCTCTTAGCATGATAAAGAAGATTCAAAGAGAGTGAGATGCCAGCTCCTTTCATTCAGTCAGTAGCTTCAATCATTTCTGGATGTTTTTCAATGGCAAAAATCAATGAATATTGTAAATGCACAAACTGTAATTTCTCCGCATTGCAAGGTGCAATTCTGAAATTTTTTGCTTTTTCCTGCTCCTCTTAGCATGATAAAGAAGATTCAAAGAGAGTGAGATGCCAGCTCCTTTCATTCAGTCAGTAGCTTCAATCATTTCTGGACGTTTTTCAATGGCAAAAATCAATGAATATTGTAAATGCACAAACAGTAATTTCTCCGCATTGCAAGGTGCAATTCTGAAATTTTTTGCTTTTTGACGCTCCTCTTAGCATGATAAAGAAGATTCAAAGAGAGTGAGGTGCCAGCTCCTTTCATTCAGTCAGTAGCTTCAAACATTTCTGGTATATGAATAACATGTTTTTCAATGGCAAAAATCAATGAATATTGTAAGTGCACAAACAGTAATTTCTCCGCATTGCAAGGTGCAATTCTGAAATTTTTTGCTTTTTCCTTCTCCTCTTAGCATGATAAAGAAGATTCAAAGAGAGTGAGATGCCAGCTCCTTTCATTCAGTCAGTAGCTTCAATCATTTCTGGACGTTTTTCAATGGCAAAAATCAATGAATATTGTAAATGCACAAACAGTAATTTCTCCGCATTGCAAGGTGCAATTCTGAAATTTTTTGCTTTTTCCTGCTCCTCTTAGCATGATAAACAAGATTCAAAGAGAGTGAGATGCCAGCTCCTTTCATTCAGTCAGTAGCTTCAATCATTTCTGGATGTTTTTCAATGGCAAAAATCAATGAATATTGTAAATGCACAAACAGTAATTTCTCCGCATTGCAAGGTGCAATTCTGAAATTTTTTGCTTTTTCCTGCTCCTCTTAGCATGATAAAGAAGATTCAAAGAGAGTGAGATGCCAGCTCCTTTCATTCAGTCAGTAGCTTCAATCATTTCTGGACGTTTTTCAATGGCAAAAATCAATGAATATTGTAAATGCACAAACAGTAATTTCTCCGCATTGCAAGGTGCAATTCTGAAATTTTTTGCTTTTTCCTGCTCCTCTTAGCATGATAAAGACGATTCAAAGAGAGTGAGATGCCAGCTACTTTCATTCAGTCAGTAGCTTCAATCATTTCTGGTATATGAATAACATGATGTTTTTCAATGGCAAAAATCAATGAATATTGTAAATGCACAAACAGTAATTTCTCCGCATTGCAAGGTGCAATTCTGAATTTTTTTGCTTTTTCCTGCTCCTCTTAGCATGATAAAGAAGATTCAAAGAGAGTGAGGTGCCAGCTCCTTTCATTCAGTCAGTAGCTTCAAACATTTCTGGTATATGAATAACATGTTTTTCAATGGCAAAAATCAATGAATATTGTAAATGCACAAACAGTAATTTCTCCGCATTGCAAGGTGCAATTGTGAAATTTTTTGCTTTTTCCTGCTCCTCTTAGCATGATAAAGAAGATTCAAAGAGAGTGAGATGCCAGCTCCTTTCATTCAGTCAGTAGCTTCAATCATTTCTGGACGTTTTTCAATGGCAAAAATCAATGAATATTGTAAATGCACAAACAGTAATTTCTCCGCATTGCAAGGTGCAATTCTGAAATTTTTTGCTTTTTCCTGCTCCTCTTAGCATGATAAAGAAGATTCAAAGAGAGTGAGATGCCAGCTCCTTTCACTCAGTCAGTAGCTTCAATCATTTCTGGACGTTTTTCAATGGCAAAAATCAATGAATATTGTAAATGCACAAACAGTAATTTCTCCGCATTGCAAGGTGCAATTCTGAAATTTTTTGCTTTTTCCTGCTCCTCTTAGCATGATAAAGAAGATTCAAAGAGAGTGAGATGCCAGCTCCTTTCATTCAGTTAGTAGCTTCAAACATTTCTGGTATATGAATAACATGATGTTTTTCAATGGCAAAAATCAATGAATATTGTAAATGCACAAACAGTAATTTCTCCGCATTGCAAGGTGCAAGTCTGAAATTTTTTGCTTTTTCCTGCTCCTCTTAGCATGATAAAGAAGATTCAAAGAGAGTGAGATGCCAGCTACTTTCATTCAGTCAGTAGCTTCAATCATTTCTGGACGTTTTTCAATGGTAAAAATCAATGAATATTGTAAATGCACAAACAGTAATTTCTCCACATTGCAAGGTGCAATTCTGAAATTTTTTGCTTTTTCCTGCTCCTCTTAGCATGATAAAGAAGATTCAAAGAGAGTGAGATGCCAGCTCCTTTCATTCAGTCAGTAGCTTCAAACATTTCTGGTATATGAATAACATGATGTTTTTCAATGGCAAAAATCAATGAATATTGTAAATGCACAAACAGTAATTTCTCCGCATTGCAAGGTGCAATTCTGAAATTTTTTGCTTTTTCCTGCTCCTCTTAGCAAGATAAAGAAGATTCAAAGAGAGTGAGATGCCAGCTCCTTTCATTCAGTCAGTACTTTCAATCATTTCTGGACGTTTTACAATGGCAAAAATCAATGAATATTGTAAATGCACAAACAGTAATTTCTCCGCATTGCAAGGTGCAATTCTGAAATTTTTTGCTTTTTCCCACTCCTCTTAGCATGATAAAGAAGATTCAAAGAGAGTGAGGTTCCAGCTCCTTTCATTCAGTCAGTAGCTTCAAACATTTCTGGTATATGAATAACATGTTTTTCAATGGCAAAAATCAATGAATATTGTAAATGCACAAACAGTAATTTCTCCGCATTGCAAGGTGCAATTCTGAAATTTTTTGCTTTTTCCTGCTCCTCTTAGCATGATAAAGAAGATTCAAAGAGAGTGAGATGCCAGCTCCTTTCATTCAGTCAGTAGCTTCAATCATTTCTGGACGTTTTTCAATGGCAAAAATCAATGAATATTGTAAATGCACAAACAGTCATTTCTCCGCATTGCAAGGTGCAATTCTGAAATTTTTTGCTTTTTCCTGCTCCTCTTAGCATGATAAAGAAGATTCAAAGAGAGTGAGATGCCAGCTCCTTTCATTCAGTCAGTAGCTTCAAACATTTCTGGTATATGAATAACATGATGTTTTTCAATGGCAAAAATCAATGAATATTGTAAATGCACAAACAGTAATTTCTCCGCATTGCAAGGTGCAAGTCTGAAATTTTTTGCTTTTTCCTGCTCCTCTTAGCATGATAAAGAAGATTCAAAGAGAGTGAGATGCCAGCTACTTTCATTCAGTCAGTAGCTTCAATCATTTCTGGACGTTTTTCAATGGTAAAAATCAATGAATATTGTAAATGCACAAACAGTAATTTCTCCACATTGCAAGGTGCAATTCTGAAATTTTTTGCTTTTTCCTGCTCCTCTTAGCATGATAAAGAAGATTCAAAGAGAGTGAGATGCCAGCTCCTTTCATTCAGTCAGTAGCTTCAAACATTTCTGGTATATGAATAACATGATGTTTTTCAATGGCAAAAATCAATGAATATTGTAAATGCACAAACAGTAATTTCTCCGCATTGCAAGGTGCAATTCTGAATTTTTTTGCTTTTTCCTGCTCCTCTTAGCATGATAAAGAAGATTCAAAGAGAGTGAGATGCCAGCTCCTTTCATTCAGTCAGTAGCTTCAATCATTTCTGGATGTTTTTCAATGGCAAAAATCAATGAATATTGTAAATGCACAAACTGTAATTTCTCCGCATTGCAATGTGCAATTCTGAAATTTTTTGCTTTTTCCTGCTCCTCTTAGCATGATAAAGAAGATTCAAAGAGAGTGAGATGCCAGCTCCTTTCATTCAGTCAGTAGCTTCAATCATTTCTGGACGTTTTTCAATGGCAAAAATCAATGAATATTGTAAATGCACAAACAGTAATTTCTCCGCATTGCAAGGTGCAATTCTGAAATTTTTTGCTTTTTGACGCTCCTCTTAGCATGATAAAGAAGATTCAAAGAGAGTGAGGTGCCAGCTCCTTTCATTCAGTCAGTAGCTTCAAACATTTCTGGTATATGAATAACATGTTTTTCAATGGCAAAAATCAATGAATATTGTAAGTGCACAAACAGTAATTTCTCCGCATTGCAAGGTGCAATTCTGAAATTTTTTGCTTTTTCCTGCTCCTCTTAGCATGATAAAGAAGATTCAAGGAGAGTGAGATGCCAGCTCCTTTCATTCAGTCAGTAGCTTCAATCATTTCTGGACGTTTTTCAATGGCAAAAATCAATGAATATTGAAAATGCACAAACAGTAATTTCTCCGCATTGCAAGGTGCAATTCTGAAATTTTTTGCTTTTTCCTGCTCCTCTTAGCATGATAAAGAAGATTCAAAGAGAGTGAGATGCCAGCTCCTTTCATTCAGTCAGTAGCTTCAATCATTTCTGGACGTTTTTCAATGGCAAAAATCAATGAATATTGTAAATGCACAAACAGTAATTTCTCCGCATTGCAAGGTGCAATTCTGAAATTTTTTGCTTTTTCCTGCTCCTCTTAGCATGATAAAGAAGATTCAAAGAGAGTGAGATGCCAGCTCCTTTCATTCAGTCAGTAGCTTCAAACATTTCTGGTATATGAATAACATGATCTTTTTCAATGGCAAAAATCAATGAATATTGTAAATGCACAAACAGTAATTTCTCCGCATTGCAAGGTGCAAGTCTGAAATTTTTTGCTTTTTCCTGCTCCTCTTAGCATGATAAAGAAGATTCAAAGAGAGTGAGATGCCAGCTACTTTCATTCAGTCAGTAGCTTCAATCATTTCTGGACGTTTTTCAATGGTAAAAATCAATGAATATTGTAAATGCACAAACAGTAATTTCTCCACATTGCAAGGTGCAATTCTGAAATTTTTTGCTTTTTCCTGCTCCTCTTAGCATGATAAAGAAGATTCAAAGAGAGTGAGATACCAGCTCCTTTCATTCAGTCAGTAGCTTCAAACATTTCTGATATATGAATAACATGATGTTTTTCAATGGCAAAAATCAATGAATATTGTAAATGCACAAACAGTAATTTCTCCGCATTGCAAGGTGCAATTCTGAAATTTTTTGCTTTTTCCTGCTCCTCTTAGCATGATAAAGAAGATTCAAAGAGAGTGAGATGCCATCTCCTTTCATTCAGTCAGTAGCTTCAAACATTTCTGGTATATGAATAACATGATGTTTTTCAATGGCAAAAATCAATGAATATTGTAAATGCACAAACAGTAATTTCTCCGCATTGCAAGGTGCAATTCTGAAATTTTTTGCTTTTTCCTGCTCCTCTTAGCATGATAAAGAAGATTCAAAGAGAGTGAGATGCCAGCTCCTTTCATTCAGTCAGTAGCTTCAATCATTTCTGGACGTTTTTCAATGGCAAAAATCAATGAATATTGTAAATGCACAAACAGTAATTTCTCCGCATTGCAAGGTGCAATTCTGAAATTTTTTGCTTTTTCCTGCTCCTCTTAGCATGATAAAGAAGATTCAAAGAGAGTGAGATGTCAGCTCCTTTCATTCAGTCATTAGCTTCAAACATTTCTGGTATATGAATAACATGATGTTTTTCAATGGCAAAAATCAATGAATATTGTAAATGCACAAACAGTAATTTCTCCGCATTGCAAGGTGCAATTCTGAAATTTTTTGCTTTTTCCTGCTCCTCTTAGCATGATAAAGAAGATTCAAAGAGAGTGAGATGCCAGCTCCTTTCATTCAGTCAGTAGCTTCAATCATTTCTGGACGTTTTTCAATGGCAAAAATCAATGAATATTGTAAATGCACAAACAGTAATTTCTCCGCATTGCAAGGTGCAATTCTGAAATTTTTTGCTTTTTCCTGCTCCTCTTAGCATGATAAAGAAGATTCAAAGAGAGTGAGATGCCAGCTCCTTTCGTTCAGTCAGTAGCTTCAATCATTTCTGGACGTTTTTCAATGGCAAAAATCATTGAATATTATAAATGCACAAACAGTAATTTCTCCGCATTGCAAGGTGCAATTCTGAAATTTTTTACTTTTTCCTGCTCCTCTTAGCATGATAAAGAAGATTCAAAGAGAGTGAGATGCCAGCTCCTTTCATTCAGTCAGTAGCTTCAATCATTTCTGGTATATGAATAACATGATGTTTTTCAATGGCAAAAATCAATGAATATTGTAAATGCACAAACAGTAATTTCTCCGCATTGCAAGGTGCAATTCTGAAATTTTTTGCTTTTTCCTGCTCCTCTTAGCATGATAAAGAAGATTCAAAGAGAGTGAGATGCCAGCTCCTTTCATTCAGTCAGTAGCTTCAATCATTTCTGGACGTTTTTCAATGGCAAAAATCAATGAATATTGTAAATGCACAAACAGTAATTTCTCCACATTGCAAGGTGCAATTCTGAAATTTTTTGCTTTTTCCTGCTCCTCTTAGCATGATAAACAAGATTCAAAGAGAGTGAGATGCCAGCTCCTTTCATTCAGTCAGTAGCTTCAATCATTTCTGGATGTTTTTCAATGGCAAAAATCAATGAATATTGTAAATGCACAAACAGTAATTTCTCCGCATTGCAAGGTGCAATTCTGAAATTTTTTGCTTTTTCCTGCTCCTCTTAGCATGATAAAGAAGATTCAAAGAGAGTGAGATGCCAGCTCCTTTCATTCAGTCAGTAGCTTCAATCATTTCTGGACGTTTTTCAATGGCAAAAATCAATGAATATTGTAAATGCACAAACAGTAATTTCTCCGCATTGCAAGGTGCAATTCTGAAATTTTTTGCTTTTTCCTGCTCCTCTTAGCATGATAAAGACGATTCAAAGAGAGTGAGATGCCAGCTACTTTCATTCAGTCAGTAGCTTCAATCATTTCTGGTATATGAATAACATGATGTTTTTCAATGGCAAAAATCAATGAATATTGTAAATGCACAAACAGTAATTTCTCCGCATTGCAAGGTGCAATTCTGAATTTTTTTGCTTTTTCCTGCTCCTCTTAGCATGATAAAGAAGATTCAAAGAGAGTGAGGTGCCAGCTCCTTTCATTCAGTCAGTAGCTTCAAACATTTCTGGTATATGAATAACATGTTTTTCAATGGCAAAAATCAATGAATATTGTAAATGCACAAACAGTAATTTCTCCGCATTGCAAGGTGCAATTGTGAAATTTTTTGCTTTTTCCTGCTCCTCTTAGCATGATAAAGAAGATTCAAAGAGAGTGAGATGCCAGCTCCTTTCATTCAGTCAGTAGCTTCAATCATTTCTGGACGTTTTTCAATGGCAAAAATCAATGAATATTGTAAATGCACAAACAGTAATTTCTCCGCATTGCAAGGTGCAATTCTGAAATTTTTTGCTTTTTCCTGCTCCTCTTAGCATGATAAAGAAGATTCAAAGAGAGTGAGATGCCAGCTCCTTTCACTCAGTCAGTAGCTTCAATCATTTCTGGACGTTTTTCAATGGCAAAAATCAATGAATATTGTAAATGCACAAACAGTAATTTCTCCGCATTGCAAGGTGCAATTCTGAAATTTTTTGCTTTTTCCTGCTCCTCTTAGCATGATAAAGAAGATTCAAAGAGAGTGAGATGCCAGCTCCTTTCATTCAGTTAGTAGCTTCAAACATTTCTGGTATATGAATAACATGATGTTTTTCAATGGCAAAAATCAATGAATATTGTAAATGCACAAACAGTAATTTCTCCGCATTGCAAGGTGCAAGTCTGAAATTTTTTGCTTTTTCCTGCTCCTCTTAGCATGATAAAGAAGATTCAAAGAGAGTGAGATGCCAGCTACTTTCATTCAGTCAGTAGCTTCAATCATTTCTGGACGTTTTTCAATGGTAAAAATCAATGAATATTGTAAATGCACAAACAGTAATTTCTCCACATTGCAAGGTGCAATTCTGAAATTTTTTGCTTTTTCCTGCTCCTCTTAGCATGATAAAGAAGATTCAAAGAGAGTGAGATGCCAGCTCCTTTCATTCAGTCAGTAGCTTCAAACATTTCTGGTATATGAATAACATGATGTTTTTCAATGGCAAAAATCAATGAATATTGTAAATGCACAAACAGTAATTTCTCCGCATTGCAAGGTGCAATTCTGAAATTTTTTGCTTTTTCCTGCTCCTCTTAGCAAGATAAAGAAGATTCAAAGAGAGTGAGATGCCAGCTCCTTTCATTCAGTCAGTACTTTCAATCATTTCTGGACGTTTTACAATGGCAAAAATCAATGAATATTGTAAATGCACAAACAGTAATTTCTCCGCATTGCAAGGTGCAATTCTGAAATTTTTTGCTTTTTCCCACTCCTCTTAGCATGATAAAGAAGATTCAAAGAGAGTGAGGTGCCAGCTCCTTTCATTCAGTCAGTAGCTTCAAACATTTCTGGTATATGAATAACATGTTTTTCAATGGCAAAAATCAATGAATATTGTAAATGCACAAACAGTAATTTCTCCGCATTGCAAGGTGCAATTCTGAAATTTTTTGCTTTTTCCTGCTCCTCTTAGCATGATAAAGAAGATTCAAAGAGAGTGAGATGCCAGCTCCTTTCATTCAGTCAGTAGCTTCAATCATTTCTGGACGTTTTTCAATGGCAAAAATCAATGAATATTGTAAATGCACAAACAGTCATTTCTCCGCATTGCAAGGTGCAATTCTGAAATTTTTTGCTTTTTCCTGCTCCTCTTAGCATGATAAAGAAGATTCAAAGAGAGTGAGATGCCAGCTCCTTTCATTCAGTCAGTAGCTTCAAACATTTCTGGTATATGAATAACATGATGTTTTTCAATGGCAAAAATCAATGAATATTGTAAATGCACAAACAGTAATTTCTCCGCATTGCAAGGTGCAATTCTGAAATTTTTTGCTTTTTCCTGCTCCTCTTAGCATGATAAAGAAGATTCAAAGAGAGTGAGATGCCAGCTCCTTTCATTCAGTCAGTAGCTTCAATCATTTCTGGACGTTTTTCAATGGCAAAAATCAATGAATATTGTAAATGCACAAACAGTAATTTCTCCGCATTGCAAGGTGCAATTCTGAAATTTTTTGCTTTTTCCTGCTCCTCTTAGCATGATAAAGAAGATTCAAAGAGAGTGAGATGTCAGCTCCTTTCATTCAGTCATTAGCTTCAAACATTTCTGGTATATGAATAACATGATGTTTTTCAATGGCAAAAATCAATGAATATTGTAAATGCACAAACAGTAATTTCTCCGCATTGCAAGGTGCAATTCTGAAATTTTTTGCTTTTTCCTGCTCCTCTTAGCATGATAAAGAAGATTCAAAGAGAGTGAGATGCCAGCTCCTTTCATTCAGTCAGTAGCTTCAATCATTTCTGGACGTTTTTCAATGGCAAAAATCAATGAATATTGTAAATGCACAAACAGTAATTTCTCCGCATTGCAAGGTGCAATTCTGAAATTTTTTGCTTTTTCCTGCTCCTCTTAGCATGATAAAGAAGATTCAAAGAGAGTGAGATGCCAGCTCCTTTCGTTCAGTCAGTAGCTTCAATCATTTCTGGACGTTTTTCAATGGCAAAAATCATTGAATATTATAAATGCACAAACAGTAATTTCTCCGCATTGCAAGGTGCAATTCTGAAATTTTTTACTTTTTCCTGCTCCTCTTAGCATGATAAAGAAGATTCAAAGAGAGTGAGATGCCAGCTCCTTTCATTCAGTCAGTAGCTTCAATCATTTCTGGTATATGAATAACATGATGTTTTTCAATGGCAAAAATCAATGAATATTGTAAATGCACAAACAGTAATTTCTCCGCATTGCAAGGTGCAATTCTGAAATTTTTTGCTTTTTCCTGCTCCTCTTAGCATGATAAAGAAGATTCAAAGAGAGTGAGATGCCAGCTCCTTTCATTCAGTCAGTAGCTTCAATCATTTCTGGACGTTTTTCAATGGCAAAAATCAATGAATATTGTAAATGCACAAACAGTAATTTCTCCGCATTGCAAGGTGCAATTCTGAAATTTTTTGCTTTTTCCTGCTCCTCTTAGCATGATAAAGAAGATTCAAAGAGAGTGAGATGTCAGCTCCTTTCATTCAGTCATTAGCTTCAAACATTTCTGGTATATGAATAACATGATGTTTTTCAATGGCAAAAATCAATGAATATTGTAAATGCACAAACAGTAATTTCTCCGCATTGCAAGGTGCAATTCTGAAATTTTTTGCTTTTTCCTGCTCCTCTTAGCATGATAAAGAAGATTCAAAGAGAGTGAGATGCCAGCTCCTTTCATTCAGTCAGTAGCTTCAATCATTTCTGGACGTTTTTCAATGGCAAAAATCAATGAATATTGTAAATGCACAAACAGTAATTTCTCCGCATTGCAAGGTGCAATTCTGAAATTTTTTGCTTTTTCCTGCTCCTCTTAGCATGATAAAGAAGATTCAAAGAGAGTGAGATGTCAGCTCCTTTCATTCAGTCATTAGCTTCAAACATTTCTGGTATATGAATAACATGATGTTTTTCAATGGCAAAAATCAATGAATATTGTAAATGCACAAACAGTAATTTCTCCGCATTGCAAGGTGCAATTCTGAAATTTTTTGCTTTTTCCTGCTCCTCTTAGCATGATAAAGAAGATTCAAAGAGAGTGAGATGCCAGCTCCTTTCATTCAGTCAGTAGCTTCAATCATTTCTGGACGTTTTTCAATGGCAAAAATCAATGAATATTGTAAATGCACAAACAGTAATTTCTCCGCATTGCAAGGTGCAATTCTGAAATTTTTTGCTTTTTCCTGCTCCTCTTAGCATGATAAAGAAGATTCAAAGAGAGTGAGATGCCAGCTCCTTTCGTTCAGTCAGTAGCTTCAATCATTTCTGGACGTTTTTCAATGGCAAAAATCATTGAATATTATAAATGCACAAACAGTAATTTCTCCGCATTGCAAGGTGCAATTCTGAAATTTTTTACTTTTTCCTGCTCCTCTTAGCATGATAAAGAAGATTCAAAGAGAGTGAGATGCCAGCTCCTTTCATTCAGTCAGTAGCTTCAATCATTTCTGGTATATGAATAACATGATGTTTTTCAATGGCAAAAATCAATGAATATTGTAAATGCACAAACAGTAATTTCTCCGCATTGCAAGGTGCAATTCTGAAATTTTTTGCTTTTTCCTGCTCCTCTTAGCATGATAAAGAAGATTCAAAGAGAGTGAGATGCCAGCTCCTTTCATTCAGTCAGTAGCTTCAATCATTTCTGGACGTTTTTCAATGGCAAAAATCAATGAATATTGTAAATGCACAAACAGTAATTTCTCCACATTGCAAGGTGCAATTCTGAAATTTTTTGCTTTTTCCTGCTCCTCTTAGCATGATAAACAAGATTCAAAGAGAGTGAGATGCCAGCTCCTTTCATTCAGTCAGTAGCTTCAATCATTTCTGGATGTTTTTCAATGGCAAAAATCAATGAATATTGTAAATGCACAAACAGTAATTTCTCCGCATTGCAAGGTGCAATTGTGAAATTTTTTGCTTTTTCCTGCTCCTCTTAGCATGATAAAGAAGATTCAAAGAGAGTGAGATGCCAGCTCCTTTCATTCAGTCAGTAGCTTCAATCATTTCTGGACGTTTTTCAATGGCAAAAATCAATGAATATTGTAAATGCACAAACAGTAATTTCTCCGCATTGCAAGGTGCAATTCTGAAATTTTTTGCTTTTCCTGCTCCTCTTAGCATGATAAAGAAGATTCAAAGAGAGTGAGATGCCAGCTCCTTTCACTCAGTCAGTAGCTTCAATCATTTCTGGACGTTTTTCAATGGCAAAAATCAATGAATATTGTAAATGCACAAACAGTAATTTCTCCGCATTGCAAGGTGCAATTCTGAAATTTTTTGCTTTTTCCTGCTCCTCTTAGCATGATAAAGAAGATTCAAAGAGAGTGAGATGCCAGCTCCTTTCATTCAGTTAGTAGCTTCAAACATTTCTGGTATATGAATAACATGATGTTTTTCAATGGCAAAAATCAATGAATATTGTAAATGCACAAACAGTAATTTCTCCGCATTGCAAGGTGCAAGTCTGAAATTTTTTGCTTTTTCCTGCTCCTCTTAGCATGATAAAGAAGATTCAAAGAGAGTGAGATGCCAGCTACTTTCATTCAGTCAGTAGCTTCAATCATTTCTGGACGTTTTTCAATGGTAAAAATCAATGAATATTGTAAATGCACAAACAGTAATTTCTCCACATTGCAAGGTGCAATTCTGAAATTTTTTGCTTTTTCCTGCTCCTCTTAGCATGATAAAGAAGATTCAAAGAGAGTGAGATGCCAGCTCCTTTCATTCAGTCAGTAGCTTCAAACATTTCTGGTATATGAATAACATGATGTTTTTCAATGGCAAAAATCAATGAATATTGTAAATGCACAAACAGTAATTTCTCCGCATTGCAAGGTGCAATTCTGAAATTTTTTGCTTTTTCCTGCTCCTCTTAGCAAGATAAAGAAGATTCAAAGAGAGTGAGATGCCAGCTCCTTTCATTCAGTCAGTACTTTCAATCATTTCTGGACGTTTTACAATGGCAAAAATCAATGAATATTGTAAATGCACAAACAGTAATTTCTCCGCATTGCAAGGTGCAATTCTGAAATTTTTTGCTTTTTCCCACTCCTCTTAGCATGATAAAGAAGATTCAAAGAGAGTGAGGTGCCAGCTCCTTTCATTCAGTCAGTAGCTTCAAACATTTCTGGTATATGAATAACATGTTTTTCAATGGCAAAAATCAATGAATATTGTAAATGCACAAACAGTAATTTCTCCGCATTGCAAGGTGCAATTCTGAAATTTTTTGCTTTTTCCTGCTCCTCTTAGCATGATAAAGAAGATTCAAAGAGAGTGAGATGCCAGCTCCTTTCATTCAGTCAGTAGCTTCAATCATTTCTGGACGTTTTTCAATGGCAAAAATCAATGAATATTGTAAATGCACAAACAGTCATTTCTCCGCATTGCAAGGTGCAATTCTGAAATTTTTTGCTTTTTCCTGCTCCTCTTAGCATGATAAAGAAGATTCAAAGAGAGTGAGATGCCAGCTCCTTTCATTCAGTCAGTAGCTTCAAACATTTCTGGTATATGAATAACATGATGTTTTTCAATGGCAAAAATCAATGAATATTGTAAATGCACAAACAGTAATTTCTCCGCATTGCAAGGTGCAATTCTGAAATTTTTTGCTTTTTCCTGCTCCTCTTAGCATGATAAAGAAGATTCAAAGAGAGTGAGATGCCAGCTCCTTTCATTCAGTCAGTAGCTTCAATCATTTCTGGACGTTTTTCAATGGCAAAAATCAATGAATATTGTAAATGCACAAACAGTAATTTCTCCGCATTGCAAGGTGCAATTCTGAAATTTTTTGCTTTTTCCTGCTCCTCTTAGCATGATAAAGAAGATTCAAAGAGAGTGAGATGTCAGCTCCTTTCATTCAGTCATTAGCTTCAAACATTTCTGGTATATGAATAACATGATGTTTTTCAATGGCAAAAATCAATGAATATTGTAAATGCACAAACAGTAATTTCTCCGCATTGCAAGGTGCAATTCTGAAATTTTTTGCTTTTTCCTGCTCCTCTTAGCATGATAAAGAAGATTCAAAGAGAGTGAGATGCCAGCTCCTTTCATTCAGTCAGTAGCTTCAATCATTTCTGGACGTTTTTCAATGGCAAAAATCAATGAATATTGTAAATGCACAAACAGTAATTTCTCCGCATTGCAAGGTGCAATTCTGAAATTTTTTGCTTTTTCCTGCTCCTCTTAGCATGATAAAGAAGATTCAAAGAGAGTGAGATGCCAGCTCCTTTCGTTCAGTCAGTAGCTTCAATCATTTCTGGACGTTTTTCAATGGCAAAAATCATTGAATATTATAAATGCACAAACAGTAATTTCTCCGCATTGCAAGGTGCAATTCTGAAATTTTTTACTTTTTCCTGCTCCTCTTAGCATGATAAAGAAGATTCAAAGAGAGTGAGATGCCAGCTCCTTTCATTCAGTCAGTAGCTTCAATCATTTCTGGTATATGAATAACATGATGTTTTTCAATGGCAAAAATCAATGAATATTGTAAATGCACAAACAGTAATTTCTCCGCATTGCAAGGTGCAATTCTGAAATTTTTTGCTTTTTCCTGCTCCTCTTAGCATGATAAAGAAGATTCAAAGAGAGTGAGATGCCAGCTCCTTTCATTCAGTCAGTAGCTTCAATCATTTCTGGACGTTTTTCAATGGCAAAAATCAATGAATATTGTAAATGCACAAACAGTAATTTCTCCGCATTGCAAGGTGCAATTCTGAAATTTTTTGCTTTTTCCTGCTCCTCTTAGCATGATAAACAAGATTCAAAGAGAGTGAGATGCCAGCTCCTTTCATTCAGTCAGTAGCTTCAATCATTTCTGGATGTTTTTCAATGGCAAAAATCAATGAATATTGTAAAGGCACAAACAGTAATTTCTCCGCATTGCAAGGTGCAATTCTGAAATTTTTTGCTTTTTCCTGCTCCTCTTAGCATGATAAAGAAGATTCAAAGAGAGTGAGATGCCAGCTCCTTTCATTCAGTCAGTAGCTTCAATCATTTCTGGACGTTTTTCAATGGCAAAAATCAATGAATATTGTAAATGCACAAACAGTAATTTCTCCGCATTGCAAGGTGCAATTCTGAAATTTTTTGCTTTTTCCTGCTCCTCTTAGCATGATAAAGACGATTCAAAGAGAGTGAGATGCCAGCTACTTTCATTCAGTCAGTAGCTTCAATCATTTCTGGTATATGAATAACATGATGTTTTTCAATGGCAAAAATCAATGAATATTGTAAATGCACAAACAGTAATTTCTCCGCATTGCAAGGTGCAATTCTGAATTTTTTTGCTTTTTCCTGCTCCTCTTAGCATGATAAAGAAGATTCAAAGAGAGTGAGGTGCCAGCTCCTTTCATTCAGTCAGTAGCTTCAAACACTTCTGGTATATGAATAACATGTTTTTCAATGGCAAAAATCAATGAATATTGTAAATGCACAAACAGTAATTTCTCCGCATTGCAAGGTGCAATTGTGAAATTTTTTGCTTTTTCCTGCTCCTCTTAGCATGATAAAGAAGATTCAAAGAGAGTGAGATGCCAGCTCCTTTCATTCAGTCAGTAGCTTCAATCATTTCTGGACGTTTTTCAATGGCAAAAATCAATGAATATTGTAAATGCACAAACAGTAATTTCTCCGCATTGCAAGGTGCAATTCTGAAATTTTTTGCTTTTTCCTGCTCCTCTTAGCATGATAAAGAAGATTCAAAGAGAGTGAGATGCCAGCTCCTTTCACTCAGTCAGTAGCTTCAATCATTTCTGGACGTTTTTCAATGGCAAAAATCAATGAATATTGTAAATGCACAAACAGTAATTTCTCCGCATTGCAAGGTGCAATTCTGAAATTTTTTGCTTTTTCCTGCTCCTCTTAGCATGATAAAGAAGATTCAAAGAGAGTGAGATGCCAGCTCCTTTCATTCAGTTAGTAGCTTCAAACATTTCTGGTATATGAATAACATGATGTTTTTCAATGGCAAAAATCAATGAATATTGTAAATGCACAAACAGTAATTTCTCCGCATTGCAAGGTGCAAGTCTGAAATTTTTTGCTTTTTCCTGCTCCTCTTAGCATGATAAAGAAGATTCAAAGAGAGTGAGATGCCAGCTACTTTCATTCAGTCAGTAGCTTCAATCATTTCTGGACGTTTTTCAATGGTAAAAATCAATGAATATTGTAAATGCACAAACAGTAATTTCTCCACATTGCAAGGTGCAATTCTGAAATTTTTTGCTTTTTCCTGCTCCTCTTAGCATGATAAAGAAGATTCAAAGAGAGTGAGATGCCAGCTCCTTTCATTCAGTCAGTAGCTTCAAACATTTCTGGTATATGAATAACATAATGTTTTTCAATGGCAAAAATCAATGAATATTGTAAATGCACAAACAGTAATTTCTCCGCATTGCAAGGTGCAATTCTGAAATTTTTTGCTTTTTCCTGCTCCTCTTAGCAAGATAAAGAAGATTCAAAGAGAGTGAGATGCCAGCTCCTTTCATTCAGTCAGTACTTTCAATCATTTCTGGACGTTTTACAATGGCAAAAATCAATGAATATTGTAAATGCACAAACAGTAATTTCTCCGCATTGCAAGGTGCAATTCTGAAATTTTTTGCTTTTTCCCACTCCTCTTAGCATGATAAAGAAGATTCAAAGAGAGTGAGGTGCCAGCTCCTTTCATTCAGTCAGTAGCTTCAAACATTTCTGGTATATGAATAACATGTTTTTCAATGGCAAAAATCAATGAATATTGTAAATGCACAAACAGTAATTTCTCCGCATTGCAAGGTGCAATTCTGAAATTTTTTGCTTTTTCCTGCTCCTCTTAGCATGATAAAGAAGATTCAAAGAGAGTGAGATGCCAGCTCCTTTCATTCAGTCAGTAGCTTCAATCATTTCTGGACGTTTTTCAATGGCAAAAATCAATGAATATTGTAAATGCACAAACAGTCATTTCTCCGCATTGCAAGGTGCAATTCTGAAATTTTTTGCTTTTTCCTGCTCCTCTTAGCATGATAAAGAAGATTCAAAGAGAGTGAGATGCCAGCTCCTTTCATTCAGTCAGTAGCTTCAAACATTTCTGGTATATGAATAACATGATGTTTTTCAATGGCAAAAATCAATGAATATTGTAAATGCACAAACAGTAATTTCTCCGCATTGCAAGGTGCAAGTCTGAAATTTTTTGCTTTTTCCTGCTCCTCTTAGCATGATAAAGAAGATTCAAAGAGAGTGAGATGCCAGCTACTTTCATTCAGTCAGTAGCTTCAATCATTTCTGGACGTTTTTCAATGGTAAAAATCAATGAATATTGTAAATGCACAAACAGTAATTTCACCACATTGCAAGGTGCAATTCTGAAATTTTTTGCTTTTTCCTGCTCCTCTTAGCATGATAAAGAAGATTCAAAGAGAGTGAGATGCCAGCTCCTTTCATTCAGTCAGTAGCTTCAATCATTTCTGGACGTTTTTCAATGGCAAAAATCAATGAATATTGTAAATGCACAAGCAGTAATTTCTCCGCATTGCAAGGTGCAATTCTGAAATTTTTTGCTTTTTCCTGCTCCTCTTAGCATGATAAAGAAGATTGAAAGAGAGTGAGATGCCAGCTCCTTTCATTCAGTCAGTAGCTTCAAACATTTCTGGTATATGAATAACATGATGTTTTTCAATGGCAAAAATCAATGAATATTGTAAATGCACAAACAGTAATTTCTCCGCATTGCAAGGTGCAAGTCTGAAATTTTTTGCTTTTTCCTGCTCCTCTTAGCATGATAAAGAAGATTCAAAGAGAGTGAGATGCCAGCTACTTTCATTCAGTCAGTAGCTTCAATCATTTCTGGACGTTTTTCAATGGTAAAAATCAATGAATATTGTAAATGCACAAACAGTAATTTCTCCACATTGCAAGGTGCAATTCTGAAATTTTTTGCTTTTTCCTGCTCCTCTTAGCATGATAAAGAAGATTCAAAGAGAGTGAGATGCCAGCTCCTTTCATTCAGTCAGTAGCTTCAAACATTTCTGGTATATGAATAACATGATGTTTTTCAATGGCAAAAATCAATGAATATTGTAAATGCACAAACAGTAATTTCTCCGCATTGCAAGGTGCAATTCTGAAATTTTTTGCTTTTTCCTGCTCCTCTTAGCAAGATAAAGAAGATTCAAAGAGAGTGAGATGCCAGCTCCTTTCATTCAGTCAGTACTTTCAATCATTTCTGGACGTTTTACAATGGCAAAAATCAATGAATATTGTAAATGCACAAACAGTAATTTCTCCGCATTGCAAGGTGCAATTCTGAAATTTTTTGCTTTTTCCCACTCCTCTTAGCATGATAAAGAAGATTCAAAGAGAGTGAGGTGCCAGCTCCTTTCATTCAGTCAGTAGCTTCAAACATTTCTGGTATATGAATAACATGTTTTTCAATGGCAAAAATCAATGAATATTGTAAATGCACAAACAGTAATTTCTCCGCATTGCAAGGTGCAATTCTGAAATTTTTTGCTTTTTCCTGCTCCTCTTAGCATGATAAAGAAGATTCAAAGAGAGTGAGATGCCAGCTCCTTTCATTCAGTCAGTAGCTTCAATCATTTCTGGACGTTTTTCAATGGCAAAAATCAATGAATATTGTAAATGCACAAACAGTCATTTCTCCGCATTGCAAGGTGCAATTCTGAAATTTTTTGCTTTTTCCTGCTCCTCTTAGCATGATAAAGAAGATTCAAAGAGAGTGAGATGCCAGCTCCTTTCATTCAGTCAGTAGCTTCAAACATTTCTGGTATATGAATAACATGATGTTTTTCAATGGCAAAAATCAATGAATATTGTAAATGCACAAACAGTAATTTCTCCGCATTGCAAGGTGCAAGTCTGAAATTTTTTGCTTTTTCCTGCTCCTCTTAGCATGATAAAGAAGATTCAAAGAGAGTGAGATGCCAGCTACTTTCATTCAGTCAGTAGCTTCAATCATTTCTGGACGTTTTTCAATGGTAAAAATCAATGAATATTGTAAATGCACAAACAGTAATTTCTCCACATTGCAAGGTGCAATTCTGAAATTTTTTGCTTTTTCCTGCTCCTCTTAGCATGATAAAGAAGATTCAAAGAGAGTGAGATGCCAGCTCCTTTCATTCAGTCAGTAGCTTCAATCATTTCTGGACGTTTTTCAATGGCAAAAATCAATGAATATTGTAAATGCACAAGCAGTAATTTCTCCGCATTGCAAGGTGCAATTCTGAAATTTTTTGCTTTTTCCTGCTCCTCTTAGCATGATAAAGAAGATTGAAAGAGAGTGAGATGCCAGCTCCTTTCATTCAGTCAGTAGCTTCAAAAATTTCTGGTATATGAATAACATGATGTTTTTCAATGGCAAAAATCAATGAATATTGTAAATGCACAAACAGTAATTTCTCCGCATTGCAAGGTGCAATTCTGAAATTTTTTGCTTTTTCCTGCTCCTCTTAGCATGATAAAGAAGATTCAAAGAGAGTGAGATGCCAGCTCCTTTCATTCAGTCAGTAGCTTCAATCATTTCTGGACGTTTTTCAATGGCAAAAATCAATGAATATTGTAAATGCACAAACAGTCATTTCTCCGCATTGCAAGGTGCAATTCTGAAATTTTTTGCTTTTTCCTGCTCCTCTTAGCATGATAAAGAAGATTCAAAGAGAGTGAGATGCCAGCTCCTTTTATTCAGTCAGTAGCTTCAAACATTTCTGGTATATGAATAACATGATGTTTTTCAATGGCAAAAATCAATGAATATTGTAAATGCACAAACAGTAATTTCTCCGCATTGCAAGGTGCAAGTCTGAAATTTTTTGCTTTTTCCTGCTCCTCTTAGCATGATAAAGAAGATTCAAAGAGAGTGAGATGCCAGCTACTTTCATTCAGTCAGTAGCTTCAATCATTTCTGGACGTTTTTCAATGGTAAAAATCAATGAATATTGTAAATGCACAAACAGTAATTTCTCCACATTGCAAGGTGCAATTCTGAAATTTTTTGCTTTTTCCTGCTCCTCTTAGCATGATAAAGAAGATTCAAAGAGAGTGAGATGCCAGCTCCTTTCATTCAGTCAGTAGCTTCAATCATTTCTGGTATATGAATAACATGATGTTTTTCAATGGCAAAAATCAATGAATATTGTAAATGCACAAACAGTAATTTCTCCGCATTGCAAGGTGCAATTCTGAAATTTTTTGCTTTTTCCTGCTCCTCTTAGCATGATAAAGAAGATTCAAAGAGAGTGAGATGCCAGCTCCTTTCATTCAGTCAGTAGCTTCAATCATTTCTGGTATATGAATAACATGATGTTTTTCAATGGCAAAAATCAATGAATATTGTAAATGCACAAACAGTAATTTATCCGCATTGCAAGGTGCAATTCTGAAATTTTTTGCTTTTTCCTGCTCCTCTTAGCATGATAAAGAAGATTGAAAGAGAGTGAGATGCCAGCTCCTTTCATTCAGTCAGTAGCTTCAAACATTTCTGGTATATGAATAACATGATGTTTTTCAATGGCAAAAATCAATGAATATTGTAAATGCACAAACAGTAATTTCTCCGCATTGCAAGGTGCAATTCTGAAATTTTTTGCTTTTTCCTGCTCCTCTTAGCATGATAAAGAAGTTTCAAAGAGAGTGAGATGCCAGCTCCTTTCATTCAGTCAGTAGCTTCAATCATTTCTGGACGTTTTTCAATGGCAAAAATCAATGAATATTGTAAATGCACAAACAGTAATTTCTCCGCATTGCAAGGTGCAATTCTGAAATTTTTTGCTTTTTCCTGCTCCTCTTAGCATTATGAAGAATATTCAAAGAGAGTGAGATGCCAGCTCCTTTCATTCAGTCAGTAGCTTCAAACATTTCTGGTATATGAATAACATGATATTTTTCAATGGCAAAAATCAATGAATATTGTAAATGCACAAACAGTAATTTCTCCGCATTGCAAGGTGCAATTCTGAAATTTTTTGCTTTTTCCTGCTCCTCTTAGCATGATAAAGAAGATTCAAAGAGAGTGAGATGCCAGCTCCTTTCATTCAGTCAGTAGCTTCAATCATTTCTGGTATATGAATAACATGATGTTTTTCAATGGCAAAAATCAATGAATATTGTAAATGCACAAACAGTAATTTCTCCGCATTGCAAGGTGCAATTCTGAAATTTTTTGCTTTTTCCTGCTCCTCTTAGCATGATAAAGAAGATTCAAAGAGAGTGAGATGCCAGCTCCTTTCATTCAGTCAGTAGCTTCAATCATTTCTGGTATATGAATAACATGATGTTTTTCAATGGCAAAAATCAATGAATATTGTAAATGCACAAACAGTAATTTATCCGCATTGCAAGGTGCAATTCTGAAATTTTTTGCTTTTTCCTGCTCCTCTTAGCATGATAAAGAAGATTGAAAGAGAGTGAGATGCCAGCTCCTTTCATTCAGTCAGTAGCTTCAAACATTTCTGGTATATGAATAACATGATGTTTTTCAATGGCAAAAATCAATGAATATTGTAAATGCACAAACAGTAATTTCTCCGCATTGCAAGGTGCAATTCTGAAATTTTTTGCTTTTTCCTGCTCCTCTTAGCATGATAAAGAAGATTCAAAGAGAGTGAGATGCCAGCTCCTTTCATTCAGTCAGTAGCTTCAATCATTTCTGGACGTTTTTCAATGGCAAAAATCAATGAATATTGTAAATGCAGAAACAGTAATTTCTCCGCATTGCAAGGTGCAATTCTGAAATTTTTTGCTTTTTCCTGCTCCTCTTAGCATGATAAACAAGATTCAAAGAGAGTGAGATGCCAGCTCCTTTCATTCAGTCAGTAGCTTCAATCATTTCTGGACGTTTTTCAATTGCAAAAATCAATGAATATTGTAAATGCACAAACAGTAATTTCTCCTCATTGCAAGGTGCAATTCTGAAATTTTTTGCTTTTTCCTGCTCCTCTTAGCATGATAAAGAAGATTCAAAGAGAGAGAGATGCCAGCTCCTTTTATTCAGTCAGTAGCTTCAAACATTTCTGGTATATGAATAACATGATGTTTTTCAATGGCAAAAATCAATGAATATTGTAAATGCACAAACAGTAATTTCTCTGCATTGCAAGGTGCAATTCTGAAATTTTTTGCTTTTTCCTGCTCCTCTTAGCATGATAAAGAAGATTCAAAGAGAGTGAGATGCCAGCTCCTTTCATTCAGTCGGTAGCTTCAATCATTTCTGGACGTTTTTCAATTGCAAAAATCAATGAATATTGTAAATCCACAAACAGTAATTTCTCCGCATTGCAAGGTCCAATTCTGAAATTTTTTGCTTTTTCCTGCTCCTGTTAGCATGATAAAGAAGATTCAAAGAGAGTGAGATGCCAGCTCCTTTCATTCAGTCAGTAGCTTCAGTCATTTCTGGTATATGAATAACATGATGTTTTTCAATGGCAAAAATCAATGAATTTTGTAAATGCACAAACAGTAATTTCTCCGCATTGCAAGGTGCAATTCTGAAATTTTTTGCTTTTTCCTGCTCCTCTTAGCATGATAAAGAAGATTCAAAGAGAGTGAGATGCCAGCTCCTTTCATTCAGTCAGTAGCTTCAATCATTTCTGGACGTTTTTCAATGGCAAAAATCAATGAATATTGTAAATGCACAAACAGTAATTTCTCCGCATTGCAAGGTGCAATTCTGAAATTTTTTGCTTTTTCCTGCTCCTCTTAGCATGATAAAGAAGATTCAAAGAGAGTGAGATGTCAGCTCCTTTCATTCAGTCATTAGCTTCAAACATTTCTGGTATATGAATAACATGATGTTTTTCAATGGCAAAAATCAATGAATATTGTAAATGCACAAACAGTAATTTCTCCGCATTGCAAGGTGCAATTCTGAAATTTTTTGCTTTTTCCTGCTCCTCTTAGCATGATAAAGAAGATTCAAAGAGAGTGAGATGCCAGCTCCTTTCATTCAGTCAGTAGCTTCAATCATTTCTGGACGTTTTTCAATGGCAAAAATCAATGAATATTGTAAATGCACAAACTGTAATTTCTCCGCATTGCAAGGTGCAATTCTGAAATTTTTTACTTTTTCCTGCTCCTCTTAGCATGATAAAGAAGATTCAAAGAGAGTGAGATGCCAGCTCCTTTCATTCAGTCAGTAGCTTCAATCATTTCTGGTATATGAATAACATGATGTTTTTCAATGGCAAAAATCAATGAATATTGTAAATGCACAAACAGTAATTTCTCCGCATTGCAAGGTGCAATTCTGAAATTTTTTGCTTTTTCCTGCTCCTCTTAGCATGATAAAGAAGATTCAAAGAGAGTGAGATGCCAGCTCCTTTCATTCAGTCAGTAGCTTCAATCATTTCTGGACGTTTTTCAATGGCAAAAATCAATGAATATTGTAAATGCACAAACAGTAATTTCTCCGCATTGCAAGGTGCAATTCTGAAATTTTTTGCTTTTTCCTGCTCCTCTTAGCATGATAAACAAGATTCAAAGAGAGTGAGATGCCAGCTCCTTTCATTCAGTCAGTAGCTTCAATCATTTCTGGACGTTTTTCAATGGCAAAAATCAATGAATATTGTAAATGCACAAACAGTAATTTCTCCGCATTGCAAGGTGCAATTCTGAAATTTTTTGCTTTTTCCTGCTCCTCTTAGCATGATAAAGAAGATTCAAAGAGAGTGAGATGCCAGCTCCTTTCATTCAGTCAGTAGCTTCAATCATTTCTGGACGTTTTTCAATGGCAAAAATCAATGAATATTGTAAATGCACAATCAGTAATTTCTCCGCATTGCAAGGTGCAATTCTGAAATTTTTTGCTTTTTCCTGCTCCTCTTAGCATGATAAAGACGATTCAAAGAGAGTGAGATGCCAGCTACTTTCAGTCAGTCAGTAGCTTCAATCATTTCTGGTATATGAATAACATGATGTTTTTCAATGGCAAAAATCAATGAATATTGTAAATGCACAAACAGTAATTTCTCCGCATTGCAAGGTGCAATTCTGAATTTTTTTGCTTTTTCCTGCTCCTCTTAGCATGATAAAGAAGATTCAAAGAGAGTGAGGTGCCAGCTCCTTTCATTCAGTCAGTAGCTTCAAACATTTCTGGTATATGAATAACATGTTTTTCAATGGCAAAAATCAATGAATATTGTAAATGCACAAACAGTAATTTCTCCGCATTGCAAGGTGCAATTGTGAAATTTTTTGCTTTTTCCTGCTCCTCTTAGCATGATAAAGAAGATTCAAAGAGAGTGAGATGCCAGCTCCTTTCATTCAGTCAGTAGCTTCAATCATTTCTGGACGTTTTTCAATGGCAAAAATCAATGAATATTGTAAATGCACAAACAGTAATTTCTCCGCATTGCAAGGTGCAATTCTGAAATTTTTTGCTTTTTCCTGCTCCTCTTAGCATGATAAAGAAGATTCAAAGAGAGTGAGATGCCAGCTCCTTTCATTCAGTCAGTAGCTTCAATAATTTCTGGACGTTTTTCAATGGCAAAAATCAATGAATATTGTAAATGCACAAACAGTAATTTCTCCGCATTGCAAGGTGCAATTCTGAAATTTTTTGCTTTTTCCTGCTCCTCTTAGCATGATAAAGAAGATTCAAAGAGAGTGAGATGCCAGCTCCTTTCATTCAGTTAGTAGCTTCAAACATTTCTGGTATATGAATAACATGATGTTTTTCAATGGCAAAAATCAATGAATATTGTAAATGCACAAACAGTAATTTCTCCGCATTGCAAGGTGCAAGTCTGAAATTTTTTGCTTTTTCCTGCTCCTCTTAGCAAGATAAAGAAGATTCAAAGAGAGTGAGATGCCAGCTCCTTTCATTCAGTCAGTACTTTCAATCATTTCTGGACGTTTTACAATGGCAAAAATCAATGAATATTGTAAATGCACAAACAGTAATTTCTCCGCATTGCAAGGTGCAATTCTGAAATTTTTTGCTTTTTCCCACTCCTCTTAGCATGATAAAGAAGATTCAAAGAGAGTGAGGTGCCAGCTCCTTTCATTCAGTCAGTAGCTTCAAACATTTCTGGTATATGAATAACATGTTTTTCAATGGCAAAAATCAATGAATATTCTAAATGCACAATCAGTAATTTCTCCGCATTGCAAGGTGCAATTCTGAAATTTTTTGCTTTTTCCTGCTCCTCTTAGCATGATAAAGAAGATTCAAAGAGAGTGAGATGCCAGCTCCTTTCATTCAGTCAGTACTTTCAATCATTTCTGGACGTTTTACAATGGCAAAAATCAATGAATATTGTAAATGCACAAACAGTAATTTCTCCGCATTGCAAGGTGCAATTCTGAAATTTTTTGCTTTTTCCCACTCCTCTTAGCATGATAAAGAAGATTCAAAGAGAGTGAGGTGCCAGCTCCTTTCATTCAGTCAGTAGCTTCAATCATTTCTGGACGTTTTTCAATGGCAAAAATCAATGAATATTGTAAATGCACAAACAGTCATTTCTCCGCATTGCAAGGTGCAATTCTGAAATTTTTTGCTTTTTCCTGCTCCTCTTAGCATGATAAAGAAGATTCAAAGAGAGTGAGATGCCAGCTCCTTTCATTCAGTCAGTAGCTTCAAACATTTCTGGTATATGAATAACATGTTTTTCAATGGCAAAAATCAATGAATATTGTAAATGCACAATCAGTAATTTCTCCGCATTGCAAGGTGCAATTCTGAAATTTTTTGCTTTTTCCTGCTCCTCTTAGCATGATAAAGAAGATTCAAAGAGAGTGAGATGCCAGCTCCTTTCATTCAGTCAGTAGCTTCAATCATTTCTGGACGTTTTTCAATGGCAAAAATCAATGAATATTGTAAATGCACAAACAGTCATTTCTCCGCATTGCAAGGTGCAATTCTGAAATTTTTTGCTTTTTCCTGCTCCTCTTAGCATGATAAAGAAGATTCAAAGAGAGTGAGATGCCAGCTCCTTTCATTCAGTCAGTAGCTTCAAACATTTCTGGTATATGAATAACATGATGTTTTTCAATGGCAAAAATCAATGAATATTGTAAATGCACAAACAGTAATTTCTCCGCATTGCAAGGTGCAAGTCTGAAATTTTTTGCTTTTTCCTGCTCCTCTTAGCATGATAAAGAAGATTCAAAGAGAGTGAGATGCCAGCTACTTTCATTCAGTCAGTAGCTTCAATCATTTCTGGACGTTTTTCAATGGTAAAAATCAATGAATATTGTAAATGCACAAACAGTAATTTCTCCACATTGCAAGGTGCAATTCTGAAATTTTTTGCTTTTTCCTGCTCCTCTTAGCATGATAAAGAAGATTCAAAGAGAGTGAGATGCCAGCTCCTTTCATTCAGTCAGTAGCTTCAATCATTTCTGGACGTTTTTCAATGGCAAAAATCAATGAATATTGTAAATGCACAAGCAGTAATTTCTCCGCATTGCAAGGTGCAATTCTGAAATTTTTTGCTTTTTCCTGCTCCTCTTAGCATGATAAAGAAGATTGAAAGAGAGTGAGATGCCAGCTCCTTTCATTCAGTCAGTAGCTTCAAACATTTCTGGTATATGAATAACATGATGTTTTTCAATGGCAAAAATCAATGAATATTGTAAATGCACAAACAGTAATTTCTCCGCATTGCAAGGTGCAATTCTGAAATTTTTTGCTTTTTCCTGCTCCTCTTAGCATGATAAAGAAGATTCAAAGAGAGTGAGATGCCAGCTCCTTTCATTCAGTCAGTAGCTTTAATCATTTCTGGACGTTTTTCAATTGCAAAAATCAATGAATATTGTAAATGCACAAACAGTAATTTCTCCGCATTGCAAGGTGCAATTCTGAAATTTTTTGCTTTTTCCTGCTCCTCTTAGCATGATAAAGAAGATTCAAAGAGAGTGAGATGCCAGCTCCTTTCATTCAGTCAGTAGCTTCAATCATTTCTGGTATATGAATAACATGATGTTTTTCAATGGCAAAAATCAATGAATATTGTAAATGCACAAACAGTAATTTCTCCGCATTGCAAGGTGCAATTCTGAAATTTTTTGCTTTTTCCTGCTCCTCTTAGCATGATAAAGAAGATTCAAAGAGAGTGAGATGCCAGCTCCTTTCATTCAGTCAGTAGCTTCAATCATTTCTGGTATATGAATAACATGATGTTTTTCAATGGCAAAAATCAATGAATATTGTAAATGCACAAACAGTAATTTATCTGCATTGCAAGGTGCAATTCTGAAATTTTTTGCTTTTTCCTGCTCCTCTTAGCATGATAAAGAAGTTTCAAAGAGAGTGAGATGCCAGCTCCTTTCATTCAGTCAGTAGCTTCAATCATTTCTGGACGTTTTTCAATGGCAAAAATCAATGAATATTGTAAATGCACAAACAGTAATTTCTCCGCATTGCAAGGTGCAATTCTGAAATTTTTTGCTTTTTCCTGCTCCTCTTAGCATTATGAAGAAGATTCAAAGAGAGTGAGATGCCAGCTCCTTTCATTCAGTCAGTAGCTTCAAACATTTCTGGTATATGAATAACATGATGTTTTTCAATGGCAAAAATCAATGAATATTGTAAATGCACAAACAGTAATTTCTCCGCATTGCAAGGTGCAATTCTGAAATTTTTTGCTTTTTCCTGCTCCTCTTAGCATGATAAAGAAGATTCAAAGAGAGTGAGATGCCAGCTCCTTTCATTCAGTCAGTAGCTTCAATCATTTCTGGTATATGAATAACATGATGTTTTTCAATGGCAAAAATCAATGAATATTGTAAATGCACAAACAGTAATTTCTCCGCATTGCAAGGTGCAATTCTGAAATTTTTTGCTTTTTCCTGCTCCTCTTAGCATGATAAAGAAGATTCAAAGAGAGTGAGATGCCAGCTCCTTTCATTCAGTCAGTAGCTTCAATCATTTCTGGTATATGAATAACATGATGTTTTTCAATGGCAAAAATCAATGAATATTGTAAATGCACAAACAGTAATTTATCCGCATTGCAAGGTGCAATTCTGAAATTTTTTGCTTTTTCCTGCTCCTCTTAGCATGATAAAGAAGATTGAAAGAGAGTGAGATGAAAGCTCCTTTCATTCAGTCAGTAGCTTCAAACATTTCTGGTATATGAATAACATGATGTTTTTCAATGGCAAAAATCAATGAATATTGTAAATGCACAAACAGTAATTTCTCCGCATTGCAAGGTGCAATTCTGAAATTTTTTGCTTTTTCCTGCTCCTCTTAGCATGATAAAGAAGATTCAAAGAGAGTGAGATGCCAGCTCCTTTCATTCAGTCAGTAGCTTCAATCATTTCTGGACGTTTTTCAATGGCAAAAATCAATGAATATTGTAAATGCACAAACAGTAATTTCTCCGCATTGCAAGGTGCAATTCTGAAATTTTTTGCTTTTTCCTGCTCCTCTTAGCATGATAAACAAGATTCAAAGAGAGTGAGATGCCAGCTCCTTTCATTCAGTCAGTAGCTTCAATCATTTCTGGACGTTTTTCAATTGCAAAAATCAATGAATATTGTAAATGCACAAACAGTAATTTCTCCGCATTGCAAGGTGCAATTCTGAAATTTTTTGCTTTTTCCTGCTCCTCTTAGCATGATAAAGAAGATTCAAAGAGAGAGAGATGCCAGCTCCTTTTATTCAGTCAGTAGCTTCAAACATTTCTGGTATATGAATAACATGATGTTTTTCAATGGCAAAAATCAATGAATATTGTAAATGCACAAACAGTAATTTCTCCGCATTGCAAGGTGCAATTCTGAAATTTTTTGCTTTTTCCTGCTCCTCTTAGCATGATAAAGAAGATTCAAAGAGAGTGAGATGCCAGCTCCTTTCATTCAGTCGGTAGCTTCAATCATTTCTGGACGTTTTTCAATTGCAAAAATCAATGAATATTGTAAATCCACAAACAGTAATTTCTCCGCATTGCAAGGTGCAATTCTGAAATTTTTTGCTTTTTCCTGCTCCTGTTAGCATGGTAAAGAAGATTCAAAGAGAGTGAGATGCCAGCTCCTTTCATTCAGTCAGTAGCTTCAGTCATTTCTGGTATATGAATAACATGATGTTTTTCAATGGCAAAAATCAATGAATTTTGTAAATGCACAAACAGTAATTTCTCCGCATTGCAAGGTGCAATTCTGAAATTTTTTGCTTTTTCCTGCTCCTCTTAGCATTATGAAGAAGATTCAAAGAGAGTGAGATGCCAGCTCCTTTCATTCAGTCAGTAGCTTCAAACATTTCTGGTATATGAATAACATGATGTTTTTCAATGGCAAAAATCAATGAATATTGTAAATGCACAAACAGTAATTTCTCCGCATTGCAAGGTGCAATTCTGAAATTTTTTGTTTTTTCCTGCTCCTCTTAGCATGATAAAGAAGATTCAAAGAGAGTGAGATGCCAGCTCCTTTCGTTCAGTCAGTAGCTTCAATCATTTCTGGACGTTTTTCATTGGCAAAAATCATTGAATATTGTAAATGCACAAACAGTAATTTCTCCGCATTGCAAGATGCAATTCTGAAATTTTTTACTTTTTCCTGCTCCTCTTAGCATGATAAAGAAGATTCAAAGAGAGTGAGATGCCAGCTCCTTTCATTCAGTCAGTAGCTTCAATCATTTCTGGTATATGAATAACATGATGTTTTTCAATCGCAAAAATCAATGAATATTGTAAATGCACAAACAGTAATTTCTCCGCATTGCAAGGTGCAATTCTGAAATTTTTTGCTTTTTCCTGCTCCTCTTAGCATGATAAAGAAGATTCAAAGAGAGTGAGATGCCAGCTCCTTTCATTCAGTCAGTAGCTTCAATCATTTCTGGACGTTTTTCAATGGCAAAAATCAATGAATATTGTAAATGCACAAACAGTAATTTCTCCGCATTGCAAGGTGCAATTCTGAAATTTTTTACTTTTTCCTGCTCCTCTTAGCATGATAAAGAAGATTCAAAGAGAGTGAGATGCCAGCTCCTTTCATTCAGTCAGTAGCTTCAATCATTTCTGGTATATGAATAACATGATGTTTTTCAATGGCAAAAATCACTGAATTTTGTAAATGCACAAACAGTAATTTCTCCGCATTGCAAGGCGCAATTCTGAAATTTTTTGCTTTTTCCTGCTCCTCTTAGCATGATAAAGAAGATTCAAAGAGAGTGAGATGCCAGCTCCTTTCATTCAGTCAGTAGCTTCAATCATTTCTGGACGTTTTTCAATGGCAAAAATCAATGAATATTGTAAATGCACAAACAGTAATTTCTCCGCATTGCAAGGTGCAATTCTGAAATTTTTTGCTTTTTCCTGCTCCTCTTAGCATGATAAAGAAGATTCAAAGAGAGTGAGATGCCAGCTCCTTTCATTCAGTCAGTAGCTTCAATCATTTCTGGACGTTTTTCAATGGCAAAAATCAATGAATATTGTAAATGCACAAACAGTAATTTCTCCGCATTGCAAGGTGCAATTCTGAAATTTTTTGCTTTTTCCTGCTCCTCTTAGCATGATAAAGAAGATTCAAAGAGAGTGAGATGCCAGCTCCTTTCATTCAGTCAGTAGCTTCAATCATTTCTGGTATATGAATAACATGATGTTTTTCAATGGCAAAAATCAATGAATATTGTAAATGCACAAACAGTAATTTATCCGCATTGCAAGGTGCAATTCTGAAATTTTTTGCTTTTTCCTGCTCCTCTTAGCATGATAAAGAAGATTGAAAGAGAGTGAGATGCCAGCTCCTTTCATTCAGTCAGTAGCTTCAAACATTTCTGGTATATGAATAACATGATGTTTTTCAATGGCAAAAATCAATGAATATTGTAAATGCACAAACAGTAATTTCTCCGCATTGCAAGGTGCAATTCTGAAATTTTTTGCTTTTTCCTGCTCCTCTTAGCATGATAAAGAAGATTCAAAGAGAGTGAGATGCCAGCTCCTTTCATTCAGTCGGTAGCTTCAATCATTTCTGGACGTTTTTCAATTGCAAAAATCAATGAATATTGTAAATCCACAAACAGTAATTTCTCCGCATTGCAAGGTGCAATTCTGAAATTTTTTGCTTTTTCCTGCTCCTGTTAGCATGGTAAAGAAGATTCAAAGAGAGTGAGATGCCAGCTCCTTTCATTCAGTCAGTAGCTTCAGTCATTTCTGGTATATGAATAACATGATGTTTTTCAATGGCAAAAATCAATGAATTTTGTAAATGCACAAACAGTAATTTCTCCGCATTGCAAGGTGCAATTCTGAAATTTTTTGCTTTTTCCTGCTCCTCTTAGCATGATAAAGAAGATTCAAAGAGAGTGAGATGCCAGCTCCTTTCATTCAGTCAGTAGCTTCAATCATTTCTGGACGTTTTTCAATGGCAAAAATCAATGAATATTTTAAATGCACAAACAGTAATTTCTCCGCATTGCAAGGTGCAATTCTGAAATTTTTTGCTTTTTCCTGCTCCTCTTAGCATTATGAAGAAGATTCAAAGAGAGTGAGATGCCAGCTCCTTTCATTCAGTCAGTAGCTTCAAACATTTCTGGTATATGAATAACATGATGTTTTTCAATGGCAAAAATCAATGAATATTGTAAATGCACAAACAGTAATTTCTCCGCATTGCAAGGTGCAATTCTGAAATTTTTTGCTTTTTCCTGCTCCTCTTAGCATGATAAAGAAGATTCAAAGAGAGTGAGATGCCAGCTCCTTTCGTTCAGTCAGTAGCTTCAATCATTTCTGGACGTTTTTCATTGGCAAAAATCATTGAATATTGTAAATGCACAAACAGTAATTTCTCCGCATTGCAAGATGCAATTCTGAAATTTTTTACTTTTTCCTGCTCCTCTTAGCATGATAAAGAAGATTCAAAGAGAGTGAGATGCCAGCTCCTTTCATTCAGTCAGTAGCTTCAATCATTTCTGGTATATGAATAACATGATGTTTTTCAATCGCAAAAATCAATGAATATTGTAAATGCACAAACAGTAATTTCTCCGCATTGCAAGGTGCAATTCTGAAATTTTTTGCTTTTTCCTGCTCCTCTTAGCATGATAAAGAAGATTCAAAGAGAGTGAGATGCCAGCTCCTTTCATTCAGTCAGTAGCTTCAATCATTTCTGGACGTTTTTCAATGGCAAAAATCAATGAATATTGTAAATGCACAAACAGTAATTTCTCCGCATTGCAAGGTGCAATTCTGAAATTTTTTACTTTTTCCTGCTCCTCTTAGCATGATAAAGAAGATTCAAAGAGAGTGAGATGCCAGCTCCTTTCATTCAGTCAGTAGCTTCAATCATTTCTGGTATATGAATAACATGATGTTTTTCAATGGCAAAAATCACTGAATTTTGTAAATGCACAAACAGTAATTTCTCCGCATTGCAAGGCGCAATTCTGAAATTTTTTGCTTTTTCCTGCTCCTCTTAGCATGATAAAGAAGATTCAAAGAGAGTGAGATGCCAGCTCCTTTCATTCAGTCAGTAGCTTCAATCATTTCTGGACGTTTTTCAATGGCAAAAATCAATGAATATTGTAAATGCACAAACAGTAATTTCTCCGCATTGCAAGGTGCAATTCTGAAATTTTTTGCTTTTTCCTGCTCCTCTTAGCATGATAAAGAAGATTCAAAGAGAGTGAGATGCCAGCTCCTTTCATTCAGTCAGTAGCTTCAATCATTTCTGGACGTTTTTCAATGGCAAAAATCAATGAATATTGTAAATGCACAAACAGTAATTTCTCCGCATTGCAAGGTGCAATTCTGAAATTTTTTGCTTTTTCCTGCTCCTCTTAGCATGATAAAGAAGATTCAAAGAGAGTGAGATGCCAGCTCCTTTCATTCAGTCAGTAGCTTCAATCATTTCTGGTATATGAATAACATGATGTTTTTCAATGGCAAAAATCAATGAATATTGTAAATGCACAAACAGTAATTTATCCGCATTGCAAGGTGCAATTCTGAAATTTTTTGCTTTTTCCTGCTCCTCTTAGCATGATAAAGAAGATTGAAAGAGAGTGAGATGCCAGCTCCTTTCATTCAGTCAGTAGCTTCAAACATTTCTGGTATATGAATAACATGATGTTTTTCAATGGCAAAAATCAATGAATATTGTAAATGCACAAACAGTAATTTCTCCGCATTGCAAGGTGCAATTCTGAAATTTTTTGCTTTTTCCTGCTCCTCTTAGCATGATAAAGAAGATTCAAAGAGAGTGAGATGCCAGCTCCTTTCATTCAGTCAGTAGCTTCAATCATTTCTGGACGTTTTTCAATGGCAAAAATCAATGAATATTGTAAATGCACAAACAGTAATTTCTCCGCATTGCAATGTGCAATTCTGAAATTTTTTGCTTTTTCCTGCTCCTCTTAGCATTATGAAGAAGATTCAAAGAGAGTGAGATGCCAGCTCCTTTCATTCAGTCAGTAGCTTCAATCATTTCTGGTATATGAATAACATGATGTTTTTCAATCGCAAAAATCAATGAATATTGTAAATGCACAAACAGTAATTTCTCCGCATTGCAAGGTGCAATTCTGAAATTTTTTGCTTTTTCCTGCTCCTCTTAGCATGATAAAGAAGATTCAAAGAGAGTGAGATGCCAGCTCCTTTCATTCAGTCAGTAGCTTCAATCATTTCTGGACGTTTTTCAATGGCAAAAATCAATGAATATTGTAAATGCACAAACAGTAATTTCTCCGCATTGCAAGGTGCAATTCTGAAATTTTTTGCTTTTTCCTGCTCCTCTTAGCATTATGAAGAAGATTCAAAGAGAGTGAGATGCCAGCTCCTTTCATTCAGTCAGTAGCTTCAAACATTTCTGGTATATGAATAACATGATGTTTTTCAATGGCAAAAATCAATGAATATTGTAAATGCACAAACAGTAATTTCTCCGCATTGCAAGGTGCAATTCTGAAATTTTTTGCTTTTTCCTGCTCCTCTTAGCATTATGAAGAAGATTCAAAGAGAGTGAGATGCCAGCTCCTTTCATTCAGTCAGTAGCTTCAAACATTTCTGGTATATGAATAACATGATGTTTTTCAATGGCAAAAATCAATGAATATTGTAAATGCACAAACAGTAATTTCTCCGCATTGCAAGGTGCAATTCTGAAATTTTTTGCTTTTTCCTGCTCCTCTTAGCATGATAAAGAAGATTCAAAGAGAGTGAGATGCCAGCTCCTTTCATTCAGTCAGTAGCTTCAATCATTTCTGGTATATGAATAACATGATGTTTTTCAATGGCAAAAATCAATGAATATTGTAAATGCACAAACAGTAATTTCTCCGCATTGCAAGGTGCAATTCTGAAATTTTTTGCTTTTTCCTGCTCCTCTTAGCATGATAAAGAAGATTCAAAGAGAGTGAGATGCCAGCTCCTTTCATTCAGTCAGTAGCTTCAATCATTTCTGGTATATGAATAACATGATGTTTTTCAATGGCAAAAATCAATGAATATTGTAAATGCACAAACAGTAATTTATCCGCATTGCAAGGTGCAATTCTGAAATTTTTTGCTTTTTCCTGCTCCTCTTAGCATGATAAAGAAGATTGAAAGAGAGTGAGATGAAAGCTCCTTTCATTCAGTCAGTAGCTTCAAACATTTCTGGTATATGAATAACATGATGTTTTTCAATGGCAAAAATCAATGAATATTGTAAATGCACAAACAGTAATTTCTCCGCATTGCAAGGTGCAATTCTGAAATTTTTTGCTTTTTCCTGCTCCTCTTAGCATGATAAAGAAGATTCAAAGAGAGTGAGATGCCAGCTCCTTTCATTCAGTCAGTAGCTTCAATCATTTCTGGACGTTTTTCAATGGCAAAAATCAATGAATATTGTAAATGCACAAACAGTAATTTCTCCGCATTGCAAGGTGTAATTCTGAAATTTTTTGCTTTTTCCTGCTCCTCTTAGCATGATAAACAAGATTCAAAGAGAGTGAGATGCCAGCTCCTTTCATTCAGTCAGTAGCTTCAATCATTTCTGGACGTTTTTCAATTGCAAAAATCAATGAATATTGTAAATGCACAAACAGTAATTTCTCCGCATTGCAAGGTGCAATTCTGAAATTTTTTGCTTTTTCCTGCTCCTCTTAGCATGATAAAGAAGATTCAAAGAGAGAGAGATGCCAGCTCCTTTTATTCAGTCAGTAGCTTCAAACATTTCTGGTATATGAATAACATGATGTTTTTCAATGGCAAAAATCAATGAATATTGTAAATGCACAAACAGTAATTTCTCCGCATTGCAAGGTGCAATTCTGAAATTTTTTGCTTTTTCCTGCTCCTCTTAGCATGATAAAGAAGATTCAAAGAGAGTGAGATGCCAGCTCCTTTCATTCAGTCGGTAGCTTCAATCATTTCTGGACGTTTTTCAATTGCAAAAATCAATGAATATTGTAAATCCACAAACAGTAATTTCTCCGCATTGCAAGGTGCAATTCTGAAATTTTTTGCTTTTTCCTGCTCCTGTTAGCATGGTAAAGAAGATTCAAAGAGAGTGAGATGCCAGCTCCTTTCATTCAGTCAGTAGCTTCAGTCATTTCTGGTATATGAATAACATGATGTTTTTCAATGGCAAAAATCAATGAATTTTGTAAATGCACAAACAGTAATTTCTCCGCATTGCAAGGTGCAATTCTGAAATTTTTTGCTTTTTCCTGCTCCTCTTAGCATGATAAAGAAGATTCAAAGAGAGTGAGATGCCAGCTCCTTTCATTCAGTCAGTAGCTTCAATCATTTCTGGACGTTTTTCAATGGCAAAAATCAATGAATATTTTAAATGCACAAACAGTAATTTCTCCGCATTGCAAGGTGCAATTCTGAAATTTTTTGCTTTTTCCTGCTCCTCTTAGCATTATGAAGAAGATTCAAAGAGAGTGAGATGCCAGCTCCTTTCATTCAGTCAGTAGCTTCAAACATTTCTGGTATATGAATAACATGATGTTTTTCAATGGCAAAAATCAATGAATATTGTAAATGCACAAACAGTAATTTCTCCGCATTGCAAGGTGCAATTCTGAAATTTTTTGCTTTTTCCTGCTCCTCTTAGCATGATAAAGAAGATTCAAAGAGAGTGAGATGCCAGCTCCTTTCGTTCAGTCAGTAGCTTCAATCATTTCTGGACGTTTTTCATTGGCAAAAATCATTGAATATTGTAAATGCACAAACAGTAATTTCTCCGCATTGCAAGATGCAATTCTGAAATTTTTTACTTTTTCCTGCTCCTCTTAGCATGATAAAGAAGATTCAAAGAGAGTGAGATGCCAGCTCCTTTCATTCAGTCAGTAGCTTCAATCATTTCTGGTATATGAATAACATGATGTTTTTCAATCGCAAAAATCAATGAATATTGTAAATGCACAAACAGTAATTTCTCCGCATTGCAAGGTGCAATTCTGAAATTTTTTGCTTTTTCCTGCTCCTCTTAGCATGATAAAGAAGATTCAAAGAGAGTGAGATGCCAGCTCCTTTCATTCAGTCAGTAGCTTCAATCATTTCTGGACGTTTTTCAATGGCAAAAATCAATGAATATTGTAAATGCACAAACAGTAATTTCTCCGCAATGCAAGGTGCAATTCTGAAATTTTTTACTTTTTCCTGCTCCTCTTAGCATGATAAAGAAGATTCAAAGAGAGTGAGATGCCAGCTCCTTTCATTCAGTCAGTAGCTTCAATCATTTCTGGTATATGAATAACATGATGTTTTTCAATGGCAAAAATCACTGAATTTTGTAAATGCACAAACAGTAATTTCTCCGCATTGCAAGGCGCAATTCTGAAATTTTTTGCTTTTTCCTGCTCCTCTTAGCATGATAAAGAAGATTCAAAGAGAGTGAGATGCCAGCTCCTTTCATTCAGTCAGTAGCTTCAATCATTTCTGGACGTTTTTCAATGGCAAAAATCAATGAATATTGTAAATGCACAAACAGTAATTTCTCCGCATTGCAAGGTGCAATTCTGAAATTTTTTGCTTTTTCCTGCTCCTCTTAGCATGATAAAGAAGATTCAAAGAGAGTGAGATGCCAGCTCCTTTCATTCAGTCAGTAGCTTCAATCATTTCTGGACGTTTTTCAATGGCAAAAATCAATGAATATTGTAAATGCACAAACAGTAATTTCTCCGCATTGCAAGGTGCAATTCTGAAATTTTTTGCTTTTTCCTGCTCCTCTTAGCATGATAAAGAAGATTCAAAGAGAGTGAGATGCCAGCTCCTTTCATTCAGTCAGTAGCTTCAATCATTTCTGGTATATGAATAACATGATGTTTTTCAATGGCAAAAATCAATGAATATTGTAAATGCACAAACAGTAATTTATCCGCATTGCAAGGTGCAATTCTGAAATTTTTTGCTTTTTCCTGCTCCTCTTAGCATGATAAAGAAGATTGAAAGAGAGTGAGATGCCAGCTCCTTTCATTCAGTCAGTAGCTTCAAACATTTCTGGTATATGAATAACATGATGTTTTTCAATGGCAAAAATCAATGAATATTGTAAATGCACAAACAGTAATTTCTCCGCATTGCAAGGTGCAATTCTGAAATTTTTTGCTTTTTCCTGCTCCTCTTAGCATGATAAAGAAGATTCAAAGAGAGTGAGATGCCAGCTCCTTTCATTCAGTCAGTAGCTTCAATCATTTCTGGACGTTTTTCAATGGCAAAAATCAATGAATATTGTAAATGCACAAACAGTAATTTCTCCGCATTGCAATGTGCAATTCTGAAATTTTTTGCTTTTTCCTGCTCCTCTTAGCATTATGAAGAAGATTCAAAGAGAGTGAGATGCCAGCTCCTTTCATTCAGTCAGTAGCTTCAATCATTTCTGGTATATGAATAACATGATGTTTTTCAATCGCAAAAATCAATGAATATTGTAAATGCACAAACAGTAATTTCTCCGCATTGCAAGGTGCAATTCTGAAATTTTTTGCTTTTTCCTGCTCCTCTTAGCATGATAAAGAAGATTCAAAGAGAGTGAGATGCCAGCTCCTTTCATTCAGTCAGTAGCTTCAATCATTTCTGGACGTTTTTCAATGGCAAAAATCAATGAATATTGTAAATGCACAAACAGTAATTTCTCCGCATTGCAAGGTGCAATTCTGAAATTTTTTACTTTTTCCTGCTCCTCTTAGCATGATAAAGAAGATTCAAAGAGAGTGAGATGCCAGCTCCTTTCATTCAGTCAGTAGCTTCAATCATTTCTGGTATATGAATAACATGATGTTTTTCAATGGCAAAAATCACTGAATTTTGTAAATGCACAAACAGTAATTTCTCCACATTGCAAGGCGCAATTCTGAAATTTTTTGCTTTTTCCTGCTCCTCTTAGCATGATAAAGAAGATTCAAAGAGAGTGAGATGCCAGCTCCTTTCATTCAGTCAGTAGCTTCAATCATTTCTGGACGTTTTTCAATGGCAAAAATCAATGAATATTGTAAATGCACAAACAGTAATTTCTCCGCATTGCAAGGTGCAATTCTGAAATTTTTTGCTTTTTCCTGCTCCTCTTAGCATGATAAAGAAGATTCAAAGAGAGTGAGATGCCAGCTCCTTTCATTCAGTCAGTAGCTTCAATCATTTCTGGACGTTTTTCAATGGCAAAAATCAATGAATATTGTAAATGCACAAACAGTAATTTCTCCGCATTGCAAGGTGCAATTCTGAAATTTTTTGCTTTTTCCTGCTCCTCTTAGCATGATAAAGAAGATTCAAAGAGAGTGAGATGCCAGCTCCTTTCATTCAGTCAGTAGCTTCAATCATTTCTGGTATATGAATAACATGTTGTTTTTCAATGGCAAAAATCAATGAATATTGTAAATGCACAAACAGTAATTTATCCGCATTGCAAGGTGCAATTCTGAAATTTTTTGCTTTTTCCTGCTCCTCTTAGCATGATAAAGAAGATTGAAAGAGAGTGAGATGCCAGCTCCTTTCATTCAGTCAGTAGCTTCAAACATTTCTGGTATATGAATAACATGATGTTTTTCAATGGCAAAAATCAATGAATATTGTAAATGCACAAACAGTAATTTCTCCGCATTGCAAGGTGCAATTCTGAAATTTTTTGCTTTTTCCTGCTCCTCTTAGCATGATAAAGAAGATTCAAAGAGAGTGAGATGCCAGCTCCTTTCATTCAGTCAGTAGCTTCAATCATTTCTGGACGTTTTTCAATGGCAAAAATCAATGAATATTGTAAATGCACAAACAGTAATTTCTCCGCATTGCAAGGTGCAATTCTGAAATTTTTTGCTTTTTCCTGCTCCTCTTAGCATTATGAAGAAGATTCAAAGAGAGTGAGATGCCAGCTCCTTTCATTCAGTCAGTAGCTTCAAACATTTCTGGTATATGAATAACATGATGTTTTTCAATGGCAAAAATCAATGAATATTGTAAATGCACAAACAGTAATTTCTCCGAATTGCAAGGTGCAATTCTGAAATTTTTTGCTTTTTCCTGCTCCTCTTAGCATGATAAAGAAGATTCAAAGAGAGTGAGATGCCAGCTCCTTTCATTCAGTCAGTAGCTTCAATCATTTCTGGTATATGAATAACATGATGTTTTTCAATGGCAAAAATCAATGAATATTGTAAATGCACAAACAGTAATTTCTCCGCATTGCAAGGTGCAATTCTGAAATTTTTTGCTTTTTCCTGCTCCTCTTAGCATGATAAAGAAGATTCAAAGAGAGTGAGATGCCAGCTCCTTTCATTCAGTCAGTAGCTTCAATCATTTCTGGTATATGAATAACATGATGTTTTTCAATGGCAAAAATCAATGAATATTGTAAATGCACAAACAGTAATTTATCCGCATTGCAAGGTGCAATTCTGAAATTTTTTGCTTTTTCCTGCTCCTCTTAGCATGATAAAGAAGATTCAAAGAGAGTGAGATGCCAGCTCCTTTCATTCAGTCAGTAGCTTCAATCATTTCTGGACGTTTTTCAATGGCAAAAATCAATGAATATTGTAAATGCACAAACAGTAATTTCTCCGCATTGCAAGGTGCAATTCTGAAATTTTTTGCTTTTTCCTGCTCCTCTTAGCATGATAAACAAGATTCAAAGAGAGTGAGATGCCAGCTCCTTTCATTCAGTCAGTAGCTTCAATCATTTCTGGACGTTTTTCAATTGCAAAAATCAATGAATATTGTAAATGCACAAACAGTAATTTCTCCGCATTGCAAGGTGCAATTCTGAAATTTTTTGCTTTTTCCTGCTCCTCTTAGCATGATAAAGAAGATTCAAAGAGAGAGAGATGCCAGCTCCTTTTATTCAGTCAGTAGCTTCAAACATTTCTGGTATATGAATAACATGATGTTTTTCAATGGCAAAAATCAATGAATATTGTAAATGCACAAACAGTAATTTCTCCGCATTGCAAGGTGCAATTCTGAAATTTTTTGCTTTTTCCTGCTCCTCTTAGCATGATAAAGAAGATTCAAAGAGAGTGAGATGCCAGCTCCTTTCTTTCAGTCGGTAGCTTCAATCATTTCTGGACGTTTTTCAATTGCAAAAATCAATGAATATTGTAAATCCACAAACAGTAATTTCTCCGCATTGCAAGGTGCAATTCTGAAATTTTTTGCTTTTTCCTGCTCCTGTTAGCATGATAAAGAAGATTCAAAGAGAGTGAGATGCCAGCTCCTTTCATTCAGTCAGTAGCTTCAGTCATTTCTGGTATATGAATAACATGATGTTTTTCAATGGCAAAAATCAATGAATTTTGTAAATGCACAAACAGTAATTTCTCCGCATTGCAAGGTGCAATTCTGAAATTTTTTGCTTTTTCCTGCTCCTCTTAGCATGATAAAGAAGATTCAAAGAGAGTGAGATGCCAGCTCCTTTCATTCAGTCAGTAGCTTCAATCATTTCTGGACGTTTTTCAATGGCAAAAATCAATGAATATTGTAAATGCACAAACAGTAATTTCTCCGCATTGCAAGGTGCAATTCTGAAATTTTTTGCTTTTTCCTGCTCCTCTTAGCATTATGAAGAAGATTCAAAGAGAGTGAGATGCCAGCTCCTTTCATTCAGTCAGTAGCTTCAAACATATCTGGTATATGAATAACATGATGTTTTTCAATGGCAAAAATCAATGAATATTGTAAATGCACAAACAGTAATTTCTCCGCATTGCAAGGTGCAATTCTGAAATTTTTTGCTTTTTCCTGCTCCTCTTAGCATGATAAAGAAGATTCAGAGAGTGAGATGCCAGCTCCTTTCGTTCAGTCAGTAGCTTCAATCATTTCTTGACGTTTTTCAATGGCAAAAATCATTGAATATTGTAAATGCACAAACAGTAATTTCTCCGCATTGCAAGATGCAATTCTGAAATTTTTTACTTTTTCCTGCTCCTCTTAGCATGATAAAGAAGATTCAAAGAGAGTGAGATGCCAGCTCCTTTCATTCAGTCAGTAGCTTCAATCATTTCTGGTATATGAATAACATGATGTTTTTCAATGGCAAAAATCAATGAATATTGTAAATGCACAAACAGTAATTTCTCCGCATTGCAAGGTGCAATTCTGAAATTTTTTGCTTTTTCCTGCTCCTCTTAGCATGATAAAGAAGATTCAAAGAGAGTGAGGTGCCAGCTCCTTTCATTCAGTCAGTAGCTTCAAACATTTCTGGTATATGAATAACATGTTTTTCAATGGTAAAAATCAATGAATATTGTAAATGCACAAACAGTAATTTCTCCGCATTGCAAGGTGCAATTCTGAAATTTTTTGCTTTTTCCTGCTCCTCTTAGCATGATAAAGAAGATTCAAAGAGAGTGAGATGCCAGCTCCTTTCATTCAGTCAGTAGCTTCAATCATTTCTGGACGTTTTTCAATGGCAAAAATCAATGAATATTGTAAATGCACAAACAGTAATTTCTCCGCATTGCAAGGTGCAATTCTGAAATTTTTTGCTTTTTCCTGCTCCTCTTAGCATGATAAAGAAGATTCAAAGAGAGTGAGATGCCAGCTCCTTTCATTCAGTCAGTAGCTTCAATCATTTCTGGACGTTTTTCAATGGCAAAAATCAATGAATATTGTAAATGCACAAACAGTAATTTCTCCGCATTGCAAGGTGCAATTCTGAAATTTTTTGCTTTTTCCTGCTCCTCTTAGCATGATAAAGAAGATTCAAAGAGAGTGAGATGCCAGCTCCTTTCATTCAGTCAGTAGCTTCAATCATTTCTGGTATATGAATAACATGATGTTTTTCAATGGCAAAAATCAATGAATATTGTAAATGCACAAACAGTAATTTATCCGCATTGCAAGGTGCAATTCTGAAATTTTTTGCTTTTTCCTGCTCCTCTTAGCATGATAAAGAAGATTGAAAGAGAGTGAGATGCCAGCTCCTTTCATTCAGTCAGTAGCTTCAAACATTTCTGGTATATGAATAACATGATGTATTTCAATGGCAAAAATCAATGAATATTGTAAATGCACAAACAGTAATTTCTCCGCATTGCAAGGTGCAATTCTGAAATTTTTTGCTTTTTCCTGCTCCTCTTAGCATGATAAAGAAGATTCAAAGAGAGTGAGATGCCAGCTCCTTTCATTCAGTCAGTAGCTTCAATCATTTCTGGACGTTTTTCAATGGCAAAAATCAATGAATATTGTAAATGCACAAACAGTAATTTCTCCGCATTGCAAGGTGCAATTCTGAAATTTTTTGCTTTTTCCTGCTCCTCTTAGCATTATGAAGAAGATTCAAAGAGAGTGAGATGCCAGCTCCTTTCATTCAGTCAGTAGCTTCAAACATTTCTGGTATATGAATAACATGATGTTTTTCAATGGCAAAAATCAATGAATATTGTAAATGCACAAACAGTAATTTCTCCGAATTGCAAGGTGCAATTCTGAAATTTTTTGCTTTTTCCTGCTCCTCTTAGCATGATAAAGAAGATTCAAAGAGAGTGAGATGCCAGCTCCTTTCATTCAGTCAGTAGCTTCAATCATTTCTGGTATATGAATAACATGATGTTTTTCAATGGCAAAAATCAATGAATATTGTAAATGCACAAACAGTAATTTCTCCGCATTGCAAGGTGCAATTCTGAAATTTTTTGCTTTTTCCTGCTCCTCTTAGCATGATAAAGAAGATTCAAAGAGAGTGAGATGCCAGCTCCTTTCATTCAGTCAGTAGCTTCAATCATTTCTGGTATATGAATAACATGATGTTTTTCAATGGCAAAAATCAATGAATATTGTAAATGCACAAACAGTAATTTATCCGCATTGCAAGGTGCAATTCTGAAATTTTTTGCTTTTTCCTGCTCCTCTTAGCATGATAAAGAAGATTGAAAGAGAGTGAGATGCCAGCTCCTTTCATTCAGTCAGTAGCTTCAAACATTTCTGGTATATGAATAACATGATGTTTTTCAATGGCAAAAATCAATGAATATTGTAAATGCACAAACAGTAATTTCTCCGCATTGCAAGGTGCAATTCTGAAATTTTTTGCTTTTTCCTGCTCCTCTTAGCATGATAAAGAAGATTCAAAGAGAGTGAGATGCCAGCTCCTTTCATTCAGTCAGTAGCTTCAATCATTTCTGGACGTTTTTCAATGGCAAAAATCAATGAATATTGTAAATGCACAAACAGTAATTTCTCCGCATTGCAAGGTGCAATTCTGAAATTTTTTGCTTTTTCCTGCTCCTCTTAGCATGATAAACAAGATTCAAAGAGAGTGAGATGCCAGCTCCTTTCATTCAGTCAGTAGCTTCAATCATTTCTGGACGTTTTTCAATTGCAAAAATCAATGAATATTGTAAATGCACAAACAGTAATTTCTCCGCATTGCAAGGTGCACTTCTGAAATTTTTTGCTTTTTCCTGCTCCTCTTAGCATGATAAAGAAGATTCAAAGAGAGAGAGATGCCAGCTCCTTTTATTCAGTCAGTAGCTTCAAACATTTCTGGTATATGAATAACATGATGTTTTTCAATGGCAAAAATCAATGAATATTGTAAATGCACAAACAGTAATTTCTCCGCATTGCAAGGTGCAATTCTGAAATTTTTTGCTTTTTCCTGCTCCTCTTAGCATGATAAAGAAGATTCAAAGAGAGTGAGATGCCAGCTCCTTTCATTCAGTCGGTAGCTTCAATCATTTCTTTACGTTTTTCAATTGCAAAAATCAATGAATATTGTAAATCCACAAACAGTAATTTCTCCGCATTGCAAGATGCAATTCTGAAATTTTTTGCTTTTTCCTGCTCCTGTTAGCATGATAAAGAAGATTCAAAGAGAGTGAGATGCCAGCTCCTTTCATTCAGTCAGTAGCTTCAGTCATTTCTGGTATATGAATAACATGATGTTTTTCAATGGCAAAAATCAATGAATTTTGTAAATGCACAAACAGTAATTTCTCCGCATTGCAAGGTGCAATTCTGAAATTTTATGCTTTTTCCTGCTCCTCTTAGCATGATAAAGAAGATTCAAAGAGAGTGAGATGCCAGCTCCTTTCATTCAGTCAGTAGCTTCAATCATTTCTGGACGTTTTTCAATGGCAAAAATCAATGAATATTGTAAATGCACAAAAAGTAATTTCTCCGCATTGCAAGGTGCAATTCTGAAATTTTTTGCTTTTTCCTGCTCCTCTTAGCATTATGAAGAAGATTCAAAGAGAGTGAGATGCCAGCTCCTTTCATTCAGTCAGTAGCTTCAAACATATCTGGTATATGAATAACATGATGTTTTTCAATGGCAAAAATCAATGAATATTGTAAATGCACAAACAGTAATTTCTCCGCATTGCAAGGTGCAATTCTGAAATTTTTTGCTTTTTCCTGCTCCTCTTAGCATGATAAAGAAGATTCAGAGAGTGAGATGCCAGCTCCTTTCGTTCAGTCAGTAGCTTCAATCATTTCTGGACGTTTTTCAATGGCAAAAATCATTGAATATTGTAAATGCACAAACAGTAATTTCTCCGCATTGCAAGATGCAATTCTGAAATTTTTTACTTTTTCCTGCTCCTCTTAGCATGATAAAGAAGATTCAAAGAGAGTGAGATGCCAGCTCCTTTCATTCAGTCAGTAGCTTCAATCATTTCTGGACGTTTTTCAATGGCAAAAATCAATGAATATTGTAAATGCACAAACAGTAATTTCTCCGCATTGCAAGGTGCAATTCTGAAATTTTTTGCTTTTTCCTGCTCCTCTTAGCATGATAAAGAAGATTCAAAGAGAGTGAGATGCCAGCTCCTTTCATTCAGTCAGTAGCTTCAATCATTTCTGGACGTTTTTCAATGGCAAAAATCAATGAATATTGTAAATGCACAAACAGTAATTTCTCCGCATTGCAAGGTGCAATTCTGAAATTTTTTACTTTTTCCTGCTCCTCTTAGCATGATAAAGAAGATTCAAAGAGAGTGAGATGCCAGCTCCTTTCATTCAGTCAGTAGCTTCAATCATTTCTGGTATATGAATAACATGATGTTTTTCAATGGCAAAAATCACTGAATTTTGTAAATGCACAAACAGTAATTTCTCCGCATTGCAAGGCGCAATTCTGAAATTGTTTGCTTTTTCCTGCTCCTCTTAGCATGATAAAGAAGATTCAAAGAGAGTGAGATGCCAGCTCCTTTCATTCAGTCAGTAGCTTCAATCATTTCTGGACGTTTTTCAATGGCAAAAATCAATGAATATTGTAAATGCACAAACAGTAATTTCTCCGCATTGCAAGGTGCAATTCTGAAATTTTTTGCTTTTTCCTGCTCCTCTTAGCATGATAAAGAAGATTCAAAGAGAGTGAGATGCCAGCTCCTTTCATTCAGTCAGTAGCTTCAATCATTTCTGGACGTTTTTCAATGGCAAAAATCAATGAATATTGTAAATGCACAAACAGTAATTTCTCCGCATTGCAAGGTGCAATTCTGAAATTTTTTGCTTTTTCCTGCTCCTCTTAGCATGATAAAGAAGATTCAAAGAGAGTGAGGTGCCAGCTCCTTTCATTCAGTCAGTAGCTTCAAACATTTCTGGTATATGAATAACATGTTTTTCAATGGCAAAAATCAATGAATATTGTAAATGCACAAACAGTAATTTCTCCGCATTGCAAGGTGCAATTCTGAAATTTTTTGCTTTTTCCTGCTCCTCTTAGCATGATAAAGAAGATTCAAAGAGAGTGAGATGCCAGCTCCTTTCATTCAGTCAGTAGCTTCAATCATTTCTGGACGTTTTTCAATGGCAAAAATCAATGAATATTGTAAATGCACAAACAGTAATTTCTCCGCATTGCAAGGTGCAATTCTGAAATTTTTTGCTTTTTCCTGCTCCTCTTAGCATGATAAAGAAGATTCAAAGAGAGTGAGATGCCAGCTCCTTTCATTCAGTCAGTAGCTTCAATCATTTCTGGACGTTTTTCAATGGCAAAAATCAATGAATATTGTAAATGCACAAACTGTAATTTCTCCGCATTGCAAGGTGCAATTCTGAAATTTTTTGCTTTTTCCTGCTCCTCTTAGCATGATAAAGAAGATTCAAAGAGAGTGAGATGCCAGCTCCTTTCATTCAGTCAGTAGCTTCAATCATTTCTGGACGTTTTTCAATGGCAAAAATCAATGAATATTGTAAATGCACAAACAGTAATTTCTGTGCATTGCAAGGTGCAATTCTGAAATTTTTTGCTTTTTCCTGCTCCTCTTAGCATGGTAAAGAAGATTCAAAGAGAGTGAGATGCCAGCTCCTTTCATTCAGTCAGTAGCTTCAAACATTTCTGGTATATGAATAACATGATGTTTTTCAATGACAAAAATCAATGAATATTGTAAATGCACAAACAGTAATTTCTCCGCATTGCAAGGTGCAAGTCTGAAATTTTTTGCTTTTTCCTGCTCCTCTTAGCATGATAAAGAAGATTCAAAGAGAGTGAGATGCCAGCTCCTTTCATTCAGTCAGTAGCTTCAATCATTTCTGGACGTTTTTCAATGGCAAAAATCAATGAATATTGTAAATGCACAAACAGTAATTTCTCCGCATTGCAAGGTGCAATTCTGAAATTTTTTGCTTTTTCCTGCTCCTCTTAGCATGATAAAGAAGACTCAAAGAGAGTGAGATGCCAGCTCCTTTCATTCAGTCAGTAGCTTCAATCATTTCTGGACGTTTTTCAATGGCAAAAATCAATGAATATTGTAAATGCACCAACAGTAATTTCTCCGCATTGCAAGGTGCAAGTCTGAAATTTTTTGCTTTTTCCTGCTCCTGTTAGCATGATAAAGAAGATTCAAAGAGAGTGAGATGCCAGCTCCTTTCATTCAGTCAGTAGCTTCAGTCATTTCTGGTATATGAATAACATGATGTTTTTCAATGGCAAAAATCAATGAATTTTGTAAATGCACAAACAGTAATTTCTCCGCATTGCAAGGTGCAATTCTGAAATTTTTTGCTTTTTCCTGCTCCTCTTAGCATGATAAAGAAGATTCAAAGAGAGTGAGATGCCAGCTCCTTTCATTCAGTCAGTAGCTTCAATCATTTCTGGACGTTTTTCAATGGCAAAAATCAATGAATATTGTAAATGCACAAAAAGTAATTTCTCCGCATTGCAAGGTGCAATTCTGAAATTTTTTGCTTTTTCCTGCTCCTCTTAGCATTATGAAGAAGATTCAAAGAGAGTGAGATGCCAGCTCCTTTCATTCAGTCAGTAGCTTCAAACATATCTGGTATATGAATAACATGATGTTTTTCAATGGCAAAAATCAATGAATATTGTAAATGCACAAACAGTAATTTCTCCGCATTGCAAGGTGCAATTCTGAAATTTTTTGCTTTTTCCTGCTCCTCTTAGCATGATAAAGAAGATTCAGAGAGTGAGATGCCAGCTCCTTTCGTTCAGTCAGTAGCTTCAATCATTTCTGGACGTTTTTCAATGGCAAAAATCATTGAATATTGTAAATGCACAAACAGTAATTTCTCCGCATTGCAAGATGCAATTCTGAAATTTTTTACTTTTTCCTGCTCCTCTTAGCATGATAAAGAAGATTCAAAGAGAGTGAGATGCCAGCTCCTTTCATTCAGTCAGTAGCTTCAATCATTTCTGGTATATGAATAACATGATGTTTTTCAATCGCAAAAATCAATGAATATTGTAAATGCACAAACAGTAATTTCTCCGCATTGCAAGGTGCAATTCTGAAATTTTTTGCTTTTTCCTGCTCCTCTTAGCATGATAAAGAAGATTCAAAGAGAGTGAGATGCCAGCTCCTTTCATTCAGTCAGTAGCTTCAATCATTTCTGGACGTTTTTCAATGGCAAAAATCAATGAATATTGTAAATGCACAAACAGTAATTTCTCCGCATTGCAAGGTGCAATTCTGAAATTTTTTACTTTTTCCTGCTCCTCTTAGCATGATAAAGAAGATTCAAAGAGAGTGAGATGCCAGCTCCTTTCATTCAGTCAGTAGCTTCAATCATTTCTGGTATATGAATAACATGATGTTTTTCAATGGCAAAAATCACTGAATTTTGTAAATGCACAAACAGTAATTTCTCCGCATTGCAAGGCGCAATTCTGAAATTGTTTGCTTTTTCCTGCTCCTCTTAGCATGATAAAGAAGATTCAAAGAGAGTGAGATGCCAGCTCCTTTCATTCAGTCAGTAGCTTCAATCATTTCTGGACGTTTTTCAATGGCAAAAATCAATGAATATTGTAAATGCACAAACAGTAATTTCTCCGCATTGCAAGGTGCAATTCTGAAATTTTTTGCTTTTTCCTGCTCCTCTTAGCATGATAAAGAAGATTCAAAGAGAGTGAGATGCCAGCTCCTTTCATTCAGTCAGTAGCTTCAATCATTTCTGGACGTTTTTCAATGGCAAAAATCAATGAATATTGTAAATGCACAAACAGTAATTTCTCCGCATTGCAAGGTGCAATTCTGAAATTTTTTGCTTTTTCCTGCTCCTCTTAGCATGATAAAGAAGATTCAAAGAGAGTGAGATGCCAGCTCCTTTCATTCAGTCAGTAGCTTCAATCATTTCTGGACGTTTTTCAATGGCAAAAATCAATGAATATTGTAAATGCACAAACAGTAATTTCTCCGCATTGCAAGGTGCAATTCTGAAATTTTTTACTTTTTCCTGCTCCTCTTAGCATGATAAAGAAGATTCAAAGAGAGTGAGATGCCAGCTCCTTTCATTCAGTCAGTAGCTTCAATCATTTCTGGTATATGAATAACATGATGTTTTTCAATGGCAAAAATCACTGAATTTTGTAAATGCACAAACAGTAATTTCTCCGCATTGCAAGGCGCAATTCTGAAATTGTTTGCTTTTTCCTGCTCCTCTTAGCATGATAAAGAAGATTCAAAGAGAGTGAGATGCCAGCTCCTTTCATTCAGTCAGTAGCTTCAATCATTTCTGGACGTTTTTCAATGGCAAAAATCAATGAATATTGTAAATGCACAAACAGTAATTTCTCCGCATTGCAAGGTGCAATTCTGAAATTTTTTGCTTTTTCCTGCTCCTCTTAGCATGATAAAGAAGATTCAAAGAGAGTGAGATGCCAGCTCCTTTCATTCAGTCAGTAGCTTCAATCATTTCTGGACGTTTTTCAATGGCAAAAATCAATGAATATTGTAAATGCACAAACAGTAATTTCTCCGCATTGCAAGGTGCAATTCTGAAATTTTTTGCTTTTTCCTGCTCCTCTTAGCATGATAAAGAAGATTCAAAGAGAGTGAGGTGCCAGCTCCTTTCATTCAGTCAGTAGCTTCAAACATTTCTGGTATATGAATAACATGTTTTTCAATGGCAAAAATCAATGAATATTGTAAATGCACAAACAGTAATTTCTCCGCATTGCAAGGTGCAATTCTGAAATTTTTTGCTTTTTCCTGCTCCTCTTAGCATGATAAAGAAGATTCAAAGAGAGTGAGATGCCAGCTCCTTTCATTCAGTCAGTAGCTTCAATCATTTCTGGACGTTTTTCAATGGCAAAAATCAATGAATATTGTAAATGCACAAACAGTAATTTCTCCGCATTGCAAGGTGCAATTCTGAAATTTTTTGCTTTTTCCTGCTCCTCTTAGCATGATAAAGAAGATTCAAAGAGAGTGAGATGCCAGCTCCTTTCATTCAGTCAGTAGCTTCAATCATTTCTGGACGTTTTTCAATGGCAAAAATCAATGAATATTGTAAATGCACAAACTGTAATTTCTCCGCATTGCAAGGTGCAATTCTGAAATTTTTTGCTTTTTCCTGCTCCTCTTAGCATGATAAAGAAGATTCAAAGAGAGTGAGATGCCAGCTCCTTTCATTCAGTCAGTAGCTTCAATCATTTCTGGACGTTTTTCAATGGCAAAAATCAATGAATATTGTAAATGCACAAACAGTAATTTCTGTGCATTGCAAGGTGCAATTCTGAAATTTTTTGCTTTTTCCTGCTCCTCTTAGCATGGTAAAGAAGATTCAAAGAGAGTGAGATGCCAGCTCCTTTCATTCAGTCAGTAGCTTCAAACATTTCTGGTATATGAATAACATGATGTTTTTCAATGACAAAAATCAATGAATATTGTAAATGCACAAACAGTAATTTCTCCGCATTGCAAGGTGCAAGTCTGAAATTTTTTGCTTTTTCCTGCTCCTCTTAGCATGATAAAGAAGATTCAAAGAGAGTGAGATGCCAGCTCCTTTCATTCAGTCAGTAGCTTCAATCATTTCTGGACGTTTTTCAATGGCAAAAATCAATGAATATTGTAAATGCACAAACAGTAATTTCTCCGCATTGCAAGGTGCAATTCTGAAATTTTTTGCTTTTTCCTGCTCCTCTTAGCATGATAAAGAAGACTCAAAGAGAGTGAGATGCCAGCTCCTTTCATTCAGTCAGTAGCTTCAATCATTTCTGGACGTTTTTCAATGGCAAAAATCAATGAATATTGTAAATGCACCAACAGTAATTTCTCCGCATTGCAAGGTGCAAGTCTGAAATTTTTTGCTTTTTCCTGCTCCTCTTAGCATGATAAAGAAGATTCAAAGAGAGTGAGATGCCAGCTCCTTTCATTCAGTTAGTAGCTTCAAACATTTCTGGTATATGAATAACATGATGTTTTTCAATGGCAAAAATCAATGAATATTGTAAATGCACAAACAGTAATTTCTCCGCATTGCAAGGTGCAAGTCTGAAATTTTTTGCTTTTTCCTGCTCCTCTTAGCATGATAAAGAAGATTCAAAGAGAGTGAGATGCCAGCTACTTTCATTCAGTCAGTAGCTTCAATCATTTCTGGACGTTTTTCAATGGTAAAAATCAATGAATATTTTAAATGCACAAACAGTAATTTCTCCACATTGCAAGGTGCAATTCTGAAATTTTTTGCTTTTTCCTGCTCCTCTTAGCATGATAAAGAAGATTCAAAGAGAGTGAGATGCCAGCTCCTTTCATTCAGTCAGTAGCTTCAAACATTTCTGTTATATGAATAACATGATGTTTTTCAATGGCAAAAATCAATGAATATTGTAAATGCACAAACAGTAATTTCTCCGCATTGCAAGGTGCAAGTCTGAAATTTTTTGCTTTTTCCTGCTCCTCTTAGCATGATAAAGAAGATTCAAAGAGAGTGAGATGCCAGCTACTTTCATTCAGTCAGTAGCTTCAATCATTTCTGGACGTTTTTCAATGGTAAAAATCAATGAATATTGTAAATGCACAAACAGTAATTTCTCCACATTGCAAGGTGCAATTCTGAAATTTTTTGCTTTTTCCTGCTCCTCTTAGCATGATAAAGAAGATTCAAAGAGAGTGAGATGCCAGCTCCTTTCATTCAGTCAGTAGCTTCAATCATTTCTGGACGTTTTTCAATGGCAAAAATCAATGAATATTGTAAATGCACAAGCAGTAATTTCTCCGCATTGCAAGGTGCAATTCTGAAATTTTTTGCTTTTTCCTGCTCCTCTTAGCATGATAAAGAAGATTCAAAGAGAGTGAGATGCCAGCTCCTTTCATTCAGTCAGTAGCTTCAAACATTTCTGGTATATGAATAACATGATGTTTTTCAATGGCAAAAATCAATGAATATTGTAAATGCACAAACAGTAATTTCTCCGCATTGCAAGGTGCAATTCTGAAATTTTTTGCTTTTTCCTGCTCCTCTTAGCATGATAAAGAAGATTCAAAGAGAGTGAGATGCCAGCTCCTTTCATTCAGTCAGTAGCTTCAATCATTTCTGGTATATGAATAACATGATGTTTTTCAATGGCAAAAATCAATGAATATTGTAAATGCACAAACAGTAATTTATCCGCATTGCAAGGTGCAATTCTGAAATTTTTTGCTTTTTCCTGCTCCTCTTAGCATGATAAAGAAGATTGAAAGAGAGTGAGATGCCAGCTCCTTTCATTCAGTCAGTAGCTTCAAACATTTCTGGTATATGAATAACATGATGTTTTTCAATGGCAAAAATCAATGAATATTGTAAATGCACAAACAGTAATTTCTCCGCATTGCAAGGTGCAATTCTGAAATTTTTTGCTTTTTCCTGCTCCTCTTAGCATGATAAAGAAGATTCAAAGAGAGTGAGATGCCAGCTCCTTTCATTCAGTCAGTAGCTTCAATCATTTCTGGACGTTTTTCAATGGCAAAAATCAATGAATATTGTAAATGCACAAATAGTAATTTCTCCGCATTGCAAGGTGCAATTCTGAAATTTTTTGCTTTTTCCTGCTCCTCTTAGCATTATGAAGAAGATTCAAAGAGAGTGAGATGCCAGCTCCTTTCATTCAGTCAGTAGCTTCAAACATTTCTGGTATATGAATAACATGATGTTTTTCAATGGCAAAAATCAATGAATATTGTAAATGCACAAACAGTAATTTCTCCGCATTGCAAGGTGCAATTCTGAAATTTTTTGCTTTTTCCTGCTCCTCTTAGCATGATAAAGAAGATTCAAAGAGAGTGAGATGCCAGCTCCTTTCATTCAGTCAGTAGCTTCAATCATTTCTGGTATATGAATAACATGATGTTTTTCAATGGCAAAAATCAATGAATATTGTAAATGCACAAACAGTAATTTCTCCGCATTGCAAGGTGCAATTCTGAAATTTTTTGCTTTTTCCTGCTCCTCTTAGCATGATAAAGAAGATTCAAAGAGAGTGAGATGCCAGCTCCTTTCATTCAGTCAGTAGCTTCAATCATTTCTGGACGTTTTTCAATGGCAAAAATCAATGAATATTGTAAATGCACAAACAGTAATTTCTCCGCATTGCAAGGTGCAATTCTGAAATTTTTTGCTTTTTCCTGCTCCTCTTAGCATGATAAACAAGATTCAAAGAGAGTGAGATGCCAGCTCCTTTCATTCAGTCAGTAGCTTCAATCATTTCTGGTATATGAATAACATGATGTTTTTCAATGGCAAAAATCAATGAATATTGTAAATGCACAAACAGTAATTTATCCGCATTGCAAGGTGCAATTCTGAAATTTTTTGCTTTTTCCTGCTCCTCTTAGCATGATAAAGAAGATTGAAAGAGAGTGAGATGCCAGCTCCTTTCATTCAGTCAGTAGCTTCAAACATTTCTGGTATATGAATAACATGATGTTTTTCAATGGCAAAAATCAATGAATATTGTAAATGCACAAACAGTAATTTCTCCGCATTGCAAGGTGCAATTCTGAAATTTTTTGCTTTTTCCTGCTCCTCTTAGCATGATAAAGAAGATTCAAAGAGAGTGAGATGCCAGCTCCTTTCATTCAGTCAGTAGCTTCAATCATTTCTGGACGTTTTTCAATGGCAAAAATCAATGAATATTGTAAATGCACAAACAGTAATTTCTCCGCATTGCAAGGTGCAATTCTGAAATTTTTTGCTTTTTCCTGCTCCTCTTAGCATGATAAAGAAGATTCAAAGAGAGTGAGGTGCCAGCTCCTTTCATTCAGTCAGTAGCTTCAAACATTTCTGGTATATGAATAACATGTTTTTCAATGGCAAAAATCAATGAATATTGTAAATGCACAAACAGTAATTTCTCCGCATTGCAAGGTGCAATTCTGAAATTTTTTGCTTTTTCCTGCTCCTCTTAGCATGATAAAGAAGATTCAAAGAGAGTGAGATGCCAGCTCCTTTCATTCAGTCAGTAGCTTCAATCATTTCTGGACGTTTTTCAATGGCAAAAATCAATGAATATTGTAAATGCACAAACAGTAATTTCTCCGCATTGCAAGGTGCAATTCTGAAATTTTTTGCTTTTTCCTGCTCCTCTTAGCATGATAAAGAAGATTCAAAGAGAGTGAGATGCCAGCTCCTTTCATTCAGTCAGTAGCTTCAATCATTTCTGGACGTTTTTCAATGGCAAAAATCAATGAATATTGTAAATGCACAAACTGTAATTTCTCCGCATTGCAAGGTGCAATTCTGAAATTTTTTGCTTTTTCCTGCTCCTCTTAGCATGATAAAGAAGATTCAAAGAGAGTGAGATGCCAGCTCCTTTCATTCAGTCAGTAGCTTCAATCATTTCTGGACGTTTTTCAATGGCAAAAATCAATGAATATTGTAAATGCACAAACAGTAATTTCTGTGCATTGCAAGGTGCAATTCTGAAATTTTTTGCTTTTTCCTGCTCCTCTTAGCATGGTAAAGAAGATTCAAAGAGAGTGAGATGCCAGCTCCTTTCATTCAGTCAGTAGCTTCAAACATTTCTGGTATATGAATAACATGATGTTTTTCAATGACAAAAATCAATGAATATTGTAAATGCACAAACAGTAATTTCTCCGCATTGCAAGGTGCAAGTCTGAAATTTTTTGCTTTTTCCTGCTCCTCTTAGCATGATAAAGAAGATTCAAAGAGAGTGAGATGCCAGCTCCTTTCATTCAGTCAGTAGCTTCAATCATTTCTGGACGTTTTTCAATGGCAAAAATCAATGAATATTGTAAATGCACAAACAGTAATTTCTCCGCATTGCAAGGTGCAATTCTGAAATTTTTTGCTTTTTCCTGCTCCTCTTAGCATGATAAAGAAGACTCAAAGAGAGTGAGATGCCAGCTCCTTTCATTCAGTCAGTAGCTTCAATCATTTCTGGACGTTTTTCAATGGCAAAAATCAATGAATATTGTAAATGCACCAACAGTAATTTCTCCGCATTGCAAGGTGCAAGTCTGAAATTTTTTGCTTTTTCCTGCTCCTCTTAGCATGATAAAGAAGATTCAAAGAGAGTGAGATGCCAGCTCCTTTCATTCAGTTAGTAGCTTCAAACATTTCTGGTATATGAATAACATGATGTTTTTCAATGGCAAAAATCAATGAATATTGTAAATGCACAAACAGTAATTTCTCCGCATTGCAAGGTGCAAGTCTGAAATTTTTTGCTTTTTCCTGCTCCTCTTAGCATGATAAAGAAGATTCAAAGAGAGTGAGATGCCAGCTACTTTCATTCAGTCAGTAGCTTCAATCATTTCTGGACGTTTTTCAATGGTAAAAATCAATGAATATTTTAAATGCACAAACAGTAATTTCTCCACATTGCAAGGTGCAATTCTGAAATTTTTTGCTTTTTCCTGCTCCTCTTAGCATGATAAAGAAGATTCAAAGAGAGTGAGAGGCCAGCTCCTTTCATTCAGTCAGTAGCTTCAAACATTTCTGTTATATGAATAACATGATGTTTTTCAATGGCAAAAATCAATGAATATTGTAAATGCACAAACAGTAATTTCTCCGCATTGCAAGGTGCAAGTCAGAAATTTTTTGCTTTTTCCTGCTCCTCTTAGCATGATAAAGAAGATTCAAAGAGAGTGAGATGCCAGCTACTTTCATTCAGTCAGTAGCTTCAATCATTTCTGGACGTTTTTCAATGGTAAAAATCAATGAATATTGTAAATGCACAAACAGTAATTTCTCCACATTGCAAGGTGCAATTCTGAAATTTTTTGCTTTTTCCTGCTCCTCTTAGCATGATAAAGAAGATTCAAAGAGAGTGAGATGCCAGCTCCTTTCATTCAGTCAGTAGCTTCAATCATTTCTGGACGTTTTTCAATGGCAAAAATCAATGAATATTGTAAATGCACAAGCAGTAATTTCTCCGCATTGCAAGGTGCAATTCTGAAATTTTTTGCTTTTTCCTGCTCCTCTTAGCATGATAAAGAAGATTCAAAGAGAGTGAGATGCCAGCTCCTTTCATTCAGTCAGTAGCTTCAAACATTTCTGGTATATGAATAACATGATGTTTTTCAATGGCAAAAATCAATGAATATTGTAAATGCACAAACAGTAATTTCTCCGCATTGCAAGGTGCAATTCTGAAATTTTTTGCTTTTTCCTGCTCCTCTTAGCATGATAAAGAAGATTCAAAGAGAGTGAGATGCCAGCTCCTTTCATTCAGTCAGTAGCTTCAATCATTTCTGGTATATGAATAACATGATGTTTTTCAATGGCAAAAATCAATGAATATTGTAAATGCACAAACAGTAATTTATCCGCATTGCAAGGTGCAATTCTGAAATTTTTTGCTTTTTCCTGCTCCTCTTAGCATGATAAAGAAGATTGAAAGAGAGTGAGATGCCAGCTCCTTTCATTCAGTCAGTAGCTTCAAACATTTCTGGTATATGAATAACATGATGTTTTTCAATGGCAAAAATCAATGAATATTGTAAATGCACAAACAGTAATTTCTCCGCATTGCAAGGTGCAATTCTGAAATTTTTTGCTTTTTCCTGCTCCTCTTAGCATGATAAAGAAGATTCAAAGAGAGTGAGATGCCAGCTCCTTTCATTCAGTCAGTAGCTTCAATCATTTCTGGACGTTTTTCAATGGCAAAAATCAATGAATATTGTAAATGCACAAATAGTAATTTCTCCGCATTGCAAGGTGCAATTCTGAAATTTTTTGCTTTTTCCTGCTCCTCTTAGCATTATGAAGAAGATTCAAAGAGAGTGAGATGCCAGCTCCTTTCATTCAGTCAGTAGCTTCAAACATTTCTGGTATATGAATAACATGATGTTTTTCAATGGCAAAAATCAATGAATATTGTAAATGCACAAACAGTAATTTCTCCGCATTGCAAGGTGCAATTCTGAAATTTTTTGCTTTTTCCTGCTCCTCTTAGCATGATAAAGAAGATTCAAAGAGAGTGAGATGCCAGCTCCTTTCATTCAGTCAGTAGCTTCAATCATTTCTGGTATATGAATAACATGATGTTTTTCAATGGCAAAAATCAATGAATATTGTAAATGCACAAACAGTAATTTCTCCGCATTGCAAGGTGCAATTCTGAAATTTTTTGCTTTTTCCTGCTCCTCTTAGCATGATAAAGAAGATTCAAAGAGAGTGAGATGCCAGCTCCTTTCATTCAGTCAGTAGCTTCAATCATTTCTGGACGTTTTTCAATGGCAAAAATCAATGAATATTGTAAATGCACAAACAGTAATTTCTCCGCATTGCAAGGTGCAATTCTGAAATTTTTTGCTTTTTCCTGCTCCTCTTAGCATGATAAACAAGATTCAAAGAGAGTGAGATGCCAGCTCCTTTCATTCAGTCAGTAGCTTCAATCATTTCTGGTATATGAATAACATGATGTTTTTCAATGGCAAAAATCAATGAATATTGTAAATGCACAAACAGTAATTTATCCGCATTGCAAGGTGCAATTCTGAAATTTTTTGCTTTTTCCTGCTCCTCTTAGCATGATAAAGAAGATTGAAAGAGAGTGAGATGCCAGCTCCTTTCATTCAGTCAGTAGCTTCAAACATTTCTGGTATATGAATAACATGATGTTTTTCAATGGCAAAAATCAATGAATATTGTAAATGCACAAACAGTAATTTCTCCGCATTGCAAGGTGCAATTCTGAAATTTTTTGCTTTTTCCTGCTCCTCTTAGCATGATAAAGAAGATTCAAAGAGAGTGAGATGCCAGCTCCTTTCATTCAGTCAGTAGCTTCAATCATTTCTGGACGTTTTTCAATGGCAAAAATCAATGAATATTGTAAATGCACAAACAGTAATTTCTCCGCATTGCAAGGTGCAATTCTGAAATTTTTTGCTTTTTCCTGCTCCTCTTAGCATGATAAACAAGATTCAAAGAGAGTGAGATGCCAGCTCCTTTCATTCAGTCAGTAGCTTCAATCATTTCTGGACGTTTTTCAATTGCAAAAATCAATGAATATTGTAAATGCACAAACAGTAATTTCTCCGCATTGCAAGGTGCAATTCTGAAATTTTTTGCTTTTTCCTGCTCCTCTTAGCATGATAAAGAAGATTCAAAGAGAGAGAGATGCCAGCTCCTTTTATTCAGTCAGTAGCTTCAAACATTTCTGGTATATGAATAACATGATGTTTTTCAATGGCAAAAATCAATGAATATTGTAAATGCACAAACAGTAATTTCTCCGCATTGCAAGGTGCAATTCTGAAATTTTTTGCTTTTTCCTGCTCCTCTTAGCATGATAAAGAAGATTCAAAGAGAGTGAGATGCCAGCTCCTTTCATTCAGTCGGTAGCTTCAATCATTTCTGGACGTTTTTCAATTGCAAAAATCAATGAATATTGTAAATCCACAAACAGTAATTTCTCCGCATTGCAAGGTGCAATTCTGAAATTTTTTGCTTTTTCCTGCTCCTGTTAGCATGATAAAGAAGATTCAAAGAGAGTGAGATGCCAGCTCCTTTCATTCAGTCAGTAGCTTCAGTCATTTCTGGTATATGAATAACATGTTTTTCAATGGCAAAAATCAATGAATTTTGTAAATGCACAAACAGTAATTTCTCCGCATTGCAAGGTGCAATTCTGAAATTTTTTGCTTTTTCCTGCTCCTCTTAGCATGATAAAGAAGATTCAAAGAGAGTGAGATGCCAGCTCCTTTCATTCAGTCAGTAGCTTCAATCATTTCTGGACGTTTTTCAATGGCAAAAATCAATGAATATTGTAAATGCACAAACAGTAATTTCTCCGCATTGCAAGGTGCAATTCTGAAATTTTTTGCTTTTTCCTGCTCCTCTTAGCATTATGAAGAAGATTCAAAGAGAGTGAGATGCCAGCTCCTTTCATTCAGTCAGTAGCTTCAAACATTTCTGGTATATGAATAACATGATGTTTTTCAATGGCAAAAATCAATGAATATTGTAAATGCACAAACAGTAATTTCTCCGCATTGCAAGGTGCAATTCTGAAATTTTTTGCTTTTTCCTGCTCCTCTTAGCATGATAAAGAAGATTCAAAGAGAGTGAGATGCCAGCTCCTTTCATTCAGTCAGTAGCTTCAATCATTTCTGGTATATGAATAACATGATGTTTTTCAATGGCAAAAATCAATGAATATTGTAAATGCACAAACAGTAATTTATCCGCATTGCAAGGTGCAATTCTGAAATTTTTTGCTTTTTCCTGCTCCTCTTAGCATGATAAAGAAGATTGAAAGAGAGTGAGATGCCAGCTCCTTTCATTCAGTCAGTAGCTTCAAACATTTCTGGTATATGAATAACATGATGTTTTTCAATGGCAAAAATCAATGAATATTGTAAATGCACAAACAGTAATTTCTCCGCATTGCAAGGTGCAATTCTGAAATTTTTTGCTTTTTCCTGCTCCTCTTAGCATGATAAAGAAGATTCAAAGAGAGTGAGATGCCAGCTCCTTTCATTCAGTCAGTAGCTTCAATCATTTCTGGACGTTTTTCAATGGCAAAAATCAATGAATATTGTAAATGCACAAACAGTAATTTCTCCGCATTGCAAGGTGCAATTCTGAAATTTTTTGCTTTTTCCTGCTCCTCTTAGCATGATAAACAAGATTCAAAGAGAGTGAGATGCCAGCTCCTTTCATTCAGTCAGTTGCTTCAATCATTTCTGGACGTTTTTCAATTGCAAAAATCAATGAATATTGTAAATGCACAAACAGTAATTTCTCCGCATTGCAAGGTGCAATTCTGAAATTTTTTGCTTTTTCCTGCTCCTCTTAGCATGATAAAGAAGATTCAAAGAGAGAGAGGTGCCAGCTCCTTTTATTCAGTCAGTAGCTTCAAACATTTCTGGTATATGAATAACATGATGTTTTTCAATGGCAAAAATCAATGAATATTGTAAATGCACAAACAGTAATTTCTCCGCATTGCAAGGTGCAATTCTGAAATTTTTTGCTTTTTCCTGCTCCTCTTAGCATGATAAAGAAGATTCAAAGAGAGTGAGATGCCAGCTCCTTTCATTCAGTCAGTAGCTTCAGTCATTTCTGGTATATGAATAACATGATGTTTTTCAATGGCAAAAATCAATGAATTTTGTAAATGCACAAACAGTAATTTCTCCGCATTGCAAGGTGCAATTCTGAAATTTTTTGCTTTTTCCTGCTCCTCTTAGCATGATAAAGAAGATTCAAAGAGAGTGAGATGCCAGCTCCTTTCATTCAGTCAGTAGCTTCAATCATTTCTGGACGTTTTTCAATGGCAAAAATCAATGAATATTGTAAATGCACAAACAGTAATTTCTCCGCATTGCAAGGTGCAATTCTGAAATTTTTTGCTTTTTCCTGCTCCTCTTAGCATTATGAAGAAGATTCAAAGAGAGTGAGATGCCAGCTCCTTTCATTCAGTCAGTAGCTTCAATCATTTCTGGTATATGAATAACATGATGTTTTTCAATGGCAAAAATCAATGAATATTGTAAATGCACAAACAGTAATTTATCCGCATTGCAAGGTGCAATTCTGAAATTTTTTGCTTTTTCCTGCTCCTCTTAGCATGATAAAGAAGATTGAAAGAGAGTGAGATGCCAGCTCCTTTCATTCAGTCAGTAGCTTCAAACATTTCTGGTATATGAATAACATGATGTTTTTCAATGGCAAAAATCAATGAATATTGTAAATGCACAAACAGTAATTTCTCCGCATTGCAAGGTGCAATTCTGAAATTTTTTGCTTTTTCCTGCTCCTCTTAGCATGATAAAGAAGATTCAAAGAGAGTGAGATGCCAGCTCCTTTCATTCAGTCAGTAGCTTCAATCATTTCTGGACTTTTTTCAATTGCAAAAATCAATGAATATTGTAAATGCACAAACAGTAATTTCTCCGCATTGCAAGGTGCAATTCTGAAATTTTTTGCTTTTTCCTGCTCCTCTTAGCATGATAAAGAAGATTCAAAGAGAGAGAGATGCCAGCTCCTTTTATTCAGTCAGTAGCTTCAAACATTTCTGGTATATGAATAACATGATGTTTTTCAATGGCAAAAATCAATGAATATTGTAAATGCACAAACAGTAATTTCTCCGCATTGCAAGGTGCAATTCTGAAATTTTTTGCTTTTTCCTGCTCCTCTTAGCATGATAAAGAAGATTCAAAGAGAGTGAGATGCCAGCTCCTTTCATTCAGTCGGTAGCTTCAATCATTTCTGGACGTTTTTCAATTGCAAAAATCAATGAATATTGTAAATCCACAAACAGTAATTTCTCCGCATTGCAAGGTGCAATTCTGAAATTTTTTGCTTTTTCCTGCTCCTGTTAGCATGATAAAGAAGATTCAAAGAGAGTGAGATGCCAGCTCCTTTCATTCAGTCAGTAGCTTCAGTCATTTCTGGTATATGAATAACATGATGTTTTTCAATGGCAAAAATCAATGAATTTTGTAAATGCACAAACAGTAATTTCTCCGCATTGCAAGGTGCAATTCTGAAATTTTTTGCTTTTTCCTGCTCCTCTTAGCATGATAAAGAAGATTCAAAGAGAGTGAGATGCCAGCTCCTTTCATTCAGTCAGTAGCTTCAATCATTTCTGGACGTTTTTCAATGGCAAAAATCAATGAATATTGTAAATGCACAAACAGTAATTTCTCCGCATTGCAAGGTGCAATTCTGAAATTTTTTGCTTTTTCCTGCTCCTCTTAGCATGATAAAGAAGATTCAAAGAGAGTGAGATGCCAGCTCCTTTCATTCAGTCAGTAGCTTCAATCATTTCTGGTATATGAATAACATGATGTTTTTCAATGGCAAAAATCAATGAATATTGTAAATGCACAAACAGTAATTTCTCCGCATTGCAAGGTGCAATTCTGAAATTTTTTGCTTTTTCCTGCTCCTCTTAGCATGATAAAGAAGATTCAAAGAGAGTGAGATGCCAGCTCCTTTCATTCAGTCAGTAGCTTCAATCATTTCTGGACGTTTTTCAATGGCAAAAATCAATGAATATTGTAAATGCACAAACAGTAATTTCTCCGCATTGCAAGGTGCAATTCTGAAATTTTTTGCTTTTTCCTGCTCCTCTTAGCATGATAAACAAGATTCAAAGAGAGTGAGATGCCAGCTCCTTTCATTCAGTCAGTAGCTTCAATCATTTCTGGTATATGAATAACATGATGTTTTTCAATGGCAAAAATCAATGAATATTGTAAATGCACAAACAGTAATTTATCCGCATTGCAAGGTGCAATTCTGAAATTTTTTGCTTTTTCCTGCTCCTCTTAGCATGATAAAGAAGATTGAAAGAGAGTGAGATGCCAGCTCCTTTCATTCAGTCAGTAGCTTCAAACATTTCTGGTATATGAATAACATGATGTTTTTCAATGGCAAAAATCAATGAATATTGTAAATGCACAAACAGTAATTTCTCCGCATTGCAAGGTGCAATTCTGAAATTTTTTGCTTTTTCCTGCTCCTCTTAGCATGATAAAGAAGATTCAAAGAGAGTGAGATGCCAGCTCCTTTCATTCAGTCAGTAGCTTCAATCATTTCTGGACGTTTTTCAATGGCAAAAATCAATGAATATTGTAAATGCACAAACAGTAATTTCTCCGCATTGCAAGGTGCAATTCTGAAATTTTTTGCTTTTTCCTGCTCCTCTTAGCATGATAAACAAGATTCAAAGAGAGTGAGATGCCAGCTCCTTTCATTCAGTCAGTAGCTTCAATCATTTCTGGACGTTTTTCAATTGCAAAAATCAATGAATATTGTAAATGCACAAACAGTAATTTCTCCGCATTGCAAGGTGCAATTCTGAAATTTTTTGCTTTTTCCTGCTCCTCTTAGCATGATAAAGAAGATTCAAAGAGAGAGAGATGCCAGCTCCTTTTATTCAGTCAGTAGCTTCAAACATTTCTGGTATATGAATAACATGATGTTTTTCAATGGCAAAAATCAATGAATATTGTAAATGCACAAACAGTAATTTCTCCGCATTGCAAGGTGCAATTCTGAAATTTTTTGCTTTTTCCTGCTCCTCTTAGCATGATAAAGAAGATTCAAAGAGAGTGAGATGCCAGCTCCTTTCATTCAGTCGGTAGCTTCAATCATTTCTGGACGTTTTTCAATTGCAAAAATCAATGAATATTGTAAATCCACAAACAGTAATTTCTCCGCATTGCAAGGTGCAATTCTGAAATTTTTTGCTTTTTCCTGCTCCTGTTAGCATGATAAAGAAGATTCAAAGAGAGTGAGATGCCAGCTCCTTTCATTCAGTCAGTAGCTTCAGTCATTTCTGGTATATGAATAACATGTTTTTCAATGGCAAAAATCAATGAATTTTGTAAATGCACAAACAGTAATTTCTCCGCATTGCAAGGTGCAATTCTGAAATTTTTTGCTTTTTCCTGCTCCTCTTAGCATGATAAAGAAGATTCAAAGAGAGTGAGATGCCAGCTCCTTTCATTCAGTCAGTAGCTTCAATCATTTCTGGACGTTTTTCAATGGCAAAAATCAATGAATATTGTAAATGCACAAACAGTAATTTCTCCGCATTGCAAGGTGCAATTCTGAAATTTTTTGCTTTTTCCTGCTCCTCTTAGCATTATGAAGAAGATTCAAAGAGAGTGAGATGCCAGCTCCTTTCATTCAGTCAGTAGCTTCAAACATTTCTGGTATATGAATAACATGATGTTTTTCAATGGCAAAAATCAATGAATATTGTAAATGCACAAACAGTAATTTCTCCGCATTGCAAGGTGCAATTCTGAAATTTTTTGCTTTTTCCTGCTCCTCTTAGCATGATAAAGAAGATTCAAAGAGAGTGAGATGCCAGCTCCTTTCATTCAGTCAGTAGCTTCAATCATTTCTGGTATATGAATAACATGATGTTTTTCAATGGCAAAAATCAATGAATATTGTAAATGCACAAACAGTAATTTATCCGCATTGCAAGGTGCAATTCTGAAATTTTTTGCTTTTTCCTGCTCCTCTTAGCATGATAAAGAAGATTGAAAGAGAGTGAGATGCCAGCTCCTTTCATTCAGTCAGTAGCTTCAAACATTTCTGGTATATGAATAACATGATGTTTTTCAATGACAAAAATCAATGAATATTGTAAATGCACAAACAGTAATTTCTCCGCATTGCAAGGTGCAATTCTGAAATTTTTTGCTTTTTCCTGCTCCTCTTAGCATGATAAAGAAGATTCAAAGAGAGTGAGATGCCAGCTCCTTTCATTCAGTCAGTAGCTTCAATCATTTCTGGACGTTTTTCAATGGCAAAAATCAATGAATATTGTAAATGCACAAACAGTAATTTCTCCGCATTGCAAGGTGCAATTCTGAAATTTTTTGCTTTTTCCTGCTCCTCTTAGCATGATAAACAAGATTCAAAGAGAGTGAGATGCCAGCTCCTTTCATTCAGTCAGTTGCTTCAATCATTTCTGGACGTTTTTCAATTGCAAAAATCAATGAATATTGTAAATGCACAAACAGTAATTTCTCCGCATTGCAAGGTGCAATTCTGAAATTTTTTGCTTTTTCCTGCTCCTCTTAGCATGATAAAGAAGATTCAAAGAGAGAGAGATGCCAGCTCCTTTTATTCAGTCAGTAGCTTCAAACATTTCTGGTATATGAATAACATGATGTTTTTCAATGGCAAAAATCAATGAATATTGTAAATGCACAAACAGTAATTTCTCCGCATTGCAAGGTGCAATTCTGAAATTTTTTGCTTTTTCCTGCTCCTCTTAGCATGATAAAGAAGATTCAAAGAGAGTGAGATGCCAGCTCCTTTCATTCAGTCGGTAGCTTCAATCATTTCTGGACGTTTTTCAATTGCAAAAATCAATGAATATTGTAAATCCACAAACAGTAATTTCTCCGCATTGCAAGGTGCAATTCTGAAATTTTTTGCTTTTTCCTGCTCCTGTTAGCATGATAAAGAAGATTCAAAGAGAGTGAGATGCCAGCTCCTTTCATTCAGTCAGTAGCTTCAGTCATTTCTGGTATATGAATAACATGATGTTTTTCAATGGCAAAAATCAATGAATTTTGTAAATGCACAAACAGTAATTTCTCCGCATTGCAAGGTGCAATTCTGAAATTTTTTGCTTTTTCCTGCTCCTCTTAGCATGATAAAGAAGATTCAAAGAGAGTGAGATGCCAGCTCCTTTCATTCAGTCAGTAGCTTCAATCATTTCTGGACGTTTTTCAATGGCAAAAATCAATGAATATTGTAAATGCACAAACAGTAATTTCTCCGCATTGCAAGGTGCAATTCTGAAATTTTTTGCTTTTTCCTGCTCCTCTTAGCATTATGAAGAAGATTCAAAGAGAGTGAGATGCCAGCTCCTTTCATTCAGTCAGTAGCTTCAATCATTTCTGGTATATGAATAACATGATGTTTTTCAATGGCAAAAATCAATGAATATTGTAAATGCACAAACAGTAATTTATCCGCATTGCAAGGTGCAATTCTGAAATTTTTTGCTTTTTCCTGCTCCTCTTAGCATGATAAAGAAGATTGAAAGAGAGCGAGATGCCAGCTCCTTTCATTCAGTCAGTAGCTTCAAACATTTCTGGTATATGAATAACATGATGTTTTTCAATGGCAAAAATCAATGAATATTGTAAATGCACAAACAGTAATTTCTCCGCATTGCAAGGTGCAATTCTGAAATTTTTTGCTTTTTCCTGCTCCTCTTAGCATGATAAAGAAGATTCAAAGAGAGTGAGATGCCAGCTCCTTTCATTCAGTCAGTAGCTTCAATCATTTCTGGACTTTTTTCAATTGCAAAAATCAATGAATATTGTAAATGCACAAACAGTAATTTCTCCGCATTGCAAGGTGCAATTCTGAAATTTTTTGCTTTTTCCTGCTCCTCTTAGCATGATAAAGAAGATTCAAAGAGAGAGAGATGCCAGCTCCTTTTATTCAGTCAGTAGCTTCAAACATTTCTGGTATATGAATAACATGATGTTTTTCAATGGCAAAAATCAATGAATATTGTAAATGCACAAACAGTAATTTCTCCGCATTGCAAGGTGCAATTCTGAAATTTTTTGCTTTTTCCTGCTCCTCTTAGCATGATAAAGAAGATTCAAAGAGAGTGAGATGCCAGCTCCTTTCATTCAGTCGGTAGCTTCAATCATTTCTGGACGTTTTTCAATTGCAAAAATCAATGAATATTGTAAATCCACAAACAGTAATTTCTCCGCATTGCAAGGTGCAATTCTGAAATTTTTTGCTTTTTCCTGCTCCTGTTAGCATGATAAAGAAGATTCAAAGAGAGTGAGATGCCAGCTCCTTTCATTCAGTCAGTAGCTTCAGTCATTTCTGGTATATGAATAACATGATGTTTTTCAATGGCAAAAATCAATGAATTTTGTAAATGCACAAACAGTAATTTCTCCGCATTGCAAGGTGCAATTCTGAAATTTTTTGCTTTTTCCTGCTCCTCTTAGCATGTTAAAGAAGATTCAAAGAGAGTGAGATGCCAGCTCCTTTCATTCAGTCAGTAGCTTCAATCATTTCTGGACGTTTTTCAATGGCAAAAATCAATGAATATTGTAAATGCACAAACAGTAATTTCTCCGCATTGCAAGGTGCAATTCTGAAATTTTTTGCTTTTTCCTGCTCCTCTTAGCATTATGAAGAAGATTCAAAGAGAGTGAGATGCCAGCTCCTTTCATTCAGTCAGTAGCTTCAAACATTTCTGGTATATGAATAACATGATGTTTTTCAATGGCAAAAATCAATGAATATTGTAAATGCACAAACAGTAATTTCTCCGCATTGCAAGGTGCAATTCTGAATTTTTTTGCTTTTTCCTGCTCCTCTTAGCATGATAAAGAAGATTCAAAGAGAGTGAGATGCCAGCTCCTTTCGTTCAGTCAGTAGCTTCAATCATTTCTGGACGTTTTTCAATGGCAAAAATCATTGAATATTGTAAATGCACAAACAGTAATTTCTCCGCATTGCAAGATGCAATTCTGAAATTTTTTACTTTTTCCTGCTCCTCTTAGCATGATAAAGAAGATTCAAAGAGAGTGAGATGCCAGCTCCTTTCATTCAGTCAGTAGCTTCAATCATTTCTGGTATGTGAATAACATGATGTTTTTCAATCGCAAAAATCAATGAATATTGTAAATGCACAAACAGTAATTTCTCCGCATTGCAAGGTGCAATTCTGAAATTTTTTGCTTTTTCCTGCTCCTCTTAGCATGATAAAGAAGATTCAAAGAGAGTGAGATGCCAGCTCCTTTCATTCAGTCAGTAGCTTCAATCATTTCTGGACGTTTTTCAATGGCAAAAATCAATGAATATTGTAAATGCACAAACAGTAATTTCTCCGCATTGCAAGGTGCAATTCTGAAATTTTTTACTTTTTCCTGCTCCTCTTAGCATGATAAAGAAGATTCAAAGAGAGTGAGATGCCAGCTCCTTTCATTCAGTCAGTAGCTTCAATCATTTCTGGTATATGAATAACATGATGTTTTTCAATGGCAAAAATCACTGAATTTTGTAAATGCACAAACAGTAATTTCTCCGCATTGCAAGGCGCAATTCTGAAATTTTTTGCTTTTTCCTGCTCCTCTTAGCATGATAAAGAAGATTCAAAGAGAGTGAGATGCCAGCTCCTTTCATTCAGTCAGTAGCTTCAATCATTTCTGGACGTTTTTCAATGGCAAAAATCAATGAATGTTGTAAATGCACAAACAGTAATTTCTCCGCATTGCAAGGTGCAATTCTGAAATTTTTTGCTTTTTCCTGCTCCTCTTAGCATGATAAAGAAGATTCAAAGAGAGTGAGATGCCAGCTCCTTTCATTCAGTCAGTAGCTTCAATCATTTCTGGACGTTTTTCAATGGCAAAAATCAATGAATATTGTAAATGCACAAACAGTAATTTCTCCGCATTGCAAGGTGCAATTCTGAAATTTTTTGCTTTTTCCTGCTCCTCTTAGCATGATAAAGAAGATTCAAAGAGAGTGAGATGCCAGCTCCTTTCATTCAGTCAGTAGCTTCAATCATTTCTGGTATATGAATAACATGATGTTTTTCAATGGCAAAAATCAATGAATATTGTAAATGCACAAACAGTAATTTATCCGCATTGCAAGGTGCAATTCTGAAATTTTTTGCTTTTTCCTGCTCCTCTTAGCATGATAAAGAAGATTGAAAGAGAGTGAGATGCCAGCTCCTTTCATTCAGTCAGTAGCTTCAAACATTTCTGGTATATGAATAACATGATGTTTTTCAATGGCAAAAATCAATGAATATTGTAAATGCACAAACAGTAATTTCTCCGCATTGCAAGGTGCAATTCTGAAATTTTTTGCTTTTTCCTGCTCCTCTTAGCATGATAAAGAAGATTCAAAGAGAGTGAGATGCCAGCTCCTTTCATTCAGTCAGTAGCTTCAATCATTTCTGGACGTTTTTCAATGGCAAAAATCAATGAATATTGTAAATGCACAAACAGTAATTTCTCCGCATTGCAAGGTGCAATTCTGAAATGTTTTGCTTTTTCCTGCTCCTCTTAGCATTATGAAGAACATTCAAAGAGAGTGAGATGCCAGCTCCTTTCATTCAGTCAGTAGCTTCAAACATTTCTGGTATATGAATAACATGATGTTTTTCAATGGCAAAAATCAATGAATATTGTAAATGCACAAACAGTAATTTCTCCGCATTGCAAGGTGCAATTCTGAAATTTTTTGCTTTTTCCTGCTCCTCTTAGCATGATAAAGAAGATTCAAAGAGAGTGAGATGCCAGCTCCTTTCATTCAGTCAGTAGCTTCAATCATTTCTGGTATATGAATAACATGATGTTTTTCAATGGCAAAAATCAGTGAATATTGTAAATGCACAAACAGTAATTTCTCCGCATTGAAGGTGCAATTCTGAAATTTTTTGCTTTTTCCTGCTCCTCTTAGCATGATAAAGAAGATTCAAAGAGAGTGAGATGCCAGCTCCTTTCATTCAGTCAGTAGCTTCAATCATTTCTGGTATATGAATAACATGATGTTTTTCAATGGCAAAAATCAATGAATATTGTAAATGCACAAACAGTAATTTATCCGCATTGCAAGGTGCAATTCTGAAATTTTTTGCTTTTTCCTGCTCCTCTTAGCATGATAAAGAAGATTGAAAGAGAGTGAGATGCCAGCTCCTTTCATTCAGTCAGTAGCTTCAAACATTTCTGGTATATGAATAACATGATGTTTTTCAATGGCAAAAATCAATGAATATTGTAAATGCACAAACAGTAATTTCTCCGCATTGCAAGGTGCAATTCTGAAATTTTTTGCTTTTTCCTGCTCCTCTTAGCATGATAAAGAAGATTCAAAGAGAGTGAGATGCCAGCTCCTTTCATTCAGTCAGTAGCTTCAATCATTTCTGGACGTTTTTCAATGGCAAAAATCAATGAATATTGTAAATGCACAAACAGTAATTTCTCCGCATTGCAAGGTGCAATTCTGAAATTTTTTGCTTTTTCCTGCTCCTCTTAGCATGATAAACAAGATTCAAAGAGAGTGAGATGCCAGCTCCTTTCATTCAGTCAGTAGCTTCAATCATTTCTGGACGTTTTTCAATTGCAAAAATCAATGAATATTGTAAATGCACAAACAGTAATTTCTCCGCATTGCAAGGTGCAATTCTGAAATTTTTTGCTTTTTCCTGCTCCTCTTAGCATGATAAAGAAGATTCAAAGAGAGAGAGATGCCAGCTCCTTTTATTCAGTCAGTAGCTTCAAACATTTCTGGTATATGAATAACATGATGTTTTTCAATGGCAAAAATCAATGAATATTTTAAATGCACAAACAGTAATTTCTCCGCATTGCAAGGTGCAATTCTGAAATTTTTTGCTTTTTCCTGCTCCTCTTAGCATGATAAAGAAGATTCAAAGAGAGTGAGATGCCAGCTCCTTTCATTCAGTCGGTAGCTTCAATCATTTCTGGACGTTTTTCAATTGCAAAAATCAATGAATATTGTAAATCCACAAACAGTAATTTCTCCGCATTGCAAGGTGCAATTCTGAAATTTTTTGCTTTTTCCTGCTCCTGTTAGCATGATAAAGAAGATTGAAAGAGAGTGAGATGCCAGCTCATTTCATTCAGTCAGTAGCTTCAGTCATTTCTGGTATATGAATAACATGATGTTTTTCAATGGCAAAAATCAATGAATTTTGTAAATGCACAAACAGTAATTTCTCCGCATTGCAAGGTGCAATTCTGAAATTTTTTGCTTTTTCCTGCTCCTCTTAGCATGATAAAGAAGATTCAAAGAGAGTGAGATGCCAGCTCCTTTCATTCAGTCAGTAGCTTCAATCATTTCTGGACGTTTTTCAATGGCAAAAATCAATGAATATTGTAAATGCACAAACAGTAATTTCTCCGCATTGCAAGGTGCAATTCTGAAATTTTTTGCTTTTTCCTGCTCCTCTTAGCATTATGAAGAAGATTCAAAGAGAGTGAGATGCCAGCTCCTTTCATTCAGTCAGTAGCTTCAATCATTTCTGGTATATGAATAACATGATGTTTTTCAATGGCAAAAATCAATGAATATTGTAAATGCACAAACAGTAATTTCTCCGCATTGCAAGGTGCAATTCTGAAATTTTTTGCTTTTTCCTGCTCCTCTTAGCATGATAAAGAAGATTCAAAGAGAGTGAGATGCCAGCTCCTTTCATTCAGTCAGTAGCTTCAATCATTTCTGGTATATGAATAACATGATGTTTTTCAATGGCAAAAATCAATGAATATTGTAAATGCACAAACAGTAATTTATCCGCATTGCAAGGTGCAATTCTGAAATTTTTTGCTTTTTCCTGCTCCTCTTAGCATGATAAAGAAGATTGAAAGAGAGTGAGATGCCAGCTCCTTTCATTCAGTCAGTAGCTTCAAACATTTCTGGTATATGAATAACATGATGTTTTTCAATGGCAAAAATCAATGAATATTGTAAATGCACAAACAGTAATTTCTCCGCATTGCAAGGTGCAATTCTGAAATTTTTTGCTTTTTCCTGCTCCTCTTAGCATGATAAAGAAGATTCAAAGAGAGTGAGATGCCAGCTCCTTTCATTCAGTCAGTAGCTTCAATCATTTCTGGACGTTTTTCAATGGCAAAAATCAATGAATATTGTAAATGCACAAACAGTAATTTCTCCGCATTGCAATGTGCAATTCTGAAATTTTTTGCTTTTTCCTGCTCCTCTTAGCATGATAAACAAGATTCAAAGAGAGTGAGATGCCAGCTCCTTTCATTCAGTCAGTAGCTTCAATCATTTCTGGACGTTTTTCAATTGCAAAAATCAATGAATATTGTAAATGCACAAACAGTAATTTCTCCGCATTGCAAGGTGCAATTCTGAAATTTTTTGCTTTTTCCTGCTCCTCTTAGCATGATAAAGAAGATTCAAAGAGAGAGAGATGCCAGCTCCTTTTATTCAGTCAGTAGCTTCAAACATTTCTGGTATATGAATAACATGATGTTTTTCAATGGCAAAAATCAATGAATATTGTAAATGCACAAACAGTAATTTCTCCGCATTGCAAGGTGCAATTCTGAAATTTTTTGCTTTTTCCTGCTCCTCTTAGCATGATAAAGAAGATTCAAAGAGAGTGAGATGCCAGCTCCTTTCATTCAGTCGGTAGCTTCAATCATTTCTGGACGTTTTTCAATTGCAAAAATCAATGAATATTGTAAATCCACAAACAGTATTTTCTCCGCATTGCAAGGTGCAATTCTGAAATTTTTTGCTTTTTCCTGCTCCTGTTAGCATGATAAAGAAGATTCAAAGAGAGTGAGATGCCAGCTCCTTTCATTCAGTCAGTAGCTTCAGTCATTTCTGGTATATGAATAACATGATGTTTTTCAATGGCAAAAATCAATGAATTTTGTAAATGCACAAACAGTAATTTCTCCGCATTGCAAGGTGCAATTCTGAAATTTTTTGCTTTTTCCTGCTCCTCTTAGCATGATAAAGAAGATTCAAAGAGAGTGAGATGCCAGCTCCTTTCATTCAGTCAGTAGCTTCAATCATTTCTGGACGTTTTTCAATGGCAAAAATCAATGAATATTGTAAATGCACAAACAGTAATTTCTCCGCATTGCAAGGTGCAATTCTGAAATTTTTTGCTTTTTCCTGCTCCTCTTAGCATTATGAAGAAGATTCAAAGAGAGTGAGATGCCAGCTCCTTTCATTCAGTCAGTAGCTTCAAACATTTCTGGTATATGAATAACATGATGTTTTTCAATGGCAAAAATCAATGAATATTGTAAATGCACAAACAGTAATTTCTCCGCATTGCAAGGTGCAATTCTGAAATTTTTTGCTTTTTCCTGCTCCTCTTAGCATGATAAAGAAGATTCAAAGAGAGTGAGATGCCAGCTCCTTTCGTTCAGTCAGTAGCTTCAATCATTTCTGGACGTTTTTCAATGGCAAAAATCATTGAATATTGTAAATGCACAAACAGTAATTTCTCCGCATTGCAAGATGCAATTCTGAAATTTTTTACTTTTTCCTGCTCCTCTTAGCATGATAAAGAAGATTCAAAGAGAGTGAGATGCCAGCTCCTTTCATTCAGTCAGTAGCTTCAATCATTTCTGGTATATGAATAACATGATGTTTTTCAATCGCAAAAATCAATGAATATTGTAAATGCACAAACAGTAATTTCTCCGCATTGCAAGGTGCAATTCTGAAATTTTTTGCTTTTTCCTGCTCCTCTTAGCATGATAAAGAAGATTCAAAGAGAGTGAGATGCCAGCTCCTTTCATTCAGTCAGTAGCTTCAATCATTTCTGGACGTTTTTCAATGGCAAAAATCAATGAATATTGTAAATGCACAAACAGTAATTTCTCCGCATTGCAAGGTGCAATTCTGAAATTTTTTACTTTTTCCTGCTCCTCTTAGCATGATAAAGAAGATTCAAAGAGAGTGAGATGCCAGCTCCTTTCATTCAGTCAGTAGCTTCAATCATTTCTGGTATATGAATAACATGATGTTTTTCAATGGCAAAAATCACTGAATTTTGTAAATGCACAAACAGTAATTTCTCCGCATTGCAAGGCGCAATTCTGAAATTTTTTGCTTTTTCCTGCTCCTCTTAGCATGATAAAGAAGATTCAAAGAGAGTGAGATGCCAGCTCCTTTCATTCAGTCAGTAGCTTCAATCATTTCTGGACGTTTTTCAATGGCAAAAATCAATGAATATTGTAAATGCACAAACAGTAATTTCTCCGCATTGCAAGGTGCAATTCTGAAATTTTTTGCTTTTTCCTGCTCCTCTTAGCATGATAAAGAAGATTCAAAGAGAGTGAGATGCCAGCTCCTTTCATTCAGTCAGTAGCTTCAATCATTTCTGGACGTTTTTCAATGGCAAAAATCAATGAATATTGTAAATGCACAAACAGTAATTTCTCCGCATTGCAAGGTGCAATTCTGAAATTTTTTGCTTTTTCCTGCTCCTCTTAGCATGATAAAGAAGATTCAAAGAGAGTGAGGTGCCAGCTCCTTTCATTCAGTCAGTAGCTTCAAACATTTCTGGTATATGAATAACATGTTTTTCAATGGCAAAAATCAATGAATATTGTAAATGCACAAACAGTAATTTCTCCGCATTGCAAGGTGCAATTCTGAAATTTTTTGCTTTTTCCTGCTCCTCTTAGCATGATAAAGAAGATTCAAAGAGAGTGAGATGCCAGCTCCTTTCATTCAGTCAGTAGCTTCAATCATTTCTGGACGTTTTTCAATGGCAAAAATCAATGAATATTGTAAATGCACAAACAGTAATTTCTCCGCATTGCAAGGTGCAATTCTGAAATTTTTTGCTTTTTCCTGCTCCTCTTAGCATGATAAAGAAGATTCAAAGAGAGTGAGATGCCAGCTCCTTTCATTCAGTCAGTAGCTTCAATCATTTCTGGACGTTTTTCAATGGCAAAAATCAATGAATATTGTAAATGCACAAACTGTAATTTCTCCGCATTGCAAGGTGCAATTCTGAAATTTTTTGCTTTTTCCTGCTCCTCTTAGCATGATAAAGAAGATTCAAAGAGAGTGAGATGCCAGCTCCTTTCATTCAGTCAGTAGCTTCAATCATTTCTGGACGTTTTTCAATGGCAAAAATCAATGAATATTGTAAATGCACAAACAGTAATTTCTGTGCATTGCAAGGTGCAATTCTGAAATTTTTTGCTTTTTCCTGCTCCTCTTAGCATGATAAAGAAGATTCAAAGAGAGTGAGATGCCAGCTCCTTTCATTCAGTCAGTAGCTTCAATCATTTCTGGACGTTTTTCAATGGCAAAAATCAATGAATATTGTAAATGCACAAACAGTAATTTCTCCGCATTGCAAGGTGCAATTCTGAAATTTTTTACTTTTTCCTGCTCCTCTTAGCATGATAAAGAAGATTCAAAGAGAGTGAGATGCCAGCTCCTTTCATTCAGTCAGTAGCTTCAATCATTTCTGGTATATGAATAACATGATGTTTTTCAATGGCAAAAATCACTGAATTTTGTAAGTGCACAAACAGTAATTTCTCCGCATTGCAAGGCGCAATTCTGAAATTTTTTGCTTTTTCCTGCTCCTCTTAGCATGATAAAGAAGATTCAAAGAGAGTGAGATGCCAGCTCCTTTCATTCAGTCAGTAGCTTCAATCATTTCTGGACGTTTTTCAATGGCAAAAATCATTGAATATTGTAAATGCACAAACAGTAATTTCTCCGCATTGCAAGATGCAATTCTGAAATTTTTTACTTTTTCCTGCTCCTCTTAGCATGATAAAGAAGATTCAAAGAGAGTGAGATGCCAGCTCCTTTCATTCAGTCAGTAGCTTCAATCATTTCTGGTATATGAATAACATGATGTTTTTCAATCGCAAAAATCAATGAATATTGTAAATGCACAAACAGTAATTTCTCCGCATTGCAAGGTGCAATTCTGAAATTTTTTGCTTTTTCCTGCTCCTCTTAGCATGATAAAGAAGATTCAAAGAGAGTGAGATGCCAGCTCCTTTCATTCAGTCAGTAGCTTCAATCATTTCTGGACGTTTTTCAATGGCAAAAATCAATGAATATTGTAAATGCACAAACAGTAATTTCTCCGCATTGCAAGGTGCAATTCTGAAATTTTTTACTTTTTCCTGCTCCTCTTAGCATGATAAAGAAGATTCAAAGAGAGTGAGATGCCAGCTCCTTTCATTCAGTCAGTAGCTTCAATCATTTCTGGTATATGAATAACATGATGTTTTTCAATGGCAAAAATCACTGAATTTTGTAAATGCACAAACAGTAATTTCTCCGCATTGCAAGGCGCAATTCTGAAATTTTTTGCTTTTTCCTGCTCCTCTTAGCATGATAAAGAAGATTCAAAGAGAGTGAGATGCCAGCTCCTTTCATTCAGTCAGTAGCTTCAATCATTTCTGGACGTTTTTCAATGGCAAAAATCAATGAATGTTGTAAATGCACAAACAGTAATTTCTCCGCATTGCAAGGTGCAATTCTGAAATTTTTTGCTTTTTCCTGCTCCTCTTAGCATGATAAAGAAGATTCAAAGAGAGTGAGATGCCAGCTCCTTTCATTCAGTCAGTAGCTTCAATCATTTCTGGACGTTTTTCAATGGCAAAAATCAATGAATATTGTAAATGCACAAACAGTAATTTCTCCGCATTGCAAGGTGCAATTCTGAAATTTTTTGCTTTTTCCTGCTCCTCTTAGCATGATAAAGAAGATTCAAAGAGAGTGAGATGCCAGCTCCTTTCATTCAGTCAGTAGCTTCAATCATTTCTGGTATATGAATAACATGATGTTTTTCAATGGCAAAAATCAATGAATATTGTAAATGCACAAACAGTAATTTATCCGCATTGCAAGGTGCAATTCTGAAATTTTTTGCTTTTTCCTGCTCCTCTTAGCATGATAAAGAAGATTGAAAGAGAGTGAGATGCCAGCTCCTTTCATTCAGTCAGTAGCTTCAAACATTTCTGGTATATGAATAACATGATGTTTTTCAATGGCAAAAATCAATGAATATTGTAAATGCACAAACAGTAATTTCTCCGCATTGCAAGGTGCAATTCTGAAATTTTTTGCTTTTTCCTGCTCCTCTTAGCATGATAAAGAAGATTCAAAGAGAGTGAGATGCCAGCTCCTTTCATTCAGTCAGTAGCTTCAATCATTTCTGGACGTTTTTCAATGGCAAAAATCAATGAATATTGTAAATGCACAAACAGTAATTTCTCCGCATTGAAGGTGCAATTCTGAAATTTTTTGCTTTTTCCTGCTCCTCTTAGCATGATAAAGAAGATTCAAAGAGAGTGAGATGCCAGCTCCTTTCATTCAGTCAGTAGCTTCAATCATTTCTGGTATATGAATTACATGATGTTTTTCAATGGCAAAAATCAATGAATATTGTAAATGCACAAACAGTAATTTCTCCGCATTGAAGGTGCAATTCTGAAATTTTTTGCTTTTTCCTGCTCCTCTTAGCATGATAAAGAAGATTCAAAGAGAGTGAGATGCCAGCTCCTTTCATTCAGTCAGTAGCTTCAATCATTTCTGGTATATGAATAACATGATGTTTTTCAATGGCAAAAATCAATGAATATTGTAAATGCACAAACAGTAATTTATCCGCATTGCAAGGTGCAATTCTGAAATTTTTTGCTTTTTCCTGCTCCTCTTAGCATGATAAAGAAGATTCAAAGAGAGTGAGATGCCAGCTCCTTTCATTCAGTCAGTAGCTTCAATCATTTCTGGACGTTTTTCAATGGCAAAAATCAATGAATATTGTAAATGCACAAACAGTAATTTCTCCGCATTGCAAGGTGCAATTCTGAAATTTTTTGCTTTTTCCTGCTCCTCTTAGCATGATAAACAAGATTCAAAGAGAGAGAGATGCCAGCTCCTTTTATTCAGTCAGTAGCTTCAAACATTTCTGGTATATGAATAACATGATGTTTTTCAATGGCAAAAATCAATGAATATTGTAAATGCACAAACAGTAATTTCTCCGCATTGCAAGGTGCAATTCTGAAATTTTTTGCTTTTTCCTGCTCCTCTTAGCATGATAAAGAAGATTCAAAGAGAGTGAGATGCCAGCTCCTTTCATTCAGTCGGTAGCTTCAATCATTTCTGGACGTTTTTCAATTGCAAAAATCAATGAATATTGTAAATCCACAAACAGTAATTTCTCCGCATTGCAAGGTGCAATTCTGAAATTTTTTGCTTTTTCCTGCTCCTGTTAGCATGATAAAGAAGATTGAAAGAGAGTGAGATGCCAGCTCATTTCATTCAGTCAGTAGCTTCAGTCATTTCTGGTATATGAATAACATGATGTTTTTCAATGGCAAAAATCAATGAATTTTGTAAATGCACAAACAGTAATTTCTCCGCATTGCAAGGTGCAATTCTGAAATTTTTTGCTTTTTCCTGCTCCTCTTAGCATGATAAAGAAGATTCAAAGAGAGTGAGATGCCAGCTCCTTTCATTCAGTCAGTAGCTTCAATCATTTCTGGACGTTTTTCAATGGCAAAAATCAATGAATATTGTAAATGCACAAACAGTAATTTCTCCGCATTGCAAGGTGCAATTCTGAAATTTTTTGCTTTTTCCTGCTCCTCTTAGCATTATGAAGAAGATTCAAAGAGAGTGAGATGCCAGCTCCTTTCATTCAGTCAGTAGCTTCAATCATTTCTGGTATATGAATAACATGATGTTTTTCAATGGCAAAAATCAATGAATATTGTAAATGCACAAACAGTAATTTCTCCGCATTGCAAGGTGCAATTCTGAAATTTTTTGCTTTTTCCTGCTCCTCTTAGCATGATAAAGAAGATTCAAAGAGAGTGAGATGCCAGCTCCTTTCATTCAGTCAGTAGCTTCAATCATTTCTGGTATATGAATAACATGATGTTTTTCAATGGCAAAAATCAATGAATATTGTAAATGCACAAACAGTAATTTATCCGCATTGCAAGGTGCAATTCTGAAATTTTTTGCTTTTTCCTGCTCCTCTTAGCATGATAAAGAAGATTGAAAGAGAGTGAGATGCCAGCTCCTTTCATTCAGTCAGTAGCTTCAAACATTTCTGGTATATGAATAACATGATGTTTTTCAATGGCAAAAATCAATGAATATTGTAAATGCACAAACAGTAATTTCTCCGCATTGCAAGGTGCAATTCTGAAATTTTTTGCTTTTTCCTGCTCCTCTTAGCATGATAAAGAAGATTCAAAGAGAGTGAGATGCCAGCTCCTTTCATTCAGTCAGTAGCTTCAATCATTTCTGGACGTTTTTCAATGGCAAAAATCAATGAATATTGTAAATGCACAAACAGTAATTTCTCCGCATTGCAAGGTGCAATTCTGAAATTTTTTGCTTTTTCCTGCTCCTCTTAGCATGATAAACAAGATTCAAAGAGAGTGAGATGCCTGCTCCTTTCATTCAGTCAGTAGCTTCAATCATTTCTGGACGTTTTTCAATTGCAAAAATCAATGAATATTGTAAATGCACAAACAGTAATTTCTCCGCATTGCAAGGTGCAATTCTGAAATTTTTTGCTTTTTCCTGCTCCTCTTAGCATGATAAAGAAGATTCAAAGAGAGAGAGATGCCAGCTCCTTTTATTCAGTCAGTAGCTTCAAACATTTCTGGTATATGAATAACATGATGTTTTTCAATGGCAAAAATCAATGAATATTGTAAATGCACAAACAGTAATTTCTCCGCATTGCAAGGTGCAATTCTGAAATTTTTTGCTTTTTCCTGCTCCTCTTAGCATGATAAAGAAGATTCAAAGAGAGTGAGATGCCAGCTCCTTTCATTCAGTCGGTAGCTTCAATCATTTCTGGACGTTTTTCAATTGCAAAAATCAATGAATATTGTAAATCCACAAACAGTAATTTCTCCGCATTGCAAGGTGCAATTCTGAAATTTTTTGCTTTTTCCTGCTCCTGTTAGCATGATAAAGAAGATTCAAAGAGAGTGAGATGCCAGCTCCTTTCATTCAGTCAGTAGCTTCAGTCATTTCTGGTATATGAATAACATGATGTTTTTCAATGGCAAAAATCAATGAATTTTGTAAATGCACAAACAGTAATTTCTCCGCATTGCAAGGTGCAATTCTGAAATTTTTTGCTTTTTCCTGCTCCTCTTAGCATGATAAAGAAGATTCAAAGAGAGTGAGATGCCAGCTCCTTTCATTCAGTCAGTAGCTTCAATCATTTCTGGACGTTTTTCAATGGCAAAAATCAATGAATATTGTAAATGCACAAACAGTAATTTCTCCGCATTGCAAGGTGCAATTCTGAAATTTTTTGCTTTTTCCTGCTCCTCTTAGCATTATGAAGAAGATTCAAAGAGAGTGAGATGCCAGCTCCTTTCATTCAGTCAGTAGCTTCAAACATTTCTGGTATATGAATAACATGATGTTTTTCAATGGCAAAAATCAATGAATATTGTAAATGCACAAACAGTAATTTCTCCGCATTGCAAGGTGCAATTCTGAAATTTTTTGCTTTTTCCTGCTCCTCTTAGCATGATAAAGAAGATTCAAAGAGAGTGAGATGCCAGCTCCTTTCGTTCAGTCAGTAGCTTCAATCATTTCTGGACGTTTTTCAATGGCAAAAATCATTGAATATTGTAAATGCACAAACAGTAATTTCTCCGCATTGCAAGATGCAATTCTGAAATTTTTTACTTTTTCCTGCTCCTCTTAGCATGATAAAGAAGATTCAAAGAGAGTGAGATGCCAGCTCCTTTCATTCAGTCAGTAGCTTCAATCATTTCTGGTATATGAATAACATGATGTTTTTCAATCGCAAAAATCAATGAATATTGTAAATGCACAAACAGTAATTTCTCCGCATTGCAAGGTGCAATTCTGAAATTTTTTGCTTTTTCCTGCTCCTCTTAGCATGATAAAGAAGATTCAAAGAGAGTGAGATGCCAGCTCCTTTCATTCAGTCAGTAGCTTCAATCATTTCTGGACGTTTTTCAATGGCAAAAATCAATGAATATTGTAAATGCACAAACAGTAATTTCTCCGCATTGCAAGGTGCAATTCTGAAATTTTTTGCTTTTTCCTGCTCCTCTTAGCATGATAAACAAGATTCAAAGAGAGTGAGATGCCAGCTCCTTTCATTCAGTCAGTAGCTTCAATCATTTCTGGACGTTTTTCAATTGCAAAAATCAATGAATATTGTAAATGCACAAACAGTAATTTCTCCGCATTGCAAGGTGCAATTCTGAAATTTTTTGCTTTTTCCTGCTCCTCTTAGCATGATAAAGAAGATTCAAAGAGAGAGAGATGCCAGCTCCTTTTATTCAGTCAGTAGCTTCAAACATTTCTGGTATATGAATAACATGATGTTTTTCAATGGCAAAAATCAATGAATATTGTAAATGCACAAACAGTAATTTCTCCGCATTGCAAGGTGCAATTCTGAAATTTTTTGCTTTTTCCTGCTCCTCTTAGCATGATAAAGAAGATTCAAAGAGAGTGAGATGCCAGCTCCTTTCATTCAGTCGGTAGCTTCAATCATTTCTGGACGTTTTTCAATTGCAAAAATCAATGAATATTGTAAATCCACAAACAGTAATTTCTCCGCATTGCAAGGTGCAATTCTGAAATTTTTTGCTTTTTCCTGCTCCTGTTAGCATGATAAAGAAGATTCAAAGAGAGTGAGATGCCAGCTCCTTTCATTCAGTCAGTAGCTTCAGTCATTTCTGGTATATGAATAACATGATGCTTTTCAATGGCAAAAATCAATGAATTTTGTAAATGCACAAACAGTAATTTCTCCGCATTGCAAGGTGCAATTCTGAAATTTTTTGCTTTTTCCTGCTCCTCTTAGCATGATAAAGAAGATTCAAAGAGAGTGAGATGCCAGCTCCTTTCATTCAGTCAGTAGCTTCAATCATTTCTGGACGTTTTTCAATGGCAAAAATCAATGAATATTGTAAATGCACAAACAGTAATTTCTCCGCATTGCAAGGTGCAATTCTGAAATTTTTTGCTTTTTCCTGCTCCTCTTAGCATTATGAAGAAGATTCAAAGAGAGTGAGATGCCAGCTCCTTTCATTCAGTCAGTAGCTTCAAACATTTCTGGTATATGAATAACATGATGTTTTTCAATGGCAAAAATCAATGAATATTGTAAATGCACAAACAGTAATTTCTCCGCATTGCAAGATGCAATTCTGAAATTTTTTGCTTTTTCCTGCTCCTCTTAGCATGATAAAGAAGATTCAAAGAGAGTGAGATGCCAGCTCCTTTCGTTCAGTCAGTAGCTTCAATCATTTCTGGACGTTTTTCAATGGCAAAAATCATTGAATATTGTAAATGCACAAACAGTAATTTCTCCGCATTGCAAGATGCAATTCTGAAATTTTTTACTTTTTCCTGCTCCTCTTAGCATGATAAAGAAGATTCAAAGAGAGTGAGATGCCAGCACCTTTCATTCAGTCAGTAGCTTCAATCATTTCTGGTATATGAATAACATGATGTTTTTCAATCGCAAAAATCAATGAATATTGTAAATGCACAAACAGTAATTTCTCCGCATTGCAAGGTGCAATTCTGAAATTTTTTGCTTTTTCCTGCTCCTCTTAGCATGATAAAGAAGATTCAAAGAGAGTGAGATGCCAGCTCCTTTCATTCAGTCAGTAGCTTCAATCATTTCTGGACGTTTTTCAATGGCAAAAATCAATGAATATTGTAAATGCACAAACAGTAATTTCTCCGCATTGCAAGGTGCAATTCTGAAATTTTTTGCTTTTTCCTGCTCCTCTTAGCATGATAAAGAAGATTCAAAGAGAGTGAGATGCCAGCTCCTTTCATTCAGTCAGTAGCTTCAATCATTTCTGGACGTTTTTCAATGGCAAAAATCAATGAATATTGTAAATGCACAAACTGTAATTTCTCCGCATTGCAAGGTGCAATTCTGAAATTTTTTGCTTTTTCCTGCTCCTCTTAGCATGATAAAGAAGATTCAAAGAGAGTGAGATGCCAGCTCCTTTCATTCAGTCAGTAGCTTCAATCATTTCTGGACGTTTTTCAATGGCAAAAATCAATGAATATTGTAAATGCACAAACAGTAATTTCTGTGCATTGCAAGGTGCAATTCTGAAATTTTTTGCTTTTTCCTGCTCCTCTTAGCATGATAAAGAAGATTCAAAGAGAGTGAGATGCCAGCTCCTTTCATTCAGTCAGTAGCTTCAATCATTTCTGGACGTTTTTCAATGGCAAAAATCAATGAATATTGTAAATGCACAAACAGTAATTTCTCCGCATTGCAAGGTGCAATTCTGAAATTTTTTACTTTTTCCTGCTCCTCTTAGCATGATAAAGAAGATTCAAAGAGAGTGAGATGCCAGCTCCTTTCATTCAGTCAGTAGCTTCAATCATTTCTGGTATATGAATAACATGATGTTTTTCAATGGCAAAAATCACTGAATTTTGTAAATGCACAAACAGTAATTTCTCCGCATTGCAAGGCACAATTCTGAAATTTTTTGCTTTTTCCTGCTCCTCTTAGCATGATAAAGAAGATTCAAAGAGAGTGAGATGCCAGCTCCTTTCATTCAGTCAGTAGCTTCAATCATTTCTGGACGTTTTTCAATGGCAAAAATCAATGAATATTGTAAATGCACAAACAGTAATTTCTCCGCATTGCAAGGTGCAATTCTGAAATTTTTTGCTTTTTCCTGCTCCTCTTAGCATGATAAAGAAGATTCAAAGAGAGTGAGATGCCAGCTCCTTTCATTCAGTCAGTAGCTTCAATCATTTCTGGACGTTTTTCAATGGCAAAAATCAATGAATATTGTAAATGCACAAACAGTAATTTCTCCGCATTGCAAGGTGCAATTCTGAAATTTTTTGCTTTTTCCTGCTCCTCTTAGCATGATAAAGAAGATTCAAAGAGAGTGAGGTGCCAGCTCCTTTCATTCAGTCAGTAGCTTCAAACATTTCTGGTATATGAATAACATGTTTTTCAATGGCAAAAATCAATGAATATTGTAAATGCACAAACAGTAATTTCTCCGCATTGCAAGGTGCAATTCTGAAATTTTTTGCTTTTTCCTGCTCCTCTTAGCATGATAAAGAAGATTCAAAGAGAGTGAGATGCCAGCTCCTTTCATTCAGTCAGTAGCTTCAATCATTTCTGGACGTTTTTCAATGGCAAAAATCAATGAATATTGTAAATGCACAAACAGTAATTTCTCCGCATTGCAAGGTGCAATTCTGAAATTTTTTGCTTTTTCCTGCTCCTCTTAGCATGATAAAGAAGATTCAAAGAGAGTGAGATGCCAGCTCCTTTCATTCAGTCAGTAGCTTCAATCATTTCTGGACGTTTTTCAATGGCAAAAATCAATGAATATTGTAAATGCACAAACTGTAATTTCTCCGCATTGCAAGGTGCAATTCTGAAATTTTTTGCTTTTTCCTGCTCCTCTTAGCATGATAAAGAAGATTCAAAGAGAGTGAGATGCCAGCTCCTTTCATTCAGTCAGTAGCTTCAATCATTTCTGGACGTTTTTCAATGGCAAAAATCAATGAATATTGTAAATGCACAAACAGTAATTTCTGTGCATTGCAAGGTGCAATTCTGAAATTTTTTGCTTTTTCCTGCTCCTCTTAGCATGGTAAAGAAGATTCAAAGAGAGTGAGATGCCAGCTCCTTTCATTCAGTCAGTAGCTTCAAACATTTCTGGTATATGAATAACATGATGTTTTTCAATGACAAAAATCAATGAATATTGTAAATGCACAAACAGTAATTTCTCCGCATTGCAAGGTGCAAGTCTGAAATTTTTTGCTTTTTCCTGCTCCTCTTAGCATGATAAAGAAGATTCAAAGAGAGTGAGATGCCAGCTCCTTTCATTCAGTCAGTAGCTTCAATCATTTCTGGACGTTTTTCAATGGCAAAAATCAATGAATATTGTAAATGCACAAACTGTAATTTCTCCGCATTGCAAGGTGCAATTCTGAAATTTTTTGCTTTTTCCTGCTCCTCTTAGCATGATAAAGAAGATTCAAAGAGAGTGAGATGCCAGCTCCTTTCATTCAGTCAGTAGCTTCAATCATTTCTGGACGTTTTTCAATGGCAAAAATCAATGAATATTGTAAATGCACAAACAGTAATTTCTCCGCATTGCAAGGTGCAATTCTGAAATTTTTTGCTTTTTCCTGCTCCTCTTAGCATGGTAAAGAAGATTCAAAGAGAGTGAGATGCCAGCTCCTTTCATTCAGTCAGTAGCTTCAAACATTTCTGGTATATGAATAACATGATGTTTTTCAATGGCAAAAATCAATGAATATTGTAAATGCACAAACAGTAATTTCTCCGCATTGCAAGGTGCAATTCTGAAATTTTTTGCTTTTTCCTGCTCCTCTTAGCATGATAAAGAAGATTCAAAGAGAGTGAGATGCCAGCTCCTTTCATTCAGTCAGTAGCTTCAATCATTTCTGGACGTTTTTCAAGGGCAAAAATCAATGAATATTGTAAATGCACAAACAGTAATTTCTCCGCATTGCAAGGTGCAATTCTGAAATTTTTTGCTTTTTCCTGCTCCTCTTAGCATGATAAAGAAGATTCAAAGAGAGTGAGATGTCAGCTCCTTTCATTCAGTCAGTAGCTTCAAACATTTCTGGTATATGAATAACGATGTTTTTCAATGGCAAAAATCAATGGATATTGTAAATGCACAAACAGTAATTTCTCCGCATTGCAAGGTGCAATTCTGAAATTTTTTGCTTTTTCCTGCTCCTCTTAGCATGATAAAGAAGATTCAAAGAGAGTGAGATGCCAGCTCCTTTCATTCAGTCAGTAGCTTCAATCATTTCTGGACGTTTTTCAATGGCAAAAATCAATGAATATTGTAAATGCACAAACAGTAATTTCTCCGCATTGCAAGGTGCAATTCTGAAATTTTTTGCTTTTTCCTGCTCCTCTTAGCATGATAAAGAAGATTCAAAGAGAGTGAGATGCCAGCTCCTTTCATTCAGTCAGTAGCTTCAAACATTTCTGGTATATGAATAACATGATGTTTTTCAATGGCAAAAATCAATGAATATTGTAAATGCACAAACAGTAATTTCTCAGCATTGCAAGGTGCAATTCTGAAATTTTTTGCTTTTTCCTGCTCCTCTTAGCATGATAAAGAAGATTCAAAGAGAGTGAGATGCCAGCTCCTTTCGTTCAGTCAGTAGCTTCAATCATTTCTGGACGTTTTTCAATGGCAAAAATCATTGAATATTATAAATGCACAATCAGTAATTTCTCCGCATTGCAAGGTGCAATTCTGAAATTTTTTACTTTTTCCTGCTCCTCTTAGCATGATAAATAAGATTCAAAGAGAGTGAGATGCCAGCTCCTTTCATTCAGTCAGTAGCTTCAATCATTTCTGGTATATGAATAACATGATGTTTTTCAATGGCAAAAATCAATGAATATTGTAAATGCACAAACAGTAATTTCTCCGCATTGCAAGGTGCAATTCTGAAATTTTTTGCTTTTTCCTGCTCCTCGTAGCATGATAAAGAAGATTCAAAGAGAGTGAGATGCCAGCTCCTTTCATTCAGTCAGTAGCTTCAATCATTTCTGGACGTTTTTCAATGGCAAAAATCAATGAATATTGTAAATGCACAAACAGTAATTTCTCCGCATTGCAAGGTGCAATTCTGAAATTTTTTGCTTTTTCCTGCTCCTCGTAGCATGATAAAGAAGATTCAAAGAGAGTGAGATGCCAGCTCCTTTCATTCAGTCAGTAGCTTCAATCATTTCTGGACGTTTTTCAATGGCAAAAATCAATGAATATTGTAAATGCACAAACAGTAATTTCTCCGCATTGCAAGGTGCAATTCTGAAATTTTTTGCTTTTTCCTGCTCCTCTTAGCATGATAAACAAGTTTCAAAGAGAGTGAGATGCCAGCTCCTTTCATTCAGTCAGTAGCTTCAATCATTTCTGGACGTTTTTCAATGGCAAAAATCAATGAATATTGTTAATGCACAAACAGTAATTTCTCCGCATTGCAAGGTGCAATTCTGAAATTTTTTGCTTTTTCCTGCTCCTCTTACAATGATAAAGAAGATTCAAAGAGAGTGAGATGCCAGCTCCTTTCATTCAGTCAGTAGCTTCAAACATTTCTGGTATATGAATAACATGATGTTTTTCAATGGCAAAAATCAATGAATATTGTAAATGCACAAACAGTAATTTATCCGCATTGCAAGGTGCAATTCTGAAATTTTTTGCTTTTTCCTGCTCCTCTTAGCATGATAAAGAAGATTCAAAGAGAGTGAGATGCCAGCTCCTTTTGTTCAGTCAGTAGCTTCAATCATTTCTGGACGTTTTTCAATGGCAAAAATCATTGAATATTATAAATGCACAAACAGTAATTTCTCCGCATTGCAAGGTGCAATTCTGAAATTTTTTACTTTTTCCTGCTCCTCTTAGCATGATAAAGAAGATTCAAAGAGAGTGAGATGCCAGCTCCTTTCATTCAGTCAGTAGCTTCAATCATTTCTGGTATATGAATAACATGATGTTTTTCAATGGCAAAAATCAATGAATATTGTAAATGCACAAACAGTAATTTCTCCGCATTGCAAGGTGCAATTCTGAAATTTTTTGCTTTTTCCTGCTCCTCTTAGCATGGTAAAGAAGATTCAAAGAGAGTGAGATGACAGCTCCTTTCATTCAGTCAGTAGCTTCAATCATTTCTGGACGTTTTTCAATGGCAAAAATCAATGAATATTGTAAATGCACAAACAGTAATTTCTCCGCATTGCAAGGTGCAATTCTGAAATTTTTTGCTTTTTCCTGCTCTTCTTAGCATGATAAACAAGATTCAAAGAGAGTGAGATGCCAGCTCCTTTCATTCAGTCAGTAGCTTCAATCATTTCTGGACGTTTTTCAATGGCAAAAATCAATGAATATTGTAAATGCACAAACAGTAATTTCTCCGCATTGCAAGGTGCAATTCTGAAATTTTTTGCTTTTTCCTGCTCCTCTTAGCATGATAAAGAAGATTCAAAGAGAGTGAGATGCCAGCTCCTTTCATTCAGTCAGTAGCTTCAAACATTTCTGGTATATGAATAACATGATATTTTTCAATGGCAAAAATCAATGAATATTGTAAATGCACAAACAGTAATTTCTCAGCATTGCAAGGTGCAATTCTGAAATTTTTTGCTTTTTCCTGCTCCTCTTAGCATGATAAAGAAGATTCAAAGAGAGTGAGATGCCAGCTCCTTTCATTCAGTCAGTAGCTTCAATCATTTCTGGACGTTTTTCAATTGCAAAAATCAATGAATATTGTAAATGCACAAACAGTAATTTCTCCGCATTGCAAGGTGCAATTCTGAAATTTTTTGCTTTTTCCTGCTCCTCTTAGCATGATAAAGACGATTCAAAGAGAGTGAGATGCCAGCTACTTTCATTCAGTCAGTAGCTTCAATCATTTCTGGTATATGAATAACATGATGTTTTTCAATGGCAAAAATCAATGAATATTGTAAATGCACAAACAGTAATTTCTCCGCATTGCAAGGTGCAATTCTGAAATTTTTTGCTTTTTCCTGCTGCTCTTAGCATGATAAAGAAGATTCAAAGAGATTGAGATGCCAGCTCCTTTCATTCAGTCAGTAGCTTCAATCATTTCTGGTATATGAATAACATGATGTTTTTCAATGGCAAAAATCAATGAATATTGTAAATGCACAAACAGTAATTTATCCGCATTGCAAGGTGCAATTCTGAAATTTTTTGCTTTTTCCTGCTCCTCTTAGCATGATAAAGAAGATTCAAAGAGAGTGAGATGCCAGCTCCTTTCATTCAGTCAGTAGCTTCAAACATTTCTGGTATATGAATAACATGATGTTTTTCAATGGCAAAAATCAATGAATATTGTAAATGCACAAACAGTAATTTCTCCGCATTGCAAGGTGCAATACTGAAATTTTTTACTTTTTCCTGCTCCTCTTAGCATGATAAAGAGGATTCAAAGAGAGTGAGATGCCAGGTCCTTTCATTCAGTCAGTAGCTTCAATCATTTCTGGTATATGAATAACATGATGTTTTTCAATGGCAAAAATCAATGAATATAGTAAATGCACAAACAGTAATTTCTCCGCATTGCAAGGTGCAATTCTGAAATTTTTTGCTTTTTCCTGCTCCTCTTAGCATGATAAAGAAGATTCAAAGAGAGTGAGATGCCAGCTCCTTTTATTCAGTCAGTAGCTTCAATCATTTCTGGACGTTTTTCAATGGCAAAAATCAATGAATATTGTAAATGCACAAACAGTAATTTCTCCGCATTGCAAGGTGCAATTCTGAAATTTTTTGCTTTTTCCTGCTCCTCTTAGCATGATAAACAAGATTCAAAGAGAGTGAGATGCCAGATCCTTTCATTCAGTCAGTAGCTTCAATCATTTCTGGACGTTTTTCAATGGCAAAAATCATTGAATATTGTAAATGCACAAACAGTAATTTCTCCGCATTGCAAGGTGCAATTCTGAAATTTTTTACTTTTTCCTGCTCCTCTTAGCATGATAAAGAAGATTCAAAGAGAGTGAGATGCCAGCTCCTTTCATTCAGTCAGTAGCTTCAATCATTTCTGGTATATGAATAACATGATGTTTTTCAATCGCAAAAATCAATGAATATTGTAAATGCACAAACAGTAATTTCTCCGCATTGCAAGGTGCAATTCTGAAATTTTTTGCTTTTTCCTGCTCCTCTTAGCATGATAAAGAAGATTCAAATAGAGTGCGATGCCAGCTCCTTTCATTCAGTCAGTAGCTTCAATCATTTCTGGACGTTTTTCAATGGCAAAAATCAATGAATTGTAAATGCACAAACAGTAATTTCTCCGCATTGCAAGGTGCAATTCTGAAATTTTTTGCTTTTTCCTGCTCCTCTTAGCATGATAAAGAAGATTCAAAGAGAGTGAGATGCCAGCTCCTTTCATTCAGTCAGTAGCTTCAAACATTTCTGGTATATGAATAACATGATGTTTTTCAATGGCAAAAATCAATGAATATTGTAAATGCACAAACAGTAATTTCTCCGCATTGCAAGGTGCAATACTGAAATTTTTTACTTTTTCCTGCTCCTCTTAGCATGATAAAGAGGATTCAAAGAGAGTGAGATGCCAGGTCCTTTCATTCAGTCAGTAGCTTCAATCATTTCTGGTATATGAATAACATGATGTTTTTCAATGGCAAAAATCAATGAATATAGTAAATGCACAAACAGTAATTTCTCCGCATTGCAAGGTGCAATTCTGAAATTTTTTGCTTTTTCCTGCTCCTCTTAGCATGATAAAGAAGATTCAAAGAGAGTGAGATGCCAGCTCCTTTTATTCAGTCAGTAGCTTCAATCATTTCTGGACGTTTTTCAATGGCAAAAATCAATGAATATTGTAAATGCACAAACAGTAATTTCTCCGCATTGCAAGGTGCAATTCTGAAATTTTTTGCTTTTTCCTGCTCCTCTTAGCATGATAAACAAGATTCAAAGAGAGTGAGATGCCAGATCCTTTCATTCAGTCAGTAGCTTCAATCATTTCTGGACGTTTTTCAATGGCAAAAATCATTGAATATTGTAAATGCACAAACAGTAATTTCTCCGCATTGCAAGGTGCAATTCTGAAATTTTTTACTTTTTCCTGCTCCTCTTAGCATGATAAAGAAGATTCAAAGAGAGTGAGATGCCAGCTCCTTTCATTCAGTCAGTAGCTTCAATCATTTCTGGTATATGAATAACATGATGTTTTTCAATCGCAAAAATCAATGAATATTGTAAATGCACAAACAGTAATTTCTCCGCATTGCAAGGTGCAATTCTGAAATTTTTTGCTTTTTCCTGCTCCTCTTAGCATGATAAAGAAGATTCAAATAGAGTGCGATGCCAGCTCCTTTCATTCAGTCAGTAGCTTCAATCATTTCTGGACGTTTTTCAATGGCAAAAATCAATGAATTGTAAATGCACAAACAGTAATTTCTCCGCATTGCAAGGTGCAATTCTGAAATTTTTTGCTTTTTCCTGCTCCTCTTAGCATGATAAAGAAGATTCAAAGAGAGTGAGATGCCAGCTCCTTTCATTCAGTCAGTAGCTTCAAACATTTCTGGTATATGAATAACATGATGTTTTTCAATGGCAAAAATCAATGAATATTGTAAATGCACAAACAGTAATTTCTCCGCATTGCAAGGTGCAATACTGAAATTTTTTACTTTTTCCTGCTCCTCTTAGCATGATAAAGAGGATTCAAAGAGAGTGAGATGCCAGGTCCTTTCATTCAGTCAGTAGCTTCAATCATTTCTGGTATATGAATAACATGATGTTTTTCAATGGCAAAAATCAATGAATATAGTAAATGCACAAACAGTAATTTCTCCGCATTGCAAGGTGCAATTCTGAAATTTTTTGCTTTTTCCTGCTCCTCTTAGCATGATAAAGAAGATTCAAAGAGAGTGAGATGCCAGCTCCTTTTATTCAGTCAGTAGCTTCAATCATTTCTGGACGTTTTTCAATGGCAAAAATCAATGAATATTGTAAATGCACAAACAGTAATTTCTCCGCATTGCAAGGTGCAATTCTGAAATTTTTTGCTTTTTCCTGCTCCTCTTAGCATGATAAACAAGATTCAAAGAGAGTGAGATGCCAGATCCTTTCATTCAGTCAGTAGCTTCAATCATTTCTGGACGTTTTTCAATGGCAAAAATCATTGAATATTGTAAATGCACAAACAGTAATTTCTCCGCATTGCAAGGTGCAATTCTGAAATTTTTTACTTTTTCCTGCTCCTCTTAGCATGATAAAGAAGATTCAAAGAGAGTGAGATGCCAGCTCCTTTCATTCAGTCAGTAGCTTCAATCATTTCTGGTATATGAATAACATGATGTTTTTCAATCGCAAAAATCAATGAATATTGTAAATGCACAAACAGTAATTTCTCCGCATTGCAAGGTGCAATTCTGAAATTTTTTGCTTTTTCCTGCTCCTCTTAGCATGATAAAGAAGATTCAAAGAGAGTGAGATGCCAGCTCTTTTCATTCAGTCAGTAGCTTCAATCATTTCTGGACGTTTTTCAATGGCAAAAATCAATGAATATTGTAAATGCACAAACAGTAATTTCTCCGCATTGCAAGGTGCATTTCTGAAATTTTTTGCTTTTTCCTGCTCCTCTTAGCATGATAAAGAAGATTCAAAGAGAGTGAGATGCCAGCTCCTTTCCTTCAGTCAGTAGCTTCAATTATTTCTGGTATATGAATAACATGATGTTTTTCAATGGCAAAAATCAATGAATTTTGTAAATGCACAAACAGTAATTTCTCCGCATTGCAAGGCGCAATTCTGAAATTTTTTGCTTTTTCCTGCTCCTCTTAGCATGATAAAGAAGATTCAAAGAGAGTGACATGCCAGCTCCTTTCATTCAGTCAGTAGCTTCAATCATTTCTGGACATTTTTCAATGGCAAAAATCAATGAATATTGTAAATGCACAAACAGTAATTTCTCCGCATTGCAAGGTGCAATTCTGAAATTTTTTGCTTTTTCCTGCTCCTCTTAGCATGATAAAGAAGATTCAAAGAGAGTGAGATGCCAGCTCCTTTCATTCAGTCAGTAGCTTCAATCATTTCTGGATGTTTTTCAATGGCAAAAATCAATGAATATTGTAAATGCACAAACAGTAATTTCTCCGCATTGCAAGGTGCAATTCTGAAATTTTTTGCTTTTTCCTGCTCCTCTTAGCATGATAAAGAAGATTCAAAGAGAGTGAGGTGCCAGCTCCTTTCATTCAGTCAGGAGCTTCAAACATTTCTGGTATATGAATAACATGTTTTTCAATGGCAAAAATCAATGAATATTGTAAATGCACAAACAGTAATTTCTCCGCATTGCAAGGTGCAATTCTGAAATTTTTTGCTTTTTCCTGCTCCTCTTAGCATGATAAAGAAGATTCAAAGAGAGTGAGATGCCAGCTCCTTTCATTCAGTCAGTAGCTTCAATCATTTCTGGACGTTTTTCAATGGCAAAAATCAATGAATATTGTAAATGCACAAACAGTAATTTCTCCGCATTGCAAGGTGCAATTCTGAAATTTTTTGCTTTTTCCTGCTCCTCTTAGCATGATAAAGAAGATTCAAAGAGAGTGAGATGCCAGCTCCTTTCATTCAGTCAGTAGCTTCAATCATTTCTGGACGTTTTTCAATGGCAAAAATCAATGAATATTGTAAATGCACAAACTGTAATTTCTCCGCATTGCAAGGTGCAATTCTGAAATTTTTTGCTTTTTCCTGCTCCTCTTAGCATGATAAAGAAGATTCAAAGAGAGTGAGATGCCAGCTCCTTTCATTCAGTCAGTAGCTTCAATCATTTCTGGACGTTTTTCAATGGCAAAAATCAATGAATATTGTAAATGCACAAACAGTAATTTCTCCGCATTGCAAGGTGCAATTCTGAAATTTTTTGCTTTTTCCTGCTCCTCTTAGCATGATAAAGAAGATTCAAAGAGAGTGAGATGCCAGCTCCTTTCATTCAGTCAGTAGCTTCAATCATTTCTGGACATTTTTCAATGGCAAAAATCAATGAATATTGTAAATGCACAAACAGTAATTTCTCCGCATTGCAAGGTGCAATTCTGAAATTTTTTGCTTTTTCCTGCTCCTCCTAGCATGATAAAGAAGATTCAAAGAGAGTGAGATGCCAGCTCCTTTCATTCAGTCAGTAGCTTCAATCATTTCTGGACATTTTTCAATGGCAAAAATCAATGAATATTGTAAATGCACAAACAGTAATTTCTCCGCATTGCAAGGTGCAATTCTGAAATTTTTTGCTTTTTCCTGCTCCTCTTAGCATGATAAAGAAGATTCAAAGAGAGTGAGATGCCAGCTCCTTTCATTCAGTCAGTAGCTTCAATCATTTCTGGACGTTTTTCAATGGCAAAAATCAATGAATATTGTAAATGCACAAACAGTAATTTCTCCGCATTGCAAGGTGCAATTCTGAAATTTTTTGCTTTTTCCTGCTCCTCTTAGCATGATAAAGAAGATTCAAAGAGAGTGAGGTGCCAGCTCCTTTCATTCAGTCAGGAGCTTCAAACATTTCTGGTATATGAATAACATGTTTTTCAATGGCAAAAATCAATGAATATTGTAAATGCACAAACAGTAATTTCTCCGCATTGCAAGGTGCAATTCTGAAATTTTTTGCTTTTTCCTGCTCCTCTTAGCATGATAAAGAAGATTCAAAGAGAGTGAGATGCCAGCTCCTTTCATTCAGTCAGTAGCTTCAATCATTTCTGGACGTTTTTCAATGGCAAAAATCAATGAATATTGTAAATGCACAAACTGTAATTTCTCCGCATTGCAAGGTGCAATTCTGAAATTTTTTGCTTTTTCCTGCTCCTCTTAGCATGATAAAGAAGATTCAAAGAGAGTGAGATGCCAGCTCCTTTCATTCAGTCAGTAGCTTCAATCATTTCTGGACGTTTTTCAATGGCAAAAATCAATGAATATTGTAAATGCACAAACAGTAATTTCTCCGCATTGCAAGGTGCAATTCTGAAATTTTTTGCTTTTTCCTGCTCCTCTTAGCATGATAAAGAAGATTCAAAGAGAGTGAGATGCCAGCTCCTTTCATTCAGTCAGTAGCTTCAATCATTTCTGGACATTTTTCAATGGCAAAAATCAATGAATATTGTAAATGCACAAACAGTAATTTCTCCGCATTGCAAGGTGCAATTCTGAAATTTTTTGCTTTTTCCTGCTCCTCTTAGCATGATAAAGAAGATTCAAAGAGAGTGAGATGCCAGCTCCTTTCCTTCAGTCAGTAGCTTCAATCATTTCTGGTATATGAATAACATGATGTTTTTCAATGGCAAAAATCAATGAATTTTGTAAATGCACAAACAGTAATTTCTCCGCATTGCAAGGCGCAATTCTGAAATTTTTTGCTTTTTCCTGCTCCTCTTAGCATGATAAAGAAGATTCAAAGAGAGTGAGATGCCAGCTCCTTTCATTCAGTCAGTAGCTTCAATCATTTCTGGACATTTTTCAATGGCAAAAATCAATGAATATTGTAAATGCACAAACAGTAATTTCTCCGCATTGCAAGGTGCAATTCTGAAATTTTTTGCTTTTTCCTGCTCCTCTTAGCATGATAAAGAAGATTCAAAGAGAGTGAGATGCCAGCTCCTTTCATTCAGTCAGTAGCTTCAATCATTTCTGGACGTTTTTCAATGGCAAAAATCAATGAATATTGTAAATGCACAAACAGTAATTTCTCCGCATTGCAAGGTGCAATTCTGAAATTTTTTGCTTTTTCCTGCTCCTCTTAGCATGATAAAGAAGATTGAAAGAGAGTGAGGTGCCAGCTCCTTTCATTCAGTCAGGAGCTTCAAACATTTCTGGTATATGAATAACATGTTTTTCAATGGCAAAAATCAATGAATATTGTAAATGCACAAACAGTAATTTCTCCGCATTGCAAGGTGCAATTCTGAAATTTTTTGTTTTTTCCTGCTCCTCTTAGCATGATAAAGAAGATTCAAAGAGAGTGAGATGCCAGCTCCTTTCATTCAGTCAGTAGCTTCAATCATTTCTGGACGTTTTTCAATGGCAAAAATCAATTAATATTGTAAATGCACAAACAGTAATTTCTCCGCATTGCAAGGTGCAATTCTGAAATTTTTTGCTTTTTCCTGCTCCTCTTAGCATGATAAAGAAGATTCAAAGAGAGTGAGATGCCAGCTCCTTTCATTCAGTCAGTAGCTTCAATCATTTCTGGACGTTTTTCAAAGGCAAAAATCAATGAATATTGTAAATGCACAAACTGTAATTTCTCCGCATTGCAAGGTGCAATTCTGAAATTTTTTGCTTTTTCCTGCTCCTCTTAGCATGATAAAGAAGATTCAAAGAGAGTGAGATGCCAGCTCCTTTCATTCAGTCAGTAGCTTCAATCATTTCTGGACATTTTTCAATGGCAAAAATCAATGAATATTGTAAATGCACAAACAGTAATTTCTCCGCATTGCAAGGTGCAATTCTGAAATTTTTTGCTTTTTCCTGCTCCTCTTAGCATGATAAAGAAGATTCAAAGAGAGTGAGATGCCAGCTCCTTTCATTCAGTCAGTAGCTTCAATCATTTCTGGACATTTTTCAATGGCAAAAATCAATGAATATTGTAAATGCACAAACAGTAATTTCTCCGCATTGCAAGGTGCAATTCTGAAATTTTTTGCTTTTTCCTGCTCCTCTTAGCATGATAAAGAAGATTCAAAGAGAGTGAGATGTCAGCTCCTTTCATTCAGTCAGTAGCTTCAAACATTTCTGGTATATGAATAACATGATGTTTTTCAATGGCAAAAATCAATGAATATTGTAAATGCACAAACAGTAATTTCTCCGCATTGCAAGGTGCAATTCTGAAATTTTTTGCTTTTTCCTGCTCCTCTTAGCATGATAAAGAAGATTCAAAGAGAGTGAGATGCCAGCTCCTTTCATTCAGTCAGTAGCTTCAATCATTTCTGGTATATGAATAACATGATGTTTTTCAATGGCAAAAATCAATGAATTTTGTAAATGCACAAACAGTAATTTCTCAGCATTGCAAGGTGCAATTCTGAAATTTTTTGCTTTTTCCTGCTGCTCTTAGCATGATAAAGAAGATTCAAAGAGAGTGAGATGCCAGCTCCTTTCATTGTCAGTAGCTTCAATCATTTCTGGACGTTTTTCAATGGCAAAAATCAATGAATATTGTAAATGCACAAACAGTAATTTCTCCGCATCGCAAGGTGCAATTCTGAAATTTTTTGCTTTTTCCTGCTCCTCTTAGCATGATAAAGAAGATTCAAAGAGAGTGAGATGCCAGCTCCTTTCATTCAGTCAGTAGCTTCAATCATTTCTGGACGTTTTTCAATGGCAAAAATCAATGAATATTGTAAATGCACAAACAGTAATTTCTCCGCATTGCAAGGTGCAATTCTGAAATTTTTTGCTTTTTCCTGCTCCTCTTAGCATGATAAAGAAGATTCAAAGAGAGTGAGATGCCAGCTCCTTTCATTCAGTCAGTAGCTTCAATCATTTCTGGTATATGAATAACATGATGTTTTTCAATGGCAAAAATCAATGAATATTGTAAATGCACAAACAGTAATTTCTCCGCATTGCAAGGTGCAATTCTGAAATTTTTTGCTTTTTCCTGCTCCTCTTAGCATGATAAAGAAGATTCAAAGAGAGTGAGATGCCAGCTCCTTTCATTCAGTCAGTAGCTTCAATCATTTCTGGTATATGAATAACATGATGTTTTTCAATGGCAAAAATCAATGAATTTTGTAAATGCACAAACAGTAATTTCTCAGCATTGCAAGGTGCAATTCTGAAATTTTTTGCTTTTTCCTGCTCCTCTTAGCATGATAAAGAAGATTCAAAGAGAGTGAGATGCCAGCTCCTTTCATTGTCAGTAGCTTCAATCATTTCTGGACGTTTTTCAATGGCAAAAATCAATGAATATTGTAAATGCACAAACAGTAATTTCTCCGCATTGCAAGGTGCAATTCTGAAATTTTTTGCTTTTTCCTGCTCCTCTTAGCATTATGAAGAAGATTCAAAGAGAGTGAGATACCAGCTCCTTTCATTCAGTCAGTAGCTTCAAACATTTCTGGTATATGAATAACATGATGTTTTTCAATGGCAAAAATCAATGAATATTGTAAATGCACAAACAGTAATTTCTCCGCATTGCAAGGTGCAATTCTGAAATTTTTTGCTTTTTCCTGCTCCTCTTAGCATGATAAAGAAGATTCAAAGAGAGTGAGATGCCAGCTCCTTTCGTTCAGTCAGTAGCTTCAATCATTTCTGGACGTTTTTCAATGGCAAAAATCATTGAATATTGTAAATGCACAAACAGTAATTTCTCCGCATTGCAAGGTGCAATTCTGAAATTTTTTACTTTTTCCTGCTCCTCTTAGCATGATAAAGAAGATTCAAAGAGAGTGAGATGCCAGCTCCTTTCATTCAGTCAGTAGCTTCAATCATTTCTGGACGTTTTTCAATTGCAAAAATCAATGAATATTGTAAATGCACAAACAGTAATTTCTCCGCATTGCAAGGTGCAATTCTGAAATTTTTTGCTTTTTCCTGCTCCTCTTAGCATGATAAAGAAGATTCAAAGAGAGTGAGATGCCAGCTCCTTTCATTCAGTCAGTAGCTTCAATCATTTCTGGACGTTTTTCAATGGCAAAAATCAATGAATATTGTAAATGCACAAACAGTAATTTCTCCGCATTGCAAGGTGCAATTCTGAAATTTTTTGCTTTTTCCTGCTCCTTTTAGCATGATAAACAAGATTCAAAGAGAGTGAGATGCCAGCTCCTTTCATTCAGTCAGTAGCTTCAATCATTTATGGACGTTTTTCAATTGCAAAAATCATTGAATATTGTAAATGCACAAACAGTAATTTCTCCGCATTGCAAGGTGCAATTCTGAAATTTTTTACTTTTTCCTGCTCCTCTTAGCATGATAAAGAAGATTCAAAGAGAGTGAGATGCCAGCTCCTTTCATTCAGTCAGTAGCTTCAATCATTTCTGGTATATGAATAACATGATGTTTTTCAATCGCAAAAATCAATGAATATTGTAAATGCACAAACAGTAATTTCTCCGCATTGCAAGGTGCAATTCTGAAATTTTTTGCTTTTTCCTGCTTCTCTTAGCATGATAAAGAAGATTCAAAGAGAGTGAGATGCCAGCTCCTTTCATTCAGTCAGTAGCTTCAATCATTTCCGGACGTTTTTCAATGGCAAAAATCAATGAATATTGTAAATGCACAAACAGTAATTTCTCCACATTGCAAGGTGCAATTCTGAAATTTTTTGCTTTTTCCTGCTCCTCTTAGCATGATAAAGAAGATTCAAAGAGAGTGAGATGCCAGCTCCTTTCCTTCAGTCAGTAGCTTCAATCGTTTCTGGTATATGAATAACATGATGTTTTTCAATGGCAAAAATCAATGAATTTTGTAAATGCACAAACAGTAATTTCTCCGCATTGCAAGGCGCAATTCTGAAATTTTTTGCTTTTTCCTGCTCCTCTTAGCATGATAAAGAAGATTCAAAGAGAGTGAGATGCTAGCTCCTTTCATTCAGTCAGTAGCTTCAATCATTTCTGGACGTTTTTCAAAGGCAAAAATCAATGAATATTGTAAATGCACAAACTGTAATTTCTCCGCATTGCAAGGTGCAATTCTGAAATTTTTTGCTTTTTCCTGCTCCTCTTAGCATGATAAAGAAGATTCAAAGAGAGTGAGATGCCAGCTCCTTTCATTCAGTCAGTAGCTTCAATCATTTCTGGACATTTTTCAATGGCAAAAATCAATGAATATTGTAAATGCACAAACAGTAATTTCTCCGCATTGCAAGGTGCAATTCTGAAATTTTTTGCTTTTTCCTGCTCCTCTTAGCATGATAAAGAAGATTCAAAGAGAGTGAGATGCCAGCTCCTTTCATTCAGTCAGTAGCTTCAATCATTTCTGGACATTTTTCAATGGCAAAAATCAATGAATATTGTAAATGCACAAACAGTAATTTCTCCGCATTGCAAGGTGCAATTCTGAAATTTTTTGCTTTTTCCTGCTCCTCTTAGCATGATAAAGAAGATTCAAAGAGAGTGAGATGTCAGCTCCTTTCATTCAGTCAGTAGCTTCAAACATTTCTGGTATATGAATAACATGATGTTTTTCAATGGCAAAAATCAATGAATATTGTAAATGCACAAACAGTAATTTCTCCGCATTGCAAGGTGCAATTCTGAAATTTTTTGCTTTTTCCTGCTCCTCTTAGCATGATAAAGAAGATTCAAAGAGAGTGAGATGCCAGCTCCTTTCATTCAGTCAGTAGCTTCAATCATTTCTGGTATATGAATAACATGATGTTTTTCAATGGCAAAAATCAATGAATTTTGTAAATGCACAAACAGTAATTTCTCAGCATTGCAAGGTGCAATTCTGAAATTTTTTGCTTTTTCCTGCTGCTCTTAGCATGATAAAGAAGATTCAAAGAGAGTGAGATGCCAGCTCCTTTCATTGTCAGTAGCTTCAATCATTTCTGGACGTTTTTCAATGGCAAAAATCAATGAATATTGTAAATGCACAAACAGTAATTTCTCCGCATCGCAAGGTGCAATTCTGAAATTTTTTGCTTTTTCCTGCTCCTCTTAGCATGATAAAGAAGATTCAAAGAGAGTGAGATGCCAGCTCCTTTCATTCAGTCAGTAGCTTCAATCATTTCTGGACGTTTTTCAATGGCAAAAATCAATGAATATTGTAAATGCACAAACAGTAATTTCTCCGCATTGCAAGGTGCAATTCTGAAATTTTTTGCTTTTTCCTGCTCCTCTTAGCATGATAAAGAAGATTCAAAGAGAGTGAGATGCCAGCTCCTTTCATTCAGTCAGTAGCTTCAATCATTTCTGGACGTTTTTCAATGGCAAAAATCAATGAATATTGTAAATGCACAAACAGTAATTTCTCCGCATTGCAAGGTGCAATTCTGAAATTTTTTGCTTTTTCCTGCTCCTCTTAGCATGATAAAGAAGATTCAAAGAGAGTGAGATGTCAGCTCCTTTCATTCAGTCAGTAGCTTCAAACATTTCTGGTATATGAATAACATGATGTTTTTCAATGGCAAAAATCAATGAATATTGTAAATGCACAAACAGTAATTTCTCCGCATTGCAAGGTGCAATTCTGAAATTTTTTGCTTTTTCCTGCTCCTCTTAGCATGATAAAGAAGATTCAAAGAGAGTGAGATGCCAGCTCCTTTCATTCAGTCAGTAGCTTCAATCATTTCTGGTATATGAATAACATGATGTTTTTCAATGGCAAAAATCAATGAATTTTGTAAATGCACAAACAGTAATTTCTCAGCATTGCAAGGTGCAATTCTGAAATTTTTTGCTTTTTCCTGCTCCTCTTAGCATGATAAAGAAGATTCAAAGAGAGTGAGATGCCAGCTCCTTTCATTGTCAGTAGCTTCAATCATTTCTGGACGTTTTTCAATGGCAAAAATCAATGAATATTGTAAATGCACAAACAGTAATTTCTCCGCATTGCAAGGTGCAATTCTGAAATTTTTTGCTTTTTCCTGCTCCTCTTAGCATTATGAAGAAGATTCAAAGAGAGTGAGATACCAGCTCCTTTCATTCAGTCAGTAGCTTCAAACATTTCTGGTATATGAATAACATGATGTTTTTCAATGGCAAAAATCAATGAATATTGTAAATGCACAAACAGTAATTTCTCCGCATTGCAAGGTGCAATTCTGAAATTTTTTGCTTTTTCCTGCTCCTCTTAGCATGATAAAGAAGATTCAAAGAGAGTGAGATGCCAGCTCCTTTCGTTCAGTCAGTAGCTTCAATCATTTCTGGACGTTTTTCAATGGCAAAAATCATTGAATATTGTAAATGCACAAACAGTAATTTCTCCGCATTGCAAGGTGCAATTCTGAAATTTTTTACTTTTTCCTGCTCCTCTTAGCATGATAAAGAAGATTCAAAGAGAGTGAGATGCCAGCTCCTTTCATTCAGTCAGTAGCTTCAATCATTTCTGGACGTTTTTCAATTGCAAAAATCAATGAATATTGTAAATGCACAAACAGTAATTTCTCCGCATTGCAAGGTGCAATTCTGAAATTTTTTGCTTTTTCCTGCTCCTCTTAGCATGATAAAGAAGATTCAAAGAGAGTGAGATGCCAGCTCCTTTCATTCAGTCAGTAGCTTCAATCATTTCTGGACGTTTTTCAATGGCAAAAATCAATGAATATTGTAAATGCACAAACAGTAATTTCTCCGCATTGCAAGGTGCAATTCTGAAATTTTTTGCTTTTTCCTGCTCCTTTTAGCATGATAAACAAGATTCAAAGAGAGTGAGATGCCAGCTCCTTTCATTCAGTCAGTAGCTTCAATCATTTATGGACGTTTTTCAATTGCAAAAATCATTGAATATTGTAAATGCACAAACAGTAATTTCTCCGCATTGCAAGGTGCAATTCTGAAATTTTTTACTTTTTCCTGCTCCTCTTAGCATGATAAAGAAGATTCAAAGAGAGTGAGATGCCAGCTCCTTTCATTCAGTCAGTAGCTTCAATCATTTCTGGTATATGAATAACATGATGTTTTTCAATCGCAAAAATCAATGAATATTGTAAATGCACAAACAGTAATTTCTCCGCATTGCAAGGTGCAATTCTGAAATTTTTTGCTTTTTCCTGCTTCTCTTAGCATGATAAAGAAGATTCAAAGAGAGTGAGATGCCAGCTCCTTTCATTCAGTCAGTAGCTTCAATCATTTCCGGACGTTTTTCAATGGCAAAAATCAATGAATATTGTAAATGCACAAACAGTAATTTCTCCACATTGCAAGGTGCAATTCTGAAATTTTTTGCTTTTTCCTGCTCCTCTTAGCATGATAAAGAAGATTCAAAGAGAGTGAGATGCCAGCTCCTTTCCTTCAGTCAGTAGCTTCAATCGTTTCTGGTATATGAATAACATGATGTTTTTCAATGGCAAAAATCAATGAATTTTGTAAATGCACAAACAGTAATTTCTCCGCATTGCAAGGCGCAATTCTGAAATTTTTTGCTTTTTCCTGCTCCTCTTAGCATGATAAAGAAGATTCAAAGAGAGTGAGATGCTAGCTCCTTTCATTCAGTCAGTAGCTTCAATCATTTCTGGACATTTTTCAATGGCAAAAATCAATGAATATTGTAAATGCACAAACAGTAATTTCTCCGCATTGCAAGGTGCAATTCTGAAATTTTTTGCTTTTTCCTGCTCCTCTTAGCATGATAAAGAAGATTCAAAGAGAGTGAGATGCCAGCTCCTTTCATTCAGTCAGTAGCTTCAATCATTTCTGGACGTTTTTCAATGGCAAAAATCAATGAATATTGTAAATGCACAAACAGTAATTTCTCCGCATTGCAAGGTGCAATTCTGAAATTTTTTGCTTTTTCCTGCTCCTCTTAGCATGATAAACAAGATTCAAAGAGAGTGAGGTGCCAGCTCCTTTCATTCAGTCAGGAGCTTCAAACATTTCTGGTATATGAATAACATGTTTTTCAATGGCAAAAATCAATGAATATTGTAAATGCACAAACAGTAATTTCTCCGCATTGCAAGGTGCAATTCTGAAATTTTTTGCTTTTTCCTGCTCCTCTTAGCATGATAAAGAAGATTCAAAGAGAGTGAGATGCCAGCTCCTTTCATTCAGTCAGTAGCTTCAATCATTTCTGGACATTTTTCAATGGCAAAAATCAATGAATATTGTAAATGCACAAACAGTAATTTCTCCGCATTGCAAGTTGCAATTCTGAAATTTTTTGCTTTTTCCTGCTCCTCTTAGCATGATAAAGAAGATTCAAAGAGAGTGAGATGCCAGCTCCTTTCATTCAGTCAGTAGCTTCAATCATTTCTGGACGTTTTTCAATGGCAAAAATCAATGAATATTGTAAATGCACAAACTGTAATTTCTCCGCATTGCAAGGTGCAATTCTGAAATTTTTTGCTTTTTCCTGCTCCTCTTAGCATGATAAAGAAGATTCAAAGAGAGTGAGATGCCAGCTCCTTTCATTCAGTCAGTAGCTTCAATCATTTCTGGACGTTTTTCAATGGCAAAAATCAATGAATATTGTAAATGCACAAACAGTAATTTCTCCGCATTGCAAGGTGCAATTCTGAAATTTTTTGCTTTTTCCTGCTCCTCTTAGCATGATAAAGAAGATTCAAAGAGAGTGAGATGCCAGCTCCTTTCATTCAGTCAGTAGCTTCAATCATTTCTGGACGTTTTTCAATGGCAAAAATCAATGAATATTGTAAATGCACAAACAGTAATTTCTCCGCATTGCAAGGTGCAATTCTGAAATTTTTTGCTTTTTCCTGCTCCTCTTAGCATGATAAAGAAGATTCAAAGAGACTGAGATGTCAGCTCCTTTCATTCAGTCAGTAGCTTCAAACATTTCTGGTATATGAATAACATGATGTTTTTCAATGGCAAAAATCAATGAATATTGTAAATGCACAAACAGTAATTTCTCCGCATTGCAAGGTGCAATTCTGAAATTTTTTGCTTTTTCCTGCTCCTCTTATCATGATAAAGAAGATTCAAAGAGAGTGAGATGCCAGCTCCTTTCATTGTCAGTAGCTTCAATCATTTCTGGACGTTTTTCAATGGCAAAAATCAATGAATATTGTAAATGCACAAACAGTAATTTCTCCGCATTGCAAGGTGCAATTCTGAAATTTTTTGCTTTTTCCTGCTCCTCTTAGCATTATGAAGAAGATTCAAAGAGAGTGAGATACCAGCTCCTTTCATTCAGTCAGTAGCTTCAAACATTTCTGGTATATGAATAACATGATGTTTTTCAATGGCAAAAATCAATGAATATTGTAAATGCACAAACAGTAATTTCTCCGCATTGCAAGGTGCAATTCTGAAATTTTTTGCTTTTTCCTGCTCCTCTTAGCATGATAAAGAAGATTCAAAGAGAGTGAGATGCCAGCTCCTTTCGTTCAGTCAGTAGCTTCAATCATTTCTGGACGTTTTTCAATGGCAAAAATAATTGAATATTGTAAATGCACAAACAGTAATTTCTCCGCATTGCAAGGTGCAATTCTGAAATTTTTTACTTTTTCCTGCTCCTCTTAGCATGATAAAGTAGATTCAAAGAGAGTGAGATGCCAGCTCCTTTCATTCAGTCAGTAGCTTCAATCATTTCTGGTATATGAATAACATGATGTTTTTCAATCGCAAAAATCAATGAATATTGTAAATGCACAAACAGTAATTTCTCCGCATTGCAAGGTGCAATTCTGAAATTTTTTGCTTTTTCCTGCTCCTCTTAGCATGATAAAGAAGATTCAAAGAGAGTGAGATGCCAGCTCCTTTCATTCAGTCAGTAGCTTCAATCATTTCTGGACGTTTTTCAATGGCAAAAATCAATGAATATTGTAAATGCACAAACAGTAATTTCTCCGCATTGCAAGGTGCAATTCTGAAATTTTTTGCTTTTTCCTGCTCCTCTTAGCATGATAAAGAAGATTCAAAGAGAGTGAGATGCCAGCTCCTTTCCTTCAGTCAGTAGCTTCAATCATTTCTGGCATATGAATAACATGATGTTTTTCAATGGCAAAAATCAATGAATTTTGTAAATGCACAAACAGTAATTTCTCCGCATTGCAAGGCGCAATTCTGAAATTTTTTGCTTTTTCCTGTTCCTCTTAGCATGATAAAGAAGATTCAAAGAGAGTGAGATGCCAGCTCCTTTCATTCAGTCAGTAGCTTCAATCATTTCTGAACATTTTTCAATGGCAAAAATCAATGAATATTGTAAATGCACAAACAGTAATTTCTCCGCATTGCAAGGTGCAATTCTGAAATTTTTTGCTTTTTCCTGCTCCTCTTAGCATGATAAAGAAGATTCAAAGAGAGTGAGATGACAGCTCCTTTCATTCAGTCAGTAGCTTCAATCATTTCTGGACGTTTTTCAATGGCAAAAATCAATGAATATTGTAAATGCACAAACAGTAATTTCTCCGCATTGCAAGGTGCAATTCTGAAATTTTTTGCTTTTTCCTGCTCCTCTTAGCATGATAAAGAAGATTCAAAGAGAGTGAGGTGCCAGCTCCTTTCATTCAGTCAGGAGCTTCAAACATTTCTGGTATATGAATAACATGTTTTTCAATGGCAAAAATCAATGAATATTGTAAATGCACAAACAGTAATTTCTCCGCATTGCAAGGTGCAATTCTGAAATTTTTTGCTTTTTCCTGCTCCTCTTAGCATGATAAAGAAGATTCAAAGAGAGTGAGATGCCAGCTCCTTTCATTCAGTCAGTAGCTTCAATCATTTCTGGACGTTTTTCAATGGCAAAAATCAATGAATATTGTAAATGCACAAACAGTAATTTCTCCGCATTGCAAGATGCAATTCTGAAATTTTTTGCTTTTTCCTGCTCCTCTTAGCATGATAAAGAAGATTCAAAGAGAGTGAGATGCCAGCTCCTTTCATTCAGTCAGTAGCTTCAATCATTTCTGGACGTTTTTCAATGGCAAAAATCAATGAATATTGTAAATGCACAAACAGTAATTTCTCCGCATTGCAAGGTGCAATTCTGAAATTTTTTGCTTTTTCCTGCTCCTCTTAGCATGATAAAGAAGATTCAAAGAGAGTGAGATGCCAGCTCCTTTCCTTCAGTCAGTAGCTTCAATCATTTCTGGCATATGAATAACATGATGTTTTTCAATGGCAAAAATCAATGAATTTTGTAAATGCACAAACAGTAATTTCTCCGCATTGCAAGGCGCAATTCTGAAATTTTTTGCTTTTTCCTGCTCCTCTTAGCATGATAAAGAAGATTCAAAGAGAGTGAGATGCCAGCTCCTTTCATTCAGTCAGTAGCTTCAATCATTTCTGGACGTTTTTCAATGGCAAAAATCAATGAATATTGTAAATGTACAAACAGTAATTTCTCCGCATTGCAAGGTGCAATTCTGAAATTTTTTGCTTTTTCCTGCTCCTCTTAGCATGATAAAGAAGATTCAAAGAGAGTGAGGTGCCAGCTCCTTTCATTCAGTCAGGAGCTTCAAACATTTCTGGTATATGAATAACATGTTTTTCAATGGCAAAAATCAATGAATATTGTAAATGCACAAACAGTAATTTCTCCGCATTGCAAGGTGCAATTCTGAAATTTTTTGCTTTTTCCTGCTCCTCTTAGCATGATAAAGAAGATTCAAAGAGAGTGAGATGCCAGCTCCTTTCATTCAGTCAGTAGCTTCAATCATTTCTGGACGTTTTTCAATGGCAAAAATCAATGAATATTGTAAATGCACAAACAGTAATTTCTCCGCATTGCAAGGTGCAATTCTGAAATTTTTTGCTTTTTCCTGCTCCTCTTAGCATGATAAAGAAGATTCAAAGAGAGTGAGATGCCAGCTCCTTTCCTTCAGTCAGTAGCTTCAATCATTTCTGGCATATGAATAACATGATGTTTTTCAATGGCAAAAATCAATGAATTTTGTAAATGCACAAACAGTAATTTCTCCGCATTGCAAGGCGCAATTCTGAAATTTTTTGCTTTTTCCTGCTCCTCTTAGCATGATAAAGAAGATTCAAAGAGAGTGAGATGCCAGCTCCTTTCATTCAGTCAGTAGCTTCAATCATTTCTGGACGTTTTTCAATGGCAAAAATCAATGAATATTGTAAATGCACAAACAGTAATTTCTCCGCATTGCAAGGTGCAATTCTGAAATTTTTTGCTTTTTCCTGCTCCTCTTAGCATGATAAAGAAGATTCAAAGAGAGTGAGGTGCCAGCTCCTTTCATTCAGTCAGGAGCTTCAAACATTTCTGGTATATGAATAACATGTTTTTCAATGGCAAAAATCAATGAATATTGTAAATGCACAAACAGTAATTTCTCCGCATTGCAAGGTGCAATTCTGAAATTTTTTGCTTTTTCCTGCTCCTCTTAGCATGATAAAGAAGATTCAAAGAGAGTGAGATGCCAGCTCCTTTCATTCAGTCAGTAGCTTCAAACATTTCTGGTATATGAATAACATGATGTTTTTCAATGGCAAAAATCAATGAATATTGTAAATGCACAAACAGTAATTTCTCCGCATTGCAAGGTGCAATTCTGAAATTTTTTGCTTTTTCCTGCTCCTCTTAGCATGATAAAGAAGATTCAAAGAGAGTGAGATGCCAGCTCCTTTCGTTCAGTCAGTAGCTTCAATCATTTCTGGTATATGAATAACATGATGTTTTTCAATGGCAAAAATCAATGAATATTGTAAATGCACAAACAGTAATTTCTCCGCATTGCAAGGTGCAATTCTGAAATTTTTTGCTTTTTCCTGCTCCTCTTAGCATGATAAAGAAGATTCAAAGAGAGTGAGATGCCAGCTCCTTTCATTCAGTCAGTAGCTTCAATCATTTCTGGACGTTTTTCAATGGCAAAAATCAATGAATATTGTAAATGCACAAACAGTAATTTCTCCGCATTGCAAGGTGCAATTCTGAAATTTTTTGCTTTTTCCTGCTCCTCTTAGCATGATAAACAAGATTCAAAGAGAGTGAGATGCCAGCTCCTTTCATTCAGTCAGTAGCTTCAATCATTTCTGGACGTTTTTCAATGGCAAAAATCATTGAATATTGTAAATGCACAATCAGTAATTTCTCCGCATTGCAAGGTGCAATTCTGAAATTTTTTACTTTTTCCTGCTCCTCTTAGCATGATAAAGAAGATTCAAAGAGAGTGAGATGCCAGCTCCTTTCATTCAGTCAGTAGCTTCAATCATTTCTGGTATATGAATAACATGATGTTTTTCAATCGCAAAAATCAATGAATATTGTAAATGCACAAAGAGTAATTTCTCCGCATTGCAAGGTGCAATTCTGAAATTTTTTGCTTTTTCCTGCTCCTCTTACATGATAAAGAAGATTCAAAGAGAGTGAGATGCCAGCTCCTTTCATTCAGTCAGTAGCTTCAATCATTTCTGGACGTTTTTCAATGGCAAAAATCAATGAATATTGTAAATGCACAAACAGTAATTTCTCCGCATTGCAAGGTGCAATTCTGAAATTTTTTGCTTTTTCCTGCTCCTCTTAGCATGATAAAGAAGATTCAAAGAGAGTGAGATGCCAGATCCTTTCCTTCAGTCAGTAGCTTCAATCATTTCTGGTATATGAATAACATGATGTTTTTCAATGGCAAAAATCAATGAATTTTGTAAATGCACAAACAGTAATTTCTCCGCATTGCAAGGCGCAATTCTGAAATTTTTTGCTTTTTCCTGCTCCTCTTAGCATGATAAAGAAGATTCAAAGAGAGTGAGATGCCAGCTCCTTTCATTCAGTCAGTAGCTTCAATCATTTCTGGACATTTTTCAATGGCAAAAATCAATGAATATTGTAAATGCACAAACAGTAATTTCTCCGCATTGCAAGGTGCAATTCTGAAATTTTTTGCTTTTTCCTGCTCCTCTTAGCATGATAAAGAAGATTCAAAGAGAGTGAGATGCCAGCTCCTTTCATTCAGTCAGTAGCTTCAATCATTTCTGGACGTTTTTCAATGGCAAAAATCAATGAATATTGTAAATGCACAAACAGTAATTTCTCCGCATTGCAAGGTGCAATTCTGAAATTTTTTGCTTTTTCCTGCTCCTCTTAGCATGATAAAGAAGATTCAAAGAGAGTGAGATGCCAGCTCCTTTCATTCAGTCAGTAGCTTCAATCATTTCTGGACGTTTTTCAATGGCAAAAATCAATGAATATTGTAAATGCACAAACAGTAATTTCTCCGCATTGCAAGGTGCAATTCTGAAATTTTTTGCTTTTTCCTGCTCCTCTTAGCATGATAAAGAAGATTCAAAGAGAGTGAGATGCCAGCTCCTTTCATTCAGTCAGTAGCTTCAATCATTTCTGGACGTTTTTCAATGGCAAAAATCAATGAATATTGTAAATGCACAAACAGTAATTTCTCCGCATTGCAATGTGCAATTCTGAAATTTTTTGCTTTTTCCTGCTCCTCTTAGCATGATAAAGAAGATTCAAAGAGAGTGAGATGCCAGCTCCTTTCATTCAGTCAGTAGCTTCAATCATTTCTGGACGTTTTTCAATGGCAAAAATCAATGAATATTGTAAATGCACAAACAGTAATTTCTCCGCATTGCAAGATGCAATTCTGAAATTTTTTGCTTTTTCCTGCTCCTCTTAGCATGATAAAGAAGATTCAAAGAGAGTGAGATGCCAGCTCCTTTCATTCAGTCAGTAGCTTCAATCATTTCTGGACGTTTTTCAATGGCAAAAATCAATGAATATTGTAAATGCACAAACAGTAATTTCTCCGCATTGCAAGGTGCAATTCTGAAATTTTTTGCTTTTTCCTGCTCCTCTTAGCATGATAAAGAAGATTCAAAGAGAGTGAGATGCCAGCTCCTTTCCTTCAGTCAGTAGCTTCAATCATTTCTGGCATATGAATAACATGATGTTTTTCAATGGCAAAAATCAATGAATTTTGTAAATGCACAAACAGTAATTTCTCCGCATTGCAAGGCGCAATTCTGAAATTTTTTGCTTTTTCCTGCTCCTCTTAGCATGATAAAGAAGATTCAAAGAGAGTGAGATGCCAGCTCCTTTCATTCAGTCAGTAGCTTCAATCATTTCTGGACGTTTTTCAATGGCAAAAATCAATGAATATTGTAAATGTACAAACAGTAATTTCTCCGCATTGCAAGGTGCAATTCTGAAATTTTTTGCTTTTTCCTGCTCCTCTTAGCATGATAAAGAAGATTCAAAGAGAGTGAGGTGCCAGCTCCTTTCATTCAGTCAGGAGCTTCAAACATTTCTGGTATATGAATAACATGTTTTTCAATGGCAAAAATCAATGAATATTGTAAATGCACAAACAGTAATTTCTCCGCATTGCAAGGTGCAATTCTGAAATTTTTTGCTTTTTCCTGCTCCTCTTAGCATGATAAAGAAGATTCAAAGAGAGTGAGATGCCAGCTCCTTTCATTCAGTCAGTAGCTTCAATCATTTCTGGACGTTTTTCAATGGCAAAAATCAATGAATATTGTAAATGCACAAACAGTAATTTCTCCGCATTGCAAGGTGCAATTCTGAAATTTTTTGCTTTTTCCTGCTCCTCTTAGCATGATAAAGAAGATTCAAAGAGAGTGAGATGCCAGCTCCTTTCCTTCAGTCAGTAGCTTCAATCATTTCTGGCATATGAATAACATGATGTTTTTCAATGGCAAAAATCAATGAATTTTGTAAATGCACAAACAGTAATTTCTCCGCATTGCAAGGCGCAATTCTGAAATTTTTTGCTTTTTCCTGCTCCTCTTAGCATGATAAAGAAGATTCAAAGAGAGTGAGATGCCAGCTCCTTTCATTCAGTCAGTAGCTTCAATCATTTCTGGACGTTTTTCAATGGCAAAAATCAATGAATATTGTAAATGCACAAACAGTAATTTCTCCGCATTGCAAGGTGCAATTCTGAAATTTTTTGCTTTTTCCTGCTCCTCTTAGCATGATAAAGAAGATTCAAAGAGAGTGAGGTGCCAGCTCCTTTCATTCAGTCAGGAGCTTCAAACATTTCTGGTATATGAATAACATGTTTTTCAATGGCAAAAATCAATGAATATTGTAAATGCACAAACAGTAATTTCTCCGCATTGCAAGGTGCAATTCTGAAATTTTTTGCTTTTTCCTGCTCCTCTTAGCATGATAAAGAAGATTCAAAGAGAGTGAGATGCCAGCTCCTTTCATTCAGTCAGTAGCTTCAAACATTTCTGGTATATGAATAACATGATGTTTTTCAATGGCAAAAATCAATGAATATTGTAAATGCACAAACAGTAATTTCTCCGCATTGCAAGGTGCAATTCTGAAATTTTTTGCTTTTTCCTGCTCCTCTTAGCATGATAAAGAAGATTCAAAGAGAGTGAGATGCCAGCTCCTTTCGTTCAGTCAGTAGCTTCAATCATTTCTGGTATATGAATAACATGATGTTTTTCAATGGCAAAAATCAATGAATATTGTAAATGCACAAACAGTAATTTCTCCGCATTGCAAGGTGCAATTCTGAAATTTTTTGCTTTTTCCTGCTCCTCTTAGCATGATAAAGAAGATTCAAAGAGAGTGAGATGCCAGCTCCTTTCATTCAGTCAGTAGCTTCAATCATTTCTGGACGTTTTTCAATGGCAAAAATCAATGAATATTGTAAATGCACAAACAGTAATTTCTCCGCATTGCAAGGTGCAATTCTGAAATTTTTTGCTTTTTCCTGCTCCTCTTAGCATGATAAACAAGATTCAAAGAGAGTGAGATGCCAGCTCCTTTCATTCAGTCAGTAGCTTCAATCATTTCTGGACGTTTTTCAATGGCAAAAATCATTGAATATTGTAAATGCACAATCAGTAATTTCTCCGCATTGCAAGGTGCAATTCTGAAATTTTTTACTTTTTCCTGCTCCTCTTAGCATGATAAAGAAGATTCAAAGAGAGTGAGATGCCAGCTCCTTTCATTCAGTCAGTAGCTTCAATCATTTCTGGTATATGAATAACATGATGTTTTTCAATCGCAAAAATCAATGAATATTGTAAATGCACAAAGAGTAATTTCTCCGCATTGCAAGGTGCAATTCTGAAATTTTTTGCTTTTTCCTGCTCCTCTTAGCATGATAAAGAAGATTCAAAGAGAGTGAGATGCCAGCTCCTTTCATTCAGTCAGTAGCTTCAATCATTTCTGGACGTTTTTCAATGGCAAAAATCAATGAATATTGTAAATGCACAAACAGTAATTTCTCCGCATTGCAAGGTGCAATTCTGAAATTTTTTGCTTTTTCCTGCTCCTCTTAGCATGATAAAGAAGATTCAAAGAGAGTGAGATGCCAGATCCTTTCCTTCAGTCAGTAGCTTCAATCATTTCTGGTATATGAATAACATGATGTTTTTCAATGGCAAAAATCAATGAATTTTGTAAATGCACAAACAGTAATTTCTCCGCATTGCAAGGCGCAATTCTGAAATTTTTTGCTTTTTCCTGCTCCTCTTAGCATGATAAAGAAGATTCAAAGAGAGTGAGATGCCAGCTCCTTTCATTCAGTCAGTAGCTTCAATCATTTCTGGACATTTTTCAATGGCAAAAATCAATGAATATTGTAAATGCACAAACAGTAATTTCTCCGCATTGCAAGGTGCAATTCTGAAATTTTTTGCTTTTTCCTGCTCCTCTTAGCATGATAAAGAAGATTCAAAGAGAGTGAGATGCCAGCTCCTTTCATTCAGTCAGTAGCTTCAATCATTTCTGGACGTTTTTCAATGGCAAAAATCAATGAATATTGTAAATGCACAAACAGTAATTTCTCCGCATTGCAAGGTGCAATTCTGAAATTTTTTGCTTTTTCCTGCTCCTCTTAGCATGATAAAGAAGATTCAAAGAGAGTGAGATGCCAGCTCCTTTCATTCAGTCAGTAGCTTCAATCATTTCTGGACGTTTTTCAATGGCAAAAATCAATGAATATTGTAAATGCACAAACAGTAATTTCTCCGCATTGCAAGGTGCAATTCTGAAATTTTTTGCTTTTTCCTGCTCCTCTTAGCATGATAAAGAAGATTCAAAGAGAGTGAGATGCCAGCTCCTTTCATTCAGTCAGTAGCTTCAATCATTTCTGGACGTTTTTCAATGGCAAAAATCAATGAATATTGTAAATGCACAAACAGTAATTTCTCCGCATTGCAATGTGCAATTCTGAAATTTTTTGCTTTTTCCTGCTCCTCTTAGCATGATAAAGAAGATTCAAAGAGAGTGAGATGCCAGCTCCTTTCATTCAGTCAGTAGCTTCAAACATTTCTGGTATATGAATAACATGATGTTTTTCAATGGCAAAAATCAATGAATATTGTAAATGCACAAACAGTAATTTCTCCGCATTGCAAGGTGCAATTCTGAAATTTTTTGATTTTTCCTGCTCCTTTTAGCATGATAAAGAAGATTCAAAGAGAGTGAGATGCCAGCTCCTTTCGTTCAGTCAGTAGCTTCAATCATTTCTGGACGTTTTTCAATGGCAAAAATCATTGAATATTATAAATGCACAAACAGAAATTTCTCCGCATTGCAAGGTGCAATTCTGAAATTTTTTACTTTTTCCTGCTCCTCTTAGCATGATAAAGAAGATTCAAAGAGAGTGAGATGCCAGCTCCTTTCATTCAGTCAGTAGCTTCAATCATTTCTGGTATATGAATAACATGATGTTTTTCATTGGCAAAAATCAATGAATATTGTAAATGCACAAACAGTAATTTCTCCGCATTGCAAGGTGCAATTCTGAAATTTTTTGCTTTTTCCTGCTCCTCTTAGCATGATAAAGAAGATTCAAAGAGAGTGAGATGCCAGCTCCTTTCATTCAGTCAGTAGCTTCAATCATTTCTGGACGTTTTTCAATGGCAAAAATCAATGAATATTGTAAATGCACAAACAGTAATTTCTCCGCATTGCAAGGTGCAATTCTGAAATTTTTTGTTTTTTCCTGCTCCTCTTAGCATGATAAACAAGATTCAAAGAGAGTGAGATGCCAGCTCCTTTCATTCAGTCAGTAGCTTCAATCATTTCTGGACGTTTTTCAATGGCAAAAATCATTGAATATTGTAAATGCACAAACAGTAATTTCTCCGCATTGCAAGGTGCAATTCTGAAATTTTTTACTTTTTCCTGCTCCTCTTAGCATGATAAAGAAGATTCAAAGAGAGTGAGATGCCAGCTCCTTTCATTCAGTCAGTAGCTTCAATCATTTCTGGTATATGAATAACATGATGTTTTTCAATCGCAAAAATCAATGAATATTGTAAATGCACAAACAGTAATTTCTCCGCATTGCAAGGTGCAATTCTGAAATTTTTTGCTTTTTCCTGCTCCTCTTAGCATGATAAAGAAGATTCAAAGAGAGTGAGATGCCAGCTCCTTTCATTCAGTCAGTAGCTTCAATCATTTCTGGACGTTTTTCAATGGCAAAAATCAATGAATATTGTAAATGCACAAACAGTAATTTCTCCGCATTGCAAGGTGCAATTCTGAAATTTTTTGCTTTTTCCTGCTCCTCTTAGCATGATAAAGAAGATTCAAAGAGAGTGAGATGCCAGATCCTTTCCTTCAGTCAGTAGCTTCAATCATTTCTGGTATATGAATAACATGATGTTTTTCAATGGCAAAAATCAATGAATTTTGTAAATGCACAAACAGTAATTTCTCCGCATTGCAAGGTGCAATTCTGAAATTTTTTGCTTTTTCCTGCTCCTCTTAGCATGATAAAGAAGATTCAAAGAGAGTGAGATGCCAGCTCCTTTCATTCAGTCAGTAGCTTCAATCATTTCTGGACATTTTTCAATGGCAAAAATCAATGAATATTGTAAATGCACAAACAGTAATTTCTCCGCATTGCAAGGTGCAATTCTGAATTTTTTTGCTTTTTCCTGCTCCTCTTAGCATGATAAAGAAGATTCAAAGAGAGTGAGATGCCAGCTCCTTTCATTCAGTCAGTAGCTTCAATCATTTCTGGACGTTTTTCAATGGCAAAAATCAATGAATATTGTAAATGCACAAACAGTAATTTCTCCGCATTGCAAGGTGCAATTCTGAAATTTTTTGCTTTTTCCTGCTCCTCTTAGCATGATAAAGAAGATTCAAAGAGAGTGAGATGCCAGCTCCTTTCATTCAGTCAGTACCTTCAATCATTTCTGGACGTTTTTCAATGGCAAAAATCAATGAATATTGTAAATGCACAAACAGTAATTTCTCCGCATTGCAAGGTGCAATTCTGAAATTTTTTGCTTTTTCCTGCTCCTCTTAGCATGATAAAGAAGATTCAAAGAGAGTGAGATGCCAGCTCCTTTCATTCAGTCAGTAGCTTCAATCATTTCTGGACGTTTTTCAATGGCAAAAATCAATGAATATTGTAAATGCACAAACTGTAATTTCTCCGCATTGCAAGGTGCAATTCTGAAATTTTTTGCTTTCTCCTGCTCCTCTTAGCATGATAAAGAAGATTCAAAGAGAGTGAGATGCCAGCTCCTTTCATTCAGTCAGTAGCTTCAATCATTTCTGGACGTTTTTCAATGGCAATAATCAATGAATATTGTAAATGCACAAACAGTAATTTCTCCGCATTGCAAGGTGCATTTCTGAAATTTTTTGCTTTTTCCTGCTCCTCTTAGCATGATAAACAAGATTCAAAGAGAGTGAGATGCCAGCTCCTTTCATTCAGTCAGTAGCTTCAATCATTTCTGGACGTTTTTCAATGGCAAAAATCATTGAATATTGTAAATGCACAAACAGTAATTTCTCCGCATTGCACGGTGCAATTCTGAAATTTTTTACTTTTTCCTGCTCCTCTTTGCATGATAAAGAAGATTCAAAGAGAGTGAGATGCCAGCTCCTTTCATTCAGTCAGTAGCTTCAATCATTTCTGGTATATGAATAACATGATGTTTTTCAATCGCAAAAATCAATGAATATTGTAAATGCACAAACAGTAATTTCTCCGCATTGCAAGGTGCAATTCTGAAATTTTTTGCTTTTTCCTGCTCCTCTTAGCATGATAAAGAAGATTCAAAGAGAGTGAGATGCCAGCTCCTTTCATTCAGTCAGTAGCTTCAATCATTTCTGGACGTTTTTCAATGGCAAAAATCAATGAATATTGTAAATGCACAAACAGTAATTTCTCCGCATTGCAAGGTGCAATTCTGAAATTTTTTGCTTTTTCCTGCTCCTCTTAGCATGATAAAGAAGATTCAAAGAGAGTGAGATGCCAGCTCCTTTCCTTCAGTCAGTAGCTTCAATCATTTCTGGTATATGAATAACATGATGTTTTTCAATCGCAAAAATCAATGAATATTGTAAATGCACAAACAGTAATTTCTCCGCATTGCAAGGTGCAATTCTGAAATTTTTTGCTTTTTCCTGCTCCTCTTAGCATGATAAAGAAGATTCAAAGAGAGTGAGATGCCAGCTCCTTTCATTCAGTCAGTAGCTTCAATCATTTCTGGACGTTTTTCAATGGCAAAAATCAATGAATATTGTAAATGCACAAACAGTAATTTCTCCGCATTGCAAGGTGCAATTCTGAAATTTTTTGCTTTTTCCTGCTCCTCTTAGCATGATAAAGAAGATTCAAAGAGAGTGAGGTGCCAGCTCCTTTCATTCAGTCAGGAGCTTCAAACATTTCTGGTATATGAATAACATGTTTTTCAATGGCAAAAATCAATGAATATTGTAAATGCACAAACAGTAAATTCTCCGCATTGCAAGGTGCAATTCTGAAATTTTTTGCTTTTTCCTGCTCCTCTTAGCATGATAAAGAAGATTCAAAGAGAGTGAGATGCCAGCTCCTTTCATTCAGTCAGTAGCTTCAATCATTTCTGGACGTTTTTCAATGGCAAAAATAAATGAATATTGTAAATGCACAAACTGTAATTTCTCCGCATTGCAAGCTGCAATTCTGAAATTTTTTGCTTTTTCCTGCTCCTCTTAGCATGATAAAGAAGATTCAAAGAGAGTGAGATGCCAGCTCCTTTCATTCAGTCAGTAGCTTCAATCATTTCTGGACGTTTTTCAATGGCAAAAATCAACGAATATTGTAAATGCACAAACAGTAATTTCTCCGCATTGCAAGGTGCAATTCTGAAATTTTTTGCTTTTTCCTGCTCCTCTTAGCATGATAAAGAAGATTCAAAGAGAGTGAGATGCCAGCTCCTTTCATTCAGTCAGTAGCTTCAATCATTTCTGGACGTTTTTCAATGGCAAAAATCAATGAATATTGTAAATGCACAAGCTGTAATTTCTCCGCATTGCAAGGTGCAATTCTGAAATTTTTTGCTTTTTCCTGCTCCTCTTAGCATGATAAAGAAAATTCAAAGAGAGTGAGATGCCAGCTCCTTTCATTCAGTCAGTAGCTTCAATCATTTCTGGACGTTTTTCAATGGCAAAAATCAATGAATATTGTAAATGCACAAACAGTAATTTCTCCGCATTGCAAGGTGCAATTCTGAAATTTTTTGCTTTTTCCTGCTCCTCTTAGCATGATAAAGAAGATTCAAAGAGAGTGAGATGCCAGCTCCTTTCATTCAGTCAGTACCTTCAATCATTTCTGGACGTTTTTCAATGGCAAAAATCAATGAATATTGTAAATGCACAAACAGTAATTTCTCCGCATTGCAAGGTGCAATTCTGAAATTTTTTGCTTTTTCCTGCTCCTCTTAGCATGATAAAGAAGATTCAAAGAGAGTGAGATGCCAGCTCCTTTCATTCAGTCAGTAGCTTCAATCATTTCTGGACGTTTTTCAATGGCAAAAATCAATGAATATTGTAAATGCACAAACAGTAATTTCTCCGCATTGCAAGGTGCAATTCTGAAATTTTTTGCTTTTTCCTGCTCCTCTTAGCATGATAAAGAAGATTCAAAGAGAGTGAGATGCCAGCTCCTTTCATTCAGTCAGTAGCTTCAATCATTTCTGGACGTTTTTCAATGGCAAAAATCAATGAATATTGTAAATGCACAAACAGTAATTTCTCCGCATTGCAAGGTGCAATTCTGAAATTTTTTGCTTTTTCCTGCTCCTCTTAGCATGATAAAGAAGATTCAAAGAGAGTGAGATGCCAGCTCCTTTCCTTCAGTCAGTAGCTTCAATCATTTCTGGCATATGAATAACATGATGTTTTTCAATGGCAAAAATCAATGAATTTTGTAAATGCACAAACAGTAATTTCTCCGCATTGCAAGGCGCAATTCTGAAATTTTTTGCTTTTTCCTGCTCCTCTTAGCATGATAAAGAAGATTCAAAGAGAGTGAGATGCCAGCTCCTTTCATTCAGTCAGTAGCTTCAATCATTTCTGGACGTTTTTCAATGGCAAAAATCAATGAATATTGTAAATGTACAAACAGTAATTTCTCCGCATTGCAAGGTGCAATTCTGAAATTTTTTGCTTTTTCCTGCTCCTCTTAGCATGATAAAGAAGATTCAAAGAGAGTGAGGTGCCAGCTCCTTTCATTCAGTCAGGAGCTTCAAACATTTCTGGTATATGAATAACATGTTTTTCAATGGCAAAAATCAATGAATATTGTAAATGCACAAACAGTAATTTCTCCGCATTGCAAGGTGCAATTCTGAAATTTTTTGCTTTTTCCTGCTCCTCTTAGCATGATAAAGAAGATTCAAAGAGAGTGAGATGCCAGCTCCTTTCATTCAGTCAGTAGCTTCAATCATTTCTGGACGTTTTTCAATGGCAAAAATCAATGAATATTGTAAATGCACAAACAGTAATTTCTCCGCATTGCAAGGTGCAATTCTGAAATTTTTTGCTTTTTCCTGCTCCTCTTAGCATGATAAAGAAGATTCAAAGAGAGTGAGATGCCAGCTCCTTTCATTCAGTCAGTAGCTTCAATCATTTCTGGACGTTTTTCAATGGCAAAAATCAATGAATATTGTAAATGCACAAACAGTAATTTCTCCGCATTGCAAGGTGCAATTCTGAAATTTTTTGCTTTTTCCTGCTCCTCTTAGCATGATAAAGAAGATTCAAAGAGAGTGAGATGCCAAGCTCCTTTCATTCAGTCAGTAGCTTATATCATTTCTGGACGTTTTTCAATGGCAAAAATCAATGAATATTGAAAATGCACAAACAGTAATTTCTCCGCATTGCAAGGTGCAATTCTGAAATTTTTTGCTTTTTCCTGCTCCTCTTAGCATGATAAAGAAGATTCAAAGAGAGTGAGATGCCAGCTCCTTTCCTTCAGTCAGTAGCTTCAATCATTTCTGGCATATGAATAACATGATGTTTTTCAATGGCAAAAATAAATGAATTTTGTAAATGCACAAACAGTAATTTCTCCGCATTGCAAGGCGCAATTCTGAAATTTTTTGCTTTTTCCTGCTCCTCTTAGCATGATAAAGAAGATTCAAAGAGAGTGAGATGCCAGCTCCTTTCATTCAGTCAGTAGCTTCAATCATTTCTGGACGTTTTTCAATGGCAAAAATCAATGAATATTGTAAATGCACAAACAGTAATTTCTCCGCATTGCAAGGTGCAATTCTGAAATTTTTTGCTTTTTCCTGCTCCTCTTAGCATGATAAAGAAGATTCAAAGAGAGTGAGGTGCCAGCTCCTTTCATTCAGTCAGGAGCTTCAAACATTTCTGGTATATGAATAACATGTTTTTCAATGGCAAAAATCAATGAATATTGTAAATGCACAAACAGTAATTTCTCCGCATTGCAAGGTGCAATTCTGAAATTTTTTGCTTTTTCCTGCTCCTCTTAGCATGATAAAGAAGATTCAAAGAGAGTGAGATGCCAGCTCCTTTCATTCAGTCAGTAGCTTCAAACATTTCTGGTATATGAATAACATGATGTTTTTCAATGGCAAAAATCAATGAATGTTGTAAATGCACAAACAGTAATTTCTCCGCATTGCAAGGTGCAATTCTGAAATTTTTTGCTTTTTCCTGCTCCTCTTAGCATGATAAAGAAGATTCAAAGAGAGTGAGATGCCAGCTCCTTTCATTCAGTCAGTAGCTTCAATCATTTTTGGACGTTTTTCAATGGCAAAAATAAATGAATATTGTAAATGCACAAACTGTAATTTCTCCGCATTGCAAGGTGCAATTCTGAAATTTTTTGCTTTTTCCTGCTCCTCTTAGCATGATAAAGAAGATTCAAAGAGAGTGAGATGCCAGCTCCTTTCATTCAGTCAGTAGCTTCAATCATTTCTGGACGTTTTTCAATGGCAAAAATCAACGAATATTGTAAATGCACAAACAGTAATTTCTCCGCATTGCAAGGTGCAATTCTGAAATTTTTTGCTTTTTCCTGCTCCTCTTAGCATGATAAAGAAGATTCAAAGAGAGTGAGATGCCAGCTCCTTTCATTCAGTCAGTAGCTTCAATCATTTCTGGACGTTTTTCAATGGCAAAAATCAATGAATATTGTAAATGCACAAGCTGTAATTTCTCCGCATTGCAAGGTGCAATTCTGAAATTTTTTGCTTTTTCCTGCTCCTCTTAGCATGATAAAGAAAATTCAAAGAGAGTGAGATGCCAGCTCCTTTCATTCAGTCAGTAGCTTCAATCATTTCTGGACGTTTTTCAATGGCAAAAATCAATGAATATTGTAAATGCACAAACAGTAATTTCTCCGCATTGCAAGGTGCAATTCTGAAATTTTTTGCTTTTTCCTGCTCCTCTTAGCATGATAAAGAAGATTCAAAGAGAGTGAGATGCCAGCTCCTTTCATTCAGTCAGTAGCTTCAATCATTTCTGGACATTTTTCAATGGCAAAAATCAATGAATATTGTAAATGCACAAACAGTAATTTCTCCGCATTGCAAGGTGCAATTCTGAAATTTTTTGCTTTTTCCTGCTCCTCTTAGCATGATAAAGAAGATTCAAAGAGAGTGAGATGCCAGCTCCTTTCATTCAGTCAGTAGCTTCAATCATTTCTGGACGTTTTTCAATGGCAAAAATCAATGAATATTGTAAATGCACAAACAGTAATTTCTCCGCATTGCAAGGTGCAATTCTGAAATTTTTTGCTTTTTCCTGCTCCTCTTAGCATGATAAAGAAGATTCAAAGAGAGTGAGATGCCAGCTCCTTTCATTCAGTCAGTAGCTTCAATCATTTCTGGACGTTTTTCAATGGCAAAAATCAATGAATATTGTAAATGCACAAACAGTAATTTCTCCGCATTGCAAGGTGCAATTCTGAAATTTTTTGCTTTTTCCTGCTCCTCTTAGCATGATAAAGAAGATTCAAAGAGAGTGAGATGCCAGCTCCTTTCCTTCAGTCAGTAGCTTCAATCATTTCTGGCATATGAATAACATGATGTTTTTCAATGGCAAAAATCAATGAATTTTGTAAATGCACAAACAGTAATTTCTCCGCATTGCAAGGCGCAATTCTGAAATTTTTTGCTTTTTCCTGCTCCTCTTAGCATGATAAAGAAGATTCAAAGAGAGTGAGATGCCAGCTCCTTTCATTCAGTCAGTAGCTTCAATCATTTCTGGACGTTTTTCAATGGCAAAAATCAATGAATATTGTAAATGCACAAACAGTAATTTCTCCGCATTGCAAGGTGCAATTCTGAAATTTTTTGCTTTTTCCTGCTCCTCTTAGCATGATAAAGAAGATTCAAAGAGAGTGAGGTGCCAGCTCCTTTCATTCAGTCAGGAGCTTCAAACATTTCTGGTATATGAATAACATGTTTTTCAATGGCAAAAATCAATGAATATTGTAAATGCACAAACAGTAATTTCTCCGCATTGCAAGGTGCAATTCTGAAATTTTTTGCTTTTTCCTGCTCCTCTTAGCATGATAAAGAAGATTCAAAGAGAGTGAGATGCCAGCTCCTTTCATTCAGTCAGTAGCTTCAAACATTTCTGGTATATGAATAACATGATGTTTTTCAATGGCAAAAATCAATGAATGTTGTAAATGCACAAACAGTAATTTCTCCGCATTGCAAGGTGCAATTCTGAAATTTTTTGCTTTTTCCTGCTCCTCTTAGCATGATAAAGAAGATTCAAAGAGAGTGAGATGCCAGCTCCTTTCATTCAGTCAGTAGCTTCAATCATTTTTGGACGTTTTTCAATGGCAAAAATAAATGAATATTGTAAATGCACAAACTGTAATTTCTCCGCATTGCAAGGTGCAATTCTGAAATTTTTTGCTTTTTCCTGCTCCTCTTAGCATGATAAAGAAGATTCAAAGAGAGTGAGATGCCAGCTCCTTTCATTCAGTCAGTAGCTTCAATCATTTCTGGACGTTTTTCAATGGCAAAAATCAACGAATATTGTAAATGCACAAACAGTAATTTCTCCGCATTGCAAGGTGCAATTCTGAAATTTTTTGCTTTTTCCTGCTCCTCTTAGCATGATAAAGAAGATTCAAAGAGAGTGAGATGCCAGCTCCTTTCATTCAGTCAGTAGCTTCAATCATTTCTGGACGTTTTTCAATGGCAAAAATCAATGAATATTGTAAATGCACAAGCTGTAATTTCTCCGCATTGCAAGGTGCAATTCTGAAATTTTTTGCTTTTTCCTGCTCCTCTTAGCATGATAAAGAAAATTCAAAGAGAGTGAGATGCCAGCTCCTTTCATTCAGTCAGTAGCTTCAATCATTTCTGGACGTTTTTCAATGGCAAAAATCAATGAATATTGTAAATGCACAAACAGTAATTTCTCCGCATTGCAAGGTGCAATTCTGAAATTTTTTGCTTTTTCCTGCTCCTCTTAGCATGATAAAGAAGATTCAAAGAGAGTGAGATGCCAGCTCCTTTCATTCAGTCAGTAGCTTCAATCATTTCTGGACATTTTTCAATGGCAAAAATCAATGAATATTGTAAATGCACAAACAGTAATTTCTCCGCATTGCAAGGTGCAATTCTGAAATTTTTTGCTTTTTCCTGCTCCTCTTAGCATGATAAAGAAGATTCAAAGAGAGTGAGATGCCAGCTCCTTTCATTCAGTCAGTAGCTTCAATCATTTCTGGACGTTTTTCAATGGCAAAAATCAATGAATATTGTAAATGCACAAACAGTAATTTCTCCGCATTGCAAGGTGCAATTCTGAAATTTTTTGCTTTTTCCTGCTCCTCTTAGCATGATAAAGAAGATTCAAAGAGAGTGAGATGCCAGCTCCTTTCATTCAGTCAGTAGCTTCAATCATTTCTGGACGTTTTTCAATGGCAAAAATCAATGAATATTGTAAATGCACAAACAGTAATTTCTCCGCATTGCAAGGTGCAATTCTGAAATTTTTTGCTTTTTCCTGCTCCTCTTAGCATGATAAAGAAGATTCAAAGAGAGTGAGATGCCAGCTCCTTTCCTTCAGTCAGTAGCTTCAATCATTTCTGGCATATGAATAACATGATGTTTTTCAATGGCAAAAATCAATGAATTTTGTAAATGCACAAACAGTAATTTCTCCGCATTGCAAGGCGCAATTCTGAAATTTTTTGCTTTTTCCTGCTCCTCTTAGCATGATAAAGAAGATTCAAAGAGAGTGAGATGCCAGCTCCTTTCATTCAGTCAGTAGCTTCAATCATTTCTGGACGTTTTTCAATTGCAAAAATCAATGAATATTGTAAATGTACAAACAGTAATTTCTCCGCATTGCAAGGTGCAATTCTGAAATTTTTTGCTTTTTCCTGCTCCTCTTAGCATGATAAAGAAGATTCAAAGAGAGTGAGGTGCCAGCTCCTTTCATTCAGTCAGGAGCTTCAAACATTTCTGGTATATGAATAACATGTTTTTCAATGGCAAAAATCAATGAATATTGTAAATGCACAAACAGTAATTTCTCCGCATTGCAAGGTGCAATTCTGAAATTTTTTGCTTTTTCCTGCTCCTCTTAGCATGATAAAGAAGATTCAAAGAGAGTGAGATGCCAGCTCCTTTCATTCAGTCAGTAGCTTCAATCATTTCTGGACGTTTTTCAATGGCAAAAATCAATGAATATTGTAAATGCACAAACAGTAATTTCTCCGCATTGCAAGGTGCAATTCTAAAATTTTTTGCTTTTTCCTGCTCCTCTTAGCATGATAAAGAAGATTCAAAGAGAGTGAGATGCCAGCTCCTTTCATTCAGTCAGTAGCTTCAATCATTTCTGGACGTTTTTCAATGGCAAAAATCAATGAATATTGTAAATGCACAAACAGTAATTTCTCCGCATTGCAAGGTGCAATTCTGAAATTTTTTGCTTTTTCCTGCTCCTCTTAGCATGATAAAGAAGATTCAAAGAGAGTGAGATGCCAAGCTCCTTTCATTCAGTCAGTAGCTTCAATCATTTCTGGACGTTTTTCAATGGCAAAAATCAATGAATATTGAAAATGCACAAAGAGTAATTTCTCCGCATTGCAAGGTGCAATTCTGAAATTTTTTGCTTTTTCCTGCTCCTCTTAGCATGATAAAGAAGATTCAAAGAGAGTGAGATGCCAGCTCCTTTCCTTCAGTCAGTAGCTTCAATCATTTCTGGCATATGAATAACATGATGTTTTTCAATGGCAAAAATAAATGAATTTTGTAAATGCACAAACAGTAATTTCTCCGCATTGCAAGGCGCAATTCTGAAATTTTTTGCTTTTTCCTGCTCCTCTTAGCATGATAAAGAAGATTCAAAGAGAGTGAGATGCCAGCTCCTTTCATTCAGTCATTAGCTTCAATCATTTCTGGACATTTTTCAATGGCAAAAATCAATGAATATTGTAAATGCACAAACAGTAATTTCTCCGCATTGCAAGGTGCAATTCTGAAATTTTTTGCTTTTTCCTGCTCCTCTTAGCATGATAAAGAAGATTCAAAGAGAGTGAGGTGCCAGCTCCTTTCATTCAGTCAGGAGCTTCAAACATTTCTGGTATATGAATAACATGTTTTTCAATGGCAAAAATCAATGAATATTGTAAATGCACAAACAGTAATTTCTCCGCATTGCAAGGTGCAATTCTGAAATTTTTTGCTTTTTCCTGCTCCTCTTAGCATGATAAAGAAGATTCAAAGAGAGTGAGATGCCAGCTCCTTTCATTCAGTCAGTAGCTTCAAACATTTCTGGTATATGAATAACATGATGTTTTTCAATGGCAAAAATCAATGAATGTTGTAAATGCACAAACAGTAATTTCTCCGCATTGCAAGGTGCAATTCTGAAATTTTTTGCTTTTTCCTGCTCCTCTTAGCATGATAAAGAAGATTCAAAGAGAGTGACATGCCAGCTCCTTTCGTTCAGTCAGTAGCTTCAATCATTTCTGGTATATGAATAACATGATGTTTTTCAATGGCAAAAATCAATGAATATTGTAAATGCACAAACAGTAATTTCTCCGCATTGCAAGGTGCAATTCTGAAATTTTTTGCTTTTTCCTGCTCCTCTTAGCATGATAAAGAAGATTCAAAGAGAGTGAGATGCCAGCTCCTTTCATTCAGTCAGTAGCTTCAATCATTTCTGGACGTTTTTCAATGGCAAAAATCAATGAATATTGTAAATGCACAAACAGTAATTTCTCCGCATTGCAAGGTGCAATTCTGAAATTTTTTGCTTTTTCCTGCTCCTCTTAGCATGATAAAGAAGATTCAAAGAGAGTGAGATGCCAGCTCCTTTCATTCAGTCAGTAGCTTCAATCATTTCTGGACGTTTTTCAATGGCAAAAATCAATGAATATTGTAAATGCACAAACAGTAATTTCTCCGCATTGCAATGTGCAATTCTGAAATTTTTTGCTTTTTCCTGCTCCTCTTAGCATGATAAAGAAGATTCAAAGAGAGTGAGATGCCAGCTCCTTTCATTCAGTCAGTAGCTTCAAACATTTCTGGTATATGAATAACATGATGTTTTTCAATGGCAAAAATCAATGAATATTGTAAATGCACAAACAGTAATTTCTCCGCATTGCAAGGTGCAATTCTGAAATTTTTTGCTTTTTCCTGCTCCTTTTAGCATGATAAAGAAGATTCAAAGAGAGTGAGATGCCAGCTCCTTTCGTTCAGTCAGTAGCTTCAATCATTTCTGGACGTTTTTCAATTGCAAAAATCATTGAATATTATAAATGCACAAACAGTAATTTCTCCGCATTGCAAGGTGCAATTCTGAAATTTTTTACTTTTTCCTGCTCCTCTTAGCATGATAAAGAATATTCAAAGAGAGTGAGATGCCAGCTCCTTTCATTCAGTCAGTAGCTTCAATCATTTCTGGTATATGAATAACATGATGTTTTTCAATGGCAAAAATCAATGAATATTGTAAATGCACAAACAGTAATTTCTCCGCATTGCAAGGTGCAATTCTGAAATTTTTTGCTTTTTCCTGCTCCTCTTAGCATGATAAAGAAGATTCAAAGAGAGTGAGATGCCAGCTCCTTTCATTCAGTCAGTAGCTTCAATCATTTCTGGACGTTTTTCAATGGCAAAAATCAATGAATATTGTAAATGCACAAACAGTAATTTCTCCGCATTGCAAGGTGCAATTCTGAAATTTTTTGTTTTTTCCTGCTCCTCTTAGCATGATAAACAAGATTCAAAGAGAGTGAGATTCCAGCTCCTTTCATTCAGTCAGTAGCTTCAATCATTTCTGGACGTTTTTCAATGGCAAAAATCATTGAATATTGTAAATGCACAAACAGTAATTTCTCCGCATTGCAAGGTGCAATTCTGAAATTTTTTACTTTTTCCTGCTCCTCTTAGCATGATAAAGAAGATTCAAAGAGAGTGAGATGCCAGCTCCTTTCATTCAGTCAGTAGCTTCAATCATTTCTGGTATATGAATAACATGATGTTTTTCAATCGCAAAAATCAATGAATATTGTAAATGCACAAACAGTAATTTCTCCGCATTGCAAGGTGCAATTCTGAAATTTTTTGCTTTTTCCTGCTTCTCTTAGCATGATAAAGAAGATTCAAAGAGAGTGAGATGCCAGCTCCTTTCATTCAGTCAGTAGCTTCAATCATTTCTGGACGTTTTTCAATGGCAAAAATCAATGAATATTGTAAATGCACAAACAGTAATTTCTCCGCATTGCAAGGTGCAATTCTGAAATTTTTTGCTTTTTCCTGCTCCTCTTAGCATGATAAAGAAGATTCAAAGAGAGTGAGATGCCAGATCCTTTCCTTCAGTCAGTAGCTTCAATCATTTCTGGTATATGAATAACATGATGTTTTTCAATGGCAAAAATCAATGAATTTTGTAAATGCACAAACAGTAATTTCTCCGCATTGCAAGGCGCAATTCTGAAATTTTTTGCTTTTTCCTGCTCCTCTTAGCATGATAAAGAAGATTCAAAGAGAGTGAGATGCCAGCTCCTTTCATTCAGTCAGTAGCTTCAATCATTTCTGGACATTTTTCAATGGCAAAAATCAATGAATATTGTAAATGCACAAACAGTAATTTCTCCGCATTGCAAGGTGCAATTCTGAAATTTTTTGCTTTTTCCTGCTCCTCTTAGCATGATAAAGAAGATTCAAAGAGAGTGAGATGCCAGCTCCTTTCATTCAGTCAGTAGCTTCAATCATTTCTGGACGTTTTTCAATGGCAAAAATCAATGAATATTGTAAATGCACAAACAGTAATTTCTCCGCATTGCAAGGTGCAATTCTGAAATTTTTTGCTTTTTCCTTCTCCTCTTAGCATGATAAAGAAGATTCAAAGAGAGTGAGATGCCAGCTCCTTTCATTCAGTCAGTACCTTCAATCATTTCTGGACGTTTTTCAATGGCAAAAATCAATGAATATTGTAAATGCACAAACAGTAATTTCTCCGCATTGCAAGGTGCAATTCTGAAATTTTTTGCTTTTTCCTGCTCCTCTTAGCATGATAAAGAAGATTCAAAGAGAGTGAGATGCCAGCTCCTTTCATTCAGTCAGTAGCTTCAATCATTTCTGGACGTTTTTCAATGGCAAAAATCAATGAATATTGTAAATGCACAAACTGTAATTTCTCCGCATTGCAAGGTGCAATTCTGAAATTTTTTGCTTTTTCCTGCTCCTCTTAGCATGATAAAGAAGATTCAAAGAGAGTGAGATGCCAGCTCCTTTCATTCAGTCAGTAGCTTCAATCATTTCTGGACGTTTTTCAATGGCAAAAATCAATGAATATTGTAAATGCACAAACAGTAATTTCTCCGCATTGCAAGGTGCAATTCTGAAATTTTTTGCTTTTTCCTGCTCCTCTTAGCATGATAAACAAGATTCAAAGAGAGTGAGATGCCAGCTCCTTTCATTCAGTCAGTAGCTTCAATCATTTCTGGACGTTTTTCAATGGCAAAAATCATTGAATATTGTAAATGCACAAACAGTAATTTCTCCGCATTGCAAGGTGCAATTCTGAAATTTTTTACTTTTTCCTGCTCCTCTTTGCATGATAAAGAAGATTCAAAGAGAGTGAGATGCCAGCTCCTTTCATTCAGTCAGTAGCTTCAATCATTTCTGGTATATGAATAACATGATGTTTTTCAATCGCAAAAATCAATGAATATTGTAAATGCACAAACAGTAATTTCTCCGCATTGCAAGGTGCAATTCTGAAATTTTTTGCTTTTTCCTGCTCCTCTTAGCATGATAAAGAAGATTCAAAGAGAGTGAGATGCCAGCTCCTTTCATTCAGTCAGTAGCTTCAATCATTTCTGGATGTTTTTCAATGGCAAAAATCAATGAATATTGTAAATGCACAAACAGTAATTTCTCCGCATTGCAAGGTGCAATTCTGAAATTTTTTGCTTTTTCCTGCTCCTCTTAGCATGATAAAGAAGATTCAAAGAGAGTGAGATGCCAGCTCCTTTCCTTCAGTCAGTAGCTTCAATCATTTCTGGTATATGAATAACATGATGTTTTTCAATGGCAAAAATCAATGAATTTTGTAAATGCACAAACAGTAATTTCTCCGCATTGCAAGGCGCAATTCTGAAATTTTTTGCTTTTTCCTGCTCCTCTGATTGTGCATTTACAATATTCAATGATTTTTGCCATTGAAAAACGTCCAGAAATGATTGAAGCTACTGACTGAATGAAAGGAGCTGGCATCTCACTCTCTTTGAATCTTCTTTATCATGCTAAGAGGAGCAGGAAAAAGCAAAAAATTTCAGAATTGCACCTTGCAATGCGGAGAAATTACTGTTTGTGCATTTACAATATTCATTGATTTTTGCGATTGAAAAACATCATGTTATTCATATACCAGAAATGATTGAAGCTACTGACTGAATGAAAGGAGCTGGCATCTCACTCTCTTTGAATCTTCTTTATCATGCTAAGAGGAGCAGGAAAAAGTAAAAAATTTCAGAATTGCACCTTGCAATGCGGAGAAATTACTGTTTGTGCATTTACAATATTCAATGATTTTTGCCATTGAAAAACGTCCAGAAATGATTGAAGCTACTGACTGAATGAAAGGAGCTGGCATCTCACTCTCTTTGAATCTTGTTTATCATGCTAAGAGGAGCAGGAAAAAACAAAAAATTTCAGAATTGCACCTTGCAATGCGGAGAAATTACTGTTTGTGCATTTACAATATTCATTGATTTTTGCCATTGAAAAACGTCCAGAAATGATTGAAGCTACTGACTGAATGAAAGGAGCTGGCATCTCACTCTCTTTGAATCTTCTTTATCATGCTAAGAGGAGCAGGAAAAAGCAAAAAATTTCAGAATTGCACCTTGCAATGCGGAGAAATTACTGTTTGTGCATTTACAATATTCATTGATTTTTGCCATTGAAAAACATCATGTTATTCATATACCAGAAATGATTGAAGCTACTGACTGAATGAAAGGAGCTGGCATCTCACTCTCTTTGAATATTCTTTATCATGCTAAGAGGAGCAGGAAAAAGTAAAAAATTTCAGAATTGCACCTTGCAATGCGGAGAAATTACTGTTTGTGCATTTATAATATTCAATGATTTTTGCCATTGAAAAACGTCCAGAAATGATTGAAGCTACTGACTGAACGAAAGGAGCTGGCATCTCACTCTCTTTGAATCTTCTTTATCATGCTAAAAGGAGCAGGAAAAAGCAAAAAATTTCAGAATTGCACCTTGCAATGCGGAGAAATTACTGTTTGTGCATTTACAATATTCATTGATTTTTGCCATTGAAAAACATCATGTTATTCATATACCAGAAATGTTTGAAGCTACTGACTGAATGAAAGGAGCTGGCATCTCACTCTCTTTGAATCTTCTTTATCATGCTAAGAGGAGCAGGAAAAAGCAAAAAATTTCAGAATTGCACATTGCAATGCGGAGAAATTACTGTTTGTGCATTTACAATATTCATTGATTTTTGCCATTGAAAAACGTCCAGAAATGATTGAAGCTACTGACTGAATGAAAGGAGCTGGCATCTCACTCTCTTTGAATCTTCTTTATCATGCTAAGAGGAGCAGGAAAAAGCAAAAAATTTCAGAATTGCACCTTGCAATGCGGAGAAATTACTGTTTGTGCATTTACAATATTCATTGATTTTTGCCATTGAAAAACGTCCAGAAATGATTGAAGCTACTGACTGAATGAAAGGAGCTGGCATCTCACTCTCTTTGAATCTTCTTTATCATGCTAAGAGGAGCAGGAAAAAGCAAAAAATTTCAGAATTGCGCCTTGCAATGCGGAGAAATTACTGTTTGTGCATTTACAAAATTCATTGATTTTTGCCATTGAAAAACATCATGTTATTCATATACCAGAAATGATTGAAGCTACTGACTGAAGGAAAGGATCTGGCATCTCACTCTCTTTGAATCTTCTTTATCATGCTAAGAGGAGCAGGAAAAAGCAAAAAATTTCAGAATTGCACCTTGCAATGCGGAGAAATTACTGTTTGTGCATTTACAATATTCATTGATTTTTGCCATTGAAAAACGTCCAGAAATGATTGAAGCTACTGACTGAATGAAAGGAGCTGGCATCTCACTCTCTTTGAATCTTCTTTATCATGCTAAGAGGAGCAGGAAAAAGCAAAAAATTTCAGAATTGCACCTTGCAATGCGGAGAAATTACTGTTTGTGCATTTACAATATTCATTGATTTTTGCGATTGAAAAACATCATGTTATTCATATACCAGAAATGATGTAAGCTACTGACTGAATGAAAGGAGCTGGCATCTCACTCTCTTTGAATCTTCTTTATCATGCTAAGAGGAGCAGGAAAAAGTAAAAAATTTCAGAATTGCACCTTGCAATGCGGAGAAATTACTGATTGTGCATTTACAATATTCAATGATTTTTGCCATTGAAAAACGTCCAGAAATGATTGAAGCTACTGACTGAATGAAAGGAGCTGGCATCTCACTCTCTTTGAATCTTGTTTATCATGCTAAGAGGAGCAGGAAAAAGCAAAAAATTTCAGAATTGCACCTTGCAATGCGGAGAAATTACTGTTTGTGCATTTACAATATTCATTGATTTTTGCCATTGAAAAACGTCCAGAAATGATTGAAGCTACTGACTGAATGAAAGGAGCTGGCATCTCACTCTCTTTGAATCTTCTTTATCATGCTAAGAGGAGCAGGAAAAAGCAAAAAATTTCAGAATTGCACCTTGCAATGCGGAGAAATTACTGTTTGTGCATTTACAATATTCATTGATTTTTGCCATTGAAAAACATCATGTTATTCATATACCAGAAATGATTGAAGCTACTGACTGAACGAAAGGAGCTGGCATCTCACTCTCTTTGAATCTTCTTTATCATGCTAAGAGGAGCAGGAAAAAGCAAAAAATTTCAGAATTGCACCTTGCAATGCGGAGAAATTACTGTTTGTGCATTTACAATATTCATTGATTTTTGCCATTGAAAAACATCATGTTATTCATATACCAGAAATGTTTGAAGCTACTGACTGAATGAAAGGAGCTGGCATCTCACTCTCTTTGAATCTTCTTTATCATGCTAAGAGGAGCAGGAAAAAGCAAAAAATTTCAGAATTGCACCTTGCAATGCGGAGAAATTACTGTTTGTGCATTTACAATATTCATTGATTTTTGCCATTGAAAAACATGTTATTCATATACCAGAAATGTTTGAAGCTCCTGACTGAATGAAAGGAGCTGGCACCTCACACACTTTGAATCTTCTTTATCATGCTAAGAGGAGCAGGAAAAAGCAAAAAATTTCAGAATTGCACCTTGCAATGCGGAGAAATTACTGTTTGTGCATTTACAATATTCATTGATTTTTGCCATTGAAAAACGTCCAGAAATGATTGAAGCTACTGACTGAATGAAAGGAGCTGGCATCTCACTCTCTTTGAATCTTCTTTATCATGCTAAGAGGAGCAGGAAAAAGCAAAAAATTTCAGAATTGCGCCTTGCAATGCGGAGAAATTACTGTTTGTGCATTTACAAAATTCATTGATTTTTGCCATTGAAAAACATCATGTTATTCATATGCCAGAAATGATTGAAGCTACTGACTGAAGGAAAGGAGCTGGCATCTCACTCTCTTTGAATCTTCTTTATCATGCTAAGAGGAGCAGGAAAAAGCAAAAAATTTCAGAATTGCACCTTGCAATGCGGAGAAATTACTGTTTGTGCATTTTCAATATTCATTGATTTTTGCCATTGAAAAACGTCCAGAAATGATTGAAGCTACTGACTGAATGAAAGGAGCTTGGCATCTCACTCTCTTTGAATCTTCTTTATCATGCTAAGAGGAGCAGGAAAAAGCAAAAAATTTCAGAATTGCACCTTGCAATGCGGAGAAATTACTGTTTGTGCATTTACAATATTCATTGATTTTTGCCATTGAAAAACGTCCAGAAATGATTGAAGCTACTGACTGAATGAAAGGAGCTGGCATCTCACTCTCTTTGAATCTTCTTTATCATGCTAAGAGGAGCAGGAAAAAGCAAAAAATTTCAGAATTGCACATTGCAATGCGGAGAAATTACTGTTTGTGCATTTACAATATTCATTGATTTTTGCCATTGAAAAACGTCCAGAAATGATTGAAGCTACTGACTGAATGAAAGGAGCTGGCATCTCACTCTCTTTGAATCTTCTTTATCATGCTAAGAGGAGCAGGAAAAAGCAAAAAATTTCAGAATTGCACCTTGCAATGCGGAGAAATTACTGTTTGTGCATTTACAATATTCATTGATTTTTGCCATTGAAAAACATGTTATTCATATACCAGAAATGTTTGAAGCTCCTGACTGAATGAAAGGAGCTGGCACCTCACTCTCTTTGAATCTTCTTTATCATGCTAAGAGGAGCAGGAAAAAGCAAAAAATTTCAGAATTGCACCTTGCAATGCGGAGAAATTACTGTTTGTACATTTACAATATTCATTGATTTTTGCCATTGAAAAACGTCCAGAAATGATTGAAGCTACTGACTGAATGAAAGGAGCTGGCATCTCACTCTCTTTGAATCTTCTTTATCATGCTAAGAGGAGCAGGAAAAAGCAAAAAATTTCAGAATTGCGCCTTGCAATGCGGAGAAATTACTGTTTGTGCATTTACAAAATTCATTGATTTTTGCCATTGAAAAACATCATGTTATTCATATGCCAGAAATGATTGAAGCTACTGACTGAAGGAAAGGAGCTGGCATCTCACTCTCTTTGAATCTTCTTTATCATGCTAAGAGGAGCAGGAAAAAGCAAAAAATTTCAGAATTGCACCTTGCAATGCGGAGAAATTACTGTTTGTGCATTTACAATATTCATTGATTTTTGCCATTGAAAAACGTCCAGAAATGATTGAAGCTACTGACTGAATGAAAGGAGCTGGCATCTCACTCTCTTTGAATCTTCTTTATCATGCTAAGAGGAGCAGGAAAAAGCAAAAAATTTCAGAATTGCACCTTGCAATGCGGAGAAATTACTGTTTGTGCATTTACAATATTCATTGATTTTTGCCATTGAAAAACGTCCAGAAATGATTGAAGCTACTGACTGAATGAAAGGAGCTGGCATCTCACTCTCTTTGAATCTTCTTTATCATGCTAAGAGGAGCAGGAAAAAGCAAAAAATTTCAGAATTGCACCTTGCAATGCGGAGAAATTACTGTTTGTGCATTTACAATATTCATTTATTTTTGCCATTGAAAAACGTCCAGAAATGATTGAAGCTACTGACTGAATGAAAGGAGCTGGCATCTCACTCTCTTTGAATCTTCTTTATCATGCTAAGAGGAGCAGGAAAAAGCAAAAAATTTCAGAATTGCACCTTGCAATGCGGAGAAATTACTGTTTGTGCATTTACAATATTCATTGATTTTTGCCATTGAAAAACGTCCAGAAATGATTGAAGCTACTGACTGAATGAAAGGAGCTGGCATCTCACTCTCTTTGAATCTTCTTTATCATGCTAAGAGGAGCAGGAAAAAGCAAAAAATTTCAGAATTGCACCTTGCAATGCGGAGAAATTACAGTTTGTGCATTTACAATATTCATTGATTTTTGCCATTGAAAAACGTCCAGAAATGATTGAAGCTACTGACTGAATGAAAGGAGCTGGCATCTCACTCTCTTTGAATCTTCTTTATCATGCTAAGAGGAGCAGGAAAAAGCAAAAAATTTCAGAATTGCACCTTGCAATGCGGAGAAATTACTGTTTGTGCATTTACAATATTCGTTGATTTTTGCCATTGAAAAACGTCCAGAAATGATTGAAGCTACTGACTGAATGAAAGGAGCTGGCATCTCACTCTCTTTGAATCTTCTTTATCATGCTAAGAGGAGCAGGAAAAAGCAAAAAATTTCAGAATTGCACCTTGCAATGCGGAGAAATTACAGTTTGTGCATTTACAATATTCATTTATTTTTGCCATTGAAAAACGTCCAGAAATGATTGAAGCTACTGACTGAATGAAAGGAGCTGGCATCTCACTCTCTTTGAATCTTCTTTATCATGCTAAGAGGAGCAGGAAAAAGCAAAAAATTTCAGAATTGCACCTTGCAATGCGGAGAATTTACTGTTTGTGCATTTACAATATTCATTGATTTTTGCCATTGAAAAACGTCCAGAAATGATTGAAGCTACTGACTGAATGAAAGGAGCTGGCATCTCACTCTCTTTGAATCTTCTTTATCATGCTAAGAGGAGCAGGAAAAAGCAAAAAATTTCAGAATTGCACCTTGCAATGCGGAGAAATTACTGTTTGTGCATTTACAATATTCATTGATTTTTGCCATTGAAAAATGTCCAGAAATGATTGAAGCTACTGACTGAATGAAAGGAGCTGGCATCTCACTCTCTTTGAATCTTCTTTATCATGCTAAGAGGAGCAGGAAAAAGCAAAAAATTTCAGAATTGCGCCTTGCAATGCGGAGAAATTACTGTTTGTGCATTTACAAAATTCATTGATTTTTGCCATTGAAAAACATCATGTTATTCATATACCAGAAATGATTGAAGCTACTGACTGAAGGAAAGGAGCTGGCATCTCACTCTCTTTGAATCTTCTTTATCATGCTAAGAGGAGCAGGAAAAAGCAAAAAATTTCAGAATTGCACCTTGCAATGCGGAGAAATTACTGTTTGTGCATTTACAATATTCATTGATTTTTGCCATTGAAAAACGTCCAGAAATGATTGAAGCTACTGACTGAATGAAAGGAGCTGGCATCTCACTCTCTTTGAATCTTCTTTATCATGCTAAGAGGAGCAGGAAAAAGCAAAAAATTTCAGAATTGCACCTTGCAATGCGGAGAAATTACTGTTTGTGCATTTACAATATTCATTGATTTTTGCGATTGAAAAACATCATGTTATTCATATACCAGAAATGATTGAAGCTACTGACTGAATGAAAGGAGCTGGCATCTCACTCTCTTTGAATCTTCTTTATCATGCAAAGAGGAGCAGGAAAAAGTAAAAAATTTCAGAATTGCACCTTGCAATGCGGAGAAATTACTGTTTGTGCATTTACAATATTCAATGATTTTTGCCATTGAAAAACGTCCAGAAATGATTGAAGCTACTGACTGAATGAAAGGAGCTGGCATCTCACTCTCTTTCAATCTTGTTTATCATGCTAAGAGGAGCAGGAAAAAGCAAAAAATTTCAGAATTGCACCTTGCAATGCGGAGAAATTACTGTTTGTGCATTTACAATATTCATTGATTATTGCCATTGAAAAACGTCCAGAAATGATTGAAGCTACTGACTGAATGAAAGGAGCTGGCATCTCACTCTCTTTGAATCTTCTTTATCATGCTAAGAGGAGCAGGAGAAAGCAAAAAATTTCAGAATTGCACCTTGCAATGCGGAGAAATTACAGTTTGTGCATTTACAATATTCATTGATTTTTGCCATTGAAAAACGTCCAGAAATGATTGAAGCTACTGACTGAATGAAAGGAGCTGGCATCTCACTCTCTTTGAATCTTCTTTATCATGCTAAGAGGAGCAGGAAAAAGCAAAAAATTTCAGAATTGCACCTTGCAATGCGGAGAAATTACTGTTTGTGCATTTACAATATTCATTGATTTTTGCCATTGAAAAACGTCCAGAAATGATTGAAGGTACTGACTGAATGAAAGGAGCTGGCATCTCACTCTCTTTGAATCTTCTTTATCATGCTAAGAGGAGCAGGAAAAAGCAAAAAATTTCAGAATTGCACCTTGCAATGCGGAGAAATTACTGTTTGTGCATTTACAATATTCATTGATTTTTGCCATTGAAAAACGTCCAGAAATGATTGAAGCTACTGACTGAATGAAAGGAGCTGTCATCTCACTCTCTTTGAATCTTCTTTATCATGCTAAGAGGAGCAGGAAAAAGCAAAAAATTTCAGAATTGCACCTTGCAATGCGGAGAAATTACTGTTTGTGCATTTACAATATTCATTGATTTTTGCCATTGAAAAATGTCCAGAAATGATTGAAGCTACTGACTGAATGAAAGGAGCTGGCATCTCACTCTCTTTGAATCTTCTTTATCATGCTAAGAGGAGCAGGAAAAAGCAAAAAATTTCAGAATTGCGCCTTGCAATGCGGAGAAATTACTGTTTGTGCATTTACAAAATTCATTGATTTTTGCCATTGAAAAACATCATGTTATTCATATACCAGAAATGATTGAAGCTACTGACTGAAGGAAAGGATCTGGCATCTCACTCTCTTTGAATCTTCTTTATCATGCTAAGAGGAGCAGGAAAAAGCAAAAAATTTCAGAATTGCACCTTGCAATGCGGAGAAATTACTGTTTGTGCATTTACAATATTCATTGATTTTTGCCATTGAAAAACGTCCAGAAATGATTGAAGCTACTGACTGAATGAAAGGAGCTGGCATCTCACTCTCTTTGAATCTTCTTTATCATGCTAAGAGGAGCAGGAAAAAGCAAAAAATTTCAGAATTGCACCTTGCAATGCGGAGAAATTACTGTTTGTGCATTTACAATATTCATTGATTTTTGCGATTATAAAACATCATGTTATTCATATACCAGAAATGATTGAAGCTACTGACTGAATGAAAGGAGCTGGCATCTCACTCTCTTTGAATCTTCTTTATCATGCTAAGAGGAGCAGGAAAAAGTAAAAAATTTCAGAATTGCACCTTGCAATGCGGAGAAATTACTGTTTGTGCATTTACAATATTCAATGATTTTTGCCATTGAAAAACGTCCAGAAATGATTGAAGCTACTGACTGAATGAAAGGAGCTGGCATCTCACTCTCTTTGAATCTTGTTTATCATGCTAAGAGGAGCAGGAAAAAACAAAAAATTTCAGAATTGCACCTTGCAATGCGGAGAAATTACTGTTTGTGCATTTACAATATTCATTGATTTTTGCGATTGAAAAACATCATGTTATTCATATACCAGAAATGATTGAAGCTACTGACTGAATGAAAGGAGCTGGCATCTCACTCTCTTTGAATCTTCTTTATCATGCAAAGAGGAGCAGGAAAAAGTAAAAAATTTCAGAATTGCACCTTGCAATGCGGAGAAATTACTGTTTGTGCATTTACAATATTCAATGATTTTTGCCATTGAAAAACGTCCAGAAATGATTGAAGCTACTGACTGAATGAAAGGAGCTGGCATCTCACTCTCTTTCAATCTTGTTTATCATGCTAAGAGGAGCAGGAAAAAGCAAAAAATTTCAGAATTGCACCTTGCAATGCGGAGAAATTACTGTTTGTGCATTTACAATATTCATTGATTATTGCCATTGAAAAATGTCCAGAAATGATTGAAGCTACTGACTGAATGAAAGGAGCTGGCATCTCACTCTCTTTGAATCTTCTTTATCATGCTAAGAGGAGCAGGAGAAAGCAAAAAATTTCAGAATTGCACCTTGCAATGCGGAGAAATTACAGTTTGTGCATTTACAATATTCATTGATTTTTGCCATTGAAAAACGTCCAGAAATGATTGAAGCTACTGACTGAATGAAAGGAGCTGGCATCTCACTCTCTTTGAATCTTCTTTATCATGCTAAGAGGAGCAGGAAAAAGCAAAAAATTTCAGAATTGCACCTTGCAATGCGGAGAAATTACTGTTTGTGCATTTACAATATTCATTGATTTTTGCCATTGAAAAACGTCCAGAAATGATTGAAGGTACTGACTGAATGAAAGGAGCTGGCATCTCACTCTCTTTGAATCTTCTTTATCATGCTAAGAGGAGCAGGAAAAAGCAAAAAATTTCAGAATTGCACCTTGCAATGCGGAGAAATTACTGTTTGTGCATTTACAATATTCATTGATTTTTGCCATTGAAAAACGTCCAGAAATGATTGAAGCTACTGACTGAATGAAAGGAGCTGTCATCTCACTCTCTTTGAATCTTCTTTATCATGCTAAGAGGAGCAGGAAAAAGCAAAAAATTTCAGAATTGCACCTTGCAATGCGGAGAAATTACTGTTTGTGCATTTACAATATTCATTGATTTTTGCCATTGAAAAATGTCCAGAAATGATTGAAGCTACTGACTGAATGAAAGGAGCTGGCATCTCACTCTCTTTGAATCTTCTTTATCATGCTAAGAGGAGCAGGAAAAAGCAAAAAATTTCAGAATTGCGCCTTGCAATGCGGAGAAATTACTGTTTGTGCATTTACAAAATTCATTGATTTTTGCCATTGAAAAACATCATGTTATTCATATACCAGAAATGATTGAAGCTACTGACTGAAGGAAAGGATCTGGCATCTCACTCTCTTTGAATCTTCTTTATCATGCTAAGAGGAGCAGGAAAAAGCAAAAAATTTCAGAATTGCACCTTGCAATGCGGAGAAATTACTGTTTGTGCATTTACAATATTCATTGATTTTTGCCATTGAAAAACGTCCAGAAATGATTGAAGCTACTGACTGAATGAAAGGAGCTGGCATCTCACTCTCTTTGAATCTTCTTTATCATGCTAAGAGGAGCAGGAAAAAGCAAAAAATTTCAGAATTGCACCTTGCAATGCGGAGAAATTACTGTTTGTGCATTTACAATATTCATTGATTTTTGCGATTATAAAACATCATGTTATTCATATACCAGAAATGATTGAAGCTACTGACTGAATGAAAGGAGCTGGCATCTCACTCTCTTTGAATCTTCTTTATCATGCTAAGAGGAGCAGGAAAAAGTAAAAAATTTCAGAATTGCACCTTGCAATGCGGAGAAATTACTGTTTGTGCATTTACAATATTCAATGATTTTTGCCATTGAAAAACGTCCAGAAATGATTGAAGCTACTGACTGAATGAAAGGAGCTGGCATCTCACTCTCTTTGAATCTTGTTTATCATGCTAAGAGGAGCAGGAAAAAACAAAAAATTTCAGAATTGCACCTTGCAATGCGGAGAAATTACTGTTTGTGCATTTACAATATTCATTGATTTTTGCCATTGAAAAACGTCCAGAAATGATTGAAGCTACTGACTGAATGAAAGGAGCTGGCATCTCACTCTCTTTGAATCTTCTTTATCATGCTAAGAGGAGCAGGAAAAAGCAAAAAATTTCAGAATTGCACCTTGCAATGCGGAGAAATTACTGTTTGTGAATTTACAATATTCATTGATTTTTGCCATTGAAAAACATCATGTTATTCATATACCAGAAATGATTGAAGCTACTGACTGAATGAAAGGAGCTGGCATCTCACTCTCTTTGAATATTCTTTATCATGCTAAGAGGAGCAGGAAAAAGTAAAAAATTTCAGAATTGCACCTTGCAATGCGGAGAAATTACTGTTTGTGCATTTATAATATTCAATGATTTTTGCCATTGAAAAACGTCCAGAAATGATTGAAGCTACTGACTGAACGAAAGGAGCTGGCATCTCACTCTCTTTGAATCTTCTTTATCATGCTAAAAGGAGCAGGAAAAAGCAAAAAATTTCAGAATTGCACCTTGCAATGCGGAGAAATTACTGTTTGTGCATTTACAATATTCATTGATTTTTGCCATTGAAAAACATCATGTTATTCATATACCAGAAATGTTTGAAGCTACTGACTGAATGAAAGGAGCTGGCATCTCACTCTCTTTGAATCTTCTTTATCATGCTAAGAGGAGCAGGAAAAAGCAAAAAATTTCAGAATTGCACATTGCAATGCGGAGAAATTACTGTTTGTGCATTTACAATATTCATTGATTTTTGCCATTGAAAAACGTCCAGAAATGATTGAAGCTACTGACTGAATGAAAGGAGCTGGCATCTCACTCTCTTTGAATCTTCTTTATCATGCTAAGAGGAGCAGGAAAAAGCAAAAAATTTCAGAATTGCACCTTGCAATGCGGAGAAATTACTGTTTGTGCATTTACAATATTCATTGATTTTTGCCATTGAAAAACGTCCAGAAATGATTGAAGCTACTGACTGAATGAAAGGAGCTGGCATCTCACTCTCTTTGAATCTTCTTTATCATGCTAAGAGGAGCAGGAAAAAGCAAAAAATTTCAGAATTGCGCCTTGCAATGCGGAGAAATTACTGTTTGTGCATTTACAAAATTCATTGATTTTTGCCATTGAAAAACATCATGTTATTCATATACCAGAAATGATTGAAGCTACTGACTGAAGGAAAGGATCTGGCATCTCACTCTCTTTGAATCTTCTTTATCATGCTAAGAGGAGCAGGAAAAAGCAAAAAATTTCAGAATTGCACCTTGCAATGCGGAGAAATTACTGTTTGTGCATTTACAATATTCATTGATTTTTGCCATTGAAAAACGTCCAGAAATGATTGAAGCTACTGACTGAATGAAAGGAGCTGGCATCTCACTCTCTTTGAATCTTCTTTATCATGCTAAGAGGAGCAGGAAAAAGCAAAAAATTTCAGAATTGCACCTTGCAATGCGGAGAAATTACTGTTTGTGCATTTACAATATTCATTGATTTTTGCGATTGAAAAACATCATGTTATTCATATACCAGAAATGATTGAAGCTACTGACTGAATGAAAGGAGCTGGCATCTCACTCTCTTTGAATCTTCTTTATCATGCTAAGAGGAGCAGGAAAAAGTAAAAAATTTCAGAATTGCACCTTGCAATGCGGAGAAATTACTGATTGTGCATTTACAATATTCAATGATTTTTGCCATTGAAAAACGTCCAGAAATGATTGAAGCTACTGACTGAATGAAAGGAGCTGGCATCTCACTCTCTTTGAATCTTGTTTATCATGCTAAGAGGAGCAGGAAAAAGCAAAAAATTTCAGAATTGCACCTTGCAATGCGGAGAAATTACTGTTTGTGCATTTACAATATTCATTGATTTTTGCCATTGAAAAACGTCCAGAAATGATTGAAGCTACTGACTGAATGAAAGGAGCTGGCATCTCACTCTCTTTGAATCTTCTTTATCATGCTAAGAGGAGCAGGAAAAAGCAAAAAATTTCAGAATTGCACCTTGCAATGCGGAGAAATTACTGTTTGTGCATTTACAATATTCATTGATTTTTGCCATTGAAAAACATCATGTTATTCATATACCAGAAATGATTGAAGCTACTGACTGAACGAAAGGAGCTGGCATCTCACTCTCTTTGAATCTTCTTTATCATGCTAAGAGGAGCAGGAAAAAGCAAAAAATTTCAGAATTGCACCTTGCAATGCGGAGAAATTACTGTTTGTGCATTTACAATATTCATTGATTTTTGCCATTGAAAAACATCATGTTATTCATATACCAGAAATGTTTGAAGCTACTGACTGAATGAAAGGAGCTGGCATCTCACTCTCTTTGAATCTTCTTTATCATGCTAAGAGGAGCAGGAAAAAGCAAAAAATTTCAGAATTGCACCTTGCAATGCGGAGAAATTACTGTTTGTGCATTTACAATATTCATTGATTTTTGCCATTGAAAAACATGTTATTCATATACCAGAAATGTTTGAAGCTCCTGACTGAATGAAAGGAGCTGGCACCTCACACACTTTGAATCTTCTTTATCATGCTAAGAGGAGCAGGAAAAAGCAAAAAATTTCAGAATTGCACCTTGCAATGCGGAGAAATTACTGTTTGTGCATTTACAATATTCATTGATTTTTGCCATTGAAAAACGTCCAGAAATGATTGAAGCTACTGACTGAATGAAAGGAGCTGGCATCTCACTCTCTTTGAATCTTCTTTATCATGCTAAGAGGAGCAGGAAAAAGCAAAAAATTTCAGAATTGCGCCTTGCAATGCGGAGAAATTACTGTTTGTGCATTTACAAAATTCATTGATTTTTGCCATTGAAAAACATCATGTTATTCATATGCAAGAAATGATTGAAGCTACTGACTGAAGGAAAGGAGCTGGCATCTCACTCTCTTTGAATCTTCTTTATCATGCTAAGAGGAGCAGGAAAAAGCAAAAAATTTCAGAATTGCACCTTGCAATGCGGAGAAATTACTGTTTGTGCATTTACAATATTCATTGATTTTTGCCATTGAAAAACGTCCAGAAATGATTGAAGCTACTGACTGAATGAAAGGAGCTGGCATCTCACTCTCTTTGAATCTTCTTTATCATGCTAAGAGGAGCAGGAAAAAGCAAAAAATTTCAGAATTGCACCTTGCAATGCGGAGAAATTACAGTTTGTGCATTTACAATATTCATTGATTTTTGCCATTGAAAAACGTCCAGAAATGATTGAAGCTACTGACTGAATGAAAGGAGCTGGCATCTCACTCTCTTTGAATCTTCTTTATCATGCTAAGAGGAGCAGGAAAAAGCAAAAAATTTCAGAATTGCACCTTGCAATGCGGAGAAATTACTGTTTGTGCATTTACAATATTCGTTGATTTTTGCCATTGAAAAACGTCCAGAAATGATTGAAGCTACTGACTGAATGAAAGGAGCTGGCATCTCACTCTCTTTGAATCTTCTTTATCATGCTAAGAGGAGCAGGAAAAAGCAAAAAATTTCAGAATTGCACCTTGCAATGCGGAGAAATTACAGTTTGTGCATTTACAATATTCATTTATTTTTGCCATTGAAAAACGTCCAGAAATGATTGAAGCTACTGACTGAATGAAAGGAGCTGGCATCTCACTCTCTTTGAATCTTCTTTATCATGCTAAGAGGAGCAGGAAAAAGCAAAAAATTTCAGAATTGCACCTTGCAATGCGGAGAAATTACTGTTTGTGCATTTACAATATTCATTGATTTTTGCCATTGAAAAACGTCCAGAAATGATTGAAGCTACTGACTGAATGAAAGGAGCTGGCATCTCACTCTCTTTGAATCTTGTTTATCATGCTAAGAGGAGCAGGAAAAAGCAAAAAATTTCAGAATTGCACCTTGCAATGCGGAGAAATTACTGTTTGTGCATTTACAATATTCATTGATTTTTGCCATTGAAAAACGTCCAGAAATGATTGAAGCTACTGACTGAATGAAAGGAGCTGGCATCTCACTCTCTTTGAATCTTCTTTATCATGCTAAGAGGAGCAGGAAAAAGCAAAAAATTTCAGAATTGCACCTTGCAATGCGGAGAAATTACTGTTTGTGCATTTACAATATTCATTGATTTTTGCCATTGAAAAACATCATGTTATTCATATACCAGAAATGATTGAAGCTACTGACTGAACGAAAGGAGCTGGCATCTCACTCTCTTTGAATCTTCTTTATCATGCTAAGAGGAGCAGGAAAAAGCAAAAAATTTCAGAATTGCACCTTGCAATGCGGAGAAATTACTGTTTGTGCATTTACAATATTCATTGATTTTTGCCATTGAAAAACATCATGTTATTCATATACCAGAAATGTTTGAAGCTACTGACTGAATGAAAGGAGCTGGCATCTCACTCTCTTTGAATCTTCTTTATCATGCTAAGAGGAGCAGGAAAAAGCAAAAAATTTCAGAATTGCACCTTGCAATGCGGAGAAATTACTGTTTGTGCATTTACAATATTCATTGATTTTTGCCATTGAAAAACATGTTATTCATATACCAGAAATGTTTGAAGCTCCTGACTGAATGAAAGGAGCTGGCACCTCACACACTTTGAATCTTCTTTATCATGCTAAGAGGAGCAGGAAAAAGCAAAAAATTTCAGAATTGCACCTTGCAATGCGGAGAAATTACTGTTTGTGCATTTACAATATTCATTGATTTTTGCCATTGAAAAACGTCCAGAAATGATTGAAGCTACTGACTGAATGAAAGGAGCTGGCATCTCACTCTCTTTGAATCTTCTTTATCATGCTAAGAGGAGCAGGAAAAAGCAAAAAATTTCAGAATTGCGCCTTGCAATGCGGAGAAATTACTGTTTGTGCATTTACAAAATTCATTGATTTTTGCCATTGAAAAACATCATGTTATTCATATGCCAGAAATGATTGAAGCTACTGACTGAAGGAAAGGAGCTGGCATCTCACTCTCTTTGAATCTTCTTTTTCATGCTAAGAGGAGCAGGAAAAAGCAAAAAATTTCAGAATTGCACCTTGCAATGCGGAGAAATTACTGTTTGTGCATTTACAATATTCATTGATTTTTGCCATTGAAAAACGTCCAGAAATGATTGAAGCTACTGACTGAATGAAAGGAGCTGGCATCTCACTCTCTTTGAATCTTCTTTATCATGCTAAGAGGAGCAGGAAAAAGCAAAAAATTTCAGAATTGCACATTGCAATGCGGAGAAATTACTGTTTGTGCATTTACAATATTCATTGATTTTTGCCATTGAAAAACGTCTAGAAATGATTGAAGCTACTGACTGAATGAAAGGAGCTGGCATCTCACTCTCTTTGAATCTTCTTTATCATGCTAAGAGGAGCAGGAAAAAGCAAAAAATTTCAGAATTGCACCTTGCAATGCGGAGAAATTACTGTTTGTGCATTTACAATATTCATTGATTTTTGCCATTGAAAAACATGTTATTCATATACCAGAAATGTTTGAAGCTCCTGACTGAATGAAAGGAGCTGGCACCTCACTCTCTTTGAATCTTCTTTATCATGCTAAGAGGAGCAGGAAAAAGCAAAAAATTTCAGAATTGCACCTTGCAATGCGGAGAAATTACTATTTGTACATTTACAATATTCATTGATTTTTGCCATTGAAAAACGTCCAGAAATGATTGAAGCTACTGACTGAATGAAAGGAGCTGGCATCTCACTCTCTTTGAATCTTCTTTATCATGCTAAGAGGAGCAGGAAAAAGCAAAAAATTTCAGAATTGCGCCTTGCAATGCGGAGAAATTACTGTTTGTGCATTTACAAAATTCATTGATTTTTGCCATTGAAAAACATCATGTTATTCATATGCCAGAAATGATTGAAGCTACTGACTGAAGGAAAGGAGCTGGCATCTCACTCTCTTTGAATCTTCTTTATCATGCTAAGAGGAGCAGGAAAAAGCAAAAAATTTCAGAATTGCACCTTGCAATGCGGAGAAATTACTGTTTGTGCATTTACAATATTCATTGATTTTTGCCATTGAAAAACGTCCAGAAATGATTGAAGCTACTGACTGAATGAAAGGAGCTGGCATCTCACTCTCTTTGAATCTTCTTTATCATGCTAAGAGGAGCAGGAAAAAGCAAAAAATTTCAGAATTGCACCTTGCAATGCGGAGAAATTACTGTTTGTGCATTTACAATATTCATTGATTTTTGCCATTGAAAAACGTCCAGAAATGATTGAAGCTACTGACTGAATGAAAGGAGCTGGCATCTCACTCTCTTTGAATCTTCTTTATCATGCTAAGAGGAGCAGGAAAAAGCAAAAAATTTCAGAATTGCACCTTGCAATGCGGAGAAATTACTGTTTGTGCATTTACAATATTCATTGATTTTTGCCATTGAAAAACGTCCAGAAATGATTGAAGCTACTGACTGAATGAAAGGAGCTGGCATCTCACTCTCTTTGAATCTTCTTTATCATGCTAAGAGGAGCAGGAAAAAGCAAAAAATTTCAGAATTGCACCTTGCAATGCGGAGAAATTACTGTTTGTGCATTTACAATATTCATTGATTTTTGCCATTGAAAAACGTCCAGAAATGATTGAAGCTACTGACTGAATGAAAGGAGCTGGCATCTCACTCTCTTTGAATCTTCTTTATCATGCTAAGAGGAGCAGGAAAAAGCAAAAAATTTCAGAATTGCACCTTGCAATGCGGAGAAATTACAGTTTGTGCATTTACAATATTCATTGATTTTTGCCATTGAAAAACGTCCAGAAATGATTGAAGCTACTGACTGAATGAAAGGAGCTGGCATCTCACTCTCTTTGAATCTTCTTTATCATGCTAAGAGGAGCAGGAAAAAGCAAAAAATTTCAGAATTGCACCTTGCAATGCGGAGAAATTACTGTTTGTGCATTTACAATATTCGTTGATTTTTGCCATTGAAAAACGTCCAGAAATGATTGAAGCTACTGACTGAATGAAAGGAGCTGGCATCTCACTCTCTTTGAATCTTCTTTATCATGCTAAGAGGAGCAGGAAAAAGCAAAAAATTTCAGAATTGCACCTTGCAATGCGGAGAAATTACAGTTTGTGCATTTACAATATTCATTTATTTTTGCCATTGAAAAACGTCCAGAAATGATTGAAGCTACTGACTGAATGAAAGGAGCTGGCATCTCACTCTCTTTGAATCTTCTTTATCATGCTAAGAGGAGCAGGAAAAAGCAAAAAATTTCAGAATTGCACCTTGCAATGCGGAGAATTTACTGTTTGTGCATTTACAATATTCATTGATTTTTGCCATTGAAAAACATGTTATTCATATACCAGAAATGTTTGAAGCTCCTGACTGAATGAAAGGAGCTGGCACCTCACTCTCTTTGAATCTTCTTTATCATGCTAAGAGGAGCAGGAAAAAGCAAAAAATTTCAGAATTGCACCTTGCAATGCGGAGAAATTACTGTTTGTGCATTTACAATATTCATTGATTTTTGCCATTGAAAAACGTCCAGAAATGATTGAAGCTACTGACTGAATGAAAGGAGCTGGCATCTCACTCTCTTTGAATCTTCTTTATCATGCTAAGAGGAGCAGGAAAAAGCAAAAAATTTCAGAATTGCACCTTGCAATGCGGAGAAATTACTGTTTGTGCATTTACAATATTCATTGATTTTTGCCATTGAAAAATGTCCAGAAATGATTGAAGCTACTGACTGAATGAAAGGAGCTGGCATCTCACTCTCTTTGAATCTTCTTTATCATGCTAAGAGGAGCAGGAAAAAGCAAAAAATTTCAGAATTGCGCCTTGCAATGCGGAGAAATTACTGTTTGTGCATTTACAAAATTCATTGATTTTTGCCATTGAAAAACATCATGTTATTCATATACCAGAAATGATTGAAGCTACTGACTGAAGGAAAGGAGCTGGCATCTCACTCTCTTTGAATCTTCTTTATCATGCTAAGAGGAGCAGGAAAAAGCAAAAAATTTCAGAATTGCACCTTGCAATGCGGAGAAATTACTGTTTGTGCATTTACAATATTCATTGATTTTTGCCATTGAAAAACGTCCAGAAATGATTGAAGCTACTGACTGAATGAAAGGAGCTGGCATCTCACTCTCTTTGAATCTTCTTTATCATGCTAAGAGGAGCAGGAAAAAGCAAAAAATTTCAGAATTGCACCTTGCAATGCGGAGAAATTACTGTTTGTGCATTTACAATATTCATTGATTTTTGCGATTGAAAAACATCATGTTATTCATATACCAGAAATGATTGAAGCTACTGACTGAATGAAAGGAGCTGGCATCTCACTCTCTTTGAATCTTCTTTATCATGCAAAGAGGAGCAGGAAAAAGTAAAAAATTTCAGAATTGCACCTTGCAATGCGGAGAAATTACTGTTTGTGCATTTACAATATTCAATGATTTTTGCCATTGAAAAACGTCCAGAAATGATTGAAGCTACAGACTGAATGAAAGGAGCTGGCATCTCACTCTCTTTCAATCTTGTTTATCATGCTAAGAGGAGCAGGAAAAAGCAAAAAATTTCAGAATTGCACCTTGCAATGCGGAGAAATTACTGTTTGTGCATTTACAATATTCATTGATTATTGCCATTGAAAAACGTCCAGAAATGATTGAAGCTACTGACTGAATGAAAGGAGCTGGCATCTCACTCTCTTTGAATCTTCTTTATCATGCTAAGAGGAGCAGGAGAAAGCAAAAAATTTCAGAATTGCACCTTGCAATGCGGAGAAATTACAGTTTGTGCATTTACAATATTCATTGATTTTTGCCATTGAAAAACGTCCAGAAATGATTGAAGCTACTGACTGAATGAAAGGAGCTGGCATCTCACTCTCTTTGAATCTTCTTTATCATGCTAAGAGGAGCAGGAAAAAGCAAAAAATTTCAGAATTGCACCTTGCAATGCGGAGAAATTACTGTTTGTGCATTTACAATATTCATTGATTTTTGCCATTGAAAAACGTCCAGAAATGATTGAAGGTACTGACTGAATGAAAGGAGCTGGCATCTCACTCTCTTTGAATCTTCTTTATCATGCTAAGAGGAGCAGGAAAAAGCAAAAAATTTCAGAATTGCACCTTACAATGCGGAGAAATTACTGTTTGTGCATTTACAATATTCATTGATTTTTGCCATTGAAAAACGTCCAGAAATGATTGAAGCTACTGACTGAATGAAAGGAGCTGTCATCTCACTCTCTTTGAATCTTCTTTATCATGCTAAGAGGAGCAGGAAAAAGCAAAAAATTTCAGAATTGCACCTTGCAATGCGGAGAAATTACTGTTTGTGCATTTACAATATTCATTGATTTTTGCCATTGAAAAATGTCCAGAAATGATTGAAGCTACTGACTGAATGAAAGGAGCTGGCATCTCACTCTCTTTGAATCTTCTTTATCATGCTAAGAGGAGCAGGAAAAAGCAAAAAATTTCAGAATTGCGCCTTGCAATGCGGAGAAATTACTGTTTGTACATTTACAAAATTCATTGATTTTTGCCATTGAAAAACATCATGTTATTCATATACCAGAAATGATTGAAGCTACTGACTGAAGGAAAGGATCTGGCATCTCACTCTCTTTGAATCTTCTTTATCATGCTAAGAGGAGCAGGAAAAAGCAAAAAATTTCAGAATTGCACCTTGCAATGCGGAGAAATTACTGTTTGTGCATTTACAATATTCATTGATTTTTGCCATTGAAAAACGTCCAGAAATGATTGAAGCTACTGACTGAATGAAAGGAGCTGGCATCTCACTCTCTTTGAATCTTCTTTATCATGCTAAGAGGAGCAGGAAAAAGCAAAAAATTTCAGAATTGCACCTTGCAATGCGGAGAAATTACTGTTTGTGCATTTACAATATTCATTGATTTTTGCGATTATAAAACATCATGTTATTCATATACCAGAAATGATTGAAGCTACTGACTGAATGAAAGGAGCTGGCATCTCACTCTCTTTGAATCTTCTTTATCATGCTAAGAGGAGCAGGAAAAAGTAAAAAATTTCAGAATTGCACCTTGCAATGCGGAGAAATTACTGTTTGTGCATTTACAATATTCAATGATTTTTGCCATTGAAAAACGTCCAGAAATGATTGAAGCTACTGACTGAATGAAAGGAGCTGGCATCTCACTCTCTTTGAATCTTGTTTATCATGCTAAGAGGAGCAGGAAAAAACAAAAAATTTCAGAATTGCACCTTGCAATGCGGAGAAATTACTGTTTGTGCATTTACAATATTCATTGATTTTTGCCATTGAAAAACGTCCAGAAATGATTGAAGCTACTGACTGAATGAAAGGAGCTGGCATCTCACTCTCTTTGAATCTTCTTTATCATGCTAAGAGGAGCAGGAAAAAGCAAAAAATTTCAGAATTGCACCTTGCAATGCGGAGAAATTACTGTTTGTGCATTTACAATATTCATTGATTTTTGCCATTGAAAAACATCATGTTATTCAGATACCAGAAATGATTGAAGCTACTGACTGAATGAAAGGAGCTGGCATCTCACTCTCTTTGAATCTTCTTTATCATGCTAAGAGGAGCAGGAAAAAGTAAAAAATTTCAGAATTGCACCTTGCAATGCGGAGAAATTTCTGTTTGTGCATTTATAATATTCAATGATTTTTGCCATTGAAAAACGTCCAGAAATGATTGAAGCTACTGACTGAACGAAAGGAGCTGGCATCTCACTCTCTTTGAATCTTCTTTATCATGCTAAAAGGAGCAGGAAAAATCAAAAAATTTCAGAATTGCACCTTGCAATGCGGAGAAATTACTGTTTGTGCATTTACAATATTCATTGATTTTTGCCATTGAAAAACGTCCAGAAATGATTGAAGCTACTGACTGAATGAAAGGAGCTGGCATCTCACTCTCTTTGAATCTTGTTTATCATGCTAAGAGGAGCAGGAAAAAGCAAAAAATTTCAGAATTGCACCTTGCAATGCGGAGAAATTACTGTTTGTGCATTTACAATATTCATTGATTTTTGCCATTGAAAAACGTCCAGAAATGATTGAAGCTACTGACTGAATGAAAGGAGCTGGCATCTCACTCTCTTTGAATCTTCTTTATCATGCTAAGAGGAGCAGGAAAAAGCAAAAAATTTCAGAATTGCACCTTGCAATGCGGAGAAATTACTGTTTGTGCATTTACAATATTCATTGATTTTTGCCATTGAAAAACGTCCAGAAATGATTGAAGCTACTGACTGAATGAAAGGAGCTGGCATCTCACTCTCTTTGAATCTTCTTTATCATGCTAAGAGGAGCAGGAAAAAGCAAAAAATTTCAGAATTGCACCTTGCAATGCGGAGAAATTACTGTTTGTGCATTTACAATATTCATTGATTTTTGCCATTGAAAAACGTCCAGAAATGATTGAAGCTACTGACTGAATGAAAGGAGCTGGCATCTCACTCTCTTTGAATCTTCTTTATCATGCTAAGAGGAGCAGGAAAAAGCAAAAAATTTCAGAATTGCACCTTGCAATGCGGAGAAATTACTGTTTGTGCATTTACAATATTCATTGATTTTTGCCATTGAAAAATGTCCAGAAATGATTGAAGCTACTGACTGAATGAAAGGAGCTGGCATCTCACTCTCTTTGAATCTTCTTTATCATGCTAAGAGGAGCATGAAAAAGCAAAAAATTTCAGAATTGCGCCTTGCAATGCGGAGAAATTACTGTTTGTGCATTTACAAAATTCATTGATTTTTGCCATTGAAAAACATCATGTTATTCATATACCAGAAATGATTGAAGCTACTGACTGAAGGAAAGGATCTGGCATCTCACTCTCTTTGAATCTTCTTTATCATGCTAAGAGGAGCAGGAAAAAGCAAAAAATTTCAGAATTGCACCTTGCAATGCGGAGAAATTACTGTTTGTGCATTTACAATATTCATTGATTTTTGCCATTGAAAAACGTCCAGAAATGATTGAAGCTACTGACTGAATGAAAGGAGCTGGCATCTCACTCTCTTTGAATCTTCTTTATCATGCTAAGAGGAGCAGGAAAAAGCAAAAAATTTCAGAATTGCACCTTGCAATGCGGAGAAATTACTGTTTGTGCATTTACAATATTCATTGATTTTTGCGATTGAAAAACATCATGTTATTCATATACCAGAAATGATTGAAGCTACTGACTGAATGAAAGGAGCTGGCATCTCACTCTCTTTGAATCTTCTTTATCATGCTAAGAGGAGCAGGAAAAAGTAAAAAATTTCAGAATTGCACCTTGCAATGCGGAGAAATTACTGATTGTGCATTTACAATATTCAATGATTTTTGCCATTGAAAAACGTCCAGAAATGATTGAAGCTACTGACTGAATGAAAGGAGCTGGCATCTCACTCTCTTTGAATCTTGTTTATCATGCTAAGAGGAGCAGGAAAAAGCAAAAAATTTCAGAATTGCACCTTGCAATGCGGAGAAATTACTGTTTGTGCATTTACAATATTCATTGATTTTTGCCATTGAAAAACATCATGTTATTCATATACCAGAAATGATTGAAGCTACTGACTGAACGAAAGGAGCTGGCATCTCACTCTCTTTGAATCTTCTTTATCATGCTAAGAGGAGCAGGAAAAAGCAAAAAATTTCAGAATTGCACCTTGCAATGCGGAGAAATTACTGTTTGTGCATTTACAATATTCATTGATTTTTGCCATTGAAAAACATCATGTTATTCATATACCAGAAATGTTTTAAGCTACTGACTGAATGAAAGGAGCTGGCATCTCACTCTCTTTGAATCTTCTTTATCATGCTAAGAGGAGCAGGAAAAAGCAAAAAATTTCAGAATTGCACCTTGCAATGCGGAGAAATTACTGTTTGTGCATTTACAATATTCATTGATTTTTGCCATTGAAAAACGTCCAGAAATGATTGAAGCTACTGACTGAATGAAAGGAGCTGGCATCTCACTCTCTTTGAATCTTCTTTATCATGCTAAGAGGAGCAGGAAAAAGCAAAAAATTTCAGAATTGCACCTTGCAATGCGGAGAAATTACTGTTTGTGCATTTACAATATTCATTGATTTTTGCCATTGAAAAACGTCCAGAAATGATTGAAGCTACTGACTGAATGAAAGGAGCTGGCATCTCACTCTCTTTGAATCTTCTTTATCATGCTAAGAGGAGCAGGAAAAAGCAAAAAATTTCAGAATTGCACCTTGCAATGCGGAGAAATTACTGTTTGTGCATTTACAATATTCATTGATTTTTGCCATTGAAAAACGTCCAGAAATGATTGAAGCTACTGAATGAATGAAAGGAGCTGGCATCTCACTCTCTTTGAATCTTCTTTATCATGCTAAGAGGAGCAGGAAAAAGCAAAAAATTTCAGAATTGCACCTTGCAATGCGGAGAAATTACTGTTTGTGCATTTACAATATTCATTGATTTTTGCCATTGAAAAACATGTTATTCATATACCAGAAATGTTTGAAGCTCCTGACTGAATGAAAGGAGCTGGCACCTCACTCTCTTTGAATCTTCTTTATCATGCTAAGAGGAGCAGGAAAAAGCAAAAAATTTCAGAATTGCACCTTGCAATGCGGAGAAATTACTGTTTGTACATTTACAATATTCATTGATTTTTGCCATTGAAAAACGTCCAGAAATGATTGAAGCTACTGACTGAATGAAAGGAGCTGGCATCTCACTCTCTTTGAATCTTCTTTATCATGCTAAGAGGAGCAGGAAAAAGCAAAAAATTTCAGAATTGCGCCTTGCAATGCGGAGAAATTACTGTTTGTGCATTTACAAAATTCATTGAATTTTGCCATTGAAAAACATCATGTTATTCATATGCCAGAAATGATTGAAGCTACTGACTGAAGGAAAGGAGCTGGCATCTCACTCTCTTTGAATCTTCTTTATCATGCTAAGAGGAGCAGGAAAAAGCAAAAAATTTCAGAATTGCACCTTGCAATGCGGAGAAATTACTGTTTGTGCATTTACAATATTCATTGATTTTTGCCATTGAAAAACGTCCAGAAATGATTGAAGCTACTGACTGAATGAAAGGAGCTGGCATCTCACTCTCTTTGAATCTTCTTTATCATGCTAAGAGGAGCAGGAAAAAGCAAAAAATTTCAGAATTGCACCTTGCAATGCGGAGAAATTACTGTTTGTGCATTTATAATATTCATTGATTTTTGCCATTGAAAAACGTCCAGAAATGATTGAAGCTACTGACTGAATGAAAGGAGCTGGCATCTCACTCTCTTTGAATCTTCTTTATCATGCTAAGAGGAGCAGGAAAAAGCAAAAAATTTCAGAATTGCACCTTGCAATGCGGAGAAATTACTGTTTGTGCATTTACAATATTCATTGATTTTTGCCATTGAAAAATGTTCAGAAATGATTGAAGCTACTGACTGAATGAAAGGAGCTGGCATCTCACTCTCTTTGAATCTTCTTTATCATGCTAAGAGGAACAGGAAAAAGCAGAAAATTGCAGAATTGCTCCTTGCAATGCGGAGAAATTACTGTTTGTGCATTTACAAAATTCATTGATTTTTGCCATTGAAAAACATCATGTTATTCATATGCCAGAAATGATTGAAGCTACTGACTGAAGGAAAGGAGCTGGCATCTCACTCTCTTTGAATCTTCTTTATCATGCTAAGAGGAGCAGGAAAAAGCAAAAAATTTCAGAATTGCACCTTGCAATGCGGAGAAATTACTGTTTGTGCATTTACTATATTCATTGATTTTTGCCATTGAAAAACGTCCAGAAATTATTGAAGCTACTGACTGAATGAAAGGAGCTGGCATCTCACTCTCTTTGAATCTTCTTTATCATGCTAAGAGGAGCAGGAAAAAGCAAAAAATTTCAGAATTGCACCTTGCAATGCGGAGAAATTACTGTTTGTGCATTTACAATATTCATTGATTTTTGCGATTGAAAAACATCATGTTATTCATATACCAGAAATGATTGAAGCTACTGACTGAATAAAAGGAGCTGGCATCTCACTCTCTTTGAATCTTCTTTATCATGCTAAGAGGAGCAGGAAAAAGTAAAAAATTTCAGAATTGCACCTTGCAATGCGGAGAAATTACTGTTTGTGCATTTACAATATTCAATGATTTTTGCCATTGAAAAACGTCCAGAAATGATTGAAGCTACTGACTGAACGAAAGGAGCTGGCATCTCACTCTCTTTGAATCTTCTTTATCATGCTAAGAGGAGCAGGAAAAAGCAAAAAATTTCAGAATTGCACCTTGCAATGCGGAGAAATTACTGTTTGTGCATTTACAATATTCATTGATTTTTGCCATTGAAAAACATCATGTTATTCATATACCAGAAATGTTTGAAGCTACTGACTGAATGAAAGGAGCTGGTATCTCACTCTCTTTGAATCTTCTTCATAATGCTAAGAGGAGCAGGAAAAAGCAAAAAATTTCAGAATTGCACCTTGCAATGCGGAGAAATTACTGTTTGTGCATTTACAATATTCATTGATTTTTGCCATTGAAAAACGTCCAGAAATGATTGAAGCTACTGACAATGAAAGGAGCTGGCATCTCACTCTCTTTGAATCTTCTTTATCATGCTAAGAGGAGCAGGAAAAAGCAAAAAATTTCAGAATTGCACCTTGCAATGCGGAGAAATTACTGTTTGTGCATTTACAATATTCATTGATTTTTGCCATTGAAAAACATCATGTTATTCATATACCAGAAATGTTTGAAGCTACTGACTGAATGAAAGGAGCTGACATCTCACTCTCTTTGAATCTTCTTTATCATGCTAAGAGGAGCAGGAAAAAGCAAAAAATTTCAGAATTGCGCCTTGCAATGCGGAGAAATTACTGTTTGTGCATTTACAAAATTCATTGATTTTTGCCATTGAAAAACGTCCAGAAATGATTGAAGCTACTGACTGAATGAAAGGAGCTGGCATCTCACTCTCTTTGAATCTTCTTTATCATGCTAAGAGGAGCAGGAAAAAGCAAAAAATTTCAGAATTGCACCTTGCAATGCGGAGAAATTACTGTTTGTGCATTTACAATATTCATTGATTTTTGCCATTGAAAAACGTCCAGAAATGATTGAAGCTACTGACTGAATGAAAGGAGCTGGCATCTCACTCTCTTTGAATCTTCTTTATCATGCTAAGAGGAGCAGGAAAAAGCAAAAAATTTCAGAATTGCACCTTGCAATGCGGAGAAATTACTGTTTGTGCATTTACAATATTCATTGATTTTTGCCATTGAAAAACATGTTATTCATATACCAGAAATGTTTGAAGCTCCTGACTGAATGAAAGGAGCTGGCACCTCACTCTCTTTGAATCTTCTTTATCATGCTAAGAGGAGCAGGAAAAAGCAAAAAATTTCAGAATTGCACCTTGCAATGCGGAGAAATTACTGTTTGTGCATTTACAATATTCATTGATTTTTGCCATTGAAAAACGTCCAGAAATGATTGAAGCTACTGACTGAATGAAAGGAGCTGTCATCTCACTCTCTTTGAATCTTCTTTATCATGCTAAGAGGAGCAGGAAAAAGCAAAAAATTTCAGAATTGCACCTTGCAATGCGGAGAAATTACTGTTTGTGCATTTACAATATTCATTGATTTTTGCCATTGAAAAATGTTCAGAAATGATTGAAGCTACTGACTGAATGAAAGGAGCTGGCATCTCACTCTCTTTGAATCTTCTTTATCATGCTAAGAGGAACAGGAAAAAGCAAAAAATTTCAGAATTGCGCCTTGCAATGCGGAGAAATTACTGTTTGTGCATTTACAAAATTCATTGATTTTTGCCATTGAAAAACATCATGTTATTCATATGCCAGAAATGATTGAAGCTACTGACTGAAGGAAAGGAGCTGGCATCTCACTCTCTTTGAATCTTCTTTATCATGCTAAGAGGAGCAGGAAAAAGCAAAAAATTTCAGAATTGCACCTTGCAATGCGGAGAAATTACTGTTTGTGCATTTACAATATTAATTGATTTTTGCCATTGAAAAACGTCCAGAAATGATTGAAGCTACTGACTGAATGAAAGGAGCTGGCATCTCACTCTCTTTGAATCTTCTTTATCATGCTAAGAGGAGCAGGAAAAAGCAAAAAATTTCAGAATTGCACCTTGCAATGCGGAGAAATTACTGTTTGTGCATTTACAATATTCATTGATTTTTGCGATTGAAAAACATCATGTTATTCATATACCAGAAATGATTGAAGCTACTGACTGAATGAAAGGAGCTGGCATCTCACTCTCTTTGAATCTTCTTTATCATGCTAAGAGGAGCAGGAAAAAGTAAAAAATTTCAGAATTGCACCTTGCAATGCGGAGAAATTACTGTTTGTGCATTTACAATATTCAATGATTTTTGCCATTGAAAAACGTCCAGAAATGATTGAAGCTACTGACTGAACGAAAGGAGCTGGCATCTCACTCTCTTTGAATCTTCTTTATCATGCTAAGAGGAGCAGGAGAAAGCAAAAAATTTCAGAATTGCACCTTGCAATGCGGAGAAATTACTGTTTGTGCATTTACAATATTCATTGATTTTTGCCATTGAAAAACATCATGTTATTCATATACCAGAAATGTTTGAAGCTACTGACTGAATGAAAGGAGCTGACATCTCACTCTCTATGAATCTTCTTTATCATGCTAAGAGAAGCAGGAAAAAGCAAAAAATTTCAGAATTGCACCTTGCAATGCGGAGAAATTACTGTTTGTGCATTTACAATATTCATTGATTTTTGCCATTGAAAAACGTCCAGAAATGATTGAAGCTACTGACTGAATGAAAGGAGCTGGCATCTCACTCTCTTTGAATCTTCTTTATCATGCTAAGAGGAGCAGGAAAAAGCAAAAAATTTCAGAATTGCACCTTGCAATGCGGAGAAATTACTGTTTGTGCATTTACAATATTCATTGATTTTTGCCATTGAAAAACGTCCAGAAATGATTGAAGCTACTGACTGAATGAAAGGAGCTGGCATCTCACTCTCTTTGAATCTTCTTTATCATGCTAAGAGGAGCAGGAAAAAGCAAAAAATTTCAGAATTGCACCTTGCAATGCGGAGAAATTACAGTTTGTGCATTTACAATATTCATTGATTTTTGCCATTGAAAAACGTCCAGAAATGATTGAAGCTACTGACTGAATCAAAGGAGCTGGCATCTCACTCTCTTTGAATCTTCTTTATCATGCTAAGAGGAGCAGGAAAAAGCAAAAAATTTCAGAATTGCAACTTGCAATGCGGAGAAATTACTGTTTGTGCATTTACAATATTCATTGATTTTTGCCATTGAAAAATGTCCAGAAATGATTGAAGCTACTGACTGAATGAAAGGAGCTGGCATCTCACTCTCTTTGAATCTTCTTTATCATGCTAAGAGGAGCAGGAAAAAGCAAAAAATTTCACAATTGCACCTTGCAATGCGGAGAAATTACTGTTTGTGCATTTACAATATTCATTGATTTTTGCCATTGAAAAACATGTTATTAATATACCAGAAATGTTTGAAGCTCCTGACTGAATGAAAGGAGCTGGCACCTCACTCTCTTTGAATCTTGTTTATCATGCTAAGAGGAGCAGGAAAAAGCAAAAAATTTCAGAATTGCACCTTGCAATGCGGAGAAATTACTGTTTGTGCATTTACAATATTCATTGATTTTTGCCATTGAAAAACGTCCAGAAATGATTGAAGCTACTGACTGAATGAAAGGAGCTGGCATCTCACTCTCTTTGAATCTTCTTTATCATGCTAAGAGGAGCAGGAAAAAGCAAAAAATTTCAGAATTGCACCTTGCAATGCGGAGAAATTACTGTTTGTGCATTTACAATATTCATTGATTTTTGCCATTGAAAAATGTCCAGAAATGATTGAAGCTACTGACTGAATGAAAGGAGCTAGCATCTCACTCTCTTTGAATCTTCTTTATCATGCTAAGAGGAGCAGGAAAAAGCAAAAAATTTCAGAATTGCGCCTTGCAATGCGGAGAAATTACTGTTTGTGCATTTACAAAATTCATTGATTTTTGCCATTGAAAAACATCATGTTATTCATATACCAGAAATGATTGAAGCTACTGACTGAAGGAAAGGAGCTGGCATCTCACTCTCTTTGAATCTTCTTTATCATGCTAAGAGGAGCAGGAAAAAGCAAAAAATTTCAGAATTGCACCTTGCAATGCGGAGAAATTACTGTTTGTGCATTTACAATATTCATTGATTTTTGCCATTGAAAAACGTCCGGAAATGATTGAAGCTACTGACTGAATGAAAGGAGCTGGCATCTCACTCTCTTTGAATCTTCTTTATCATGCTAAGAGGAGCAGGAAAAAGCAAAAAATTTCAGAATTGCACCTTGCAATGCGGAGAAATTACTGTTTGTGCATTTACAATATTCATTGATTTTTGCGATTGAAAAACATCATGTTATTCATATACCAGAAATGATTGAAGCTACTGACTGAATGAAAGGAGCTGGCATCTCACTCTCTTTGAATCTTCTTTATCATGCTAAGAGGAGCAGGAAAAAGTAAAAAATTTCAGAATTGCACCTTGCAATGCGGAGAAATTACTGTTTGTGCATTTACAATATTCAATGATTTTTGCAATTGAAAAACGTCCAAAAATGATTGAAGCTACTGACTGAATGAAAGGAGCTGGCATCTCACTCTCTTTGAATCTTGTTTATCATGCTAAAAGGAGCAGGAAAAAGCAAAAAATTTCAGAATTGCACCTTGCAATGCGGAGAAATTACTGTTTGTGCATTTAGAATATTCATTGATTTTTGCCATTGAAAAACGTCCAGAAATGATTGAAGCTACTGACTGAATGAAAGGAGCTGGCATCTCACTCTCTTTGAATCTTCTTTATCATGCTAAGAGGAGCAGGAAAAAGCAAAAAATTTCAGAATTGCACCTTGCAATGCGGAGAAATTACTGTTTGTGCATTTACAATATTCATTGATTTTTGCAATTGAAAAACGTCCAGAAATGATTGAAGCTACTGACTGAATGAAAGGAGCTGGCATCTCACTCTCTATGAATCTTCTTTATCATGCTAAGAGGAGCAGGAAAAAGTAAAAAATTTCAGAATTGCACCTTGCAATGCGGAGAAATTACTGTTTGTGCATTTACAATATTCAATGATTTTTGCCATTGAAAAACGTCCAGAAATGATTGAAGCTACTGACTGAACGAAAGGAGCTGGCATCTCACTCTCTTTGAATCTTCTTTATCATGCTAAGAGGAGCAGGAAAAATCAAAAAATTTCAGAATTGCACCTTGCAATGCGGAGAAATTACTGTTTGTGCATTTACAATATTCATTGATTTTTGCCATTGAAAAACGTCCAGAAATGATTGAAGCTACTGACTGAATGAAAGGAGCTGGCATCTCACTCTCTTTGAATCTTCTTTATCATGCTAAGAGGAGCAGGAAAAAGCAAAAAATTTCAGAATTGCAACTTGCAATGCGGAGAAATTACTGTTTGTGCATTTACAATATTCATTGATTTTTGCCATTGAAAAATGTCCAGAAATGATTGAAGCTACTGACTGAATGAAAGGAGCTGGCATCTCACTCTCTTTGAATCTTCTTTATCATGCTAAGAGGAGCAGGAAAAAGCAAAAAATTTCACAATTGCACCTTGCAATGCGGAGAAATTACTGTTTGTGCATTTACAATATTCATTGATTTTTGCCATTGAAAAACATGTTATTCATATACCAGAAATGTTTGAAGCTCCTGACTGAATGAAAGGAGCTGGCACCTCACTCTCTTTGAATCTTGTTTATCATGCTAAGAGGAGCAGGAAAAAGCAAAAAATTTCAGAATTGCACCTTGCAATGCGGAGAAATTACTGTTTGTGCATTTACTATATTCATTGATTTTTGCCATTGAAAAACGTCCAGAAATGATTGAAGCTACTGACTGAATGAAAGGAGCTGGCATCTCACTCTCTTTGAATCTTCTTTATCATGCTAAGAGGAGCAGGAAAAAGCAAAAAATTTCAGAATTGCACCTTGCAATGCGGAGAAATTACTGTTTGTGCATTTACAATATTCATTGATTTTTGCCATTGAAAAATGTCCAGAAATGATTGAAGCTACTGACTGAATGAAAGGAGCTAGCATCTCACTCTCTTTGAATCTTCTTTATCATGCTAAGAGGAGCAGGAAAAAGCAAAAAATTTCAGAATTGCGCCTTGCAATGCGGAGAAATTACTGTTTGTGCATTTACAAAATTCATTGATTTTTGCCATTGAAAAACATCATGTTATTCATATACCAGAAATGATTGAAGCTACTGACTGAAGGAAAGGAGCTGGCATCTCACTCTCTTTGAATCTTCTTTATCATGCTAAGAGGAGCAGGAAAAAGCAAAAAATTTCAGAATTGCACCTTGCAATGCGGAGAAATTACTGTTTGTGCATTTACAATATTCATTGATTTTTGCCATTGAAAAACGTCCGGAAATGATTGAAGCTACTGACTGAATGAAAGGAGCTGGCATCTCACTCTCTTTGAATCTTCTTTATCATGCTAAGAGGAGCAGGAAAAAGCAAAAAATTTCAGAATTGCACCTTGCAATGCGGAGAAATTACTGTTTGTGCATTTACAATATTCATTGATTTTTGCGATTGAAAAACATCATGTTATTCATATACCAGAAATGATTGAAGCTACTGACTGAATGAAAGGAGCTGGCATCTCACTCTCTTTGAATCTTCTTTATCATGCTAAGAGGAGCAGGAAAAAGTAAAAAATTTCAGAATTGCACCTTGCAATGCGGAGAAATTACTGTTTGTGCATTTACAATATTCAATGATTTTTGCAATTGAAAAACGTCCATAAATGATTGAAGCTACTGACTGAATGAAAGGAGCTGGCATCTCACTCTCTTTGAATCTTGTTTATCATGCTAAAAGGAGCAGGAAAAAGCAAAAAATTTCAGAATTGCACCTTGCAATGCGGAGAAATTACTGTTTGTGCATTTACAATATTCATTGATTTTTGCCATTGAAAAACGTCCAGAAATGATTGAAGCTACTGACTGAATGAAAGGAGCTGGCATCTCACTCTCTTTGAATCTTCTTTATCATGCTAAGAGGAGCAGGAAAAAGCAAAAAATTTCAGAATTGCACCTTGCAATGCGGAGAAATTACTGTTTGTGCATTTACAATATTCATTGATTTTTGCAATTGAAAAACGTCCAGAAATGATTGAAGCTACTGACTGAATGAAAGGAGCTGGCACCTCACTCTCTTTGAATCTTCTTTATCATGCTAAGAGGAGCAGGAAAAAGTAAAAAATTTCAGAATTGCACCTTGCAATGCGGAGAAATTACTGTTTGTGCATTTACAATATTCAATGATTTTTGCCATTGAAAAACGTCCAGAAATGATTGAAGCTACTGACTGAACGAAAGGAGCTGGCATCTCACTCTCTTTGAATCTTCTTTATCATGCTAAGAGGAGCAGGAAAAAGCAAAAAATTTCAGAATTGCACCTTGCAATGCGGAGAAATTACTGTTTGTGCATTTACAATATTCATTGATTTTTGCAATTGAAAAACATCATGTTATTCATATACCAGAAATGTTTGAAGCTACTGACTGAATGAAAGGAGCTGGTATCTCACTCTCTTTGAATCTTCTTCATAATGCTAAGAGGAGCAGGAAAAAGCAAAAAATTTCAGAATTGCACCTTGCAATGCGGAGAAATTACTGTTTGTGCATTTACAATATTCATTGATTTTTGCCATTGAAAAACGTCCAGAAATGATTGAAGCTACTGACAATGAAAGGAGCTGGCATCTCACTCTCTTTGAATCTTCTTTATCATGCTAAGAGGAGCAGGAAAAAGCAAAAAATTTCAGAATTGCACCTTGCAATGCTGAGAAATTACTGTTTGTGCATTTACAAAATTCATTGATTTTTGCCATTGAAAAACATCATGTTATTCATATACCAGAAATGATTGAAGCTACTGACTGAATGAAAGGAGCTGGCATCTCACTCTCTTTGAATCTTCTTTATCATGCTAAGAGGAGCAGGAAAAAGCAAAAAATTTCAGAATTGCACCTTGCAATGCGGAGAAATTACTGTTTGTGCATTTACAATATTCATTGATTTTTGCCTTTGAAAAACATCATGTTATTCATATACCAGAAATGTTTGAAGCTACTGACTGAATGAAAGGAGCTGACATCTCACTCTCTTTGAATCTTCTTTATCATGCTAAGAGGAGCAGGAAAAAGCAAAAAATTTCAGAATTGCACCTTGCAATGCGGAGAAATTACTGTTTGTGCATTTACAATATTCATTGATTTTTGCCATTGAAAAACGTCCAGAAATGATTGAAGCTACTGACTGAATGAAAGGAGCTGGCATCTCACTCTCTTTGAATCTTCTTTATCATGCTAAGAGGAGCAGGAAAAAGCAAAAAATTTCAGAATTGCACCTTGCAATGCGGAGAAATTACTGTTTGTGCATTTACAATATTCATTGATTTTTGCCATTGAAAAACGTCCAGAAATGATTGAAGCTACTGACTGAATGAAAGGAGCTGGCATCTCACTCTCTTTGAATCTTCTTTATCATGCTAAGAGGAGCAGGAAAAAGCAAAAAATTTCAGAATTGCACCTTGCAATGCGGAGAAATTACTGTTTGTGCATTTACAATATTCATTGATTTTTGCCATTGAAAAACGTCCAGAAATGATTGAAGCTACTGACAATGAAAGGAGCTGGCATCTCACTCTCTTTGAATCTTCTTTATCATGCTAAGAGGAGCAGGAAAAAGCAAAAAATTTCAGAATTGCACCTTGCAATGCGGAGAAATTACTGTTTGTGCATTTACAATATTCATTGATTTTTGCCATTGAAAAACGTCCAGAAATGATTGAAGCTACTGACTGAATGAAAGGAGCTGGCATCTCACTCTCTTTGAATCTTCTTTATCATGCTAAGAGGAGCAGGAAAAAGCAAAAAATTTCAGAATTGCACCTTGCAATGCTGAGAAATTACTGTTTGTGCATTTACAAAATTCATTGATTTTTGCCATTGAAAAACATCATGTTATTCATATACCAGAAATGATTGAAGCTACTGACTGAATGAAAGGAGCTGGCATCTCACTCTCTTTGAATCTTCTTTATCATGCTAAGAGGAGCAGGAAAAAGCAAAAAATTTCAGAATTGCACCTTGCAATGCGGAGAAATTACTGTTTGTGCATTTACAATATTCATTGATTTTTGCCATTGAAAAACATCATGTTATTCATATACCAGAAATGTTTGAAGCTACTGACTGAATGAAAGGAGCTGACATCTCACTCTCTTTGAATCTTCTTTATCATGCTAAGAGGAGCAGGAAAAAGCAAAAAATTTCAGAATTGCACCTTGCAATGCGGAGAAATTACTGTTTGTGCATTTACAATATTCATTGATTTTTGCCATTGAAAAATGTCCAGAAATGATTGAAGCTACTGACTGAATGAAAGGAGCTGGCATCTCACTCTCTTTGAATCTTCTTTATCATGCTAAGAGGAGCAGGAAAAAGCAAAAAATTTCAGAATTGCACCTTGCAATGCGGAGAAATTACTGTTTGTGCATTTACAATATTCATTGATTTTTGCCATTGAAAAATGTCCAGAAATGATTGAAGCTACTGACTGAATGAAAGGAGCTGGCATCTCACTCTCTTTGAATCTTCTTTATCATGCTAAGAGGAGCAGGAAAAAGCAAAAAATTTCAGAATTGCACCTTGCAATGCGGAGAAATTACAGTTTGTGCATTTACAATATTCATTGATTTTTGCCATTGAAAAACTTCCAGAAATGATTGAAGCTACTGACTGAATGAAAGGAGCTGGCATCTCACTCTCTTTGAATCTTCTTTATCATGCTAAGAGGAGCAGGAAAAAGCAAAAAATTTCAGAATTGCACCTTGCAATGCGGAGAAATTACTGTTTGTGCATTTACAATATTAATTGATTTTTGCCATTGAAAAACGTCCAGAAATGATTGAAGCTACTGACTGAATGAAAGGAGCTGGCATCTCACTCTCTTTGAATCTTCTTTATCATGCTAAGAGGAGCAGGAAAAAGCAAAAAATTTCAGAATTGCACCTTGCAATGCGGAGAAATTACTGTTTGTGCATTTACAATATTCATTGATTTTTGCCATTGAAAAACATCATGTTATTCATATACCAGAAATGTTTGAAGCTACTGACTGAATGAAAGGAGCTGACATCTCACTCTCTTTGAATCTTCTTTATCATGCTAAGAGGAGCAGGAAAAAGCAAAAAATTTCAGAATTGCACCTTGCAATGCGGAGAAATTACTGTTTGTGCATTTACAATATTCATTGATTTTTGCCATTGAAAAACGTCCAGAAATGATTGAAGCTACTGACTGAATGAAAGGAGCTGGCATCTCACTCTCTTTGAATCTTCTTTATCATGCTAAGAGGAGCAGGAAAAAGCAAAAAATTTCAGAATTGCACCTTGCAATGCGGAGAAATTACTGTTTGTGCATTTACAATATTCATTGATTTTTGCCATTGAAAAACGTCCAGAAATGATTGAAGCTACTGACTGAATGAAAGGAGCTGGCATCTCACTCTCTTTGAATCTTCTTTATCATGCTAAGAGGAGCAGGAAAAAGCAAAAAATTTCAGAATTGCACCTTGCAATGCGGAGAAATTACTGTTTGTGCATTTACAATATTCATTGATTTTTGCCATTGAAAAACGTCCAGAAATGATTGAAGCTACTGACAATGAAAGGAGCTGGCATCTCACTCTCTTTGAATCTTCTTTATCATGCTAAGAGCAGCAGGAAAAAGCAAAAAATTTCAGAATTGCACCTTGCAATGCTGAGAAATTACTGTTTGTGCATTTACAAAATTCATTGATTTTTGCCATTGAAAAACATCATGTTATTCATATACCAGAAATGATTGAAGCTACTGACTGAATGAAAGGAGCTGGCATCTCACTCTCTTTGAATCTTCTTTATCATGCTAAGAGGAGCAGGAAAAAGCAAAAAATTTCAGAATTGCACCTTGCAATGCGGAGAAATTACTGTTTGTGCATTTACAATATTCATTGATTTTTGCCATTGAAAAACATCATGTTATTCATATACCAGAAATGTTTGAAGCTACTGACTGAATGAAAGGAGCTGACATCTCACTCTCTTTGAATCTTCTTTATCATGCTAAGAGGAGCAGGAAAAAGCAAAAAATTTCAGAATTGCACCTTGCAATGCGGAGAAATTACTGTTTGTGCATTTACAATATTCATTGATTTTTGCCATTGAAAAATGTCCAGAAATGATTGAAGCTACTGACTGAATGAAAGGAGCTGGCATCTCACTCTCTTTGAATCTTCTTTATCATGCTAAGAGGAGCAGGAAAAAGCAAAAAATTTCAGAATTGCACCTTGCAATGCGGAGAAATTACTGTTTGTGCATTTACAATATTCATTGATTTTTGCCATTGAAAAATGTCCAGAAATGATTGAAGCTACTGACTGAATGAAAGGAGCTGGCATCTCACTCTCTTTGAATCTTCTTTATCATGCTAAGAGGAGCAGGAAAAAGCAAAAAATTTCAGAATTGCACCTTGCAATGCGGAGAAATTACAGTTTGTGCATTTACAATATTCATTGATTTTTGCCATTGAAAAACGTCCAGAAATGATTGAAGCTACTGACTGAATGAAAGGAGCTGGCATCTCACTCTCTTTGAATCTTCTTTATCATGCTAAGAGGAGCAGGAAAAAGCAAAAAATTTCAGAATTGCACCTTGCAATGCGGAGAAATTACTGTTTGTGCATTTACAATATTCATTGATTTTTGCAATTGAAAAACGTCCAGAAATGATTGAAGCTACTGACTGAATGAAAGGAGCTGGCACCTCACTCTCTTTGAATCTTCTTTATCATGCTAAGAGGAGCAGGAAAAAGTAAAAAATTTCAGAATTGCACCTTGCAATGCGGAGAAATTACTGTTTGTGCATTTACAATATTCAATGATTTTTGCCATTGAAAAACGTCCAGAAATGATTGAAGCTACTGACTGAACGAAAGGAGCTGGCATCTCACTCTCTTTGAATCTTCTTTATCATGCTAAGAGGAGCAGGAAAAAGCAAAAAATTTCAGAATTGCACCTTGCAATGCGGAGAAATTACTGTTTGTGCATTTACAATATTCATTGATTTTTGCAATTGAAAAACATCATGTTATTCATATACCAGAAATGTTTGAAGCTACTGACTGAATGAAAGGAGCTGGTATCTCACTCTCTTTGAATCTTCTTCATAATGCTAAGAGGAGCAGGAAAAAGCAAAAAATTTCAGAATTGCACCTTGCAATGCGGAGAAATTACTGTTTGTGCATTTACAATATTCATTGATTTTTGCCATTGAAAAACGTCCAGAAATGATTGAAGCTACTGACAATGAAAGGAGCTGGCATCTCACTCTCTTTGAATCTTCTTTATCATGCTAAGAGGAGCAGGAAAAAGCAAAAAATTTCAGAATTGCACCTTGCAATGCTGAGAAATTACTGTTTGTGCATTTACAAAATTCATTGATTTTTGCCATTGAAAAACATCATGTTATTCATATACCAGAAATGATTGAAGCTACTGACTGAATGAAAGGAGCTGGCATCTCACTCTCTTTGAATCTTCTTTATCATGCTAAGAGGAGCAGGAAAAAGCAAAAAATTTCAGAATTGCACCTTGCAATGCGGAGAAATTACTGTTTGTGCATTTACAATATTCATTGATTTTTGCCTTTGAAAAACATCATGTTATTCATATACCAGAAATGTTTGAAGCTACTGACTGAATGAAAGGAGCTGACATCTCACTCTCTTTGAATCTTCTTTATCATGCTAAGAGGAGCAGGAAAAAGCAAAAAATTTCAGAATTGCACCTTGCAATGCGGAGAAATTACTGTTTGTGCATTTACAATATTCATTGATTTTTGCCATTGAAAAACGTCCAGAAATGATTGAAGCTACTGACTGAATGAAAGGAGCTGGCATCTCACTCTCTTTGAATCTTCTTTATCATGCTAAGAGGAGCAGGAAAAAGCAAAAAATTTCAGAATTGCACCTTGCAATGCGGAGAAATTACTGTTTGTGCATTTACAATATTCATTGATTTTTGCCATTGAAAAACGTCCAGAAATGATTGAAGCTACTGACTGAATGAAAGGAGCTGGCATCTCACTCTCTTTGAATCTTCTTTATCATGCTAAGAGGAGCAGGAAAAAGCAAAAAATTTCAGAATTGCACCTTGCAATGCGGAGAAATTACTGTTTGTGCATTTACAATATTCATTGATTTTTGCCATTGAAAAACGTCCAGAAATGATTGAAGCTACTGACAATGAAAGGAGCTGGCATCTCACTCTCTTTGAATCTTCTTTATCATGCTAAGAGGAGCAGGAAAAAGCAAAAAATTTCAGAATTGCACCTTGCAATGCGGAGAAATTACTGTTTGTGCATTTACAATATTCATTGATTTTTGCCATTGAAAAACGTCCAGAAATGATTGAAGCTACTGACTGAATGAAAGGAGCTGGCATCTCACTCTCTTTGAATCTTCTTTATCATGCTAAGAGGAGCAGGAAAAAGCAAAAAATTTCAGAATTGCACCTTGCAATGCTGAGAAATTACTGTTTGTGCATTTACAAAATTCATTGATTTTTGCCATTGAAAAACATCATGTTATTCATATACCAGAAATGATTGAAGCTACTGACTGAATGAAAGGAGCTGGCATCTCACTCTCTTTGAATCTTCTTTATCATGCTAAGAGGAGCAGGAAAAAGCAAAAAATTTCAGAATTGCACCTTGCAATGCGGAGAAATTACTGTTTGTGCATTTACAATATTCATTGATTTTTGCCATTGAAAAACATCATGTTATTCATATACCAGAAATGTTTGAAGCTACTGACTGAATGAAAGGAGCTGACATCTCACTCTCTTTGAATCTTCTTTATCATGCTAAGAGGAGCAGGAAAAAGCAAAAAATTTCAGAATTGCACCTTGCAATGCGGAGAAATTACTGTTTGTGCATTTACAATATTCATTGATTTTTGCCATTGAAAAATGTCCAGAAATGATTGAAGCTACTGACTGAATGAAAGGAGCTGGCATCTCACTCTCTTTGAATCTTCTTTATCATGCTAAGAGGAGCAGGAAAAAGCAAAAAATTTCAGAATTGCACCTTGCAATGCGGAGAAATTACTGTTTGTGCATTTACAATATTCATTGATTTTTGCCATTGAAAAATGTCCAGAAATGATTGAAGCTACTGACTGAATGAAAGGAGCTGGCATCTCACTCTCTTTGAATCTTCTTTATCATGCTAAGAGGAGCAGGAAAAAGCAAAAAATTTCAGAATTGCACCTTGCAATGCGGAGAAATTACAGTTTGTGCATTTACAATATTCATTGATTTTTGCCATTGAAAAACTTCCAGAAATGATTGAAGCTACTGACTGAATGAAAGGAGCTGGCATCTCACTCTCTTTGAATCTTCTTTATCATGCTAAGAGGAGCAGGAAAAAGCAAAAAATTTCAGAATTGCACCTTGCAATGCGGAGAAATTACTGTTTGTGCATTTACAATATTAATTGATTTTTGCCATTGAAAAACGTCCAGAAATGATTGAAGCTACTGACTGAATGAAAGGAGCTGGCATCTCACTCTCTTTGAATCTTCTTTATCATGCTAAGAGGAGCAGGAAAAAGCAAAAAATTTCAGAATTGCACCTTGCAATGCGGAGAAATTACTGTTTGTGCATTTACAATATTCATTGATTTTTGCCATTGAAAAACATCATGTTATTCATATACCAGAAATGTTTGAAGCTACTGACTGAATGAAAGGAGCTGACATCTCACTCTCTTTGAATCTTCTTTATCATGCTAAGAGGAGCAGGAAAAAGCAAAAAATTTCAGAATTGCACCTTGCAATGCGGAGAAATTACTGTTTGTGCATTTACAATATTCATTGATTTTTGCCATTGAAAAACGTCCAGAAATGATTGAAGCTACTGACTGAATGAAAGGAGCTGGCATCTCACTCTCTTTGAATCTTCTTTATCATGCTAAGAGGAGCAGGAAAAAGCAAAAAATTTCAGAATTGCACCTTGCAATGCGGAGAAATTACTGTTTGTGCATTTACAATATTCATTGATTTTTGCCATTGAAAAACGTCCAGAAATGATTGAAGCTACTGACTGAATGAAAGGAGCTGGCATCTCACTCTCTTTGAATCTTCTTTATCATGCTAAGAGGAGCAGGAAAAAGCAAAAAATTTCAGAATTGCACCTTGCAATGCGGAGAAATTACTGTTTGTGCATTTACAATATTCATTGATTTTTGCCATTGAAAAACGTCCAGAAATGATTGAAGCTACTGACAATGAAAGGAGCTGGCATCTCACTCTCTTTGAATCTTCTTTATCATGCTAAGAGCAGCAGGAAAAAGCAAAAAATTTCAGAATTGCACCTTGCAATGCTGAGAAATTACTGTTTGTGCATTTACAAAATTCATTGATTTTTGCCATTGAAAAACATCATGTTATTCATATACCAGAAATGATTGAAGCTACTGACTGAATGAAAGGAGCTGGCATCTCACTCTCTTTGAATCTTCTTTATCATGCTAAGAGGAGCAGGAAAAAGCAAAAAATTTCAGAATTGCACCTTGCAATGCGGAGAAATTACTGTTTGTGCATTTACAATATTCATTGATTTTTGCCATTGAAAAACATCATGTTATTCATATACCAGAAATGTTTGAAGCTACTGACTGAATGAAAGGAGCTGACATCTCACTCTCTTTGAATCTTCTTTATCATGCTAAGAGGAGCAGGAAAAAGCAAAAAATTTCAGAATTGCACCTTGCAATGCGGAGAAATTACTGTTTGTGCATTTACAATATTCATTGATTTTTGCCATTGAAAAATGTCCAGAAATGATTGAAGCTACTGACTGAATGAAAGGAGCTGGCATCTCACTCTCTTTGAATCTTCTTTATCATGCTAAGAGGAGCAGGAAAAAGCAAAAAATTTCAGAATTGCACCTTGCAATGCGGAGAAATTACTGTTTGTGCATTTACAATATTCATTGATTTTTGCCATTGAAAAATGTCCAGAAATGATTGAAGCTACTGACTGAATGAAAGGAGCTGGCATCTCACTCTCTTTGAATCTTCTTTATCATGCTAAGAGGAGCAGGAAAAAGCAAAAAATTTCAGAATTGCACCTTGCAATGCGGAGAAATTACAGTTTGTGCATTTACAATATTCATTGATTTTTGCCATTGAAAAACGTCCAGAAATGATTGAAGCTACTGACTGAATGAAAGGAGCTGGCATCTCACTCTCTTTGAATCTTCTTTATCATGCTAAGAGGAGCAGGAAAAAGCAAAAAATTTCAGAATTGCACCTTGCAATGCGGAGAAATTACTGTTTGTGCATTTACAATATTAATTGATTTTTGCCATTGAAAAACGTCCAGAAATGATTGAAGCTACTGACTGAATGAAAGGAGCTGGCATCTCACTCTCTTTGAATCTTCTTTATCATGCTAAGAGGAGCAGGAAAAAGCAAAAAATTTCAGAATTGCACCTTGCAATGCGGAGAAATTACTGTTTGTGCATTTACAATATTCATTGATTTTTGCCATTGAAAAACATGTTATTCATATACCAGAAATGTTTGAAGCTCCTGACTGAATGAAAGGAGCTGGCACCTCACTCTCTTTGAATCTTCTTTATCATGCTAAGAGGAGCAGGAAAAAGCAAAAAATTTCAGAATTGCACCTTGCAATGCGGAGAAATTACTGTTTGTGCATTTACAATATTCATTGATTTTTGCCATTGAAAAACGTCCAGAAATGATTGAAGCTACTGACTGAATGAAAGGAGCTGGCATCTCACTCTCTTTGAATCTTCTTTATCATGCTAATAGGAGCAGGAAAAAGCAAAAAATTTCAGAATTGCACCTTGCAATGCGGAGAAATTACTGTTTGTGCATTTACAATATTCATTGATTTTTGCCATTGAAAAATGTCCAGAAATGATTGAAGCTACTGACTGAATGAAAGGAGCTGGCATCTCACTCTCTTTGAATCTTCTTTATCATGCTAAGAGGAGCAGGAAAAAGCAAAAAATTTCAGAATTGCGCCTTGCAATGCGGAGAAATTACTGTTTGTGCATTTACAAAATTCATTGATTTTTGCCATTGAAAAACATCATGTTATTCATATACCAGAAATGATTGAAGCTACTGACTGAAGGAAAGGAGCTGGCATCTCACTCTCTTTGAATCTTCTTTATCATGCTAAGAGGAGCAGGAAAAAGCAAAAAATTTCAGAATTGCACCTTGCAATGCGGAGAAATTACTGTTTGTGCATTTACAATATTCATTGATTTTTGCCATTGAAAAATGTCCAGAAATGATTGAAGCTACTGACTGAATGAAAGGAGCTGGCATCTCACTCTCTTTGAATCTTCTTTATCATGCTAAGAGGAGCAGGAAAAAGCAAAAAATTTCAGAATTGCACCTTGCAATGCGGAGAAATTACTGTTTGTGCATTTACAATATTCATTGATTTTTGCCATTGAAAAACGTCCAGAAATGATTGAAGCTACTGACTGAATGAAAGGAGCTGGCATCTCACTCTCTTTGAATCTTCTTTATCATGCTAAGAGGAGCAGGAAAAAGCAAAAAATTTCAGAATTGCACCTTGCAATGCGGAGAAATTACTGTTTGTGCATTTACAATATTCATTGATTTTTGCCATTGAAAAACGTCCAGAAATGATTGAAGCTACTGACAATGAAAGGAGCTGGCATCTCACTCTCTTTGAATCTTCTTTATCATGCTAAGAGCAGCAGGAAAAAGCAAAAAATTTCAGAATTGCACCTTGCAATGCTGAGAAATTACTGTTTGTGCATTTACAAAATTCATTGATTTTTGCCATTGAAAAACATCATGTTATTCATATACCAGAAATGATTGAAGCTACTGACTGAATGAAAGGAGCTGGCATCTCACTCTCTTTGAATCTTCTTTATCATGCTAAGAGGAGCAGGAAAAAGCAAAAAATTTCAGAATTGCACCTTGCAATGCGGAGAAATTACTGTTTGTGCATTTACAATATTCATTGATTTTTGCCATTGAAAAACATCATGTTATTCATATACCAGAAATGTTTGAAGCTACTGACTGAATGAAAGGAGCTGACATCTCACTCTCTTTGAATCTTCTTTATCATGCTAAGAGGAGCAGGAAAAAGCAAAAAATTTCAGAATTGCACCTTGCAATGCGGAGAAATTACTGTTTGTGCATTTACAATATTCATTGATTTTTGCCATTGAAAAATGTCCAGAAATGATTGAAGCTACTGACTGAATGAAAGGAGCTGGCATCTCACTCTCTTTGAATCTTCTTTATCATGCTAAGAGGAGCAGGAAAAAGCAAAAAATTTCAGAATTGCACGTTGCAATGCGGAGAAATTACTGTTTGTGCATTTACAATATTCATTGATTTTTGCCATTGAAAAATGTCCAGAAATGATTGAAGCTACTGACTGAATGAAAGGAGCTGGCATCTCACTCTCTTTGAATCTTCTTTATCATGCTAAGAGGAGCAGGAAAAAGCAAAAAATTTCAGAATTGCACCTTGCAATGCGGAGAAATTACAGTTTGTGCATTTACAATATTCATTGATTTTTGCCATTGAAAAACGTCCAGAAATGATTGAAGCTACTGACTGAATGAAAGGAGCTGGCATCTCACTCTCTTTGAATCTTCTTTATCATGCTAAGAGGAGCAGGAAAAAGCAAAAAATTTCAGAATTGCACCTTGCAATGCGGAGAAATTACTGTTTGTGCATTTACAATATTAATTGATTTTTGCCATTGAAAAACGTCCAGAAATGATTGAAGCTACTGACTGAATGAAAGGAGCTGGCATCTCACTCTCTTTGAATCTTCTTTATCATGCTAAGAGGAGCAGGAAAAAGCAAAAAATTTCAGAATTGCACCTTGCAATGCGGAGAAATTACTGTTTGTGCATTTACAATATTCTTTGATTTTTGCCATTGAAAAACATGTTATTCATATACCAGAAATGTTTGAAGCTCCTGACTGAATGAAAGGAGCTGGCACCTCACTCTCTTTGAATCTTCTTTATCATGCTAAGAGGAGCAGGAAAAAGCAAAAAATTTCAGAATTGCACCTTGCAATGCGGAGAAATTACTGTTTGTGCATTTACAATATTCATTGATTTTTGCCATTGAAAAACGTCCAGAAATGATTGAAGCTACTGACTGAATGAAAGGAGCTGGCATCTCACTCTCTTTGAATCTTCTTTATCATGCTAAGAGGAGCAGGAAAAAGCAAAAAATTTCAGAATTGCACCTTGCAATGCGGAGAAATTACTGTTTGTGCATTTACAATATTCATTGATTTTTGCCATTGAAAAATGTCCAGAAATGATTGAAGCTACTGACTGAATGAAAGGAGCTGGCATCTCACTCTCTTTGAATCTTCTTTATCATGCTAAGAGGAGCAGGAAAAAGCAAAAAATTTCAGAATTGCGCCTTGCAATGCGGAGAAATTACTGTTTGTGCATTTACAAAATTCATTGATTTTTGCCATTGAAAAACATCATGTTATTCATATACCAGAAATGATTGAAGCTACTGACTGAAGGAAAGGAGCTGGCATCTCACTCTCTTTGAATCTTCTTTATCATGCTAAGAGGAGCAGGAAAAAGCAAAAAATTTCAGAATTGCACCTTGCAATGCGGAGAAATTACTGTTTGTGCATTTACAATATTCATTGATTTTTGCCATTGAAAAATGTCCAGAAATGATTGAAGCTACTGACTGAATGAAAGGAGCTGGCATCTCACTCTCTTTGAATCTTCTTTATCATGCTAAGAGGAGCAGGAAAAAGCAAAAAATTTCAGAATTGCACCTTGCAATGCGGAGAAATTACTGTTTGTGCATTTACAATATTCATTGATTTTTGCCATTGAAAAACGTCCAGAAATGATTGAAGCTACTGACTGAATGAAAGGAGCTGGCATCTCACTCTCTTTGAATCTTCTTTATCATGCTAAGAGGAGCAGGAAAAAGCAAAAAATTTCAGAATTGCACCTTGCAATGCGGAGAAATTACAGTTTGTGCATTTACAATATTCATTGATTTTTGCCATTGAAAAACGTCCAGAAATGATTGAAGCTACTGACTGAATGAAAGGAGCTGGCATCTCACTCTCTTTGAATCTTCTTTATCATGCTAAGAGGAGCAGGAAAAAGCAAAAAATTTCAGAATTGCACCTTGCAATGCGGAGAAATTACTGTTTGTGCATTTACAATATTCATTGATTTTTGCCATTGAAAAACGTCCAGAAATGATTGAAGCTACTGACTGAATGAAAGGAGCTGGCATCTCACTCTCTTTGAATCTTCTTTATCATGCTAAGAGGAGCAGGAAAAAGCAAAAAATTTCAGAATTGCACCTTGCAATGCGGAGAAATTACTGTTTGTGCATTTACAATATTCATTGATTTTTGCCATTGAAAAACATGTTATTCATATACCAGAAATGTTTGAAGCTCCTGACTGAATGAAAGGAGCTGGCACCTCACTCTCTTTGAATCTTCTTTATCATGCTAAGAGGAGCAGGAAAAAGCAAAAAATTTCAGAATTGCACCTTGCAATGCGGAGAAATTACTGTTTGTGCATTTACAATATTCATTGATTTTTGCCATTGAAAAACGTCCAGAAATGATTGAAGCTACTGACTGAATGAAAGGAGCTGGCATCTCACTCTCTTTGAATCTTCTTTATCATGCTAAGAGGAGCAGGAAAAATGCAAAAAATTTCAGAATTGCACCTTGCAATGCGGAGAAATTACTGTTTGTGCATTTACAATATTCATTGATTTTTGCCATTGAAAAATGTCCAGAAATGATTGAAGCTACTGACTGAATGAAAGGAGCTGGCATCTCACTCTCTTTGAATCTTCTTTATCATGCTAAGAGGAGCAGGAAAAAGCAAAAAATTTCAGAATTGCACCTTGCAATGCGGAGAAATTACTGTTTGTGCATTTACAATATTCATTGATTTTTGCCATTGAAAAATGTCCAGAAATGATTGAAGCTACTGACTGAATGAAAGGAGCTGGCATCTCACACTCTTTGAATCTTCTTTATCATGCTAAGAGGAGCAGGAAAAAGCAAAAAATTTCAGAATTGCACCTTGCAATGCGGAGAAATTACTGTTTGTGCATTTACAATATTCATTGATTTTTGCCATTGAAAAACGTCCAGAAATGATTGAAGCTACTGACTGAATGAAAGGAGCTGGCATCTCACTCTCTTTGAATCTTCTTTATCATGCTAAGAGGAGCAGGAAAAAGCAAAAAATTTCAGAATTGCACCTTGCAATGCGGAGAAATTACAGTTTGTGCATTTACAATATTCATTGATTTTTGCCATTGAAAAACGTCCAGAAATGATTGAAGCTACTGACTGAATGAAAGGAGCTGGCATCTCACTCTCTTTGAATCTTCTTTATCATGCTAAGAGGAGCAGGAAAAAGCAAAAAATTTCAGAATTGCACCTTGCAATGCACAGATATTACTGTTTGTGCATTTACAATATTCATTGATTTTTGCCATTGAAAAACGTCCAGAAATGATTGAAGCTACTGACTGAATGAAAGGAGCTGGCATCTCACTCTCTTTGAATCTTCTTTATCATGCTAAGAGGAGCAGGAAAAAGCAAAAAATTTCAGAATTGCACCTTGCAATGCGGAGAAATTACTGTTTGTGCATTTACAATATTCATTGATTTTTGCCATTGAAAAACATGTTATTCATATACCAGAAATGTTTGAAGCTCCTGACTGAATGAAAGGAGCTGGCACCTCACTCTCTTTGAATCTTCTTTATCATGCTAAGAGGAGCAGGAAAAAGCAAAAAATTTCAGAATTGCACCTTGCAATGCGGAGAAATTACTGTTTGTGCATTTACAATATTCATTGATTTTTGCCATTGAAAAACATCCAGAAATGATTGAAGCTACTGACTGAATGAAAGGAGCTGGCATCTCACTCTCTTTGAATCTTCTTTATCATGCTAAGAGGAGCAGGAAAAAGCAAAAAATTTCAGAATTGCACCTTGCAATGCGGAGAAATTACTGTTTGTGCATTTATAATATTCATTGATTTTTGCCATTGAAAAATGTCCAGAAATGATTGAAGCTACTGACTGAATGAAAGGAGCTGGCATGTCACTCTCTTTGAATCTTCTTTATCATGCTAAGAGGAGCAGGAAAAAGCAAAAAATTTCAGAATTGCGCCTTGCAATGCGGAGAAATTACTGTTTGTGCATTTACAAAATTCATTGATTTTTGCCATTGAAAAACATCATGTTATTCATATACCAGAAATGATTGAAGCTACTGACTGAATGAAAGGAGCTGGCATCTCACTCTCTTTGAATCTTCTTTATCATGCTAAGAGGAGCAGGAAAAAGTAAAAAATTTCAGAATTGCACCTTGCAATGCGGAGAAATTACTGTTTGTGCATTTACAATATTCAATGATTTTTGCCATTGAAAAACGTCCAGAAATGATTGAAGCTACTGACTGAATGAAAGGATCTGGCATCTCACTCTCTTTGAATCTTGTTTATCATGCTAAGAGGAGCAGGAAAAAGCAAAAAATTTCAGAATTGCACCTTGCAATGCGGAGAAATTACTGTTTGTGCATTTACAATATTCATTGATTTTTGCCATTGAAAAACGTCCAGAAATGATTGAAGCTACTGACTGAATAAAAGGAGCTGGCATCTCACTCTCTTTGAATCTTCTTTATCATGCTAAGAGGAGCAGGAAAAAGCAAAAAATTTCAGAATTGCACCTTGCAATGCGGAGAAATTACTGTTTGTGCATTTACTATATTCATTGATTTTTGCCATTGAAAAACATCATGTTATTCATATACCAGAAATGATTGAAGCTACTGACTGAATGAAAGGACCTGGCATCTCACTCTCTTTGAATCCTCTTTATCATGCTAAGAGGAGCAGGAAAAAGTAAAAAATTTCAGTATTTCACCTTGCAATGCGGAGAAATTACTGTTTGTGCATTTACAATATTCATTGATTTTTGCCATTGAAAAACATCATGTTATTCATATACCAGAAATGTTTGAAGCTACTGACTGAATGAAAGGAGCTGGCATCTCACTCTCTTTGAATCTTCTTTATCATGCTAAGAGGAGCAGGAAAAAGCAAAAAATTTCAGAATTGCACCTTGCAATGCGGAGAAATTACTGTTTGTGCATTTACAATTCATTGATTTTTGCCATTGAAAAACGTCCAGAAATGATTGAAGCTACTGACTGAATGAAAGGAGCTGGCATCTCACTCTCTTTGAATCTTCTTTATCATGCTAAGAGGAGCAGGAAAAAGCAAAAAATTTCAGAATTGCACCATGCAATGCGGAGAAATTACTGTTTGTGCATTTACAATATTCATTGATTTTTGCCATTGAAAAGCATCATGTTATTCATATACCAGAAATGTTTGAAGCTACTGACTGAATGAAAGGAGCTTGCATCTCACTCTCTTTGAATCTTCTTTATCATGCTAAGAGGAGCAGGAAAAAGCAAAAAATTTCAGAATTGCACCTTGCAATGCGGATAAATTACTGTTTGTGCATTTACAATATTCATTGATTTTTGCCATTGAAAAACATCATGTTATTCATATACCAGAAATGATTGAAGCTACTGACTGAATGAAAGGAGCTGGCATCTCACTCTCTTTGAATCTTCTTTATCATGCTAAGAGCAGCAGGAAAAAGCAAAAAATTTCAGAATTGCACCTTGCAATGCGGAGAAATTACTGTTTGTGCATTTACAATATTCATTGATTTTTGCCATTGAAAAACATCATGTTATTCATTTACCAGAAATTATTGAAGCTACTGACTGAATGAAAGTAGCTGGCATCTCACTCTCTTTGAATCTTCTTTATCATGCTAAGAGGAGCAGGAAAAAGCAAAAAATTTCAGAATTGCACCTTGCAATGCTGAGAAATTACTGTTTGTGCATTTACAATATTCATTGATTTTTGCCATTGAAAAACATCATGTTATTCATATACCAGAAATGTTTGAAGCTACTGACTGAATGAAAGGAGCTGGCATCTCACTCTCTTTGAATCTTCTTTATCATGCTAAGAGGAGCAGGAAAAAGCAAAAAATTTCAGAATTGCACCTTGCAATGCGGAGAAATTACTGTTTGTGCATTTACAATTCATTGATTTTTGCCATTGAAAAACGTCCAGAAATGATTGAAGCTACTGACTGAATGAAAGGAGCTGGCATCGCACTCTCTTTGAATCTTCTTTATCATGCTAAGAGGAGCAGGAAAAAGCAAAAAATTTCAGAATTGCACCTTGCAATGCGGAGAAATTACTGTTTGTGCATTTACAATATTCATTGATTTTTGCCATTGAAAAGCATCATGTTATTCATATACCAGAAATGTTTGAAGCTACTGACTGAATGAAAGGAGCTTGCATCTCACTCTCTTTGAATCTTCTTTATCATGCTAAGAGGAGCAGGAAAAAGCAAAAAATTTCAGAATAGCACCTTGCAATGCGGATAAATTACTGTTTGTGCATTTACAATATTCATTGATTTTTGCCATTGAAAAACATCATGTTATTCATATACCAGAAATGATTGAAGCTACTGACTGAATGAAAGGAGCTGGCATCTCACTCTCTTTGAATCTTCTTTATCATGCTAAGAGCAGCAGGAAAAAGCAAAAAATTTCAGAATTGCACCTTGCAATGCGGAGAAATTACTGTTTGTGCATTTACAATATTCATTGATTTTTGCCATTGAAAAACATCATGTTATTCATATACCAGAAATGATTGAAGCTACTGACTGAATGAAAGTAGCTGGCATCTCACTCTCTTTGAATCGTCTTTATCATGCTAAGAGGAGCAGGAAAAAGCAAAAAATTTCTGAATTGCACCTTGCAATGCGGAGAAATTACTGTTTGTGCATTTACAATATTCATTGATTTTTGCAATTGAAAAACGTCCAGAAATGATTGAAGCTACTGACTGAATGAAAGGAGCTGGCATCTCACTCTCTTTGAATCTTCTTTATCATGCTAAGAGGAGCAGGAAAAAGCAAAAAATTTCAGAATTGCACCTTGCAATGCTGAGAAATTACTGTTTGTGCATTTACAATATTCATTGATTTTTGCCATTGAAAAACATCATGTTATTCATATACCAGAAATGTTTGAAGCTACTGACTGAATGAAAGGAGCTGGCATCTCACTCTCTTTGAATCTTCTTTATCATGCTAAGAGGAGCAGGAAAAAGCAAAAAATTTCAGAATTGCGCCTTGCAATGCGGAGAAATTACTGTTTGTGCATTTACAATATTCATTGATTTTTGCCATTGAAAAACGTCCAGAAATGATTGAAGCTACTGACTGAATGAAAGGAGCTGGCATCTCACTCTCTTTGAATCTTGTTTATCATGCTAAGAAGAGCAGGAAAAAGCAAAAAATTTCAGAATTGCACCTTGCAATGCGGAGAAATTACTGTTTGTGCATTTACAATATTCATTGATTTTTGCCATTGAAAAACGTCCAGAAATGATTGAAGCTACTGACTGAATGAAAGGAGCTGTCATCTCACTCTCTTTGAATCTTCTTTACCATGCTAAGAGGAGCAGGAAAAAGCAAAAAATTTCAGAATTGCACCTTGCAATGCGGAGAAATTACTGTTTGTGCATTTACAATATTCATTGATTTTTGCCATTGAAAAACATCATGTTATTCATATACCAGAAATGATTGAAGCTACTGACTGAATGAAAGGAGCTGGCATCTCACTCTCTTTGAATCTTCTTTATCATGCTAAGAGGAGCAGGAAAAAGTAAAAAATTTCAGAATTGCACCTTGCAATGCGGAGAAATTACTGTTTGTGCATTTATAATATTCAATGATTTTTGCCATTGAAAAACGTCCAGAAATGATTGAAGCTACTGACTGAACAAAAGGAGCTGGCATCTCACTCTCTTTGAATCTTCTTTATCATGCTAAGAGGAGCAGGAAAAAGCAAAAAATTTCAGAATTGCACCTTGCAATGCGGATAAATTACTGTTTGTGCATTTACAATATTCATTGATTTTTGCCATTGAAAAACATCATGTTATTCATATACCAGAAATGTTTGAAGCTACTGACTGAATGAAAGGAGCTGGCATCTCACTCTCTTTGAATCTTCTTTATCATTGTAAGAGGAGCAGGAAAAAGCAAAAAATTTCAGAATTGCACCTTGCAATGCGGAGAAATTACTGTTTGTGCATTAACAATATTCATTGATTTTTGCCATTGAAAAACGTCCAGAAATGATTGAAGCTACTGACTGAATGAAAGGAGCTGGCATCTCACTCTCTTTGAAACTTGTTTATCATGCTAAGAGGAGCAGGAAAAAGCAAAAAATTTCAGAATTGCACCTTGCAATGCGGAGAAATTACTGTTTGTGCATTTACAATATTCATTGATTTTTGCCATTGAAAAACGTCCAGAAATGATTGAAGCTACTGACTGAATGAAAGGAGCTGGCATCTCACTCTCTTTGAATCTTCTTTATCATGCTACGAGGAGCAGGAAAAAGCAAAAAATTTCAGAATTGCACCTTGCAATGCGGAGAAATTACTGTTTGTGCATTTACAATATTCATTGATTTTTGCCATTGAAAAACGTCCAGAAATGATTGAAGCTACTGACTGAATGAAAGGAGCTGGCATCTCACTCTCTTTGAATCTTCTTTATCATGCTACGAGGAGCAGGAAAAAGCAAAAAATTTCAGAATTGCACCTTGCAATGCGGAGAAATTACTGTTTGTGCATTTACAATATTCATTGATTTTTGCCATTGAAAAACATCATGTTATTCATATACCAGAAATGATTGAAGCTACTGACTGAATGAAAGGAGCTGGCATCTCACTCTCTTTGAATCTTATTTATCATGCTAAGAGGAGCAGGAAAAAGTAAAAAATTTCAGAATTGCACCTTGCAATGCGGAGAAATTACTGATTGTGCATTTATAATATTCAATGATTTTTGCCATTGAAAAACGTCCAGAAATGATTGAAGCTACTGACTGAACGAAAGGAGCTGGCATCTCACTCTCTTTGAATCTTCTTTATCATGCTAAGAGGAGCAGGAAAAAGCAAAAAATTTCAGAATTGCACCTTGCAATGCTGAGAAATTACTGTTTGTGCATTTACAATATTCATTAATTTTTGCCATTGAAAAACATCATGTTATTCATATACCAGAAATGTTTGAAGCTACTGACTGAATGAAAGTAGCTGGCATCTCACTCTCTTTGAATCTTCTTTATCATGCTAAGAGGAGCAGGAAAAAGCAAAAAATTTCAGAATTGCACCTTGCAATGCGGAGAAATTACTGTTTGTGCATTTACAATATTCATTGATTTTTGCCATTGAAAAACGTCCAGAAATGATTGAAGCTACTGACTGAATGAAAGGAGCTGGCATCTCACTCTCTTTGAATCTTCTTTATCATGCTAAGAGGAGCAGGAAAAAGCAAAAAATTTCAGAATTGCACCTTGCAATGCGGAGAAATTACTGTTTGTGCATTTACAATATCCATTGATTTTTGCCATTGAAAAACATCGTTATTCATATACCAGAAATGTTTGAAGCTACTGACTGAATGAAAGGAGCTGACATCTCACTCTCTTTGAATCTTCTTTATCATGCTAAGAGGAGCAGGAAAAAGCAAAAAATTTCAGAATTGCACCTTGCAATGCGGAGAAATTACTGTTTGTGCATTTACAATATTCATTGATTTTTGCCCATGAAAAACGTCCAGAAATGATTGAAGCTACTGACTGAATGAAAGGAGCTGGCATCTCACTCTCTTTGAATCTTCTTTATCATGCTAAGAGGAGCAGGAAAAAGCAAAAAATTTCAGAATTGCACCTTGCAATGCGGAGAAATTACTGTTTGTGCATTTACAATATTCATTGATTTTTGCCATTGAAAAACATCATGTTATTCATATACCAGAAATGTTTGAAGCTACTGACTGAATGAAAGGAGCTGGCATCTCACTCTCTTTGAATCTTCTTTATCATGCTAAGAGGAGCAGGAAAAAGCAAAAAATTTCAGACTTGCACCTTGCAATGCGGAGAAATTACTGTTTGTGCATTTACAATATTCATTGATTTTTGCCATTGAAAAACATGTTATTCATATACCAGAAATGTTTGAAGCTACTGACTGAATGAAAGGAGCTGGCATCTCACTCTCTTTGAATCTTCTTTACCATGCTAAGAGGAGCAGGAAAAAGCAAAAAATTTCAGAATTGCACCTTGCAATGCGGAGAAATTACTGTTTGTGCATTTACAATATTCATTGATTTTTGCCATTGAAAAACGTCCAGAAATGATTGAAGCTACTGACTGAATGAAAGGAGCTGGCATCTCACTCTCTTTGAATCTTCTTTATCATGCTAAGAGGAGCAGGAAAAAGCAAAAAATTTCAGAATTGCACCTTGCAATGCGGAGAAATTACAGTTTGTGCATTTACAATATTCATTGATTTTTGCCATTGAAAAACGTCCAGAAATGATTGAAGCTACTGACTGAATGAAAGGAGCTGGCATCTCACTCTCTTTGAATCTTCTTTATCATGCTAAGAGGAGCAGGAAAAAGCAAAAAATTTCAGACTTGCACCTTGCAATGCGGAGAAATTACTGTTTGTGCATTTACAATATTCATTGATTTTTGTCATTGAAAAACATCATGTTATTCATATACCAGAAATGTTTGAAGCTACTGACTGAATGAAAGGAGCTGGCATCTCACTCTCTTTGAATCTTCTTTACCATGCTAAGAGGAGCAGGAAAAAGCAAAAAATTTCAGAATTGCACCTTGCAATGCACAGAAATTACTGTTTGTGCATTTACAATATTCATTGATTTTTGCCATTGAAAAACGTCCAGAAATGATTGAAGCTACTGACTGAATGAAAGGAGCTGGCATCTCACTCTCTTTGAATCTTCTTTATCATGCTAAGAGGAGCAGGAAAAAGCAAAAAATTTCAGAATTGCACCTTGCAATGCGGAGAAATTACAGTTTGTGCATTTACAATATTCATTGATTTTTGCCATTGAAAAACGTCCAGAAATGATTGAAGCTACTGACTGAATGAAAGGAGCTGGCATCTCACTCTCTTTGAATCTTCTTTATCATGCTAAGAGGAGCAGGAAAAAGCAAAAAATTTCAGAATTGCACCTTGCAATGCGGAGAAATTACTGTTTGTGCATTTACAATATTCATTGATTTTTGCCATTGAAAAACGTCCAGAAATGATTGAAGCTACTGACTGAATGAAAGGAGCTGTCATCTCACTCTCTTTGAATCTTCTTTACCATGCTAAGAGGAGCAGGAAAAAGCAAAAAATTTCAGAATTGCACCTTGCAATGCGGAGAAATTACTGTTTGTGCATTTACAATATTCATTGATTTTTGCCATTGAAAAACATCATGTTATTCATATACCAGAAATGATTGAAGCTACTGACTGAATGAAAGGAGCTGGCATCTCACTCTCTTTGAATCTTCTTTATCATGCTAAGAGGAGCAGGAAAAAGTAAAAAATTTCAGAATTGCACCTTGCAATGCGGAGAAATTACTGTTTGTGCATTTATAATATTCAATGATTTTTGCCATTGAAAAACGTCCAGAAATGATTGAAGCTACTGACTGAACAAAAGGAGCTGGCATCTCACTCTCTTTGAATCTTCTTTATCATGCTAAGAGGAGCAGGAAAAAGCAAAAAATTTCAGAATTGCACCTTGCAATGCGGATAAATTACTGTTTGTGCATTTACAATATTCATTGATTTTTGCCATTGAAAAACATCATGTTATTCATATACCAGAAATGTTTGAAGCTACTGACTGAATGAAAGGAGCTGGCATCTCACTCTTTTTGAATCTTCTTTATCATTGTAAGAGGAGCAGGAAAAAGCAAAAAATTTCAGAATTGCACCTTGCAATGCGGAGAAATTACTGTTTGTGCATTAACAATATTCATTGATTTTTGCCATTGAAAAACGTCCAGAAATGATTGAAGCTACTGACTGAATGAAAGGAGCTGGCATCTCACTCTCTTTGAAACTTGTTTATCATGCTAAGAGGAGCAGGAAAAAGCAAAAAATTTCAGAATTGCACCTTGCAATGCGGAGAAATTACTGTTTGTGCATTTACAATATTCATTGATTTTTGCCATTGAAAAACGTCCAGAAATGATTGAAGCTACTGACTGAATGAAAGGAGCTGGCATCTCACTCTCTTTGAATCTTCTTTATCATGCTACGAGGAGCAGGAAAAAGCAAAAAATTTCAGAATTGCACCTTGCAATGCGGAGAAATTACTGTTTGTGCATTTACAATATTCATTGATTTTTGCCATTGAAAAACGTCCAGAAATGATTGAAGCTACTGACTGAATGAAAGGAGCTGGCATCTCACTCTCTTTGAATCTTCTTTATCATGCTACGAGGAGCAGGAAAAAGCAAAAAATTTCAGAATTGCACCTTGCAATGCGGAGAAATTACTGTTTGTGCATTTACAATATTCATTGATTTTTGCCATTGAAAAACATCATGTTATTCATATACCAGAAATGATTGAAGCTACTGACTGAATGAAAGGAGCTGGCATCTCACTCTCTTTGAATCTTATTTATCATGCTAAGAGGAGCAGGAAAAAGTAAAAAATTTCAGAATTGCACCTTGCAATGCGGAGAAATTACTGATTGTGCATTTATAATATTCAATGATTTTTGCCATTGAAAAACGTCCAGAAATGATTGAAGCTACTGACTGAACGAAAGGAGCTGGCATCTCACTCTCTTTGAATCTTCTTTATCATGCTAAGAGGAGCAGGAAAAAGCAAAAAATTTCAGAATTGCACCTTGCAATGCTGAGAAATTACTGTTTGTGCATTTACAATATTCATTGATTTTTGCCATTGAAAAACATCATGTTATTCATATACCAGAAATGTTTGAAGCTACTGACTGAATGAAAGGAGCTGGCATCTCACTCTCTTTGAATCTTCTTTATCATGCTAAGAGGAGCAGGAAAAAGCAAAAAATTTCAGAATTGCACCTTGCAATGCACAGAAATTACTGTTTGTGCATTTACAATATTCATTGATTTTTGCCATTGAAAAACGTCCAGAAATGATTGAAGCTACTGACTGAATGAAAGGAGCTGGCATCTCACTCTCTTTGAATCTTCTTTATCATGCTAAGAGGAGCAGGAAAAAGCAAAAAATTTCAGAATTGCACCTTGCAATGCGGAGAAATTACTGTTTGTGCATTTACAATATCCATTGATTTTTGCCATTGAAAAACATCGTTATTCATATACCAGAAATGTTTGAAGCTACTGACTGAATGAAAGGAGCTGACATCTCACTCTCTTTGAATCTTCTTTATCATGCTAAGAGGAGCAGGAAAAAGCAAAAAATTTCAGAATTGCACCTTGCAATGCGGAGAAATTACTGTTTGTGCATTTACAATATTCATTGATTTTTGCCCTTGAAAAACGTCCAGAAATGATTGAAGCTACTGACTGAATGAAAGGAGCTGGCATCTCACTCTCTTTGAATCTTCTTTATCATGCTAAGAGGAGCAGGAAAAAGCAAAAAATTTCAGAATTGCACCTTGCAATGCGGAGAAATTACTGTTTGTGCATTTACAATATTCATTGATTTTTGCCATTGAAAAACATCATGTTATTCATATACCAGAAATGTTTGAAGCTACTGACTGAATGAAAGGAGCTGGCATCTCACTCTCTTTGAATCTTCTTTATCATGCTAAGAGGAGCAGGAAAAAGCAAAAAATTTCAGACTTGCACCTTGCAATGCGGAGAAATTACTGTTTGTGCATTTACAATATTCATTGATTTTTGCCATTGAAAAACATGTTATTCATATACCAGAAATGTTTGAAGCTACTGACTGAAGGAAAGGAGCTGGCATCTCACTCTCTTTGAATCTTCTTTATCATGCTAAGAGGAGCAGGAAAAAGCAAAAAATTTCAGAATTGCACCTTGCAATGCGGAGAAATTACTGTTTGTGCATTTACAATATTCATTGATTTTTGCCATTGAAAAACGTCCAGAAATGATTGAAGCTACTGACTGAATGAAAGGAGCTGGCATCTCACTCTCTTTGAATCTTCTTTATCATGCTAAGAGGAGCAGGAAAAAGCAAAAAATTTCAGAATTGCACCTTGCAATGCGGAGAAATTACAGTTTGTGCATTTACAATATTCATTGATTTTTGCCATTGAAAAACGTCCAGAAATGATTGAAGCTACTGACTGAATGAAAGGAGCTGGCATCTCACTCTCTTTGAATCTTCTTTATCATGCTAAGAGGAGCAGGAAAAAGCAAAAAATTTCAGAATTGCACCTTGCAATGCGGAGAAATTACTGTTTGTGCATTTACAATATTCATTGATTTTTGCCATTGAAAAACGTCCAGAAATGATTGAAGCTACTGACTGAATGAAAGGAGCTGTCATCTCACTCTCTTTGAATCTTCTTTACCATGCTAAGAGGAGCAGGAAAAAGCAAAAAATTTCAGAATTGCACCTTGCAATGCGGAGAAATTACTGTTTGTGCATTTACAATATTCATTGATTTTTGCCATTGAAAAACATCATGTTATTCATATACCAGAAATGATTGAAGCTACTGACTGAATGAAAGGAGCTGGCATCTCACTCTCTTTGAATCTTCTTTATCATGCTAAGAGGAGCAGGAAAAAGTAAAAAATTTCAGAATTGCACCTTGCAATGCGGAGAAATTACTGTTTGTGCATTTATAATATTCAATGATTTTTGCCATTGAAAAACGTCCAGAAATGATTGAAGCTACTGACTGAACAAAAGGAGCTGGCATCTCACTCTCTTTGAATCTTCTTTATCATGCTAAGAGGAGCAGGAAAAAGCAAAAAATTTCAGAATTGCACCTTGCAATGCGGATAAATTACTGTTTGTGCATTTACAATATTCATTGATTTTTGCCATTGAAAAACATCATGTTATTCATATACCAGAAATGTTTGAAGCTACTGACTGAATGAAAGGAGCTGGCATCTCACTCTTTTTGAATCTTCTTTATCATTGTAAGAGGAGCAGGAAAAAGCAAAAAATTTCAGAATTGCACCTTGCAATGCGGAGAAATTACTGTTTGTGCATTAACAATATTCATTGATTTTTGCCATTGAAAAACGTCCAGAAATGATTGAAGCTACTGACTGAATGAAAGGAGCTGGCATCTCACTCTCTTTGAAACTTGTTTATCATGCTAAGAGGAGCAGGAAAAAGCAAAAAATTTCAGAATTGCACCTTGCAATGCGGAGAAATTACTGTTTGTGCATTTACAATATTCATTGATTTTTGCCATTGAAAAACGTCCAGAAATGATTGAAGCTACTGACTGAATGAAAGGAGCTGGCATCTCACTCTCTTTGAATCTTCTTTATCATGCTACGAGGAGCAGGAAAAAGCAAAAAATTTCAGAATTGCACCTTGCAATGCGGAGAAATTACTGTTTGTGCATTTACAATATTCATTGATTTTTGCCATTGAAAAACGTCCAGAAATGATTGAAGCTACTGACTGAATGAAAGGAGCTGGCATCTCACTCTCTTTGAATCTTCTTTATCATGCTACGAGGAGCAGGAAAAAGCAAAAAATTTCAGAATTGCACCTTGCAATGCGGAGAAATTACTGTTTGTGCATTTACAATATTCATTGATTTTTGCCATTGAAAAACATCATGTTATTCATATACCAGAAATGATTGAAGCTACTGACTGAATGAAAGGAGCTGGCATCTCACTCTCTTTGAATCTTATTTATCATGCTAAGAGGAGCAGGAAAAAGTAAAAAATTTCAGAATTGCACCTTGCAATGCGGAGAAATTACTGATTGTGCATTTATAATATTCAATGATTTTTGCCATTGAAAAACGTCCAGAAATGATTGAAGCTACTGACTGAACGAAAGGAGCTGGCATCTCACTCTCTTTGAATCTTCTTTATCATGCTAAGAGGAGCAGGAAAAAGCAAAAAATTTCAGAATTGCACCTTGCAATGCTGAGAAATTACTGTTTGTGCATTTACAATATTCATTGATTTTTGCCATTGAAAAACATCATGTTATTCATATACCAGAAATGTTTGAAGCTACTGACTGAATGAAAGGAGCTGGCATCTCACTCTCTTTGAATCTTCTTTATCATGCTAAGAGGAGCAGGAAAAAGCAAAAAATTTCAGAATTGCACCTTGCAATGCACAGAAATTACTGTTTGTGCATTTACAATATTCATTGATTTTTGCCATTGAAAAACGTCCAGAAATGATTGAAGCTACTGACTGAATGAAAGGAGCTGGCATCTCACTCTCTTTGAATCTTCTTTATCATGCTAAGAGGAGCAGGAAAAAGCAAAAAATTTCAGAATTGCACCTTGCAATGCGGAGAAATTACTGTTTGTGCATTTACAATATCCATTGATTTTTGCCATTGAAAAACATCGTTATTCATATACCAGAAATGTTTGAAGCTACTGACTGAATGAAAGGAGCTGACATCTCACTCTCTTTGAATCTTCTTTATCATGCTAAGAGGAGCAGGAAAAAGCAAAAAATTTCAGAATTGCACCTTGCAATGCGGAGAAATTACTGTTTGTGCATTTACAATATTCATTGATTTTTGCCCTTGAAAAACGTCCAGAAATGATTGAAGCTACTGACTGAATGAAAGGAGCTGGCATCTCACTCTCTTTGAATCTTCTTTATCATGCTAAGAGGAGCAGGAAAAAGCAAAAAATTTCAGAATTGCACCTTGCAATGCGGAGAAATTACTGTTTGTGCATTTACAATATTCATTGATTTTTGCCATTGAAAAACATCATGTTATTCATATACCAGAAATGTTTGAAGCTACTGACTGAATGAAAGGAGCTGGCATCTCACTCTCTTTGAATCTTCTTTATCATGCTAAGAGGAGCAGGAAAAAGCAAAAAATTTCAGACTTGCACCTTGCAATGCGGAGAAATTACTGTTTGTGCATTTACAATATTCATTGATTTTTGCCATTGAAAAACATGTTATTCATATACCAGAAATGTTTGAAGCTACTGACTGAATGAAAGGAGCTGGCATCTCACTCTCTTTGAATCTTCTTTACCATGCTAAGAGGAGCAGGAAAAAGCAAAAAATTTCAGAATTGCACCTTGCAATGCGGAGAAATTACTGTTTGTGCATTTACAATATTCATTGATTTTTGCCATTGAAAAACGTCCAGAAATGATTGAAGCTACTGACTGAATGAAAGGGGCTGGCATCTCACTCTCTTTGAATCTTCTTTATCATGCTAAGAGGAGCAGGAAAAAGCAAAAAATTTCAGAATTGCACCTTGCAATGCGGAGAAATTACAGTTTGTGCATTTACAATATTCATTGATTTTTGCCATTGAAAAACGTCCAGAAATGATTGAAGCTACTGACTGAATGAAAGGAGCTGGCATCTCACTCTCTTTGAATCTTCTTTATCATGCTAAGAGGAGCAGGAAAAAGCAAAAAATTTCAGACTTGCACCTTGCAATGCGGAGAAATTACTTTTTTTGCATCTACAATATTCATTGATTTTTGTCATTGAAAAACATCATGTTATTCATATACCAGAAATGTTTGAAGCTACTGACTGAATGAAAGGAGCTGGCATCTCACTCTCTTTGAATCTTCTTTACCATGCTAAGAGGAGCAGGAAAAAGCAAAAAATTTCAGAATTGCACCTTGCAATGCACAGAAATTACTGTTTGTGCATTTACAATATTCATTGATTTTTGCCATTGAAAAACGTCCAGAAATGATTGAAGCTACTGACTGAATGAAAGGAGCTGGCATCTCACTCTCTTTGAATCTTCTTTATCATGCTAAGAGGAGCAGGAAAAAGCAAAAAATTTCAGAATTGCACCTTGCAATGCGGAGAAATTACAGTTTGTGCATTTACAATATTCATTGATTTTTGCCATTGAAAAACGTCCAGAAATGATTGAAGCTACTGACTGAATGAAAGGAGCTGGCATCTCACTCTCTTTGAATCTTCTTTATCATGCTAAGAGGAGCAGGAAAAAGCAAAAAATTTCAGAATTGCACCTTGCAATGCGGAGAAATTACTGTTTGTGCATTTACAATATTCATTGATTTTTGCCATTGAAAAACGTCCAGAAATGATTGAAGCTACTGACTGAATGAAAGGAGCTGGCATCTCACTCTCTTTGAATCTTCTTTATCATGTTAAGAGGAGCAGGAAAAAGCAAAAAATTTCAGAATTGCACCTTGCAATGCGGAGAAATTACTGTTTGTGCATTTACAATATTCTTTGATTTTTGCCATTGAAAAACATGTTATTCATATACCAGAAATGTTTGAAGCTACTGACTGAATGAAAGGAGCTGGCACCTCACTCTCTTTGAATCTTCTTTATCATGCTAAGAGGAGCAGGAAAAAGCAAAAAATTTCAGAATTGCACCTTGCAATGCGGAGAAATTACTGTTTGTGCATTTACAATATTCATTGATTTTTGCCATTGAAAAACGTCCAGAAATGATTGAAGCTACTGACTGAATGAAAGGAGCTGGCATCTCACTCTCTTTGAATCTTCTTTATCATGCTAAGAGGAGCAGGAAAAAGCAAAAAATTTCAGAATTGCACCTTGCAATGCGGAGAAATTACTGTTTGTGCATTTACAATATTCATTGATTTTTGCCATTGAAAAACGTCCAGAAATGATTGAAGCTACTGACTGAATGAAAGGAGCTGGCATCTCACTCTCTTTGAATCTTCTTTATCATGCTAAGAGGAGCAGGAAAAAGCAAAAAATTTCAGAATTGCGCCTTGCAATGCGGAGAAATTACTGTTTGTGCATTTACAAAATTCAGTGATTTTTGACATTGAAAAACATCATGTTATTCATATACCAGAAATGATTGAAGCTACTGACTGAATGAAAGGAGCTGGCATCTCACTCTCTTTGAATCTTATTTATCATGCTAAGAGGAGCAGGAAAAAGTAAAAAATTTCAGAATTGCACCTTGCAATGCGGAGAAATTACTGTTTGTGCATTTACAATATTCATTGATTTTTGCCATTGAAAAACGTCCAGAAATGATTGAAGCTACTGACTGAATGAAAGGAGCTGGCATCTCACTCTCTTTGAATCTTCTTTATCATGCTAAGAGGAGCAGGAAAAAGCAAAATATTTCAGAATTGCACCTTGCAATGCACAGAAATTACTGTTTGTGCATTTACAATATTCATTGATTTTTGCCATTGAAAAACGTCCAGAAATGATTGAAGCTACTGACTGAATGAAAGGAGCTGGCATCTCACTCTCTTTGAATCTTCTTTATCATGCTAAGAGGAGCAGGAAAAAGCAAAAAATTTCAGAATTGCACCTTGCAATGCGGAGAAATTACAGTTTGTGCATTTACAATATTCATTGATTTTTGCCATTGAAAAACGTCCAGAAATGATTGAAGCTACTGACTGAATGAAAGGAGCTGGCATCTCACTCTCTTTGAATCTTCTTTATCATGCTAAGAGGAGCAGGAAAAAGCAAAAAATTTCAGAATTGCACCTTGCAATGCGGAGAAATTACTGTTTGTGCATTTATAATATTCATTGATTTTTGCCATTGAAAAACGTCCAGAAATGATTGAAGCTACTGACTGAATGAAAGGAGCTGGCACCTCACTCTCTTTGAATCTTCTTTATCATGCTAAGAGGAGCAGGAAAAAGCAAAAAATTTCAGAATTGCACCTTGCAATGCGGAGAAATTACTGTTTGTGCATTTACAATATTCATTGATTTTTGCCATTGAAAAACGTCCAGAAATGATTGAAGCTACTGACTGAATGAAAGGAGCTGGCATCTCACTCTCTTTGAATCTTCTTTATCATGCTAAGAGGAGCAGGAAAAAGCAAAAAATTTCAGAATTGCACCTTGCAATGCGGAGAAATTACTGTTTGTGCATTTACAATATTCATTGATTTTTGCCATTGAAAAACGTCCAGAAATGATTGAAGCTACTGACTGAATGAAAGGAGCTGGCATCTCACTCTCTTTGAATCTTCTTTATCATGCTAAGAGGAGCAGGAAAAAGTAAAAAATTTCAGAATTGCATCTTGCAATGCGGAGAAATTACTGTTAGTGCATTTACAATATTCAATGATTTTTGCCATTGAAAAACGTCCAGAAATGATTGAAGCTACTGACTGAACGAAAGGAGCTGGCATCTCACTCTCTTTGAATCTTCTTTATCATGCTAAGAGGAGCAGGAAAAAGCAAAAAATTTCAGAATTGCACCTTGCAATGCGGAGAAATTACAGTTTGTGCATTTACAATATTCATTGATTTTTGCCATTGAAAAACGTCCAGAAATGATTGAAGCTACTGACTGAATGAAAGGAGCTGGCATCTCACTCTCTTTGAATCTTCTTTATCATGCTAAGAGGAGCAGGAAAAAGCAAAAAATTTCAGACTTGCACCTTGCAATGCGGAGAAATTACTGTTTGTGCATTTACAATATTCATTGATTTTTGTCATTGAAAAACATCATGTTATTCATATACCAGAAATGTTTGAAGCTACTGACTGAATGAAAGGAGCTGGCATCTCACTCTCTTTGAATCTTCTTTACCATGCTAAGAGGAGCAGGAAAAAGCAAAAAATTTCAGAATTGCACCTTGCAATGCACAGAAATTACTGTTTGTGCATTTACAATATTCATTGATTTTTGCCATTGAAAAACGTCCAGAAATGATTGAAGCTACTGACTGAATGAAAGGAGCTGGCATCTCACTCTCTTTGAATCTTCTTTATCATGCTAAGAGGAGCAGGAAAAAGCAAAAAATTTCAGAATTGCACCTTGCAATGCGGAGAAATTACAGTTTGTGCATTTACAATATTCATTGATTTTTGCCATTGAAAAACGTCCAGAAATGATTGAAGCTACTGACTGAATGAAAGGAGCTGGCATCTCACTCTCTTTGAATCTTCTTTATCATGCTAAGAGGAGCAGGAAAAAGCAAAAAATTTCAGAATTGCACCTTGCAATGCGTAGAAATTACTGTTTGTGCATTTACAATATTCATTGATTTTTGCCATTGAAAAACGTCCAGAAATGATTGAAGCTACTGACTGAATGAAAGGAGCTGGCATCTCACTCTCTTTGAATCTTCTTTATCATGCTAAGAGGAGCAGGAAAAAGCAAAAAATTTCAGAATTGCACCTTGCAATGCGGAGAAATTACTGTTTGTGCATTTACAATATTCATTGATTTTTGCCATTGAAAAACATGTTATTCATATACCAGAAATGTTTGAAGCTACTGACTGAATGAAAGGAGCTGGCACCTCACTCTCTTTGAATCTTCTTTATCATGCTAAGAGGAGCAGGAAAAAGCAAAAAATTTCAGAATTGCACCTTGCAATGCGGAGAAATTACTGTTTGTGCATTTACAATATTCATTGATTTTTGCCATTGAAAAACATCCAGAAATGATTGAAGCTACTGACTGAATGAAAGGAGCTGGCATCTCACTCTCTTTGAATCTTCTTTATCATGCTAAGAGGAGCAGGAAAAAGCAAAAAATTTCAGAATTGCACCTTGCAATGCGGAGAAATTACTGTTTGTGCATTTACAATATTCATTGATTTTTGCCATTGAAAAACGTCCAGAAATGATTGAAGCTACTGACTGAATGAAAGGAGCTGGCATCTCACTCTCTTTGAATCTTCTTTATCATGCTAAGAGGAGCAGGAAAAAGCAAAAAATTTCAGAATTGCGCCTTGCAATGCGGAGAAATTACTGTTTGTGCATTTACAAAATTCAGTGATTTTTGCCATTGAAAAACATCATGTTATTCATATACCAGAAATGATTGAAGCTACTGACTGAATGAAAGGAGCTGGCATCTCACTCTCTTTGAATCTTCTTTATCATGCTAAGAGGAGCAGGAAAAAGTAAAAAATTTCAGAATTGCACCTTGCAATGCGGAGAAATTACTGTTTGTGCATTTACAATATTCATTGATTTTTGCCATTGAAAAACGTCCAGAAATGATTGAAGCTACTGACTGAATGAAAGGAGCTGGCATCTCACTCTCTTTGAATCTTCTTTATCATGCTAAGAGGAGCAGGAAAAAGCAAAAAATTTCAGAATTGCACCTTGCAATGCACAGAAATTACTGTTTGTGCATTTACAATATTCATTGATTTTTGCCATTGAAAAACGTCCAGAAATGATTGAAGCTACTGACTGAATGAAAGGAGCTGGCATCTCACTCTCTTTGAATCTTCTTTATCATGCTAAGAGGAGCAGGAAAAAGCAAAAAATTTCAGAATTGCACCTTGCAATGCGGAGAAATTACTGTTTGTGCATTTACAATATTCATTGATTTTTGCCATTGAAAAACGTCCAGAAATGATTGAAGCTACTGACTGAATGAAAGGAGCTGGCATCTCACTCTCTTTGAATCTTCTTTATCATGCTAAGAGGAGCAGGAAAAAGCAAAAAATTTCAGAATTGCACCTTGCAATGCGGAGAAATTACTGTTTGTGCATTTACAATATTCATTGATTTTTGCCATTGAAAAACATGTTATTCATATACCAGAAATGTTTGAAGCTACTGACTGAATGAAAGGAGCTGGCACCTCACTCTCTTTGAATCTTCTTTATCATGCTAAGAGGAGCAGGAAAAAGCAAAAAATTTCAGAATTGCACCTTGCAATGCGGAGAAATTACTGTTTGTGCATTTACAATATTCATTGATTTTTGCCATTGAAAAACGTCCAGAAATGATTGAAGCTACTGACTGAATGAAAGGAGCTGGCATCTCACTCTCTTTGAATCTTCTTTATCATGCTAAGAGGAGCAGGAAAAAGCAAAAAATTTCAGAATTGCACCTTGCAATGCGGAGAAATTACTGTTTGTGCATTTACAATATTCATTTATTTTTGCCATTGAAAAACGTCCAGAAATGATTGAAGCTACTGACTGAATGAAAGGAGCTGGCATCTCACTCTCTTTGAATCTTCTTTATCATGCTAAGAGGAGCAGGAAAAAGCAAAAAATTTCAGAATTGCGCCTTGCAATGCGGAGAAATTACTGTTTGTGCATTTACAAAATTCAGTGATTTTTGCCATTGAAAAACATCATGTTATTCATATACCAGAAATGATTGAAGCTACTGACTGAATGAAAGGAGCTGGCATCTCACTCTCTTTGAATCTTCTTTATCATGCTAAGAGGAGCAGGAAAAAGTAAAAAATTTCAGAATTGCACCTTGCAATGCGGAGAAATTACTGTTTGTGCATTTACAATATTCATTGATTTTTGCCATTGAAAAACGTCCAGAAATGATTGAAGCTACTGACTGAATGAAAGGAGCTGGCATCTCACTCTCTTTGAATCTTCTTTATCATGCTAAGAGGAGCAGGAAAAAGCAAAAAATTTCAGAATTGCACCTTGCAATGCGGAGAAATTACTGTTTGTGCATTTACAATATTCATTGATTTTTGCGATTGAAAAACATCATGTTATTCATATACCAGAAATGATTGAAGCTACTGACTGAATGAAAGGAGCTGGCATCTCACTCTCTTTGAATCTTCTTTATCATGCTAAGAGGAGCAGGAAAAAGTAAAAAATTTCAGAATTGCACCTTGCAATGCGGAGAAATTACTGTTTGTGCATTTACAATATTCATTGATTTTTGCCATTGAAAAACGTCCAGAAATGATTGAAGCTACTGACTGAATGAAAGGAGCTGGCATCTCACTCTCTTTGAATCTTCTTTATCATGCTAAGAGGAGCAGGAAAAAGCAAAAAATTTCAGAATTGCACCTTGCAATGCGGAGAAATTACTGTTTGTGCATTTACAATATTCATTGATTTTTGCGATTGAAAAACATCATGTTATTCATATACCAGAAATGATTGAAGCTACTGACTGAATGAAAGGAGCTGGCATCTCACTCTCTTTGAATCTTCTTTATCATGCTAAGAGGAGCAGGAAAAAGTAAAAAATTTCAGAATTGCATCTTGCAATGCGGAGAAATTACTGTTTGTGCATTTACAATATTCAATGATTTTTGCCATTGAAAAACGTCCAGAAATGATTGAAGCTACTGACTGAACGAAAGGAGCTGGCATCTCACTCTCTTTGAATCTTCTTTATCATGCTAAGAGGAGCAGGAAAAAGCAAAAAATTTCAGAATTGCACCTTGCAATGCGGAGAAATTACTGTTTGTGCATTTACAATATTCATTGATTTTTGCCATTGAAAAACATCATGTTATTCATATACCAGAAATGTTTGAAGCTACTGACTGAATGAAAGGAGCTGGCATCTCATTCTCTTTGAATCTTCTTCATAATGCTAAGAGGAGCAGGAAAAAGCAAAAAATTTCAGAATTGCACCTTGCAATGCGGAGAAATTACTGTTTGTGCATTTACAATATTCATTGATTTTTGCCATTGAAAAACGTCCAGAAATGATTGAAGCTACTGACTGAATGAAAGGAGCTGGCATCTCACTCTCTTTGAATCTTCTTTATCATGCTAAGAGGAGCAGGAAAAAGCAAAAAATTTCAGAATTGCACCTTGCAATGCGGAGAAATTACTGTTTGTGCATTTACAAAATTCATTGATTTTTGCCATTGAAAAACATCATGTTATTCATATACCAGAAATGACTGAAGCTACTGACTGAATGAAAGGAGCTGGCATCTCACTCTCTTTGAATCTTCTTTATCATGCTAAGAGGAGCAGGAAAAAGCAAAAAATTTCAGAATTGCACCTTGCAATGCGGAGAAATTACAGTTTGTGCATTTACAATATTCATTGATTTTTGCCATTGAAAAACGTCCAGAAATGATTGAAGCTACTGACTGAATGAAAGGAGCTGGCATCTCACTCTCTTTGAATCTTCTTTATCATGCTAAGAGGAGCAGGAAAAAGCAAAAAATTTCAGAATTGCACCTTGCAATGCGTAGAAATTACTGTTTGTGCATTTACAATATTCATTGATTTTTGCCATTGAAAAACGTCCAGAAATGATTGAAGCTACTGACTGAATGAAAGGAGCTGGCATCTCACTCTCTTTGAATCTTCTTTATCATGCTAAGAGGAGCAGGAAAAAGCAAAAAATTTCAGAATTGCACCTTGCAATGCGGAGAAATTACTGTTTGTGCATTTACAATATTCATTGATTTTTGCCATTGAAAAACATGTTATTCATATACCAGAAATGTTTGAAGCTACTGACTGAATGAAAGGAGCTGGCACCTCACTCTCTTTGAATCTTCTTTATCATGCTAAGAGGAGCAGGAAAAAGCAAAAAATTTCAGAATTGCACCTTGCAATGCGGAGAAATTACTGTTTGTGCATTTACAATATTCATTGATTTTTGCCATTGAAAAACATCCAGAAATGATTGAAGCTACTGACTGAATGAAAGGAGCTGGCATCTCACTCTCTTTGAATCTTCTTTATCATGCTAAGAGGAGCAGGAAAAAGCAAAAAATTTCAGAATTGCACCTTGCAATGCGGAGAAATTACTGTTTGTGCATTTACAATATTCATTGATTTTTGCCATTGAAAAACGTCCAGAAATGATTGAAGCTACTGACTGAATGAAAGGAGCTGGCATCTCACTCTCTTTGAATCTTCTTTATCATGCTAAGAGGAGCAGGAAAAAGCAAAAAATTTCAGAATTGCGCCTTGCAATGCGGAGAAATTACTGTTTGTGCATTTACAAAATTCAGTGATTTTTGCCATTGAAAAACATCATGTTATTCATATACCAGAAATGATTGAAGCTACTGACTGAATGAAAGGAGCTGGCATCTCACTCTCTTTGAATCTTCTTTATCATGCTAAGAGGAGCAGGAAAAAGTAAAAAATTTCAGAATTGCACCTTGCAATGCGGAGAAATTACTGTTTGTGCATTTACAATATTCATTGATTTTTGCCATTGAAAAACGTCCAGAAATGATTGAAGCTACTGACTGAATGAAAGGAGCTGGCATCTCACTCTCTTTGAATCTTCTTTATCATGCTAAGAGGAGCAGGAAAAAGCAAAAAATTTCAGAATTGCACCTTGCAATGCACAGAAATTACTGTTTGTGCATTTACAATATTCATTGATTTTTGCCATTGAAAAACGTCCAGAAATGATTGAAGCTACTGACTGAATGAAAGGAGCTGGCATCTCACTCTCTTTGAATCTTCTTTATCATGCTAAGAGGAGCAGGAAAAAGCAAAAAATTTCAGAATTGCACCTTGCAATGCGGAGAAATTACTGTTTGTGCATTTACAATATTCATTGATTTTTGCCATTGAAAAACGTCCAGAAATGATTGAAGCTACTGACTGAATGAAAGGAGCTGGCATCTCACTCTCTTTGAATCTTCTTTATCATGCTAAGAGGAGCAGGAAAAAGCAAAAAATTTCAGAATTGCACCTTGCAATGCGGAGAAATTACTGTTTGTGCATTTACAATATTCATTGATTTTTGCCATTGAAAAACATGTTATTCATATACCAGAAATGTTTGAAGCTACTGACTGAATGAAAGGAGCTGGCACCTCACTCTCTTTGAATCTTCTTTATCATGCTAAGAGGAGCAGGAAAAAGCAAAAAATTTCAGAATTGCACCTTGCAATGCGGAGAAATTACTGTTTGTGCATTTACAATATTCATTGATTTTTGCCATTGAAAAACGTCCAGAAATGATTGAAGCTACTGACTGAATGAAAGGAGCTGGCATCTCACTCTCTTTGAATCTTCTTTATCATGCTAAGAGGAGCAGGAAAAAGCAAAAAATTTCAGAATTGCACCTTGCAATGCGGAGAAATTACTGTTTGTGCATTTACAATATTCATTTATTTTTGCCATTGAAAAACGTCCAGAAATGATTGAAGCTACTGACTGAATGAAAGGAGCTGGCATCTCACTCTCTTTGAATCTTCTTTATCATGCTAAGAGGAGCAGGAAAAAGCAAAAAATTTCAGAATTGCGCCTTGCAATGCGGAGAAATTACTGTTTGTGCATTTACAAAATTCAGTGATTTTTGCCATTGAAAAACATCATGTTATTCATATACCAGAAATGATTGAAGCTACTGACTGAATGAAAGGAGCTGGCATCTCACTCTCTTTGAATCTTCTTTATCATGCTAAGAGGAGCAGGAAAAAGTAAAAAATTTCAGAATTGCACCTTGCAATGCGGAGAAATTACTGTTTGTGCATTTACAATATTCATTGATTTTTGCCATTGAAAAACGTCCAGAAATGATTGAAGCTACTGACTGAATGAAAGGAGCTGGCATCTCACTCTCTTTGAATCTTCTTTATCATGCTAAGAGGAGCAGGAAAAAGCAAAAAATTTCAGAATTGCACCTTGCAATGCGGAGAAATTACTGTTTGTGCATTTACAATATTCATTGATTTTTGCGATTGAAAAACATCATGTTATTCATATACCAGAAATGATTGAAGCTACTGACTGAATGAAAGGAGCTGGCATCTCACTCTCTTTGAATCTTCTTTATCATGCTAAGAGGAGCAGGAAAAAGTAAAAAATTTCAGAATTGCACCTTGCAATGCGGAGAAATTACTGTTTGTGCATTTACAATATTCATTGATTTTTGCCATTGAAAAACGTCCAGAAATGATTGAAGCTACTGACTGAATGAAAGGAGCTGGCATCTCACTCTCTTTGAATCTTCTTTATCATGCTAAGAGGAGCAGGAAAAAGCAAAAAATTTCAGAATTGCACCTTGCAATGCGGAGAAATTACTGTTTGTGCATTTACAATATTCATTGATTTTTGCGATTGAAAAACATCATGTTATTCATATACCAGAAATGATTGAAGCTACTGACTGAATGAAAGGAGCTGGCATCTCACTCTCTTTGAATCTTCTTTATCATGCTAAGAGGAGCAGGAAAAAGTAAAAAATTTCAGAATTGCATCTTGCAATGCGGAGAAATTACTGTTTGTGCATTTACAATATTCAATGATTTTTGCCATTGAAAAACGTCCAGAAATGATTGAAGCTACTGACTGAACGAAAGGAGCTGGCATCTCACTCTCTTTGAATCTTCTTTATCATGCTAAGAGGAGCAGGAAAAAGCAAAAAATTTCAGAATTGCACCTTGCAATGCGGAGAAATTACTGTTTGTGCATTTACAATATTCATTGATTTTTGCCATTGAAAAACATCATGTTATTCATATACCAGAAATGTTTGAAGCTACTGACTGAATGAAAGGAGCTGGCATCTCATTCTCTTTGAATCTTCTTCATAATGCTAAGAGGAGCAGGAAAAAGCAAAAAATTTCAGAATTGCACCTTGCAATGCGGAGAAATTACTGTTTGTGCATTTACAATATTCATTGATTTTTGCCATTGAAAAACGTCCAGAAATGATTGAAGCTACTGACTGAATGAAAGGAGCTGGCATCTCACTCTCTTTGAATCTTCTTTATCATGCTAAGAGGAGCAGGAAAAAGCAAAAAATTTCAGAATTGCACCTTGCAATGCGGAGAAATTACTGTTTGTGCATTTACAAAATTCATTGATTTTTGCCATTGAAAAACATCATGTTATTCATATACCAGAAATGACTGAAGCTACTGACTGAATGAAAGGAGCTGGCATCTCACTCTCTTTGAATCTTCTTTATCATGCTAACAGGAGAAGGAAAAAGCAAAAAATTTCAGAATTGCACCTTGCAATGCGGAGAAATTACTGTTTGTGGATTTACAATATTCATTGATTTTTGCAATTGAAAAACGTCCAGAAATGATTGAAGCTACCGACTGAATGAAAGGAGCTGGCATCTCACTCTCTTTGAATCTTCTTTATCATGCTAAGAGGAGCAGGAAAAAGCAAAAAATTTCAGAATTGCACCTTGCAATGCGGAGAAATTACTGTTTGTGCATTTACAATATTCATTGATTTTTGCCATTGAAAAACATCATGTTATTCATATACCAGAAATGTTTGAAGCTACTGACTGAATAAAAGGAGCTGGCATCTCTCTCTCTTTGAATCTTCTTTATCATGCTAAGAGGAGCAGGAAAAAGCAAAAAATTTCAGAATTGCACCTTGCAATGCGGAGAAATTACTGTTTGTGCATTTACAATATTCATTGATTTTTGCAATTGAAAAACGTCCAGAAATGATTGAAGCTACTGACTGAATGAAAGGAGCTGGCATCTCACTCTCTTTGAATCTTGTTTATCATGCTAAGAGGAGCAGGAAAAAGCAAAAAATTTCAGAATTGCACCTTGCAATGCGGAGAAATTACTGTTTGTGCATTTACAATATTCATTGATTTTTGCCATTGAAAAACGTCCAGAAATGATTGAAGCTACTGACTGAATGAAAGGAGCTGGCATCTCACTCTCTTTGAATCTTCTTTATCATGCTAAGAGGAGCAGGAAAAAGCAAAAAATTTCAGAATTGCACCTTGCAATGCGGAGAAATTACTGTTTGTGCATTTACAATATTCATTGATTTTTGCCATTGAAAAACATCATGTTATTCATATACCAGAAATGTTTGAAGCTACTGACTGAATGAAAGGAGCTGGCATCTCACTCTCTTTCAATCTTCTTTATCATGCTAAGAGGAGCAGGAAAAAGCAAAAAATTTCAGAATTGCACCTTGCAATGCGGATAAATTACTGTTTGTGCATTTACAATATTCATTGATTTTTGCCATTGAAAAACATCATGTTATTCATATACCAGAAATGATTGAAGCTACTGACTGAATGAAAGGAGCTGGCATCTCACTCTCTTTGAATCTTCTTTATCATGCTAAGAGGAGCAGGAAAAAGCAAAAAATTTCAGAATTGCACCTTGCAATGCGGAGAAATTACTGTTTGTGCATTTACAATATTCATTGATTTTTGCCATTGAAAAACATCATGTTATTCATATACCAGAAATGATTGAAGCTACTGACTGAATGAAAGGAGCTGGCATCTCACTCTCTTTGAATCTTCTTCATAATGCTAAGAGGAGCAGGAAAAAGCAAAAAATTTCAGAATTGCACCTTGCAATGCGGAGAAATTACTGTTTGTGCATTTACAATATTCATTGATTTTTGCCATTGAAAAACGTCCAGAAATGATTGAAGCTACTGACTGAATGAAAGGAGCTGGCATCTCACTCTCTTTGAATCTTCTTTATCATGCTAAGAGGAGCAGGAAAAAGCAAAAAATTTCAGAATTGCACCTTGCAATGCGGAGAAATTACTGTTTGTGCATTTACAAAATTCATTGATTTTTGCCATTGAAAAACATCATGTTATTCATATACCAGAAATGACTGAAGCTACTGACTGAATGAAAGGAGCTGGCATCTCACTCTCTTTCAATCTTCTTTATCATGCTAACAGGAGCAGGAAAAAGCAAAAAATTTCAGAATTGCACCTTGCAATGCGGAGAAATTACTGTTTGTGGATTTACAATATTCATTGATTTTTGCAATTGAAAAACGTCCAGAAATGATTGAAGCTACCGACTGAATGAAAGGAGCTGGCATCTCACTCTCTTTGAATCTTCTTTATCATGCTAAGAGGAGCAGGAAAAAGCAAAAAATTTCAGAATTGCACCTTGCAATGCGGAGAAATTACTGTTTGTGCATTTACAATATTCATTGATTTTTGCCATTGAAAAACATCATGTTATTCATATACCAGAAATGTTTGAAGCTACTGACTGAATAAAAGGAGCTGGCATCTCTCTCTCTTTGAATCTTCTTTATCATGCTAAGAGGAGCAGGAAAAAGCAAAAAATTTCAGAATTGCACCTTGCAATGCGGAGAAATTACTGTTTGTGCATTTACAATATTCATTGATTTTTGCAATTGAAAAACGTCCAGAAATGATTGAAGCTACTGACTGAATGAAAGGAGCTGGCATCTCACTCTCTTTGAATCTTGTTTATCATGCTAAGAGGAGCAGGAAAAAGCAAAAAATTTCAGAATTGCACCTTGCAATGCGGAGAAATTACTGTTTGTGCATTTACAATATTCATTGATTTTTGCCATTGAAAAACGTCCAGAAATGATTGAAGCTACTGACTGAATGAAAGGAGCTGGCATCTCACTCTCTTTGAATCTTCTTTATCATGCTAAGAGGAGCAGGAAAAAGCAAAAAATTTCAGAATTGCACCTTGCAATGCGGAGAAATTACTGTTTGTGCATTTACAATATTCATTGATTTTTGCCATTGAAAAACATCATGTTATTCATATACCAGAAATGTTTGAAGCTACTGACTGAATGAAAGGAGCTGGCATCTCACTCTCATTCAATCTTCTTTATCATGCTAAGAGGAGCAGGAAAAAGCAAAAAATTTCAGAATTGCACCTTGCAATGCGGATAAATTACTGTTTGTGCATTTACAATATTCATTGATTTTTGCCATTGAAAAACATCATGTTATTCATATACCAGAAATGATTGAAGCTACTGACTGAATGAAAGGAGCTGGCATCTCACTCTCTTTGAATCTTCTTTATCATGCTAAGAGGAGCAGGAAAAAGCAAAAAATTTCAAAATTGCACCTTGCAATGCGGAGAAATTACTGTTTGTGCATTTACAATATTCATTGATTTTTGCCATTGAAAAACATCATGTTATTCATATACCAGAAATGATTGAAGCTACTGACTGAATGAAAGGAGCTGGCATCTCACTCTCTTTGAATCTTCTTTATCATGCTAAGAGGAGCAGGAAAAAGCAAAAAATTTCAGAATTGCACCTTCAATGCGGAGAAATTACTGTTTGTGCATTTACAATATTCATTGATTTTTGCCATTGAAAAACATCATGTTATTCATATACCAGAAATGTTTGAAGCTACTGACTGAATGAAAGGAGCTGGCATCTCACTCTCTTTGAATCTTCTTCATAATGCTAAGAGGAGCAGGAAAAAGCAAAAAATTTCAGAATTGCACCTTGCAATGCGGAGAAATTACTGTTTGTGCATTTACAATATTCATTGATTTTTGCCATTGAAAAACATCATGTTATTCATATACCAGAAATGATTGAAGCTACTGACTGAATGAAAGGAGCTGGCATCTCACTCTCTTTGAATCTTCTTTATCATGCTAAGAGGAGCAGGAAAAAGTAAAAAATTTCAGAATTGCACCTTGCAATGCGGAGAAATTACTGTTTGTGCATTTACAATATTCATTGATTTTTGCCATTGAAAAACGTCCAGAAATGATTGAAGCTACTGACTGAATGAAAGGAGCTGGCATCTCACTCTCTTTGAATCTTCTTTATCATGCTAAGAGGAGCAGGAAAAAGCAAAAAATTTCAGAATTGCACCTTGCAATGCACAGAAATTACTGTTTGTGCATTTACAATATTCATTGATTTTTGCCATTGAAAAACGTCCAGAAATGATTGAAGCTACTGACTGAATGAAAGGAGCTGGCATCTCACTCTCTTTGAATCTTCTTTATCATGCTACGAGGAGCAGGAAAAAGCAAAAAATTTCAGAATTGCACCTTGCAATGCGGAGAAATTACTGTTTGTGCATTTACAATATTCATTGATTTTTGCCATTGAAAAACGTCCAGAAATGATTGAAGCTACTGACTGAATGAAAGGAGCTGGCATCTCACTCTCTTTGAATCTTCTTTATCATGCTACGAGGAGCAGGAAAAAGCAAAAAATTTCAGAATTGCACCTTGCAATGCGGAGAAATTACTGTTTGTGCATTTACAATATTCATTGATTTTTGCCATTGAAAAACATCATGTTATTCATATACCAGAAATGATTGAAGCTACTGACTGAATGAAAGGAGATGGCATCTCACTCTCTTTGAATCTTATTTATCATGCTAAGAGGAGCAGGAAAAAGTAAAAAATTTCAGAATTGCACCTTGCAATGCGGAGAAATTACTGATTGTGCATTTATAATATTCAATGATTTTTGCCATTGAAAAACGTCCAGAAATGATTGAAGCTACTGACTGAACGAAAGGAGCTGGCATCTCACTCTCTTTGAATCTTCTTTATCATGCTAAGAGGAGCAGGAAAAAGCAAAAAATTTCAGAATTGCACCTTGCAATGCTGAGAAATTACTGTTTGTGCATTTACAATATTCATTAATTTTTGCCATTGAAAAACATCATGTTATTCATATACCAGAAATGTTTGAAGCTACTGACTGAATGAAAGGAGCTGGCATCTCACTCTCTTTGAATCTTCTTTATCATGCTAAGAGGAGCAGGAAAAAGCAAAAAATTTCAGAATTGCACCTTGCAATGCGGAGAAATTACTGTTTGTGCATTTACAATATTCATTGATTTTTGCCATTGAAAAACGTCCAGAAATGATTGAAGCTACTGACTGAATGAAAGGAGCTGGCATCTCACTCTCTTTGAATCTTCTTTATCATGCTAAGAGGAGCAGGAAAAAGCAAAAAATTTCAGAATTGCACCTTGCAATGCGGAGAAATTACTGTTTGTGCATTTATAATATCCATTGATTTTTGCCATTGAAAAACATCGTTATTCATATACCAGAAATGTTTGAAGCTACTGACTGAATGAAAGGAGCTGACATCTCACTCTCTTTGAATCTTCTTTATCATGCTAAGAGGAGCAGGAAAAAGCAAAAAATTTCAGAATTGCACCTTGCAATGCGGAGAAATTACTGTTTGTGCATTTACAATATTCATTGATTTTTGCCCTTGAAAAACGTCCAGAAATGATTGAAGCTACTGACTGAATGAAAGGAGCTGGCATCTCACTCTATTTGAATCTTCTTTATCATGCTAAGAGGAGCAGGAAAAAGCAAAAAATTTCAGAATTGCACCTTGCAATGCGGAGAAATTACTGTTTGTGCATTTACAATATTCATTGATTTTTGCCATTGAAAAACATCATGTTATTCATATACCAGAAATGTTTGAAGCTACTGACTGAATGAAAGGAGCTGGCATCTCACTCTCTTTGAATCTTCTTTATCATGCTAAGAGGAGCAGGAAAAAGCAAAAAATTTCAGACTTGCACCTTGCAATGCGGAGAAATTACTGTTTGTGCATTTACAATATTCATTGATTTTTGCCATTGAAAAACATGTTATTCATATACCAGAAATGTTTGAAGCTACTGACTGAATGAAAGGAGCTGGCATCTCACTCTCTTTGAATCTTCTTTACCATGCTAAGAGGAGCAGGAAAAAGCAAAAAATTTCAGAATTGCACCTTGCAATGCGGAGAAATTACTGTTTGTGCATTTACAATATTCATTGATTTTTGCCATTGAAAAACGTCCAGAAATGATTGAAGCTACTGACTGAATGAAAGGAGCTGGCATCTCACTCTCTTTGAATCTTCTTTATCATGCTAAGAGGAGCAGGAAAAAGCAAAAAATTTCAGAATTGCACCTTGCAATGCGGAGAAATTACAGTTTGTGCATTTACAATATTCATTGATTTTTGCCATTGAAAAACGTCCAGAAATGATTGAAGCTACTGACTGAATGAAAGGAGCTGGCATCTCACTCTCTTTGAATCTTCTTTATCATGCTAAGAGGAGCAGGAAAAAGCAAAAAATTTCAGACTTGCACCTTGCAATGCGGAGAAATTACTGTTTGTGCATTTACAATATTCATTGATTTTTGTCATTGAAAAACATCATGTTATTCATATACCAGAAATGTTTGAAGCTACTGACTGAATGAAAGGAGCTGGCATCTCACTCTCTTTGAATCTTCTTTACCATGCTAAGAGGAGCAGGAAAAAGCAAAAAATTTCAGAATTGCACCTTGCAATGCACAGAAATTACTGTTTGTGCATTTACAATATTCATTGATTTTTGCCATTGAAAAACGTCCAGAAATGATTGAAGCTACTGACTGAATGAAAGGAGCTGGCATCTCACTCTCTTTGAATCTTCTTTATCATGCTAAGAGGAGCAGGAAAAAGCAAAAAATTTCAGAATTGCACCTTGCAATGCGGAGAAATTACAGTTTGTGCATTTACAATATTCATTGATTTTTGCCATTGAAAAACGTCCAGAAATGATTGAAGCTACTGACTGAATGAAAGGAGCTGGCATCTCACTCTCTTTGAATCTTCTTTATCATGCTAAGAGGAGCAGGAAAAAGCAAAAAATTTCAGAATTGCACCTTGCAATGCGGAGAAATTACTGTTTGTGCATTTACAATATTCATTGATTTTTGCCATTGAAAAACGTCCAGAAATGATTGAAGCTACTGACTGAATGAAAGGAGCTGTCATCTCACTCTCTTTGAATCTTCTTTACCATGCTAAGAGGAGCAGGAAAAAGCAAAAAATTTCAGAATTGCACCTTGCAATGCGGAGAAATTACTGTTTGTGCATTTACAATATTCATTGATTTTTGCCATTGAAAAACATCATGTTATTCATATACCAGAAATGATTGAAGCTACTGACTGAATGAAAGGAGCTGGCATCTCACTCTCTTTGAATCTTCTTTATCATGCTAAGAGGAGCAGGAAAAAGTAAAAAATTTCAGAATTGCACCTTGCAATGCGGAGAAATTACTGTTTGTGCATTTATAATATTCAATGATTTTTGCCATTGAAAAACGTCCAGAAATGATTGAAGCTACTGACTGAACAAAAGGAGCTGGCATCTCACTCTCTTTGAATCTTCTTTATCATGCTAAGAGGAGCAGGAAAAAGCAAAAAATTTCAGAATTGCACCTTGCAATGCGGATAAATTACTGTTTGTGCATTTACAATATTCATTGATTTTTGCCATTGAAAAACATCATGTTATTCATATACCAGAAATGTTTGAAGCTACTGACTGAATGAAAGGAGCTGGCATCTCACTCTCTTTGAATCTTCTTTATCATTGTAAGAGGAGCAGGAAAAAGCAAAAAATTTCAGAATTGCACCTTGCAATGCGGAGAAATTACTGTTTGTGCATTAACAATATTCATTGATTTTTGCCATTGAAAAACGTCCAGAAATGATTGAAGCTACTGACTGAATGAAAGGAGCTGGCATCTCACTCTCTTTGAAACTTGTTTATCATGCTAAGAGGAGCAGGAAAAAGCAAAAAATTTCAGAATTGCACCTTGCAATGCGGAGAAATTACTGTTTGTGCATTTACAATATTCATTGATTTTTGCCATTGAAAAACGTCCAGAAATGATTGAAGCTACTGACTGAATGAAAGGAGCTGGCATCTCACTCTCTTTGAATCTTCTTTATCATGCTACGAGGAGCAGGAAAAAGCAAAAAATTTCAGAATTGCACCTTGCAATGCGGAGAAATTACTGTTTGTGCATTTACAATATTCATTGATTTTTGCCATTGAAAAACGTCCAGAAATGATTGAAGCTACTGACTGAATGAAAGGAGCTGGCATCTCACTCTCTTTGAATCTTCTTTATCATGCTACGAGGAGCAGGAAAAAGCAAAAAATTTCAGAATTGCACCTTGCAATGCGGAGAAATTACTGTTTGTGCATTTACAATATTCATTGATTTTTGCCATTGAAAAACATCATGTTATTCATATACCAGAAATGATTGAAGCTACTGACTGAATGAAAGGAGCTGGCATCTCACTCTCTTTGAATCTTATTTATCATGCTAAGAGGAGCAGGAAAAAGTAAAAAATTTCAGAATTGCACCTTGCAATGCGGAGAAATTACTGATTGTGCATTTATAATATTCAATGATTTTTGCCATTGAAAAACGTCCAGAAATGATTGAAGCTACTGACTGAACGAAAGGAGCTGGCATCTCACTCTCTTTGAATCTTCTTTATCATGCTAAGAGGAGCAGGAAAAAGCAAAAAATTTCAGAATTGCACCTTGCAATGCTGAGAAATTACTGTTTGTGCATTTACAATATTCATTGATTTTTGCCATTGAAAAACATCATGTTATTCATATACCAGAAATGTTTGAAGCTACTGACTGAATGAAAGGAGCTGGCATCTCACTCTCTTTGAATCTTCTTTATCATGCTAAGAGGAGCAGGAAAAAGCAAAAAATTTCAGAATTGCACCTTGCAATGCGGAGAAATTACTGTTTGTGCATTTACAATATTCATTGATTTTTGCCATTGAAAAACGTCCAGAAATGATTGAAGCTACTGACTGAATGAAAGGAGCTGTCATCTCACTCTCTTTGAATCTTCTTTACCATGCTAAGAGGAGCAGGAAAAAGCAAAAAATTTCAGAATTGCACCTTGCAATGCGGAGAAATTACTGTTTGTGCATTTACAATATTCATTGATTTTTGCCATTGAAAAACATCATGTTATTCATATACCAGAAATGATTGAAGCTACTGACTGAATGAAAGGAGCTGGCATCTCACTCTCTTTGAATCTTCTTTATCATGCTAAGAGGAGCAGGAAAAAGTAAAAAATTTCAGAATTGCACCTTGCAATGCGGAGAAATTACTGTTTGTGCATTTATAATATTCAATGATTTTTGCCATTGAAAAACGTCCAGAAATGATTGAAGCTACTGACTGAACAAAAGGAGCTGGCATCTCACTCTCTTTGAATCTTCTTTATCATGCTAAGAGGAGCAGGAAAAAGCAAAAAATTTCAGAATTGCACCTTGCAATGCGGATAAATTACTGTTTGTGCATTTACAATATTCATTGATTTTTGCCATTGAAAAACATCATGTTATTCATATACCAGAAATGTTTGAAGCTACTGACTGAATGAAAGGAGCTGGCATCTCACTCTCTTTGAATCTTCTTTATCATTGTAAGAGGAGCAGGAAAAAGCAAAAAATTTCAGAATTGCACCTTGCAATGCGGAGAAATTACTGTTTGTGCATTAACAATATTCATTGATTTTTGCCATTGAAAAACGTCCAGAAATGATTGAAGCTACTGACTGAATGAAAGGAGCTGGCATCTCACTCTCTTTGAAACTTGTTTATCATGCTAAGAGGAGCAGGAAAAAGCAAAAAATTTCAGAATTGCACCTTGCAATGCGGAGAAATTACTGTTTGTGCATTTACAATATTCATTGATTTTTGCCATTGAAAAACGTCCAGAAATGATTGAAGCTACTGACTGAATGAAAGGAGCTGGCATCTCACTCTCTTTGAATCTTCTTTATCATGCTACGAGGAGCAGGAAAAAGCAAAAAATTTCAGAATTGCACCTTGCAATGCGGAGAAATTACTGTTTGTGCATTTACAATATTCATTGATTTTTGCCATTGAAAAACGTCCAGAAATGATTGAAGCTACTGACTGAATGAAAGGAGCTGGCATCTCACTCTCTTTGAATCTTCTTTATCATGCTACGAGGAGCAGGAAAAAGCAAAAAATTTCAGAATTGCACCTTGCAATGCGGAGAAATTACTGTTTGTGCATTTACAATATTCATTGATTTTTGCCATTGAAAAACATCATGTTATTCATATACCAGAAATGATTGAAGCTACTGACTGAATGAAAGGAGCTGGCATCTCACTCTCTTTGAATCTTATTTATCATGCTAAGAGGAGCAGGAAAAAGTAAAAAATTTCAGAATTGCACCTTGCAATGCGGAGAAATTACTGATTGTGCATTTATAATATTCAATGATTTTTGCCATTGAAAAACGTCCAGAAATGATTGAAGCTACTGACTGAACGAAAGGAGCTGGCATCTCACTCTCTTTGAATCTTCTTTATCATGCTAAGAGGAGCAGGAAAAAGCAAAAAATTTCAGAATTGCACCTTGCAATGCTGAGAAATTACTGTTTGTGCATTTACAATATTCATTGATTTTTGCCATTGAAAAACATCATGTTATTCATATACCAGAAATGTTTGAAGCTACTGACTGAATGAAAGGAGCTGGCATCTCACTCTCTTTGAATCTTCTTTATCATGCTAAGAGGAGCAGGAAAAAGCAAAAAATTTCAGAATTGCACCTTGCAATGCACAGAAATTACTGTTTGTGCATTTACAATATTCATTGATTTTTGCCATTGAAAAACGTCCAGAAATGATTGAAGCTACTGACTGAATGAAAGGAGCTGGCATCTCACTCTCTTTGAATCTTCTTTATCATGCTAAGAGGAGCAGGAAAAAGCAAAAAATTTCAGAATTGCACCTTGCAATGCGGAGAAATTACTGTTTGTGCATTTACAATATCCATTGATTTTTGCCATTGAAAAACATCGTTATTCATATACCAGAAATGTTTGAAGCTACTGACTGAATGAAAGGAGCTGACATCTCACTCTCTTTGAATCTTCTTTATCATGCTAAGAGGAGCAGGAAAAAGCAAAAAATTTCAGAATTGCACCTTGCAATGCGGAGAAATTACTGTTTGTGCATTTACAATATTCATTGATTTTTGCCCTTGAAAAACGTCCAGAAATGATTGAAGCTACTGACTGAATGAAAGGAGCTGGCATCTCACTCTCTTTGAATCTTCTTTATCATGCTAAGAGGAGCAGGAAAAAGCAAAAAATTTCAGAATTGCACCTTGCAATGCGGAGAAATTACTGTTTGTGCATTTACAATATTCATTGATTTTTGCCATTGAAAAACATCATGTTATTCATATACCAGAAATGTTTGAAGCTACTGACTGAATGAAAGGAGCTGGCATCTCACTCTCTTTGAATCTTCTTTATGATGCTAAGAGGAGCAGGAAAAAGCAAAAAATTTCAGACTTGCACCTTGCAATGCGGAGAAATTACTGTTTGTGCATTTACAATATTCATTGATTTTTGCCATTGAAAAACATGTTATTCATATACCAGAAATGTTTGAAGCTACTGACTGAATGAAAGGAGCTGGCATCTCACTCTCTTTGAATCTTCTTTACCATGCTAAGAGGAGCAGGAAAAAGCAAAAAATTTCAGAATTGCACCTTGCAATGCGGAGAAATTACTGTTTGTGCATTTACAATATTCATTGATTTTTGCCATTGAAAAACGTCCAGAAATGATTGAAGCTACTGACTGAATGAAAGGGGCTGGCATCTCACTCTCTTTGAATCTTCTTTATCATGCTAAGAGGAGCAGGAAAAAGCAAAAAATTTCAGAATTGCACCTTGCAATGCGGAGAAATTACAGTTTGTGCATTTACAATATTCATTGATTTTTGCCATTGAAAAACGTCCAGAAATGATTGAAGCTACTGACTGAATGAAAGGAGCTGGCATCTCACTCTCTTTTAATCTTCTTTATCATGCTAAGAGGAGCAGGAAAAAGCAAAAAATTTCAGACTTGCACCTTGCAATGCGGAGAAATTACTTTTTTTGCATTTACAATATTCATTGATTTTTGTCATTGAAAAACATCATGTTATTCATATACCAGAAATGTTTGAAGCTACTGACTGAATGAAAGGAGCTGGCATCTCACTCTCTTTGAATCTTCTTTACCATGCTAAGAGGAGCAGGAAAAAGCAAAAAATTTCAGAATTGCACCTTGCAATGCACAGAAATTACTGTTTGTGCATTTACAATATTCATTGATTTTTGCCATTGAAAAACGTCCAGAAATGATTGAAGCTACTGACTGAATGAAAGGAGCTGGCATCTCACTCTCTTTGAATCTTCTTTATCATGCTAAGAGGAGCAGGAAAAAGCAAAAAATTTCAGAATTGCACCTTGCAATGCGGAGAAATTACAGTTTGTGCATTTACAATATTCATTGATTTTTGCCATTGAAAAACGTCCAGAAATGATTGAAGCTACTGACTGAATGAAAGGAGCTGGCATCTCACTCTCTTTGAATCTTCTTTATCATGCTAAGAGGAGCAGGAAAAAGCAAAAAATTTCAGAATTGCACCTTGCAATGCGGAGAAATTACTGTTTGTGCATTTACAATATTCATTGATTTTTGCCATTGAAAAACGTCCAGAAATGATTGAAGCTACTGACTGAATGAAAGGAGCTGGCATCTCACTCTCTTTGAATCTTCTTTATCATGTTAAGAGGAGCAGGAAAAAGCAAAAAATTTCAGAATTGCACCTTGCAATGCGGAGAAATTACTGTTTGTGCATTTACAATATTCTTTGATTTTTGCCATTGAAAAACATGTTATTCATATACCAGAAATGTTTGAAGCTACTGACTGAATGAAAGGAGCTGGCACCTCACTCTCTTTGAATCTTCTTTATCATGCTAAGAGGAGCAGGAAAAAGTAAAAAATTTCAGAATTGCACCTTGCAATGCGGAGAAATTACTGTTTGTGCATTTACAATATTCATTGATTTTTGCCATTGAAAAACGTCCAGAAATGATTGAAGCTACTGACTGAATGAAAGGAGCTGGCATCTCACTCTCTTTGAATCTTCTTTATCATGCTAAGAGGAGCAGGAAAAAGCAAAATATTTCAGAATTGCACCTTGCAATGCACAGAAATTACTGTTTGTGCATTTACAATATTCATTGATTTTTGCCATTGAAAAACGTCCAGAAATGATTGAAGCTACTGACTGAATGAAAGGAGCTGGCATCTCACTCTCTTTGAATCTTCTTTATCATGCTAAGAGGAGCAGGAAAAAGCAAAAAATTTCAGAATTGCACCTTGCAATGCGGAGAAATTACAGTTTGTGCATTTACAATATTCATTGATTTTTGCCATTGAAAAACGTCCAGAAATGATTGAAGCTACTGACTGAATGAAAGGAGCTGGCATCTCACTCTCTTTGAATCTTCTTTATCATGCTAAGAGGAGCAGGAAAAAGCAAAAAATTTCAGAATTGCACCTTGCAATGCGGAGAAATTACTGTTTGTGCATTTATAATATTCATTGATTTTTGCCATTGAAAAACGTCCAGAAATGATTGAAGCTACTGACTGAATGAAAGGAGCTGGCACCTCACTCTCTTTGAATCTTCTTTATCATGCTAAGAGGAGCAGGAAAAAGCAAAAAATTTCAGAATTGCACCTTGCAATGCGGAGAAATTACTGTTTGTGCATTTACAATATTCATTGATTTTTGCCATTGAAAAACGTCCAGAAATGATTGAAGCTACTGACTGAATGAAAGGAGCTGGCATCTCACTCTCTTTGAATCTTCTTTATCATGCTAAGAGGAGCAGGAAAAAGCAAAAAATTTCAGAATTGCACCTTGCAATGCGGAGAAATTACTGTTTGTGCATTTACAATATTCATTGATTTTTGCCATTGAAAAACGTCCAGAAATGATTGAAGCTACTGACTGAATGAAAGGAGCTGGCATCTCACTCTCTTTGAATCTTCTTTATCATGCTAAGAGGAGCAGGAAAAAGCAAAAAATTTCAGAATTGCGCCTTGCAATGCGGAGAAATTACTGTTTGTGCATTTACAAAATTCAGTGATTTTTGCCATTGAAAAACATCATGTTATTCATATACCAGAAATGATTGAAGCTACTGACTGAATGAAAGGAGCTGGCATCTCACTCTCTTTGAATCTTCTTTATCATGCTAAGAGGAGCAGGAAAAAGTAAAAAATTTCAGAATTGCATCTTGCAATGCGGAGAAATTACTGTTAGTGCATTTACAATATTCAATGATTTTTGCCATTGAAAAACGTCCAGAAATGATTGAAGCTACTGACTGAACGAAAGGAGCTGGCATCTCACTCTCTTTGAATCTTCTTTATCATGCTAAGAGGAGCAGGAAAAAGCAAAAAATTTCAGAATTGCACCTTGCAATGCGGAGAAATTACAGTTTGTGCATTTACAATATTCATTGATTTTTGCCATTGAAAAACGTCCAGAAATGATTGAAGCTACTGACTGAATGAAAGGAGCTGGCATCTCACTCTCTTTGAATCTTCTTTATCATGCTAAGAGGAGCAGGAAAAAGCAAAAAATTTCAGACTTGCACCTTGCAATGCGGAGAAATTACTGTTTGTGCATTTACAATATTCATTGATTTTTGTCATTGAAAAACATCATGTTATTCATATACCAGAAATGTTTGAAGCTACTGACTGAATGAAAGGAGCTGGCATCTCACTCTCTTTGAATCTTCTTTACCATGCTAAGAGGAGCAGGAAAAAGCAAAAAATTTCAGAATTGCACCTTGCAATGCACAGAAATTACTGTTTGTGCATTTACAATATTCATTGATTTTTGCCATTGAAAAACGTGCAGAAATGATTGAAGCTACTGACTGAATGAAAGGAGCTGGCATCTCACTCTCTTTGAATCTTCTTTATCATGCTAAGAGGAGCAGGAAAAAGCAAAAAATTTCAGAATTGCACCTTGCAATGCGGAGAAATTACAGTTTGTGCATTTACAATATTCATTGATTTTTGCCATTGAAAAACGTCCAGAAATGATTGAAGCTACTGACTGAATGAAAGGAGCTGGCATCTCACTCTCTTTGAATCTTCTTTATCATGCTAAGAGGAGCAGGAAAAAGCAAAAAATTTCAGAATTGCACCTTGCAATGCGGAGAAATTACTGTTTGTGCATTTACAATATTCATTGATTTTTGCCATTGAAAAACGTCCAGAAATGATTGAAGCTACTGACTGAATGAAAGGAGCTGGCATCTCACTCTCTTTGAATCTTCTTTATCATGCTAAGAGGAGCAGGAAAAAGCAAAAAATTTCAGAATTGCACCTTGCAATGCGGAGAAATTACTGTTTGTGCATTTACAATATTCATTGATTTTTGCCATTGAAAAACATGTTATTCATATACCAGAAATGTTTGAAGCTACTGACTGAATGAAAGGAGCAGGCACCTCACTCTCTTTGAATCTTCTTTATCATGCTAAGAGGAGCAGGAAAAAGCAAAAAATTTCAGAATTGCACCTTGCAATGCGGAGAAATTACTGTTTGTGCATTTACAATATTCATTGATTTTTGCCATTGAAAAACGTCCAGAAATGATTGAAGCTACTGACTGAATGAAAGGAGCTGGCATCTCACTCTCTTTGAATCTTCTTTATCATGCTAAGAGGAGCAGGAAAAAGCAAAAAATTTCAGAATTGCACCTTGCAATGCGGAGAAATTACTGTTTGTGCATTTACAATATTCATTGATTTTTGCCATTGAAAAACGTCCAGAAATGATTGAAGCTACTGACTGAATGAAAGGAGCTGGCATCTCACTCTCTTTGAATCTTCTTTATCATGCTAAGAGGAGCAGGAAAAAGCAAAAAATTTCAGAATTGCGCCTTGCAATGCGGAGAAATTACTGTTTGTGCATTTACAAAATTCAGTGATTTTTGCCATTGAAAAACATCATGTTATTCATATACCAGAAATGATTGAAGCTACTGACTGAATGAAAGGAGCTGGCATCTCACTCTCTTTGAATCTTCTTTATCATGCTAAGAGGAGCAGGAAAAAGTAAAAAATTTCAGAATTGCACCTTGCAATGCGGAGAAATTACTGTTTGTGCATTTACAATATTCATTGATTTTTGCCATTGAAAAACGTCCAGAAATGATTGAAGCTACTGACTGAATGAAAGGAGCTGGCATCTCACTCTCTTTGAATCTTCTTTATCATGCTAAGAGGAGCAGGAAAAAGCAAAAAATTTCAGAATTGCACCTTGCAATGCACAGAAATTACTGTTTGTGCATTTACAATATTCATTGATTTTTGCCATTGAAAAACGTCCAGAAATGATTGAAGCTACTGACTGAATGAAAGGAGCTGGCATCTCACTCTCTTTGAATCTTCTTTATCATGCTAAGAGGAGCAGGAAAAAGCAAAAAATTTCAGAATTGCACCTTGCAATGCGGAGAAATTACTGTTTGTGCATTTACAATATTCATTGATTTTTGACATTGAAAAACGTCCAGAAATAATTGAAGCTACTGACTGAATGAAAGGAGCTGGCATCTCACTCTCTTTGAATCTTCTTTATCATGCTAAGAGGAGCAGGAAAAAGCAAAAAATTTCAGAATTGCACCTTGCAATGCGGAGAAATTACTGTTTGTGCATTTACAATATTCATTGATTTTTGCCATTGAAAAACGTCCAGAAATGATTGAAGCTACTGACTGAATGAAAGGAGCTGGCATCTCACTCTCTTTGAATCTTCTTTATCATGCTAAGAGGAGCAGGAAAAAGCAAAAAATTTCAGAATTGCACCTTGCAATGCGGAGAAATTACTGTTTGTGCATTTACAATATTCATTGATTTTTGCCATTGAAAAACATGTTATTCATATACCAGAAATGTTTGAAGCTACTGACTGAATGAAAGGAGCTGGCACCTCACTCTCTTTGAATCTTCTTTATCATGCTAAGAGGAGCAGGAAAAAGCAAAAAATTTCAGAATTGCACCTTGCAATGCACAGAAATTACTGTTTGTGCATTTACAATATTCATTGATTTTTGCCATTGAAAAACGTCCAGAAATGATTGAAGCTACTGACTGAATGAAAGGAGCTGGCATCTCACTCTCTTTGAATCTTCTTTATCATGCTAAGAGGAGCAGGAAAAAGCAAAAAATTTCAGAATTGCACCTTGCAATGCACAGAAATTACTGTTTGTGCATTTACAATATTCATTGATTTTTGCCATTGAAAAACGTCCAGAAATGATTGAAGCTACTGACTGAATGAAAGGAGCTGGCATCTCACTCTCTTTGAATCTTCTTTATCATGCTAAGAGGAGCAGGAAAAAGCAAAAAATTTCAGAATTGCACCTTGCAATGCGGAGAAATTACTGTTTGTGCATTTACAATATCCATTGATTTTTGCCATTGAAAAACATCGTTATTCATATACCAGAAATGTTTGAAGCTACTGACTGAATGAAAGGAGCTGACATCTCACTCTCTTTGAATCTTCTTTATCATGCTAAGAGGAGCAGGAAAAAGCAAAAAATTTCAGAATTGCACCTTGCAATGCGGAGAAATTACTGTTTGTGCATTTACAATATTCATTGATTTTTGCCCTTGAAAAACGTCCAGAAATGATTGAAGCTACTGACTGAATGAAAGGAGCTGGCATCTCACTCTCTTTGAATCTTCTTTATCATGCTAAGAGGAGCAGGAAAAAGCAAAAAATTTCAGAATTGCACCTTGCAATGCGGAGAAATTACTGTTTGTGCATTTACAATATTCATTGATTTTTGCCATTGAAAAACATCATGTTATTCATATACCAGAAATGTTTGAAGCTACTGACTGAATGAAAGGAGCTGGCATCTCACTCTCTTTGAATCTTCTTTATCATGCTAAGAGGAGCAGGAAAAAGCAAAAAATTTCAGACTTGCACCTTGCAATGCGGAGAAATTACTGTTTGTGCATTTACAATATTCATTGATTTTTGCCATTGAAAAACATGTTATTCATATACCAGAAATGTTTGAAGCTACTGACTGAATGAAAGGAGCTGGCATCTCACTCTCTTTGAATCTTCTTTACCATGCTAAGAGGAGCAGGAAAAAGCAAAAAATTTCAGAATTGCACCTTGCAATGCGGAGAAATTACTGTTTGTGCATTTACAATATTCATTGATTTTTGCCATTGAAAAACGTCCAGAAATGATTGAAGCTACTGACTGAATGAAAGGGGCTGGCATCTCACTCTCTTTGAATCTTCTTTATCATGCTAAGAGGAGCAGGAAAAAGCAAAAAATTTCAGAATTGCACCTTGCAATGCGGAGAAATTACAGTTTGTGCATTTACAATATTCATTGATTTTTGCCATTGAAAAACGTCCAGAAATGATTGAAGCTACTGACTGAATGAAAGGAGCTGGCATCTCACTCTCTTTTAATCTTCTTTATCATGCTAAGAGGAGCAGGAAAAAGCAAAAAATTTCAGACTTGCACCTTGCAATGCGGAGAAATTACTTTTTTTGCATTTACAATATTCATTGATTTTTGTCATTGAAAAACATCATGTTATTCATATACCAGAAATGTTTGAAGCTACTGACTGAATGAAAGGAGCTGGCATCTCACTCTCTTTGAATCTTCTTTACCATGCTAAGAGGAGCAGGAAAAAGCAAAAAATTTCAGAATTGCACCTTGCAATGCACAGAAATTACTGTTTGTGCATTTACAATATTCATTGATTTTTGCCATTGAAAAACGTCCAGAAATGATTGAAGCTACTGACTGAATGAAAGGAGCTGGCATCTCACTCTCTTTGAATCTTCTTTATCATGCTAAGAGGAGCAGGAAAAAGCAAAAAATTTCAGAATTGCACCTTGCAATGCGGAGAAATTACAGTTTGTGCATTTACAATATTCATTGATTTTTGCCATTGAAAAACGTCCAGAAATGATTGAAGCTACTGACTGAATGAAAGGAGCTGGCATCTCACTCTCTTTGAATCTTCTTTATCATGCTAAGAGGAGCAGGAAAAAGCAAAAAATTTCAGAATTGCACCTTGCAATGCGGAGAAATTACTGTTTGTGCATTTACAATATTCATTGATTTTTGCCATTGAAAAACGTCCAGAAATGATTGAAGCTACTGACTGAATGAAAGGAGCTGGCATCTCACTCTCTTTGAATCTTCTTCATCATGTTAAGAGGAGCAGGAAAAAGCAAAAAATTTCAGAATTGCACCTTGCAATGCGGAGAAATTACTGTTTGTGCATTTACAATATTCTTTGATTTTTGCCATTGAAAAACATGTTATTCATATACCAGAAATGTTTGAAGCTACTGACTGAATGAAAGGAGCTGGCACCTCACTCTCTTTGAATCTTCTTTATCATGCTAAGAGGAGCAGGAAAAAGTAAAAAATTTCAGAATTGCACCTTGCAATGCGGAGAAATTACTGTTTGTGCATTTACAATATTCATTGATTTTTGCCATTGAAAAACGTCCAGAAATGATTGAAGCTACTGACTGAATGAAAGGAGCTGGCATCTCACTCTCTTTGAATCTTCTTTATCATGCTAAGAGGAGCAGGAAAAAGCAAAATATTTCAGAATTGCACCTTGCAATGCACAGAAATTACTGTTTGTGCATTTACAATATTCATTGATTTTTGCCATTGAAAAACGTCCAGAAATGATTGAAGCTACTGACTGAATGAAAGGAGCTGGCATCTCACTCTCTTTGAATCTTCTTTATCATGCTAAGAGGAGCAGGAAAAAGCAAAAAATTTCAGAATTGCACCTTGCAATGCGGAGAAATTACAGTTTGTGCATTTACAATATTCATTGATTTTTGCCATTGAAAAACGTCCAGAAATGATTGAAGCTACTGACTGAATGAAAGGAGCTGGCATCTCACTCTCTTTGAATCTTCTTTATCATGCTAAGAGGAGCAGGAAAAAGCAAAAAATTTCAGAATTGCACCTTGCAATGCGGAGAAATTACTGTTTGTGCATTTATAATATTCATTGATTTTTGCCATTGAAAAACGTCCAGAAATGATTGAAGCTACTGACTGAATGAAAGGAGCTGGCACCTCACTCTCTTTGAATCTTCTTTATCATGCTAAGAGGAGCAGGAAAAAGCAAAAAATTTCAGAATTGCACCTTGCAATGCGGAGAAATTACTGTTTGTGCATTTACAATATTCATTGATTTTTGCCATTGAAAAACGTCCAGAAATGATTGAAGCTACTGACTGAATGAAAGGAGCTGGCATCTCACTCTCTTTGAATCTTCTTTATCATGCTAAGAGGAGCAGGAAAAAGCAAAAAATTTCAGAATTGCACCTTGCAATGCGGAGAAATTACTGTTTGTGCATTTACAATATTCATTGATTTTTGCCATTGAAAAACGTCCAGAAATGATTGAAGCTACTGACTGAATGAAAGGAGCTGGCATCTCACTCTCTTTGAATCTTCTTTATCATGCTAAGAGGAGCAGGAAAAAGCAAAAAATTTCAGAATTGCGCCTTGCAATGCGGAGAAATTACTGTTTGTGCATTTACAAAATTCAGTGATTTTTGCCATTGAAAAACATCATGTTATTCATATACCAGAAATGATTGAAGCTACTGACTGAATGAAAGGAGCTGGCATCTCACTCTCTTTGAATCTTCTTTATCATGCTAAGAGGAGCAGGAAAAAGTAAAAAATTTCAGAATTGCATCTTGCAATGCGGAGAAATTACTGTTAGTGCATTTACAATATTCAATGATTTTTGCCATTGAAAAACGTCCAGAAATGATTGAAGCTACTGACTGAACGAAAGGAGCTGGCATCTCACTCTCTTTGAATCTTCTTTATCATGCTAAGAGGAGCAGGAAAAAGCAAAAAATTTCAGAATTGCACCTTGCAATGCGGAGAAATTACAGTTTGTGCATTTACAATATTCATTGATTTTTGCCATTGAAAAACGTCCAGAAATGATTGAAGCTACTGACTGAATGAAAGGAGCTGGCATCTCACTCTCTTTGAATCTTCTTTATCATGCTAAGAGGAGCAGGAAAAAGCAAAAAATTTCAGACTTGCACCTTGCAATGCGGAGAAATTACTGTTTGTGCATTTACAATATTCATTGATTTTTGTCATTGAAAAACATCATGTTATTCATATACCAGAAATGTTTGAAGCTACTGACTGAATGAAAGGAGCTGGCATCTCACTCTCTTTGAATCTTCTTTACCATGCTAAGAGGAGCAGGAAAAAGCAAAAAATTTCAGAATTGCACCTTGCAATGCACAGAAATTACTGTTTGTGCATTTACAATATTCATTGATTTTTGCCATTGAAAAACGTGCAGAAATGATTGAAGCTACTGACTGAATGAAAGGAGCTGGCATCTCACTCTCTTTGAATCTTCTTTATCATGCTAAGAGGAGCAGGAAAAAGCAAAAAATTTCAGAATTGCACCTTGCAATGCGGAGAAATTACAGTTTGTGCATTTACAATATTCATTGATTTTTGCCATTGAAAAACGTCCAGAAATGATTGAAGCTACTGACTGAATGAAAGGAGCTGGCATCTCACTCTCTTTGAATCTTCTTTATCATGCTAAGAGGAGCAGGAAAAAGCAAAAAATTTCAGAATTGCACCTTGCAATGCGGAGAAATTACTGTTTGTGCATTTACAATATTCATTGATTTTTGCCATTGAAAAACGTCCAGAAATGATTGAAGCTACTGACTGAATGAAAGGAGCTGGCATCTCACTCTCTTTGAATCTTCTTTATCATGCTAAGAGGAGCAGGAAAAAGCAAAAAATTTCAGAATTGCACCTTGCAATGCGGAGAAATTACTGTTTGTGCATTTACAATATTCATTGATTTTTGCCATTGAAAAACATGTTATTCATATACCAGAAATGTTTGAAGCTACTGACTGAATGAAAGGAGCTGGCACCTCACTCTCTTTGAATCTTCTTTATCATGCTAAGAGGAGCAGGAAAAAGCAAAAAATTTCAGAATTGCACCTTGCAATGCGGAGAAATTACTGTTTGTGCATTTACAATATTCATTGATTTTTGCCATTGAAAAACGTCCAGAAATGATTGAAGCTACTGACTGAATGAAAGGAGCTGGCATCTCACTCTCTTTGAATCTTCTTTATCATGCTAAGAGGAGCAGGAAAAAGCAAAAAATTTCAGAATTGCACCTTGCAATGCGGAGAAATTACTGTTTGTGCATTTACAATATTCATTGATTTTTGCCATTGAAAAACGTCCAGAAATGATTGAAGCTACTGACTGAATGAAAGGAGCTGGCATCTCACTCTCTTTGAATCTTCTTTATCATGCTAAGAGGAGCAGGAAAAAGCAAAAAATTTCAGAATTGCGCCTTGCAATGCGGAGAAATTACTGTTTGTGCATTTACAAAATTCAGTGATTTTTGCCATTGAAAAACATCATGTTATTCATATACCAGAAATGATTGAAGCTACTGACTGAATGAAAGGAGCTGGCATCTCACTCTCTTTGAATCTTCTTTATCATGCTAAGAGGAGCAGGAAAAAGTAAAAAATTTCAGAATTGCACCTTGCAATGCGGAGAAATTACTGTTTGTGCATTTACAATATTCATTGATTTTTGCCATTGAAAAACGTCCAGAAATGATTGAAGCTACTGACTGAATGAAAGGAGCTGGCATCTCACTCTCTTTGAATCTTCTTTATCATGCTAAGAGGAGCAGGAAAAAGCAAAAAATTTCAGAATTGCACCTTGCAATGCACAGAAATTACTGTTTGTGCATTTACAATATTCATTGATTTTTGCCATTGAAAAACGTCCAGAAATGATTGAAGCTACTGACTGAATGAAAGGAGCTGGCATCTCACTCTCTTTGAATCTTCTTTATCATGCTAAGAGGAGCAGGAAAAAGCAAAAAATTTCAGAATTGCACCTTGCAATGCGGAGAAATTACTGTTTGTGCATTTACAATATTCATTGATTTTTGACATTGAAAAACGTCCAGAAATAATTGAAGCTACTGACTGAATGAAAGGAGCTGGCATCTCACTCTCTTTGAATCTTCTTTATCATGCTAAGAGGAGCAGGAAAAAGCAAAAAATTTCAGAATTGCACCTTGCAATGCGGAGAAATTACTGTTTGTGCATTTACAATATTCATTGATTTTTGCCATTGAAAAACGTCCAGAAATGATTGAAGCTACTGACTGAATGAAAGGAGCTGGCATCTCACTCTCTTTGAATCTTCTTTATCATGCTAAGAGGAGCAGGAAAAAGCAAAAAATTTCAGAATTGCACCTTGCAATGCGGAGAAATTACTGTTTGTGCATTTACAATATTCATTGATTTTTGCCATTGAAAAACATGTTATTCATATACCAGAAATGTTTGAAGCTACTGACTGAATGAAAGGAGCTGGCACCTCACTCTCTTTGAATCTTCTTTATCATGCTAAGAGGAGCAGGAAAAAGCAAAAAATTTCAGAATTGCACCTTGCAATGCGGAGAAATTACTGTTTGTGCATTTACAATATTCATTGATTTTTGCCATTGAAAAACGTCCAGAAATGATTGAAGCTACTGACTGAATGAAAGGAGCTGGCATCTCACTCTCTTTGAATCTTCTTTATCATGCTAAGAGGAGCAGGAAAAAGCAAAAAATTTCAGAATTGCACCTTGCAATGCGGAGAAATTACTGTTTGTGCATTTACAATATTCATTGATTTTTGCCATTGAAAAACGTCCAGAAATGATTGAAGCTACTGACTGAATGAAAGGAGCTGGCATCTCACTCTCTTTGAATCTTCTTTATCATGCTAAGAGGAGCAGGAAAAAGCAAAAAATTTCAGAATTGCGCCTTGCAATGCGGAGAAATTACTGTTTGTGCATTTACAAAATTCAGTGATTTTTGCCATTGAAAAACATCATGTTATTCATATACCAGAAATGATTGAAGCTACTGACTGAATGAAAGGAGCTGGCATCTCACTCTCTTTGAATCTTCTTTATCATGCTAAGAGGAGCAGGAAAAAGTAAAAAATTTCAGAATTGCACCTTGCAATGCGGAGAAATTACTGTTTGTGCATTTACAATATTCATTGATTTTTGCCATTGAAAAACGTCCAGAAATGATTGAAGCTACTGACTGAATGAAAGGAGCTGGCATCTCACTCTCTTTGAATCTTCTTTATCATGCTAAGAGGAGCAGGAAAAAGCAAAAAATTTCAGAATTGCACCTTGCAATGCGGAGAAATTACTGTTTGTGCATTTACAATATTCATTGATTTTTGCGATTGAAAAACATCATGTTATTCATATACCAGAAATGATTGAAGCTACTGACTGAATGAAAGGAGCTGGCATCTCACTCTCTTTGAATCTTCTTTATCATGCTAAGAGGAGCAGGAAAAAGTAAAAAATTTCAGAATTGCACCTTGCAATGCGGAGAAATTACTGTTTGTGCATTTACAATATTCATTGATTTTTGCCATTGAAAAACGTCCAGAAATGATTGAAGCTACTGACTGAATGAAAGGAGCTGGCATCTCACTCTCTTTGAATCTTCTTTATCATGCTAAGAGGAGCAGGAAAAAGCAAAAAATTTCAGAATTGCACCTTGCAATGCGGAGAAATTACTGTTTGTGCATTTACAATATTCATTGATTTTTGCGATTGAAAAACATCATGTTATTCATATACCAGAAATGATTGAAGCTACTGACTGAATGAAAGGAGCTGGCATCTCACTCTCTTTGAATCTTCTTTATCATGCTAAGAGGAGCAGGAAAAAGTAAAAAATTTCAGAATTGCATCTTGCAATGCGGAGAAATTACTGTTTGTGCATTTACAATATTCAATGATTTTTGCCATTGAAAAACGTCCAGAAATGATTGAAGCTACTGACTGAACGAAAGGAGCTGGCATCTCACTCTCTTTGAATCTTCTTTATCATGCTAAGAGGAGCAGGAAAAAGCAAAAAATTTCAGAATTGCACCTTGCAATGCGGAGAAATTACTGTTTGTGCATTTACAATATTCATTGATTTTTGCCATTGAAAAACATCATGTTATTCATATACCAGAAATGTTTGAAGCTACTGACTGAATGAAAGGAGCTGGCATCTCATTCTCTTTGAATCTTCTTCATAATGCTAAGAGGAGCAGGAAAAAGCAAAAAATTTCAGAATTGCACCTTGCAATGCGGAGAAATTACTGTTTGTGCATTTACAATATTCATTGATTTTTGCCATTGAAAAACGTCCAGAAATGATTGAAGCTACTGACTGAATGAAAGGAGCTGGCATCTCACTCTCTTTGAATCTTCTTTATCATGCTAAGAGGAGCAGGAAAAAGCAAAAAATTTCAGAATTGCACCTTGCAATGCGGAGAAATTACTGTTTGTGCATTTACAAAATTCATTGATTTTTGCCATTGAAAAACATCATGTTATTCATATACCAGAAATGACTGAAGCTACTGACTGAATGAAAGGAGCTGGCATCTCACTCTCTTTGAATCTTCTTTATCATGCTAACAGGAGCAGGAAAAAGCAAAAAATTTCAGAATTGCACCTTGCAATGCGGAGAAATTACTGTTTGTGGATTTACAATATTCATTGATTTTTGCAATTGAAAAACGTCCAGAAATGATTGAAGCTACCGACTGAATGAAAGGAGCTGGCATCTCACTCTCTTTGAATCTTCTTTATCATGCTAAGAGGAGCAGGAAAAAGCAAAAAATTTCAGAATTGCACCTTGCAATGCGGAGAAATTACTGTTTGTGCATTTACAATATTCATTGATTTTTGCCATTGAAAAACATCATGTTATTCATATACCAGAAATGTTTGAAGCTACTGACTGAATAAAAGGAGCTGGCATCTCTCTCTCTTTGAATCTTCTTTATCATGCTAAGAGGAGCAGGAAAAAGCAAAAAATTTCAGAATTGCACCTTGCAATGCGGAGAAATTACTGTTTGTGCATTTACAATATTCATTGATTTTTGCAATTGAAAAACGTCCAGAAATGATTGAAGCTACTGACTGAATGAAAGGAGCTGGCATCTCACTCTCTTTGAATCTTGTTTATCATGCTAAGAGGAGCAGGAAAAAGCAAAAAATTTCAGAATTGCACCTTGCAATGCGGAGAAATTACTGTTTGTGCATTTACAATATTCATTGATTTTTGCCATTGAAAAACGTCCAGAAATGATTGAAGCTACTGACTGAATGAAAGGAGCTGGCATCTCACTCTCTTTGAATCTTCTTTATCATGCTAAGAGGAGCAGGAAAAAGCAAAAAATTTCAGAATTGCACCTTGCAATGCGGAGAAATTACTGTTTGTGCATTTACAATATTCATTGATTTTTGCCATTGAAAAACATCATGTTATTCATATACCAGAAATGTTTGAAGCTACTGACTGAATGAAAGGAGCTGGCATCTCACTCTCTTTCAATCTTCTTTATCATGCTAAGAGGAGCAGGAAAAAGCAAAAAATTTCAGAATTGCACCTTGCAATGCGGATAAATTACTGTTTGTGCATTTACAATATTCATTGATTTTTGCCATTGAAAAACATCATGTTATTCATATACCAGAAATGATTGAAGCTACTGACTGAATGAAAGGAGCTGGCATCTCACTCTCTTTGAATCTTCTTTATCATGCTAAGAGGAGCAGGAAAAAGCAAAAAATTTCAGAATTGCACCTTGCAATGCGGAGAAATTACTGTTTGTGCATTTACAATATTCATTGATTTTTGCCATTGAAAAACATCATGTTATTCATATACCAGAAATGATTGAAGCTACTGACTGAATGAAAGGAGCTGGCATCTCACTCTCTTTGAATCTTCTTCATAATGCTAAGAGGAGCAGGAAAAAGCAAAAAATTTCAGAATTGCACCTTGCAATGCGGAGAAATTACTGTTTGTGCATTTACAATATTCATTGATTTTTGCCATTGAAAAACGTCCAGAAATGATTGAAGCTACTGACTGAATGAAAGGAGCTGGCATCTCACTCTCTTTGAATCTTCTTTATCATGCTAAGAGGAGCAGGAAAAAGCAAAAAATTTCAGAATTGCACCTTGCAATGCGGAGAAATTACTGTTTGTGCATTTACAAAATTCATTGATTTTTGCCATTGAAAAACATCATGTTATTCATATACCAGAAATGACTGAAGCTACTGACTGAATGAAAGGAGCTGGCATCTCACTCTCTTTCAATCTTCTTTATCATGCTAACAGGAGCAGGAAAAAGCAAAAAATTTCAGAATTGCACCTTGCAATGCGGAGAAATTACTGTTTGTGGATTTACAATATTCATTGATTTTTGCAATTGAAAAACGTCCAGAAATGATTGAAGCTACCGACTGAATGAAAGGAGCTGGCATCTCACTCTCTTTGAATCTTCTTTATCATGCTAAGAGGAGCAGGAAAAAGCAAAAAATTTCAGAATTGCACCTTGCAATGCGGAGAAATTACTGTTTGTGCATTTACAATATTCATTGATTTTTGCCATTGAAAAACATCATGTTATTCATATACCAGAAATGTTTGAAGCTACTGACTGAATAAAAGGAGCTGGCATCTCTCTCTCTTTGAATCTTCTTTATCATGCTAAGAGGAGCAGGAAAAAGCAAAAAATTTCAGAATTGCACCTTGCAATGCGGAGAAATTACTGTTTGTGCATTTACAATATTCATTGATTTTTGCAATTGAAAAACGTCCAGAAATGATTGAAGCTACTGACTGAATGAAAGGAGCTGGCATCTCAATCTCTTTGAATCTTGTTTATCATGCTAAGAGGAGCAGGAAAAAGCAAAAAATTTCAGAATTGCACCTTGCAATGCGGAGAAATTACTGTTTGTGCATTTACAATATTCATTGATTTTTGCCATTGAAAAACGTCCAGAAATGATTGAAGCTACTGACTGAATGAAAGGAGCTGGCATCTCACTCTCTTTGAATCTTCTTTATCATGCTAAGAGGAGCAGGAAAAAGCAAAAAATTTCAGAATTGCACCTTGCAATGCGGAGAAATTACTGTTTGTGCATTTACAATATTCATTGATTTTTGCCATTGAAAAACATCATGTTATTCATATACCAGAAATGTTTGAAGCTACTGACTGAATGAAAGGAGCTGGCATCTCACTCTCATTCAATCTTCTTTATCATGCTAAGAGGAGCAGGAAAAAGCAAAAAATTTCAGAATTGCACCTTGCAATGCGGATAAATTACTGTTTGTGCATTTACAATATTCATTGATTTTTGCCATTGAAAAACATCATGTTATTCATATACCAGAAATGATTGAAGCTACTGACTGAATGAAAGGAGCTGGCATCTCACTCTCTTTGAATCTTCTTTATCATGCTAAGAGGAGCAGGAAAAAGCAAAAAATTTCAAAATTGCACCTTGCAATGCGGAGAAATTACTGTTTGTGCATTAACAATATTCATTGATTTTTGCCATTGAAAAACATCATGTTATTCATATACCAGAAATGATTGAAGCTACTGACTGAATGAAAGGAGCTGGCATCTCACTCTCTTTGAATCTTCTTTATCATGCTAAGAGGAGCAGGAAAAAGCAAAAAATTTCAGAATTGCACCTTCAATGCGGAGAAATTACTGTTTGTGCATTTACAATATTCATTGATTTTTGCCATTGAAAAACATCATGTTATTCATATACCAGAAATGTTTGAAGCTACTGACTGAATGAAAGGAGCTGGCATCTCACTCTCTTTGAATCTTCTTCATAATGCTAAGAGGAGCAGGAAAAAGCAAAAAATTTCAGAATTGCACCTTGCAATGCGGAGAAATTACTGTTTGTGCATTTACAATATTCATTGATTTTTGCCATTGAAAAACATCATGTTATTCATATACCAGAAATGATTGAAGCTACTGACTGAATGAAAGGAGCTGGCATCTCACTCTCTTTGAATCTTCTTTATCATGCTAAGAGGAGCAGGAAAAAGTAAAAAATTTCAGAATTGCACCTTGCAATGCGGAGAAATTACTGTTTGTGCATTTACAATATTCATTGATTTTTGCCATTGAAAAACGTCCAGAAATGATTGAAGCTACTGACTGAATGAAAGGAGCTGGCATCTCACTCTCTTTGAATCTTCTTTATCATGCTAAGAGGAGCAGGAAAAAGCAAAAAATTTCAGAATTGCACCTTGCAATGCACAGAAATTACTGTTTGTGCATTTACAATATTCATTGATTTTTGCCATTGAAAAACGTCCAGAAATGATTGAAGCTACTGACTGAATGAAAGGAGCTGGCATCTCACTCTCTTTGAATCTTCTTTATCATGCTAAGAGGAGCAGGAAAAAGCAAAAAATTTCAGAATTGCACCTTGCAATGCGGAGAAATTACAGTTTGTGCATTTACAATATTCATTAATTTTTGCCATTGAAAAACGTCCAGAAATGATTGAAGCTACTGACTGAATGAAAGGAGCTGGCATCTCACTCTCTTTGAATCTTCTTTATCATGCTAAGAGGAGCAGGAAAAAGCAAAAAATTTCAGAATTGCACCTTGCAATGCGGAGAAATTACTGTTTGTGCATTTACAATATTCATTGATTTTTGCCATTGAAAAACGTCCAGAAATGATTGAAGCTACTGACTGAATGAAAGGAGCTGGCATCTCACTCTCTTTGAATCTTCTTTATCATGCTAAGAGGAGCAGGAAAAAGCAAAAAATTTCAGAATTGCACCTTGCAATGCGGAGAAATTACTGTTTGTGCATTTACAATATTCATTGATTTTTGCCATTGAAAAACATGTTATTCATATACCAGAAATGTTTGAAGCTACTGACTGAATGAAAGGAGCTGGCACCTCACTCTCTTTGAATCTTCTTTATCATGCTAAGAGGAGCAGGAAAAAGCAAAAAATTTCAGAATTGCACCTTGCAATGCGGAGAAATTACTGTTTGTGCATTTACAATATTCATTGATTTTTGCCATTGAAAAACGTCCAGAAATGATTGAAGCTACTGACTGAATGAAAGGAGCTGGCATCTCACTCTCTTTGAATCTTCTTTATCATGCTAAGAGGAGCAGGAAAAAGCAAAAAATTTCAGAATTGCACCTTGCAATGCGGAGAAATTACTGTTTGTGCATTTACAAAATTCATTGATTTTTGCCATTGAAAAACGTCCAGAAATGATTGAAGCTACTGACTGAATGAAAGGAGCTGGCATCTCACTCTCTTTGAATCTTCTTTATCATGCTAAGAGGAGCAGGAAAAAGCAAAAAATTTCAGAATTGCATCTTGCAATGCGGAGAAATTACTGTTTGTGCATTTACAATATTCATTGATTTTTGCGATTGAAAAACATCATGTTATTCATATACCAGAAATGATTGAAGCTACTGACTGAATGAAAGGAGCTGGCATCTCACTCTCTTTGAATCTTCTTTATCATGCTAAGAGGAGCAGGAAAAAGTAAAAAATTTCAGAATTGCATCTTGCAATGCGGAGAAATTACTGTTTGTGCATTTACAATATTCAATGATTTTTGCCATTGAAAAACGTCCAGAAATGATTGAAGCTACTGACTGAACGAAAGGAGCTGGCATCTCACTCTCTTTGAATCTTCTTTATCATGCTAAGAGGAGCAGGAAAAAGCAAAAAATTTCAGAATTGCACCTTGCAATGCGGAGAAATTACTGTTTGTGCATTTACAATATTCATTGATTTTTGCAATTGAAAAACATCATGTTATTCATATACCAGAAATGTTTGAAGCTACTGACTGAATGAAAGGAGCTGGCATCTCACTCTCTTTGAATCTTCTTCATAATGCTAAGAGGAGCAGGAAAAAGCAAAAAATTTCAGAATTGCACCTTGCAATGCGGAGAAATTACTGTTTGTGCATTTACAATATTCATTGATTTTTGCCATTGAAAAACGTCCAGAAATGATTGAAGCTACTGACTGAATGAAAGGAGCTGGCATCTCACTCTCTTTGAATCTTCTTTATCATGCTAAGAGGAGCAGGAAAAAGCAAAAAATTTCAGAATTGCACCTTGCAATGCGGAGAAATTACTGTTTGTGCATTTACAATATTCATTGATTTTTGCGATTGAAAAACATCATGTTATTCATATACCAGAAATGATTGAAGCTACTGACTGAATGAAAGGAGCTGGCATCTCACTCTCTTTGAATCTTCTTCATAATGCTAAGAGGAGCAGGAAAAAGCAAAAAATTTCAGAATTGCACCTTGCAATGCGGAGAAATTACTGTTTGTGCATTTACAATATTCATTGATTTTTGCCATTGAAAAACGTCCAGAAATGATTGAAGCTACTGACTGAATGAAAGGAGCTGGCATCTCACTCTCTTTGAATCTTCTTTATCATGCTAAGAGGAGCAGGAAAAAGCAAAAAATTTCAGAATTGCACCTTGCAATGCGGAGAAATTACTGTTTGTGCATTTACAAAATTCATTGATTTTTGCCATTGAAAAACATCATGTTATTCATATACCAGAAATGACTGAAGCTACTGACTGAATGAAAGGAGCTGGCATCTCACTCTCTTTCAATCTTCTTTATCATGCTAACAGGAGCAGGAAAAAGCAAAAAATTTCAGAATTGCACCTTGCAATGCGGAGAAATTACTGTTTGTGGATTTACAATATTCATTGATTTTTGCAATTGAAAAACGTCCAGAAATGATTGAAGCTACCGACTGAATGAAAGGAGCTGGCATCTCACTCTCTTTGAATCTTCTTTATCATGCTAAGAGGAGCAGGAAAAAGCAAAAAATTTCAGAATTGCACCTTGCAATGCGGAGAAATTACTGTTTGTGCATTTACAATATTCATTGATTTTTGCCATTGAAAAACATCATGTTATTCATATACCAGAAATGTTTGAAGCTACTGACTGAATAAAAGGAGCTGGCATCTCTCTCTCTTTGAATCTTCTTTATCATGCTAAGAGGAGCAGGAAAAAGCAAAAAATTTCAGAATTGCACCTTGCAATGCGGAGAAATTACTGTTTGTGCATTTACAATATTCATTGATTTTTGCAATTGAAAAACGTCCAGAAATGATTGAAGCTACTGACTGAATGAAAGGAGCTGGCATCTCACTCTCTTTGAATCTTGTTTATCATGCTAAGAGGAGCAGGAAAAAGCAAAAAATTTCAGAATTGCACCTTGCAATGCGGAGAAATTACTGTTTGTGCATTTACAATATTCATTGATTTTTGCCATTGAAAAACGTCCAGAAATGATTGAAGCTACTGACTGAATGAAAGGAGCTGGCATCTCACTCTCTTTGAATCTTCTTTATCATGCTAAGAGGAGCAGGAAAAAGCAAAAAATTTCAGAATTGCACCTTGCAATGCGGAGAAATTACTGTTTGTGCATTTACAATATTCATTGATTTTTGCCATTGAAAAACATCATGTTATTCATATACCAGAAATGTTTGAAGCTACTGACTGAATGAAAGGAGCTGGCATCTCACTCTCATTCAATCTTCTTTATCATGCTAAGAGGAGCAGGAAAAAGCAAAAAATTTCAGAATTGCACCTTGCAATGCGGATAAATTACTGTTTGTGCATTTACAATATTCATTGATTTTTGCCATTGAAAAACATCATGTTATTCATATACCAGAAATGATTGAAGCTACTGACTGAATGAAAGGAGCTGGCATCTCACTCTCTTTGAATCTTCTTTATCATGCTAAGAGGAGCAGGAAAAAGCAAAAAATTTCAAAATTGCACCTTGCAATGCGGAGAAATTACTGTTTGTGCATTTACAATATTCATTGATTTTTGCCATTGAAAAACATCATGTTATTCATATACCAGAAATGATTGAAGCTACTGACTGAATGAAAGGAGCTGGCATCTCACTCTCTTTGAATCTTCTTTATCATGCTAAGAGGAGCAGGAAAAAGCAAAAAATTTCAGAATTGCACCTTCAATGCGGAGAAATTACTGTTTGTGCATTTACAATATTCATTGATTTTTGCCATTGAAAAACATCATGTTATTCATATACCAGAAATGTTTGAAGCTACTGACTGAATGAAAGGAGCTGGCATCTCACTCTCTTTGAATCTTCTTCATAATGCTAAGAGGAGCAGGAAAAAGCAAAAAATTTCAGAATTGCACCTTGCAATGCGGAGAAATTACTGTTTGTGCATTTACAATATTCATTGATTTTTGCCATTGAAAAACATCATGTTATTCATATACCAGAAATGATTGAAGCTACTGACTGAATGAAAGGAGCTGGCATCTCACTCTCTTTGAATCTTCTTTATCATGCTAAGAGGAGCAGGAAAAAGTAAAAAATTTCAGAATTGCACCTTGCAATGCGGAGAAATTACTGTTTGTGCATTTACAATATTCATTGATTTTTGCCATTGAAAAACGTCCAGAAATGATTGAAGCTACTGACTGAATGAAAGGAGCTGGCATCTCACTCTCTTTGAATCTTCTTTATCATGCTAAGAGGAGCAGGAAAAAGCAAAAAATTTCAGAATTGCACCTTGCAATGCACAGAAATTACTGTTTGTGCATTTACAATATTCATTGATTTTTGCCATTGAAAAACGTCCAGAAATGATTGAAGCTACTGACTGAATGAAAGGAGCTGGCATCTCACTCTCTTTGAATCTTCTTTATCATGCTAAGAGGAGCAGGAAAAAGCAAAAAATTTCAGAATTGCACCTTGCAATGCGGAGAAATTACAGTTTGTGCATTTACAATATTCATTGATTTTTGCCATTGAAAAACGTCCAGAAATGATTGAAGCTACTGACTGAATGAAAGGAGCTGGCATCTCACTCTCTTTGAATCTTCTTTATCATGCTAAGAGGAGCAGGAAAAAGCAAAAAATTTCAGAATTGCACCTTGCAATGCGGAGAAATTACTGTTTGTGCATTTACAATATTCATTGATTTTTGCCATTGAAAAACGTCCAGAAATGATTGAAGCTACTGACTGAATGAAAGGAGCTGGCATCTCACTCTCTTTGAATCTTCTTTATCATGCTAAGAGGAGCAGGAAAAAGCAAAAAATTTCAGAATTGCACCTTGCAATGCGGAGAAATTACTGTTTGTGCATTTACAATATTCATTGATTTTTGCCATTGAAAAACATGTTATTCATATACCAGAAATGTTTGAAGCTACTGACTGAATGAAAGGAGCTGGCACCTCACTCTCTTTGAATCTTCTTTATCATGCTAAGAGGAGCAGGAAAAAGCAAAAAATTTCAGAATTGCACCTTGCAATGCGGAGAAATTACTGTTTGTGCATTTACAATATTCATTGATTTTTGCCATTGAAAAACGTCCAGAAATGATTGAAGCTACTGACTGAATGAAAGGAGCTGGCATCTCACTCTCTTTGAATCTTCTTTATCATGCTAAGAGGAGCAGGAAAAAGCAAAAAATTTCAGAATTGCACCTTGCAATGCGGAGAAATTACTGTTTGTGCATTTACAATATTCATTGATTTTTGCCATTGAAAAACGTCCAGAAATGATTGAAGCTACTGACTGAATGAAAGGAGCTGGCATCTCACTCTCTTTGAATCTTCTTTATCATGCTAAGAGGAGCAGGAAAAAGCAAAAAATTTCAGAATTGCACCTTGCAATGCGGAGAAATTACTGTTTGTGCATTTACAAAATTCATTGATTTTTGCCATTGAAAAACATCATGTTATTCATATACCAGAAATGACTGAAGCTACTGACTGAATGAAAGGAGCTGGCATCTCACTCTCTTTCAATCTTCTTTATCATGCTAACAGGAGCAGGAAAAAGCAAAAAATTTCAGAATTGCACCTTGCAATGCGGAGAAATTACTGTTTGTGGATTTACAATATTCATTGATTTTTGCAATTGAAAAACGTCCAGAAATGATTGAAGCTACCGACTGAATGAAAGGAGCTGGCATCTCACTCTCTTTGAATCTTCTTTATCATGCTAAGAGGAGCAGGAAAAAGCAAAAAATTTCAGAATTGCACCTTGCAATGCGGAGAAATTACTGTTTGTGCATTTACAATATTCATTGATTTTTGCCATTGAAAAACATCATGTTATTCATATACCAGAAATGTTTGAAGCTACTGACTGAATAAAAGGAGCTGGCATCTCTCTCTCTTTGAATCTTCTTTATCATGCTAAGAGGAGCAGGAAAAAGCAAAAAATTTCAGAATTGCACCTTGCAATGCGGAGAAATTACTGTTTGTGCATTTACAATATTCATTGATTTTTGCAATTGAAAAACGTCCAGAAATGATTGAAGCTACTGACTGAATGAAAGGAGCTGGCATCTCACTCTCTTTGAATCTTGTTTATCATGCTAAGAGGAGCAGGAAAAAGCAAAAAATTTCAGAATTGCACCTTGCAATGCGGAGAAATTACTGTTTGTGCATTTACAATATTCATTGATTTTTGCCATTGAAAAACGTCCAGAAATGATTGAAGCTACTGACTGAATGAAAGGAGCTGGCATCTCACTCTCTTTGAATCTTCTTTATCATGCTAAGAGGAGCAGGAAAAAGCAAAAAATTTCAGAATTGCACCTTGCAATGCGGAGAAATTACTGTTTGTGCATTTACAATATTCATTGATTTTTGCCATTGAAAAACATCATGTTATTCATATACCAGAAATGTTTGAAGCTACTGACTGAATGAAAGGAGCTGGCATCTCACTCTCATTCAATCTTCTTTATCATGCTAAGAGGAGCAGGAAAAAGCAAAAAATTTCAGAATTGCACCTTGCAATGCGGATAAATTACTGTTTGTGCATTTACAATATTCATTGATTTTTGCCATTGAAAAACATCATGTTATTCATATACCAGAAATGATTGAAGCTACTGACTGAATGAAAGGAGCTGGCATCTCACTCTCTTTGAATCTTCTTTATCATGCTAAGAGGAGCAGGAAAAAGCAAAAAATTTCAAAATTGCACCTTGCAATGCGGAGAAATTACTGTTTGTGCATTTACAATATTCATTGATTTTTGCCATTGAAAAACATCATGTTATTCATATACCAGAAATGATTGAAGCTACTGACTGAATGAAAGGAGCTGGCATCTCACTCTCTTTGAATCTTCTTTATCATGCTAAGAGGAGCAGGAAAAAGCAAAAAATTTCAGAATTGCACCTTCAATGCGGAGAAATTACTGTTTGTGCATTTACAATATTCATTGATTTTTGCCATTGAAAAACATCATGTTATTCATATACCAGAAATGTTTGAAGCTACTGACTGAATGAAAGGAGCTGGCATCTCACTCTCTTTGAATCTTCTTCATAATGCTAAGAGGAGCAGGAAAAAGCAAAAAATTTCAGAATTGCACCTTGCAATGCGGAGAAATTACTGTTTGTGCATTTACAATATTCATTGATTTTTGCCATTGAAAAACATCATGTTATTCATATACCAGAAATGATTGAAGCTACTGACTGAATGAAAGGAGCTGGCATCTCACTCTCTTTGAATCTTCTTTATCATGCTAAGAGGAGCAGGAAAAAGTAAAAAATTTCAGAATTGCACCTTGCAATGCGGAGAAATTACTGTTTGTGCCTTTACAATATTCATTGATTTTTGCCATTGAAAAACGTCCAGAAATGATTGAAGCTACTGACTGAATGAAAGGAGCTGGCATCTCACTCTCTTTGAATCTTCTTTATCATGCTAAGAGGAGCAGGAAAAAGCAAAAAATTTCAGAATTGCACCTTGCAATGCACAGAAATTACTGTTTGTGCATTTACAATATTCATTGATTTTTGCCATTGAAAAACGTCCAGAAATGATTGAAGCTACTGACTGAATGAAAGGAGCTGGCATCTCACTCTCTTTGAATCTTCTTTATCATGCTAAGAGGAGCAGGAAAAAGCAAAAAATTTCAGAATTGCACCTTGCAATGCGGAGAAATTACAGTTTGTGCATTTACAATATTCATTGATTTTTGCCATTGAAAAACGTCCAGAAATGATTGAAGCTACTGACTGAATGAAAGGAGCTGGCATCTCACTCTCTTTGAATCTTCTTTATCATGCTAAGAGGAGCAGGAAAAAGCAAAAAATTTCAGAATTGCACCTTGCAATGCGGAGAAATTACTGTTTGTGCATTTACAATATTCATTGATTTTTGCCATTGAAAAACGTCCAGAAATGATTGAAGCTACTGACTGAATGAAAGGAGCTGGCATCTCACTCTCTTTGAATCTTCTTTATCATGCTAAGAGGAGCAGGAAAAAGCAAAAAATTTCAGAATTGCACCTTGCAATGCGGAGAAATTACTGTTTGTGCATTTACAATATTCATTGATTTTTGCCATTGAAAAACATGTTATTCATATACCAGAAATGTTTGAAGCTACTGACTGAATGAAAGGAGCTGGCACCTCACTCTCTTTGAATCTTCTTTATCATGCTAAGAGGAGCAGGAAAAAGCAAAAAATTTCAGAATTGCACCTTGCAATGCGGAGAAATTACTGTTTGTGCATTTACAATATTCATTGATTTTTGCCATTGAAAAACGTCCAGAAATGATTGAAGCTACTGACTGAATGAAAGGAGCTGGCATCTCACTCTCTTTGAATCTTCTTTATCATGCTAAGAGGAGCAGGAAAAAGCAAAAAATTTCAGAATTGCACCTTGCAATGCGGAGAAATTACTGTTTGTGCATTTACAATATTCATTGATTTTTGCCATTGAAAAACGTCCAGAAATGATTGAAGCTACTGACTGAATGAAAGGAGCTGGCATCTCACTCTCTTTGAATCTTCTTTATCATGCTAAGAGGAGCAGGAAAAAGCAAAAAATTTCAGAATTGCGCCTTGCAATGCGGAGAAATTACTGTTTGTGCATTTACAAAATTCAGTGATTTTTGCCATTGAAAAACATCATGTTATTCATATACCAGAAATGATTGAAGCTACTGACTGAATGAAAGGAGCTGGCATCTCACTCTCTTTGAATCTTCTTTATCATGCTAAGAGTAGCAGGAAAAAGTAAAAAATTTCAGAATTGCACCTTGCAATGCGGAGAAATTACTGTTTGTGCATTTACAATATTCATTGATTTTTGCCATTGAAAAACGTCCAGAAATGATTGAAGCTACTGACTGAATGAAAGGAGCTGGCATCTCACTCTCTTTGAATCTTCTTTATCATGCTAAGAGGAGCAGGAAAAAGCAAAAAATTTCAGAATTGCACCTTGCAATGCGGAGAAATTACTGTTTGTGCATTTACAATATTCATTGATTTTTGCGATTGAAAAACATCATGTTATTCATATACCAGAAATGATTGAAGCTACTGACTGAATGAAAGGAGCTGGCATCTCACTCTCTTTGAATCTTCTTTATCATGCTAAGAGGAGCAGGAAAAAGTAAAAAATTTCAGAATTGCATCTTGCAATGCGGAGAAATTACTGTTTGTGCATTTACAATATTCAATGATTTTTGCCATTGAAAAACGTCCAGAAATGATTGAAGCTACTGACTGAACGAAAGGAGCTGGCATCTCACTCTCTTTGAATCTTCTTTATCATGCTAAGAGGAGCAGGAAAAAGCAAAAAATTTCAGAATTGCACCTTGCAATGCGGAGAAATTACTGTTTGTGCATTTACAATATTCATTGATTTTTGCCATTGAAAAACATCATGTTATTCATATACCAGAAATGTTTGAAGCTACTGACTGAATGAAAGGAGCTGGCATCTCACTCTCTTTGAATCTTCTTCATAATGCTAAGAGGAGCAGGAAAAAGCAAAAAATTTCAGAATTGCACCTTGCAATGCGGAGAAATTACTGTTTGTGCATTTACAATATTCATTGATTTTTGCCATTGAAAAACGTCCAGAAATGATTGAAGCTACTGACTGAATGAAAGGAGCTGGCATCTCACTCTCTTTGAATCTTCTTTATCATGCTAAGAGGAGCAGGAAAAAGCAAAAAATTTCAGAATTGCACCTTGCAATGCGGAGAAATTACTGTTTGTGCATTTACAAAATTCATTGATTTTTGCCATTGAAAAACATCATGTTATTCATATACCAGAAATGACTGAAGCTACTGACTGAATGAAAGGAGCTGGCATCTCACTCTCTTTGAATCTTCTTCATAATGCTAAGAGGAGCAGGAAAAAGCAAAAAATTTCAGAATTGCACCTTGCAATGCGGAGAAATTACTGTTTGTGCATTTACAATATTCATTGATTTTTGCCATTGAAACACGTCCAGAAATGATTGAAGCTACTGACTGAATAAAAGGAGCTGGCATCTCACTCTCTTTGAATCTTCTTTATCATGCTAAGAGGAGCAGGAAAAAGCAAAAAATTTCAGAATTGCACCTTGCAATGCGGAGAAATTACTGTTTGTGCATTTACAATATTCATTGATTTTTGCCATTGAAAAACATCATGTTATTCATATACCAGAAATGTTTGAAGCTACTGACTGAATGAAAGGAGCTGGCATCTCACTCTCTTTCAATCTTCTTTATCATGCTAAGAGGAGCAGGAAAAAGCAAAAAATTTCAGAATTGCACCTTGCAATGCGGATAAATTACTGTTTGTGCATTTACAATATTCATTGATTTTTGCCATTGAAAAACATCATGTTATTCATATACCAGAAATGATTGAAGCTACTGACTGAATGAAAGGAGCTGGCATCTCACTCTCTTTGAATCTTCTTTATCATGCTAAGAGGAGCAGGAAAAAGCAAAAAATTTCAGAATTGCACCTTGCAATGCGGAGAAATTACTGTTTGTGCATTTACAATATTCATTGATTTTTGCCATTGAAAAACATCATGTTATTCATATACCAGAAATGATTGAAGCTACTGACTGAAAGAAAGGAGCTGGCATCTCACTCTCTTTGAATCTTCTTCATAATGCTAAGAGGAGCAGGAAAAAGCAAAAAATTTCAGAATTGCACCTTGCAATGCGGAGAAATTACTGTTTGTGCATTTACAATATTCATTGATTTTTGCCATTGAAAAACGTCCAGAAATGATTGAAGCTACTGACTGAATGAAAGGAGCTGGCATCTCACTCTCTTTGAATCTTCTTTATCATGCTAAGAGGAGCAGGAAAAAGCAAAAAATTTCAGAATTGCACCTTGCAATGCGGAGAAATTACTGTTTGTGCATTTACAAAATTCATTGATTTTTGCCATTGAAAAACATCATGTTATTCATATACCAGAAATGACTGAAGCTACTGACTGAATGAAAGGAGCTGGCATCTCACTCTCTTTCAATCTTCTTTATCATGCTAACAGGAGCAGGAAAAAGCAAAAAATTTCAGAATTGCACCTTGCAATGCGGAGAAATTACTGTTTGTGGATTTACAATATTCATTGATTTTTGCAATTGAAAAACGTCCAGAAATGATTGAAGCTACCGACTGAATGAAAGGAGCTGGCATCTCACTCTCTTTGAATCTTCTTTATCATGCTAAGAGGAGCAGGAAAAAGCAAAAAATTTCAGAATTGCACCTTGCAATGCGGAGAAATTACTGTTTGTGCATTTACAATATTCATTGATTTTTGCCATTGAAAAACATCATGTTATTCATATACCAGAAATGTTTGAAGCTACTGACTGAATAAAAGGAGCTGGCATCTCTCTCTCTTTGAATCTTCTTTATCATGCTAAGAGGAGCAGGAAAAAGCAAAAAATTTCAGAATTGCACCTTGCAATGCGGAGAAATTACTGTTTGTGCATTTACAATATTCATTGATTTTTGCAATTGAAAAACGTCCAGAAATGATTGAAGCTACTGACTGAATGAAAGGAGCTGGCATCTCACTCTCTTTGAATCTTGTTTATCATGCTAAGAGGAGCAGGAAAAAGCAAAAAATTTCAGAATTGCACCTTGCAATGCGAAGAAATTACTGTTTGTGCATTTACAATATTCATTGATTTTTGCCATTATAAAACGTCCAGAAATGATTGAAGCTACTGACTGAATGAAAGGAGCTGGCATCTCACTCTCTTTGAATCTTCTTTATCATGCTAAGAGGAGCAGGAAAAAGCAAAAAATTTCAGAATTGCACCTTGCAATGCGGAGAAATTACTGTTTGTGCATTTACAATATTCATTGATTTTTGCCATTGAAAAACATCATGTTATTCATATACCAGAAATGTTTGAAGCTACTGACTGAATGAAAGGAGCTGGCATCTCACTCTCTTTCAATCTTCTTTATCATGCTAAGAGGAGCAGGAAAAAGCAAAAAATTTCAGAATTGCAGCTTGCAATGCGGATAAATTACTGTTTGTGCATTTACAATATTCATTGATTTTTGCCATTGAAAAACATCATGTTATTCATATACCAGAAATGATTGAAGCTACTGACTGAATGAAAGGAGCTGGCATCTCACTCTCTTTGAATCTTCTTTATCATGCTAAGAGGAGCAGGAAAAAGCAAAAAATTTCAGAATTGCACCTTGCAATGCGGAGAAATTACTGTTTGTGCATTTACAATATTCATTGATTTTTGCCATTGAAAAACATCATGTTATTCATATACCAGAAATGATTGAAGCTACTGACTGAATGAAAGGAGCTGGCATCTCACTCTCTTTGAATCTTCTTTATCATGCTAAGAGGAGCAGGAAAAAGCAAAAAATTTCAGAATGCACCTTCAATGCGGAGAAATTACTGTTTGTGCATTTACAATATTCATTGATTTTTGCCATTGAAAAACATCATGTTATTCATATACCAGAAATGTTTGAAGCTACTGACTGAATGAAAGGAGCTGGCATCTCACTCTCTTTGAATCTTCTTCATAATGCTAAGAGGAGCAGGAAAAAGCAAAAAATTTCAGAATTGCACCTTGCAATGCGGAGAAATTACTGTTTGTGCATTTACAATATTCATTGATTTTTGCCATTGAAAAACGTCCAGAAATGATTGAAGCTACTGACTGAATGAAAGGAGCTGGCATCTCACTCTCTTTGAATCTTCTTTATCATGCTAAGAGGAGCAGGAAAAAGCAAAAAATTTCAGAATTGCACCTTGCAATGCGGAGAAATTACTGTTTGTGCATTTACAATATTCATTGATTTTTGCCATTGAAAAACATCATGTTATTCATATACCAGAAATGTTTGAAGCTACTGACTGAATGAAAGGAGCTGGCATCTCACTCTCTTTCAATCTTCTTTATCATGCTAAGAGGAGCAGGAAAAAGCAAAAAATTTCAGAATTGCACCTTGCAATGCGGATAAATTACTGTTTGTGCATTTACAATATTCATTGATTTTTGCCATTGAAAAACATCATGTTATTCATATACCAGAAATGATTGAAGCTACTGACTGAATGAAAGGAGCTGGCATCTCACTCTCTTTGAATCTTCTTTATCATGCTAAGAGGAGCAGGAAAAAGCAAAAAATTTCAGAATTGCACCTTGCAATGCGGAGAAATTACTGTTTGTGCATTTACAATATTCATTGATTTTTGCCATTGAAAAACGTCCAGAAATGATTGAAGCTACTGACTGAATGAAAGGAGCTGGCATCTCACTCTCTTTGAATCTTCTTTATCATGCTAAGAGGAGCAGGAAAAAGCAAAAAATTTCAGAATTGCACCTTGCAATGCGGAGAAATTACTGTTTGTGCATTTACAACATTCATTGATTTTTGCCATTGAAAAACGTCCAGAAATGATTGAAGCTACTGACTGAATGAAAGGAGCTGGCATCTCACTCTCTTTGAATCTTCTTTATCATGCTAAGAGGAGCAGGAAAAAGCAAAAAATTTCAGAATTGCGCCTTGCAATGCGGAGAAATTACTGTTTGTGCATTTACAAAATTCAGTGATTTTTGCCATTGAAAAACATCATGTTATTCATATACCAGAAATGATTGAAGCTACTGATTGAATGAAAGGAGCTGGCATCTCACTCTCTTTGAATCTTCTTTATCATGCTAAGAGGAGCAGGAAAAAGTAAAAAATTTCAGAATTGCACCTTGCAATGCGGAGAAATTACTGTTTGTGCATTTACAATATTCATTGATTTTTGCCATTGAAAAACGTCCAGAAATGATTGAAGCTACTGACTGAATGAAAGGAGCTGGCATCTCACTCTCTTTGAATCTTCTTTATCATGCTAAGAGGAGCAGGAAAAAGCAAAAAATTTCAGAATTGCACCTTGCAATGCGGAGAAATTACTGTTTGTGCATTTACAATATTCATTGATTTTTGCGATTGAAAAACATCATGTTATTCATATACCAGAAATGATTGAAGCTACTGACTGAATGAAAGGAGCTGGCATCTCACTCTCTTTGAATCTTCTTTATCATGCTAAGAGGAGCAGGAAAAAGTAAAAAATTTCAGAATTGCATCTTGCAATGCGGAGAAATTACTGTTTGTACATTTACAATATTCAATGATTTTTGCCATTGAAAAACGTCCAGAAATGATTGAAGCTACTGACTGAACGAAAGGAGCTGGCATCTCACTCTCTTTGAATCTTCTTTATCATGCTAAGAGGAGCAGGAAAAAGCAAAAAAATTCAGAATTGCACCTTGCAATGCGGAGAAATTACTGTTTGTGCATTTACAATATTCATTGATTTTTGCCATTGAAAAACATCATGTTATTCATATACCAGAAATGTTTGAAGCTACTGACTGAATGAAAGGAGCTGGCATCTCACTCTCTTTGAATCTTCTTCATAATGCTAAGAGGAGCAGGAAAAAGCAAAAAATTTCAGAATTGCACCTTGCAATGCGGAGAAATTACTGTTTGTGCATTTACAATATTCATTGATTTTTGCCATTGAAAAACGTCCAGAAATGATTGAAGCTACTGACTGAATGAAAGGAGCTGGCATCTCACTCTCTTTGAATCTTCTTTATCATGCTAAGAGGAGCAGGAAAAAGCAAAAAATCTCAGAATTGCACCTTGCAATGCGGAGAAATAACTGTTTGTGCATTTACAAAATTCATTGATTTTTGCCATTGAAAAACATCATGTTATTCATATACCAGAAATGACTGAAGCTACTGACTGAATGAAAGGAGCTGGCATCTCACTCTCTTTGAATCTTCTTTATCATGCTAACAGGAGCAGGAAAAAGCAAAAAATTTCAGAATTGCACCTTGCAATGCGGAGAAATTACTGTTTGTGGATTTACAATATTCATTGATTTTTGCAATTGAAAAACGTCCAGAAATGATTGAAGCTACCGACTGAATGAAAGGAGCTGGCATCTCACTCTCTTTGAATCTTCTTTATCATGCTAAGAGGAGCAGGAAAAAGCAAAAAATTTCAGAATTGCACCTTGCAATGCGGAGAAATTACTGTTTGTGCATTTACAATATTCATTGATTTTTGCCATTGAAAAACATCATGTTATTCATATACCAGAAATGTTTGAAGCTACTGACTGAATAAAAGGAGCTGGCATCTCTCTCTCTTTGAATCTTCTTTATCATGCTAAGAGGAGCAGGAAAAAGCAAAAAATTTCAGAATTGCACCTTGCAATGCGGAGAAATTACTGTTTGTGCATTTACAATATTCATTGATTTTTGCAATTGAAAAACGTCCAGAAATGATTGAAGCAACTGACTGAATGAAAGGAGCTGGCATCTCACTCTCTTTGAATCTTGTTTATCATGCTAAGAGGAGCAGGAAAAAGCAAAAAATTTCAGAATTGCACCTTGCAATGCGGAGAAATTACTGTTTGTGCATTTACAATATTCATTGATTTTTGCCATTGAAAAACGTCCAGAAATGATTGAAGCTACTGACTGAATGAAAGGAGCTGGCATCTCACTCTCTTTGAATCTTCTTTATCATGCTAAGAGGAGCAGGAAAAAGCAAAAAATTTCAGAATTGCACCTTGCAATGAGGAGAAATTACTGTTTGTGCATTTACAATATTCATTGATTTTTGCCATTGAAAAACATCATGTTATTCATATACCAGAAATGACTGAAGCTACTCACTGAATGAAAGGAGCTGGCATCTCACTCTCTTTGAATCTTCTTTATCATGCTAACAGGAGCAGGAAAAAGCAAAAAATTTCAGAATTGCACCTTGCAATGCGGAGAAATTACTGTTTGTGGATTTACAATATTCATTGATTTTTGCAATTGAAAAACGTCCAGAAATGATTGAAGCTACCGACTGAATGAAAGGAGCTGGCATCTCACTCTCTTTGAATCTTCTTTATCATGCTAAGAGGAGCAGGAAAAAGCAAAAAATTTCAGAATTGCACCTTGCAATGCGGAGAAATTACTGTTTGTGCATTTACAATATTCATTGATTTTTGCCATTGAAAAACATCATGTTATTCATATACCAGAAATGTTTGAAGCTACTGACTGAATAAAAGGAGCTGGCATCTCTCTCTCTTTGAATCTTCTTTATCATGCTAAGAGGAGCAGGAAAAAGCAAAAAATTTCAGAATTGCACCTTGCAATGCGGAGAAATTACTGTTTGTGCATTTACAATATTCATTGATTTTTGCAATTGAAAAACGTCCAGAAATGATTGAAGCAACTGACTGAATGAAAGGAGCTGGCATCTCACTCTCTTTGAATCTTGTTTATCATGCTAAGAGGAGCAGGAAAAAGCAAAAAATTTCAGAATTGCACCTTGCAATGCGGAGAAATTACTGTTTGTGCATTTACAATATTCATTGATTTTTGCCATTGAAAAACATCATGTTATTCATATACCAGAAATGTTTGAAGCTACTGACTGAATGAAAGGAGCTGGCATCTCACTCTCTTTCAATCTTCTTTATCATGCTAAGAGGAGCAGGAAAAAGCAAAAAATTTCAGAATTGCACCTTGCAATGCGGATAAATTACTGTTTGTGCATTTACAATATTCATTGATTTTTGCCATTGAAAAACATCATGTTATTCATATACCAGAAATGATTGAAGCTACTGACTGAATGAAAGGAGCTGGCATCTCACTCTCTTTGAATCTTATTTATCATGCTAAGAGGAGCAGGAAAAAGCAAAAAATTTCAGAATTGCACCTTGCAATGCGGAGAAATTACTGTTTGTGCATTTACAATATTCATTGATTTTTGCCATTGAAAAACATCATGTTATTCATATACCAGAAATGTTTGAAGCTACTGACTGAATGAAAGGAGCTGGCATCTCACTCTCTTTGAATCTTCTTCATAATGCTAAGAGGAGCAGGAAAAAGCAAAAAATTTCAGAATTGCACCTTGCAATGCGGAGAAATTACTGTTTGTGCATTTACAATATTCATTGATTTTTGCCATTGAAAAACGTCCAGAAATGATTGAAGCTACTGACTGAATGAAAGGAGCTGGCATCTCACTCTCTTTGAATCTTCTTTATCATGCTAAGAGGAGCAGGAAAAAGCAAAAAATTTCAGAATTGCACCTTGCAATGCGGAGAAATTACTGTTTGTGCATTTACAAAATTCATTGATTTTTGCCATTGAAAAACATGTTATTCATATACCAGAAATGACTGAAGCTACTGACTGAATGAAAGGAGCTGGCATCTCACTCTCTTTGAATCTTCTTTATCATGCTAACAGGAGCAGGAAAAAGCAAAAAATTTCAGAATTGCACCTTGCAATGCGGAGAAATTACTGTTTGTGGATTTACAATATTCATTGATTTTTGCAATTGAAAAACGTCCAGAAATGATTGAAGCTACCGACTGAATGAAAGGAGCTGGCATCTCACTCTCTTTGAATCTTCTTTATCATGCTAAGAGGAGCAGGAAAAAGCAAAAAATTTCAGAATTGCACCTTGCAATGCGGAGAAATTACTGTTTGTGCATTTACAATATTCATTGATTTTTGCCATTGAAAAACATCATGTTATTCATATACCAGAAATGTTTGAAGCTACTGACTGAATAAAAGGAGCTGGCATCTCTCTCTCTTTGAATCTTCTTTATCATGCTAAGAGGAGCAGGAAAAAGCAAAAAATTTCAGAATTGCACCTTGCAATGCGGAGAAATTACTGTTTGTGCATTTACAATATTCATTGATTTTTGCCATTGAAAAACGTCCAGAAATGATTGAAGCTACTGACTGAATGAAAGGAGCTGGCATCTCACTCTCTTTGAATCTTGTTTATCATGCTAAGAGGAGCAGGAAAAAGCAAAAAATTTCAGAATTGCACCTTGCAATGCGGAGAAATTACTGTTTGTGCATTTACAATATTCATTGATTTTTGCCATTGAAAAACGTCCAGAAATGATTGAAGCTACTGACTGAATGAAAGGAGCTGGCATCTCACTCTCTTTGAATCTTCTTTATCATGCTAAGAGGAGCAGGAAAAAGCAAAAAATTTCAGAATTGCACCTTGCAATGCGGAGAAATTACTGTTTGTGCATTTACAATATTCATTGATTTTTGCCATTGAAAAACATCATGTTATTCATATACCAGAAATGTTTGAAGCTACTGACTGAATGAAAGGAGCTGGCATCTCACTCTCCTTCAATCTTCTTTATCATGCTAAGAGGAGCAGGAAAAAGCAAAAAATTTCAGAATTGCACCTTGCAATGCGGATAAATTACTGTTTGTGCATTTACAATATTCATTGATTTTTGCCATTGAAAAACATCATGTTATTCATATACCAGAAATGATTGAAGCTACTGACTGAATGAAAGGAGCTGGCATCTCACTCTCTTTGAATCTTGTTTATCATGCTAAGAGGAGCAGGAAAAAGCAAAAAATTTCAGAATTGCACCTTGCAATGCGGAGAAATTACTGTTTGTGCATTTACAATATTCATTGATTTTTGCCATTGAAAAACATCATGTTATTCATATACCAGAAATGTTTGAAGCTACTGACTGAATGAAAGGAGCTGGCATCTCACTCTCTTTCAATCTTCTTTATCATGCTAAGAGGAGCAGGAAAAAGCAAAAAATTTCAGAATTGCACCTTGCAATGCGGATAAATTACTGTTTGTGCATTTACAATATTCATTGATTTTTGCCATTGAAAAACATCATGTTATTCATATACCAGAAATGATTGAAGCTACTGACTGAATGAAAGGAGCTGGCATCTCACTCTCTTTGAATCTTCTTTATCATGCTAAGAGGAGCAGGAAAAAGCAAAAAATTTCAGAATTGCACCTTGCAATGCGGAGAAATTACTGTTTGTGCATTTACAATATTCATTGATTTTTGCCATTGAAAAACATCATGTTATTCATATACCAGAAATGTTTGAAGCTACTGACTGAATGAAAGGAGCTGGCATCTCACTCTCTTTGAATCTTCTTCATAATGCTAAGAGGAGCAGGAAAAAGCAAAAAATTTCAGAATTGCACCTTGCAATGCGGAGAAATTACTGTTTGTGCATTTACAATATTCATTGATTTTTGCCATTGAAAAACGTCCAGAAATGATTGAAGCTACTGACTGAATGAAAGGAGCTGGCATCTCACTCTCTTTGAATCTTCTTTATCATGCTAAGAGGAGCAGGAAAAAGCAAAAAATTTCAGAATTGCACCTTGCAATGCGGAGAAATTACTGTTTGTGCATTTACAAAATTCATTGATTTTTGCCATTGAAAAACATGTTATTCATATACCAGAAATGACTGAAGCTACTGACTGAATGAAAGGAGCTGGCATCTCACTCTCTTTGAATCTTCTTTATCATGCTAACAGGAGCAGGAAAAAGCAAAAAATTTCAGAATTGCACCTTGCAATGCGGAGAAATTACTGTTTGTGGATTTACAATATTCATTGATTTTTGCAATTGAAAAACGTCCAGAAATGATTGAAGCTACCGACTGAATGAAAGGAGCTGGCATCTCACTCTCTTTGAATCTTCTTTATCATGCTAAGAGGAGCAGGAAAAAGCAAAAAATTTCAGAATTGCACCTTGCAATGCGGAGAAATTACTGTTTGTGCATTTACAATATTCATTGATTTTTGCCATTGAAAAACATCATGTTATTCATATACCAGAAATGTTTGAAGCTACTGACTGAATAAAAGGAGCTGGCATCTCTCTCTCTTTGAATCTTCTTTATCATGCTAAGAGGAGCAGGAAAAAGCAAAAAATTTCAGAATTGCACCTTGCAATGCGGAGAAATTACTGTTTGTGCATTTACAATATTCATTGATTTTTGCCATTGAAAAACGTCCAGAAATGATTGAAGCTACTGACTGAATGAAAGGAGCTGGCATCTCACTCTCTTTGAATCTTGTTTATCATGCTAAGAGGAGCAGGAAAAAGCAAAAAATTTCAGAATTGCACCTTGCAATGCGGAGAAATTACTGTTTGTGCATTTACAATATTCATTGATTTTTGCCATTGAAAAACGTCCAGAAATGATTGAAGCTACTGACTGAATGAAAGGAGCTGGCATCTCACTCTCTTTGAATCTTCTTTATCATGCTAAGAGGAGCAGGAAAAAGCAAAAAATTTCAGAATTGCACCTTGCAATGCGGAGAAATTACTGTTTGTGCATTTACAATATTCATTGATTTTTGCCATTGAAAAACATCATGTTATTCATATACCAGAAATGTTTGAAGCTACTGACTGAATGAAAGGAGCTGGCATCTCACTCTCCTTCAATCTTCTTTATCATGCTAAGAGGAGCAGGAAAAAGCAAAAAATTTCAGAATTACACCTTGCAATGCGGATAAATTACTGTTTGTGCATTTACAATATTCATTGATTTTTGCCATTGAAAAACATCATGTTATTCATATACCAGAAATGATTGAAGCTACTGACTGAATGAAAGGAGCTGGCATCTCACTCTCTTTGAATCTTGTTTATCATGCTAAGAGGAGCAGGAAAAAGCAAAAAATTTCAGAATTGCACCTTGCAATGCGGAGAAATTACTGTTTGTGCATTTACAATATTCATTGATTTTTGCCATTGAAAAACATCATGTTATTCATATACCAGAAATGTTTGAAGCTACTGACTGAATGAAAGGAGCTGGCATCTCACTCTCCTTCAATCTTCTTTATCATGCTAAGAGGAGCAGGAAAAAGCAAAAAATTTCAGAATTGCACCTTGCAATGCGGATAAATTACTGTTTGTGCATTTACAATATTCATTGATTTTTGCCATTGAAAAACATCATGTTATTCATATACCAGAAATGATTGAAGCTACTGACTGAATGAAAGGAGCTGGCATCTCACTCTCTTTGAATCTTGTTTATCATGCTAAGAGGAGCAGGAAAAAGCAAAAAATTTCAGAATTGCACCTTGCAATGCGGAGAAATTACTGTTTGTGCATTTACAATATTCATTGATTTTTGCCATTGAAAAACATCCAGAAATGATTGAAGCTACTGACTGAATGAAAGGAGCTGGCATCTCACTCTCTTTGAATGTTCTTTATCATGCTAAGAGGAGCAGGAAAAAGCAAAAAATTTCAGAATTGCACCTTGCAATGCGGAGAAATTACTGTTTGTGCATTTACAATATTCATTGATTTTTGCCATTGAAAAACATCATGTTATTCATATACCAGAAATGTTTGAAGCTACTGACTGAATGAAAGGAGCTGGCATCTCACTCTCTTTCAATCTTCTTTATCATGCTAAGAGGAGCAGGAAAAAGCAAAAAATTTCAGAATTGCACCTTGCAATGCGGATAAATTACTGTTTGTGCATTTACAATATTCATTGATTTTTGCCATTGAAAAACATCATGTTATTCATATACCAGAAATGATTGAAGCTACTGACTGAATGAAAGGAGCTGGCATCTCACTCTCTTTGAATCTTGTTTATCATGCTAAGAGGAGCAGGAAAAAGCAAAAAATTTCAGAATTGCACCTTGCAATGCGGAGAAATTACTGTTTGTGCATTTACAATATTCATTGATTTTTGCCATTGAAAAACGTCCAGAAATGATTGTAGCTACTGACTGAATGAAAGGAGCTGGCATCTCACTCTCTTTGAATCTTCTTTATCATGCTAAGAGGAGCAGGAAAAAGCAAAAAATTTCAGAATTGCACCTTGCAATGCGGAGAAATTACTGTTTGTGCATTTACAAAATTCATTGATTTTTGCCATTGAAAAACATGTTATTCATATACCAGAAATGACTGAAGCTACTGACTGAATGAAAGGAGCTGGCATCTCACTCTCTTTGAATCTTCTTTATCATGCTAACAGGAGCAGGAAAAAGCAAAAAATTTCAGAATTGCACCTTGCAATGCGGAGAAATTACTGTTTGTGGATTTACAATATTCATTGATTTTTGCAATTGAAAAACGTCCAGAAATGATTGAAGCTACCGACTGAATGAAAGGAGCTGGCATCTCACTCTCTTTGAATCTTCTTTATCATGCTAAGAGGAGCAGGAAAAAGCAAAAAATTTCAGAATTGCACCTTGCAATGCGGAGAAATTACTGTTTGTGCATTTACAATATTCATTGATTTTTGCCATTGAAAAACATCATGTTATTCATATACCAGAAATGTTTGAAGCTACTGACTGAATAAAAGGAGCTGGCATCTCTCTCTCTTTGAATCTTCTTTATCATGCTAAGAGGAGCAGGAAAAAGCAAAAAATTTCAGAATTGCACCTTGCAATGCGGAGAAATTACTGTTTGTGCATTTACAATATTCATTGATTTTTGCCATTGAAAAACGTCCAGAAATGATTGAAGCTACTGACTGAATGAAAGGAGCTGGCATCTCACTCTCTTTGAATCTTGTTTATCATGCTAAGAGGAGCAGGAAAAAGCAAAAAATTTCAGAATTGCACCTTGCAATGCGGAGAAATTACTGTTTGTGCATTTACAATATTCATTGATTTTTGCCATTGAAAAACGTCCAGAAATGATTGAAGCTACTGACTGAATGAAAGGAGCTGGCATCTCACTCTCTTTGAATCTTCTTTATCATGCTAAGAGGAGCAGGAAAAAGCAAAAAATTTCAGAATTGCACCTTGCAATGCGGAGAAATTACTGTTTGTGCATTTACAATATTCATTGATTTTTGCCATTGAAAAACATCATGTTATTCATATACCAGAAATGTTTGAAGCTACTGACTGAATGAAAGGAGCTGGCATCTCACTCTCCTTCAATCTTCTTTATCATGCTAAGAGGAGCAGGAAAAAGCAAAAAATTTCAGAATTGCACCTTGCAATGCGGATAAATTACTGTTTGTGCATTTACAATATTCATTGATTTTTGCCATTGAAAAACATCATGTTATTCATATACCAGAAATGATTGAAGCTACTGACTGAATGAAAGGAGCTGGCATCTCACTCTCTTTGAATCTTGTTTATCATGCTAAGAGGAGCAGGAAAAAGCAAAAAATTTCAGAATTGCACCTTGCAATGCGGAGAAATTACTGTTTGTGCATTTACAATATTCATTGATTTTTGCCATTGAAAAACGTCCAGAAATGATTGAAGCTACTGACTGAATGAAAGGAGCTGGCATCTCACTCTCTTTGAATGTTCTTTATCATGCTAAGAGGAGCAGGAAAAAGCAAAAAATTTCAGAATTGCACCTTGCAATGCGGAGAAATTACTGTTTGTGCATTTACAATATTCATTGATTTTTGCCATTGAAAAACATCATGTTATTCATATACCAGAAATGTTTGAAGCTACTGACTGAATGAAAGGAGCTGGCATCTCACTCTCTTTGAATCTTCTTCATAATGCTAAGAGGAGCAGGAAAAAGCAAAAAATTTCAGAATTGCACCTTGCAATGCGGAGAAATTACTGTTTGTGCATTTACAATATTCATTGATTTTTGCCATTGAAAAACGTCCAGAAATGATTGAAGCTACTGACTGAATGAAAGGAGCTGGCATCTCACTCTCTTTGAATCTTCTTTATCATGCTAAGAGGAGCAGGAAAAAGCAAAAAATTTCAGAATTGCACCTTGCAATGCGGAGAAATTACTGTTTGTGCATTTACAATATTCATTGATTTTTGCCATTGAAAAACATCATGTTATTCATATACCAGAAATGTTTGAAGCTACTGACTGAATGAAAGGAGCTGGCATCTCACTCTCTTTCAATCTTCTTTATCATGCTAAGAGGAGCAGGAAAAAGCAAAAAATTTCAGAATTGCACCTTGCAATGCGGATAAATTACTGTTTGTGCATTTACAATATTCATTGATTTTTGCCATTGAAAAACATCATGTTATTCATATACCAGAAATGATTGAAGCTACTGACTGAATGAAAGGAGCTGGCATCTCACTCTCTTTGAATCTTCTTTATCATGCTAAGAGGAGCAGGAAAAAGCAAAAAATTTCAGAATTGCACCTTGCAATGCGGAGAAATTACTGTTTGTGCATTTACAATATTCATTGATTTTTGCCATTGAAAAACATCATGTTATTCATATACCAGAAATGATTGAAGCTACTGACTGAATGAAAGGAGCTGGCATCTCACTCTCTTTGAATCTTCTTTATCATGCTAAGAGGAGCAGGAAAAAGCAAAAAATTTCAGAATTGCACATTGCAATGCGGAGAAATTACTGTTTGTGCATTTACAATATTCATTGATTTTTGCAATTGAAAAACGTCCAGAAATGATTGAAGCTACTGACTGAATGAAAGGAGCTGGCATCTCACTCTCTTTGAATCTTCTTTATCATGCTAAGAGGAGCAGGAAAAAGCAAAAAATTTCAGAATTGCACCTTGCAATGCGGAGAAATTACTGTTTGTGCATTTACAATATTCATTGATTTTTGCCATTGAAAAACATCATGTTATTCATATACCAGAAATGTTTGAAGCTACTGACTGAATGAAAGGAGCTGGCATCTCACTCTCTTTGAATCTTCTTTATCATGCTAAGAGGAGCAGGAAAAAGCAAAAAATTTCAGAATTGCACCTTGCAATGCGGAGAAATTACTGCTTGTGCATTTACAATATTCATTGATTTTTGCCATTGAAAAACGTCCAGAAATGATTGAAGCTACTGACTGAATGAAAGGAGCTGGCATCTCACTCTCTTTGAATCTTCTTTATCATGCTAAGAGGAGCAGGAAAAAGCAAAAAATTTCAGAATTGCATCTTGCAATGTGGAGAAATTACTGTTTGTGCATTTACAATATTCATTGATTTTTACCATTGAAAAACGTCCAGAAATGATTGAAGCTACTGACTGAATGAAAGGAGCTGGCATCTCACTCTCTTTGAATCTTCTTTATCATGCTAAGAGGAGCAGGAAAAAGCAAAAAATTTCAGACTTGCACCTTGCAATGCGGAGAAATTACTGTTTGTGCATTTACAATTTTCATTGATTTTTGCCATTGAAAAACATCATGTTATTCATATACCAGAAATGTTTGAAGCTACTGACTGAATGAAAGGAGCTGGCATCTCACTCTCTTTGAATCTTCTTCATAATGCTAAGAGGAGCAGGAAAAAGCAAAAAATTTCAGAATTGCACCTTGCAATGCGGAGAAATTACTGTTTGTGAATTTACAATATTCATTGATTTTTGCCATTGAAAAACGTCCAGAAATGATTGAAGCTACTGACTGAATGAAAGGAGCTGGCATCTCACTCTCTTTGAATCTTCTTTATCATGCTAAGAGGAGCAGGAAAAAGCAAAAAATTTCAGAATTGCACCTTGCAATGCGGAGAAATTACTGTTTGTGCATTTACAATATTCATTGATTTTTGCCATTGAAAAACATCATGTTATTCATATACCAGAAATGTTTGAAGCTACTGACTGAATGAAAGGAGCTGGCATCTCACTCTCTTTCAATCTTCTTTATCATGCTAAGAGGAGCAGGAAAAAGCAAAAAATTTCAGAATTGCACCTTGCAATGCGGATAAATTACTGTTTGTGCATTTACAATATTCATTGATTTTTGCCATTGAAAAACATCATGTTATTCATATACCAGAAATGATTGAAGCTACTGACTGAATGAAAGGAGCTGGCATCTCACTCTCTTTGAATCTTCTTTATCATGCTAAGAGGAGCAGGAAAAAGCAAAAAATTTCAGAATTGCACCTTGCAATGCGGAGAAATTACTGTTTGTGCATTTACAATATTCATTGATTTTTGCCATTGAAAAACATCATGTTATTCATATACCAGAAATGATTGAAGCTACTGACTGAATGAAAGGAGCTGGCATCTCACTCTCTTTGAATCTTCTTTATCATGCTAAGAGGAGCAGGAAAAAGCAAAAAATTTCAGAATTGCACATTGCAATGTGGAGAAATTACTGTTTGTGCATTTACAATATTCATTGATTTTTGCAATTGAAAAACGTCCAGAAATGATTGAAGCTACTGACTGAATGAAAGGAGCTGGCATCTCACTCTCTTTGAATCTTCTTTATCATGCTAAGAGGAGCAGGAAAAAGCAAAAAATTTCAGAATTGCACCTTGCAATGCGGAGAAATTACTGTTTGTGCATTTACAATATTCATTGATTTTTGCCATTGAAAAACATCATGTTATTCATATACCAGAAATGTTTGAAGCTACTGACTGAATGAAAGGAGCTGGCATCTCACTCTCTTTGAATCTTCTTTATCATGCTAAGAGGAGCAGGAAAAAGCAAAAAATTTCAGAATTGCACCTTGCAATGCGGAGAAATTACTGCTTGTGCATTTACAATATTCATTGATTTTTGCCATTGAAAAACGTCCAGAAATGATTGAAGCTACTGACTGAATGAAAGGAGCTGGCATCTCACTCTCTTTGAATCTTCTTTATCATGCTAAGAGGAGCAGGAAAAAGCAAAAAATTTCAGAATTGCACCTTGCAATGTGGAGAAATTACTGTTTGTGCATTTACAATATTCATTGATTTTTACCATTGAAAAACGTCCAGAAATGATTGAAGCTACTGACTGAATGAAAGTAGCTGGCATCTCACTCTCTTTGAATCTTCTTTATCATGCTAAGAGGAGCAGGAAAAAGCAAAAAATTTCAGACTTGCACCTTGCAATGCGGAGAAATTACTGTTTGTGCATTTACAATATTCATTGATTTTTGCCATTGAAAAACATCATGTTATTCATATACCAGAAATGTTTGAAGCTACTGACTGAATGAAAGGAGCTGGCATCTCACTCTCTTTGAATCTTCTTTATCATGCTAAGAGGAGCAGGAAAAAGCAAAAAATTTCAGAATTGCACCTTGCAATGCGGAGAAATGACTGTTTGTGCATTTACAATATTCATTGATTTTTGCCATTGAAAAACGTCCAGAAATGATTGAAGCTACTGACTGAATGAAAGGAGCTGGCATCTCACTCTCTTTGAATCTTCTTTATCATGCTAAGAGGAGCAGGAAAAAGCAAAAAATTTCAGAATTGCACCTTGCAATGCGGAGAAATTACTGTTTGTGCATTTACAATATTCATTGATTTTTGCCATTGAAAAACATGTTATTCATATACCAGAAATGTTTGAAGCTACTGACTGAATGAAAGGAGCTGGCACCTCACTCTCTTTGAATCTTCTTTATCATGCTAAGAGGAGTGGGAAAAAGCAAAAAATTTCAGAATTGCACCTTGCAATGCGGAGAAATTACTGTTTGTGCATTTACAATATTCATTGATTTTTGCCATTGAAAAACGTCCAGAAATGATTGAAAGTACTGACTGAATGAAAGGAGCTGGCATCTCACTCTCTTTGAATCTTCTTTATCATGCTAAGAGGAGCAGGAAAAAGCAAAAAATTTCAGAATTGCACCTTGCAATGCGGAGAAATTACTGTTTGTGCATTTACAATATTCATTGATTTTTGCCATTGAAAAACATCATGTTATTCATATACCAGAAATGTTTGAAGCTACTGACTGAATGAAAGGAGCTGGCATCTCACTCTCTTTGAATCTTCTTTATCATGCTAAGAGGAGCAGGAAAAAGCAAAAAATTTCAGAATTGCACCTTGCAATGTGGAGAAATTACTGTTTGTGCATTTAAAATATTCATTGATTTTTACCATTGAAAAACGTCCAGAAATGATTGAAGCTACTGACTGAATGAAAGTAGCTGGCATCTCACTCTCTTTGAATCTTCTTTATCATGCTAAGAGGAGCAGGAAAAAGCAAAAAATTTCAGACTTGCACCTTGCAATGCGGAGAAATTACTGTTTGTGCATTTACAATATTCATTGATTTTTGCCATTGAAAAACATCATGTTATTCATATACCAGAAATGTTTGAAGCTACTAACTGAATGAAAGGAGCTGGCATCTCACTCTCTTTGAATCTTCTTTATCATGCTAAGAGGAGCAGGAAAAAGCAAAAAATTTCAGAATTGCACCTTGCAATGCGGAGAAATTACTGTTTGTGCATTTACAATATTCATTGATTTTTGCCATTGAAAAACGTCCAGAAATGATTGAAGCTACTGACTGAATGAAAGGAGCTGGCATCTCACTCTCTTTGAATCTTCTTTATCATGCTAAGAGGAGCAGGAAAAAGCAAAAAATTTCAGAATTGCACCTTGCAATGCGGAGAAATTACTGTTTGTGCATTTACAATATTCATTGATTTTTGCCATTGAAAAACGTCCAGAAATGATTGAAGCTACTGACTGAATGAAAGGAGCTGGCATCTCACTCTCTTTGAATCTTCTTTATCATGCTAAGAGGAGCAGGAAAAAGCAAAAAATTTCAGACTTGCACCTTGCAATGCGGAGAAATTACTGTTTGTGCATTTACAATATTCATTGATTTTTGTCATTGAAAAACATCATGTTATTCATATACCAGAAATGTTTGAAGCTACTGACTGAATGAAAGGAGCTGGCATCTCACTCTCTTTGAATCTTCTTTACCATGCTAAGAGGAGCAGGAAAAAGCAAAAAATTTCAGAATTGCACCTTGCAATGCACAGAAATTACTGTTTGTGCATTTACAATATTCATTGATTTTTGCCATTGAAAAACGTCCAGAAATGATTGAAGCTACTGACTGAATGAAAGGAGCTGGCATCTCACTCTCTTTGAATCTTCTTTATCATGCTAAGAGGAGCAGGAAAAAGCAAAAAATTTCAGAATTGCTCCTTGCAATGCGGAGAAATTACAGTTTGTGCATTTACAATATTCATTGATTTTTGCCATTGAAAAACGTCCAGAAATGATTGAAGCTACTGACTGAATGAAAGGAGCTGGCATCTCACTCTCTTTGAATCTTCTTTATCATGCTAAGAGGAGCAGGAAAAAGCAAAAAATTTCAGAATTGCACCTTGCAATGCGGAGAAATTACTGTTTGTGCATTTACAATATTCATTGATTTTTGCCATTGAAAAACGTCCAGAAATGATTGAAGCTACTGACTGAATGAAAGGAGCTGGCATCTCACTCTCTTTGAATCTTCTTTATCATCCTAAGAGGAGCAGGAAAAAGCAAAAAATTTCAGAATTGCACCTTGCAATGCGGAGAAATTACTGTTTGTGCATTTACAATATTCATTTATTTTTGCCATTGAAAAACATGTTATTCATATACCAGAAATGTTTGAAGCTACTGACTGAATGAAAGGAGCTGGCACCTCACTCTCTTTGAATCTTCTGTATCATGCTAAGAGGAGCAGGAAAAAGCAAAAAATTTCAGAATTGCACCTTGCAATGCGGAGAAATTACTGTTTGTGCATTTACAATATTCATTGATTTTTGCCATTGAAAAACGTCCAGAAATGATTGAAGCTACTGACTGAATGAAAGGAGCTGGCATCTCACTCTCTTTGAATCTTCTTTATCATGCTAAGAGGAGCAGGAAAAAGCAAAAAATTTCAGAATTGCACCTTGCAATGCGGAGAAATTACTGTTTGTGCATTTACAATATTCATTGATTTTTGCCATTGAAAAACGTCCAGAAATGATTGAAGCTACTGACTGAATGAAAGGAGCTGGCATCTCACTCTCTTTGAATCTTCTTTGTCATGCTAAGAGGAGCAGGAAAAAGCAAACAATTTCAGAATTGCGCCTTGCAATGCGGAGAAATTACTGTTTGTGCATTTACAAAATTCAGTGATTTTTGCCATTGAAAAACATCATGTTATTCATATACCAGAAATGATTGAAGCTACTGACTGAATGAAAGGAGCTGGCATCTCACTCTCTTTGAATCTTCTTTATCATGCTAAGAGGAGCAGGAAAAAGTAAAAAATTTCAGAATTGCACCTTGCAATGCGGAGAAATTACTGTTTGTGCATTTACAATATTCATTGATTTTTGCCATTGAAAAACGTCCAGAAATGATTGAAGCTACTGACTGAATGAAAGGAGCTGGCATCTCACTCTCTTTGAATCTTCTTTATCATGCTAAGAGGAGCAGGAAAAAGCAAAAAATTTCAGAATTGCACCTTGCAATGCGGAGAAATTACTGTTTGTGCATTTACAATATTCATTGATTTTTGCGATTGAAAAACATCATGTTATTCATATACCAGAAATGATTGAAGCTACTGACTGAATGAAAGGAGCTGGCATCTCACTCTCTTTGAATCTTCTTTATCATGCTAAGAGGAGCAGGAAAAAGTAAAAAATTTCAGAATTGCATCTTGCAATGCGGAGAAATTACTGTTTGTGCATTTACAATATTCAATGATTTTTGCCATTGAAAAACGTCCAGAAATGATTGAAGCTACTGACTGAACGAAAGGAGCTGGCATCTCACTCTCTGAATCTTCTTTATCATGCTAAGAGGAGCAGGAAAAAGCAAAAAATTTCAGAATTGCACCTTGCAATGCGGAGAAATTACTGTTTGTGCATTTACAATATTCATTGATTTTTGCCATTGAAAAACATCATGTTATTCATATACCAGATATGTTTGAAGCTACTGACTGAATGAAAGGAGCTGGCATCTCACTCTCTTTGAATCTTCTTCATAATGCTAAGAGGAGCTGGAAAAAGCAAAAAATTTCAGAATTGCACCTTGCAATGCGGAGAAATTACTTTTTGTGCATTTACAATATTCATTGATTTTTGCCATTGAAAAACGTCCAGAAATGATTGAAGCTACTGACTGAATGAAAGGAGCTGGCATCTCACTCTCTTTGAATCTTCTTTATCATGCTAAGAGGAGCAGGAAAAAGCAAAAAATTTCAGAATTGCACCTTGCAATGCGGAGAAATTACTGTTTGTGCATTTACAAAATTCATTGATTTTTGCCATTGAAAAACATCATGTTATTCATATACCAGAAATGACTGAAGCTACTGACTGAATGAAAGGAGCTGGCATCTCACTCTCTTTGAATCTTCTTTATCATGCTAACAGGAGCAGGAAAAAGCAAAAAATTTCAGAATTGCATCTTGCAATGCGGAGAAATTACTGTTTGTGGATTTACAATATTCATTGATTTTTGCAATTGAAAAACGTCCAGAAATGATTGAAGCTACCGACTGAATGAAAGGAGCTGGCATCTCACTCTCTTTGAATCTTCTTTATCATGCTAAGAGGAGCAGGAAAAAGCAAAAAATTTCAGAATTGCACCTTGCAATGCGGAGAAATTACTGTTTGTGCATTTACAATATTCATTGATTTTTGCCATTGAAAAACATCATGTTATTCATATACCAGAAATGTTTGAAGCTACTGACTGAATAAAAGGAGCTGGCATCTCTCTCTCTTTGAATCTTCTTTATCATGCTAAGAGGAGCAGGAAAAAGCAAAAAATTTCAGAATTGCACCTTGCAATGCGGAGAAATTACTGTTTGTGCATTTACAATATTCATTGATTTTTGCAATTGAAAAACGTCCAGAAATGATTGAAGCTACTGACTGAATGTAAGGAGCTGGCATCTCACTCTCTTTGAATCTTGTTTATCATGCTAAGAGGAGCAGGAAAAAGCAAAAAATTTCAGAATTGCACCTTGCAATGCGGAGAAATTACTGTTTGTGCATTTACAATATTCATTGATTTTTGCCATTGAAAAACGTCCAGAAATGATTGAAGCTACTGACTGAATGAAAGGAGCTGGCATCTCACTCTCTTTGAATCTTCTTTATCATGCTAAGAGGAGCAGGAAAAAGCAAAAAATTTCAGAATTGCACCTTGCAATGCGGAGAAATTACTGTTTGTGCATTTACAATATTCATTGATTTTTGCCATTGAAAAACATCATGTTATTCATATACCAGAAATGTTTGAAGCTACTGACTGAATGAAAGGAGCTGGCATCTCACTCTCTTTCAATCTTCTTTATCATGCTAAGAGGAGCAGGAAAAAGCAAAAAATTTCAGAATTGCACCTTGCAATGCGGATAAATTACTGTTTGTGCATTTACAATATTCATTGATTTTTCCCATTGAAAAACATCATGTTATTCATATACCAGAAATGATTGAAGCTACTGACTGAATGAAAGGAGCTGGCATCTCACTCTCTTTGAATCTTCTTTATCATGCTAAGAGGAGCAGGAAAAAGCAAAAAATTTCAGAATTGCACCTTGCAATGCGGAGAAATTACTGTTTGTGCATTTACAATATTCATTGATTTTTGCCATTGAAAAACATCATGTTATTCATATACCAGAAATGATTGAAGCTACTGACTGAATGAAAGGAGCAGGCATCTCACTCTCTTTGAATCTTCTTTATCATGCTAAGAGGAGCAGGAAAAAGCAAAAAATTTCAGAATTGCACCTTGCAATTCGGAGAAATTACTGTTTGTGCATTTACAATATTCATTGATTTTTGCCATTGAAAAACATCATGTTATTCATATACCAGAAATGTTTGAAGCTACTGACTGAATGAAAGGAGCTGGCATCTCACTCTCTTTGAATCTTCTTCATAATGCTAAGAGGAGCAGGAAAAAGCAAAAAATTTCAGAATTGCACCTTGCAATGCAGAGAAATTACTGTTTGTGCATTTACAATATTCATTGATTTTTGCCATTGAAAAACGTCCAGAAATGATTGAAGCTACTGACTGAATGAAAGGAGCTGGCATCTCACTCTCTTTGAATCTTCTTTATCATGCTAAGAGGAGCAGGAAAAAGCAAAAAATTTCAGAATTGCACCTTGCAATGCGGAGAAATTACTGTTTGTGCATTTACAATATTCATTGATTTTTGCCATTGAAAAACATCATGTTATTCATATACCAGAAATGTTTGAAGCTACTGACTGAATGAAAGGAGCTGGCATCTCACTCTCTTTCAATCTTCTTTATCATGCTAAGAGGAGCAGGAAAAAGCAAAAAATTTCAGAATTGCACCTTGCAATGCGGATAAATTACTGTTTGTGCATTTACAATATTCATTGATTTTTGCCATTGAAAAACATCATGTTATTCATATACCAGAAATGATTGAAGCTACTGACTGAATGAAAGGAGCTGGCATCTCACTCTCTTTGAATCTTCTTTATCATGCTAAGAGGAGCAGGAAAAAGCAAAAAATTTCAGAATTGCACCTTGCAATGCGGAGAAATTACTGTTTGTGCATTTACAATATTCATTGATTTTTGCCATTGAAAAACGTCGAGAAATGATTGAAGCTACTGACTGAAAGAAAGGAGCTGGCATCTCACTCTCTTTGAATCTTCTTTATCATGCTAAGAGGAGCAGGAAAAAGCAAAAAATTTCAGAATTGCACCTTGCAATGCGGAGAAATTACTGTTTGTGCATTTACAATATTCATTGATTTTTGCCATTGAAAAACGTCCAGAAATGATTGAAGCTACTGACTGAATGAAAGGAGCTGGCATCTCACTCTCTTTGAATCTTCTTTATCATGCTAAGAGGAGCAGGAAAAAGCAAAAAATTTCAGAATTGCACCTTGCAATGCGGAGAAATTACTGTTTGTGCATTTACAATATTCATTGATTTTTGCCATTGAAAAACATGTTATTCATATACCAGAAATGTTTGAAGCTACTGACTGAATGAAAGGAGCTGGCACCTCACTCTCTTTGAATCTTCTTTATCATGCTAAGAGGAGCAGGAAAAAGCAAAAAATTTCAGAATTGCACCTTGCAATGCGGAGAAATTACTGTTTGTGCATTTACAATATTCATTGATTTTTGCCATTGAAAAACGTCCAGAAATGATTGAAGCTACTGACTGAATGAAAGGAGCTGGCATCTCACTCTCTTTGAATCTTCTTTATCATGCTAAGAGGAGCAGGAAAAAGCAAAAAATTTCAGAATTGCACCTTGCAATGCGGAGAAATTACTGTTTGTGCATTTACAATATTCATTGATTTTTGCCATTGAAAAACATCCAGAAATGATTGAAGCTACTGACTGAATGAAAGGAGCTGGCATCTCACTCTCTTTGAATCTTCTTTATCATGCTAAGAGGAGCAGGAAAAAGCAAACAATTTCAGAATTGCGCCTTGCAATGCGGAGAAATTACTGTTTGTGCATTTACAAAATTCAGTGATTTTTGCCATTGAAAAACATCATGTTATTCATATACCAGAAATGATTGAAGCTACTGACTGAATGAAAGGAGCTGGCATCTCACTCTCTTTGAATCTTGTTTATCATGCTAAGAGGAGCAGGAAAAAGCAAAAAATTTCAGAATTGCACCTTGCAATGCGGAGAAATTACTGTTTGTGCATTTACAATATTCATTGATTTTTGCCATTGAAAAACGTCCAGAAATGATTGAAGCTACTGACTGAATGAAAGGAGCTGGCATCTCACTCTCTTTGAATCTTCTTTATCATGCTAAGAGGAGCAGGAAAAAGCAAAAAATTTCAGAATTGCACCTTGCAATGCGGAGAAATTACTGTTTGTGCATTTACAATATTCATTGATTTTTGCCATTGAAAAACATCATGTTATTCATATACCAGAAATGTTTGAAGCTACTGACTGAATGAAAGGAGCTGGCATCTCACTCTCTTTCAATCTTCTTTATCATGCTAAGAGGAGCAGGAAAAAGCAAAAAATTTCAGAATTGCACCTTGCAATGCGGATAAATTACTGTTTGTGCATTTACAATATTCATTGATTTTTGCCATTGAAAAACATCATGTTATTCATATACCAGAAATGATTGAAGCTACTGACTGAATGAAAGGAGCTGGCATCTCACTCTCTTTGAATCTTCTTTATCATGCTAAGAGGAGCAGGAAAAAGCAAAAAATTTCAGAATTGCGCCTTGCAATGCGGAGAAATTACTGTTTGTGCATTTACAAAATTCAGTGATTTTTGCCATTGAAAAACATCATGTTATTCATATACCAGAAATGATTGAAGCTACTGACTGAATGAAAGGAGCTGGCATCTCACTCTCTTTGAATCTTCTTTATCATGCTAAGAGGAGCAGGAAAAAGTAAAAAATTTCAGAATTGCACCTTGCAATGCGGAGAAATTACTGTTTGTGCATTTACAATATTCATTGATTTTTGCCATTGAAAAACGTCCAGAAATGATTGAAGCTACTGACTGAATGAAAGGAGCTGGCATCTCACTCTCTTTGAATCTTCTTTATCATGCTAAGAGGAGCAGGAAAAAGCAAAAAATTTCAGAATTGCACCTTGCAATGCGGAGAAATTACTGTTTGTGCATTTACAATATTCATTGATTTTTGCGATTGAAAAACATCATGTTATTCATATACCAGAAATGATTGAAGCTACTGACTGAATGAAAGGAGCTGGCATCTCACTCTCTTTGAATCTTCTTTATCATGCTAAGAGGAGCAGGAAAAAGCAAAAAATTTCAGAATTGCACCTTGCAATGCGGAGAAATTACTGTTTGTGCATTTACAATATTCATTGATTTTTGCCATTGAAAAACATCATGTTATTCATATACCAGATATGTTTGAAGCTACTGACTGAATGAAAGGAGCTGGCATCTCACTCTCTTTGAATCTTCTTCATAATGCTAAGAGGAGCAGGAAAAAGCAAAAAATTTCAGAATTGCACCTTGCAATGCGGAGAAATTACTGTTTGTGCATTTACAATATTCATTGATTTTTGCCATTGAAAAACGTCCAGAAATGATTGAAGCTACTGACTGAATGAAAGGAGCTGGCATCTCACTCTCTTTGAATCTTCTTTATCATGCTAAGAGGAGCAGGAAAAAGCAAAAAATTTCAGAATTGCACCTTGCAATGCGGAGAAATTACTGTTTGTGCATTTACAAAATTCATTGATTTTTGCCATTGAAAAACATCATGTTATTCATATACCAGAAATGACTGAAGCTACTGACTGAATGAAAGGAGCTGGCATCTCACTCTCTTTGAATCTTCTTTATCATGCTAACAGGAGCAGGAAAAAGCAAAAAATTTCAGAATTGCACCTTGCAATGCGGAGAAATTACTGTTTGTGGATTTACAATATTCATTGATTTTTGCAATTGAAAAACGTCCAGAAATGATTGAAGCTACCGACTGAATGAAAGGAGCTGGCATCTCACTCTCTTTGAATCTTCTTTATCATGCTAAGAGGAGCAGGAAAAAGCAAAAAATTTCAGAATTGCACCTTGCAATGCGGAGAAATTACTGTTTGTGCATTTACAATATTCATTGATTTTTGCCATTGAAAAACATCATGTTATTCATATACCAGAAATGTTTGAAGCTACTGACTGAATAAAAGGAGCTGGCATCTCTCTCTCTTTGAATCTTCTTTATCATGCTAAGAGGAGCAGGAAAAAGCAAAAAAATTCAGAATTGCACCTTGCAATGCGGAGAAATTACTGTTTGTGCATTTACAATATTCATTGATTTTTGCAATTGAAAAACGTCCAGAAATGATTGAAGCTACTGACTGAATGAAAGGAGCTGGCATCTCACTCTCTTTGAATCTTGTTTATCATGCTAAGAGGAGCAGGAAAAAGCAAAAAATTTCAGAATTGCACCTTGCAATGCGGAGAAATTACTGTTTGTGCATTTACAATATTCATTGATTTTTGCCATTGAAAAACGTCCAGAAATGATTGAAGCTACTGACTGAATGAAAGGAGCTGGCATCTCACTCTCTTTGAATCTTCTTTATCATGCTAAGAGGAGCAGGAAAAAGCAAAAAATTTCAGAATTGCACCTTGCAATGCGGAGAAATTACTGTTTGTGCATTTACAATATTCATTGATTTTTGCCATTGAAAAACATCATGTTATTCATATACCAGAAATGTTTGAAGCTACTGACTGAATGAAAGGAGCTGGCATCTCACTCTCTTTCAATCTTCTTTATCATGCTAAGAGGAGCAGGAAAAAGCAAAAAATTTCAGAATTGCACCTTGCAATGGGGATAAATTACTGTTTGTGCATTTACAATATTCATTGATTTTTGCCATTGAAAAACATCATGTTATTCATATACCAGAAATGATTGAAGCTACTGACTGAATGAAAGGAGCTGGCATCTCACTCTCTTTGAATCTTCTTTATCATGCTAAGAGGAGCAGGAAAAAGCAAAAAATTTCAGAATTGCGCCTTGCAATGCGGAGAAATTATTGTTTGTGCATTTACAAAATTCAGTGATTTTTGCCATTGAAAAACATCATGTTATTCATATACCAGAAATGATTGAAGCTACTGACTGAATGAAAGGAGCTGGCATCTCACTCTCTTTGAATCTTCTTTATCATGCTAAGAGGAGCAGGAAAAAGTAAAAAATTTCAGAATTGCACCTTGCAATGCGGAGAAATTACTGTTTGTGCATTTACAATATTCATTGATTTTTGCCATTGAAAAACGTCCAGAAATGATTGAAGCTACTGACTGAATGAAAGGAGCTGGCATCTCACTCTCTTTGAATCTTCTTTATCATGCTAAGAGGAGCAGGAAAAAGCAAAAAATTTCAGAATTGCACCTTGCAATGCGGAGAAATTACTGTTTGTGCATTTACAATATTCATTGATTTTTGCGATTGAAAAACATCATGTTATTCATATACCAGAAATGATTGAAGCTACTGACTGAATGAAAGGAGCTGGCATCTCACTCTCTTTGAATCTTCTTTATCATGCTAAGAGGAGCAGGAAAAAGTAAAAAATTTCAGAATTGCATCTTGCAATGCGGAGAAATTACTGTTTGTGCATTTACAATATTCAATGATTTTTGCCATTGAAAAACGTCCAGAAATGATTGAAGCTACTGACTGAACGAAAGGAGCTGGCATCTCACTCTCTTTGAATCTTCTTTATCATGCTAAGAGGAGCAGGAAAAAGCAAAAAATTTCAGAATTGCACCTTGCAATGCGGAGAAATTACTGTTTGTGCATTTACAATATTCATTGATTTTTGCCATTGAAAAACATCATGTTATTCATATACCAGAAATGTTTGAAGCTACTGACTGAATGAAAGGAGCTGGCATCTCACTCTCTTTGAATCTTCCTCATAATGCTAAGAGGAGCAGGAAAAAGCAAAAAATTTCAGAATTGCACCTTGCAATGCGGAGAAATTACTGTTTGTGCATTTAAAATATTCATTGATTTTTGCCATTGAAAAACGTCCAGAAATGATTGAAGCTACTGACTGAATGAAAGGAGCTGGCATCTCACTCTCTTTGAATCTTCTTTATCATGCTAAGAGGAGCAGGAAAAAGCAAAAAATTTCAGAATTGCACCTTGCAATGCGGAGAAATTACTGTTTGTGCATTTACAAAATTCATTGATTTTTGCCATTGAAAAACATCATGTTATTCATATACCAGAAATGACTGAAGCTACTGACTGAATGAAAGGAGCTGGCATCTCACTCTCTTTGAATCTTCTTTATCATGCTAACAGGAGCAGGAAAAAGCAAAAAATTTCAGAATTGCACCTTGCAATGCGGAGAAATTACTGTTTGTGCATTTACAATATTCATTGATTTTTGCCATTGAAAAACGTCCAGAAATGATTGAAGCTACTGACTGAATGAAAGGAGCTGGCATCTCACTCTCTTTGAATCTTCTTTATCATGCTAAGAGGAGCAGGAAAAAGCAAAAAATTTCAGAATTGCACCTTGCAATGCGGAGAAATTACTGTTTGTGCATTTACAATATTCATTGATTTTTGCGATTGAAAAACATCATGTTATTCATATACCAGAAATGATTGAAGCTACTGACTGAATGAAAGGAGCTGGCATCTCACTCTCTTTGAATCTTCTTTATCATGCTAAGAGGAGCAGGAAAAAGTAAAAAATTTCAGAATTGCATCTTGCAATGCGGAGAAATTACTGTTTGTGCATTTACAATATTCAATGATTTTTGCCATTGAAAAACGTCAAGAAATGATTGAAGCTACTGACTGAACGAAAGGAGCTGGCATCTCACTCTCTGAATCTTCTTTATCATGCTAAGAGGAGCAGGAAAAAGCAAAAAATTTCAGAATTGCACCTTGCAATGCGGAGAAATTACTGTTTGTGCATTTACAATATTCATTGATTTTTGCCATTGAAAAACATCATGTTATTCATATACCAGATATGTTTGAAGCTACTGACTGAATGAAAGGAGCTGGCATCTCACTCTCTTTGAATCTTCTTCATAATGCTAAGAGGAGCAGGAAAAAGCAAAAAATTTCAGAATTGCACCTTGCAATGCGGAGAAATTACTGTTTGTGCATTTACAATATTCATTGATTTTTGCCATTGAAAAACGTCCAGAAATGATTGAAGCTACTGACTGAATGAAAGGAGCTGGCATCTCACTCTCTTTGAATCTTCTTTATCATGCTAAGAGGAGCAGGAAAAAGCAAAAAATTTCAGAATTGCACCTTGCAATGCGGAGAAATTACTGTTTGTGCATTTACAAAATTCATTGATTTTTGCCATTGAAAAACATCATGTTATTCATATACCAGAAATGACTGAAGCTACTGACTGAATGAAAGGAGCTGGCATCTCACTCTCTTTGAATCTTCTTTATCATGCTAACAGGAGCAGGAAAAAGCAAAAAATTTCAGAATTGCACCTTGCAATGCGGAGAAATTACTGTTTGTGGATTTACAATATTCATTGATTTTTGCAATTGAAAAACGTCCAGAAATGATTGAAGCTACCGACTGAATGAAAGGAGCTGGCATCTCACTCTCTTTGAATCTTCTTTATCATGCTAAGAGGAGCAGGAAAAAGCAAAAAATTTCAGAATTGCACCTTGCAATGCGGAGAAATTACTGTTTGTGCATTTACAATATTCATTGATTTTTGCCATTGAAAAACATCATGTTATTCATATACCAGAAATGTTTGAAGCTACTGACTGAATAAAAGGAGCTGGCATCTCTCTCTCTTTGAATCTTCTTTATCATGCTAAGAGGAGCAGGAAAAAGCAAAAAATTTCAGAATTGCACCTTGCAATGCGGAGAAATTACTGTTTGTGCATTTACAATATTCATTGATTTTTGCAATTGAAAAACGTCCAGAAATGATTGAAGCTACTGACTGAATGAAAGGAGCTGGCATCTCACTCTCTTTGAATCTTGTTTATCATGCTAAGAGGAGCAGGAAAAAGCAAAAAATTTCAGAATTGCACCTTGCAATGCGGAGAAATTACTGTTTGTGCATTTACAATATTCATTGATTTTTGCCATTGAAAAACGTCCAGAAATGATTGAAGCTACTGACTGAATGAAAGGAGCTGGCATCTCACTCTCTTTGAATCTTCTTTATCATGCTAAGAGGAGCAGGAAAAAGCAAAAAATTTCAGAATTGCACCTTGCAATGCGGAGAAATTACTGTTTGTGCATTTACAATATTCATTGATTTTTGCCATTGAAAAACATCATGTTATTCATATACCAGAAATGTTTGAAGCTACTGACTGAATGAAAGGAGCTGGCATCTCACTCTCTTTCAATCTTCTTTATCATGCTAAGAGGAGCAGGAAAAAGCAAAAAATTTCAGAATTGCACCTTGCAATGCGGATAAATTACTGTTTGTGCATTTACAATATTCATTGATTTTTGCCATTGAAAAACATCATGTTATTCATATACCAGAAATGATTGAAGCTACTGACTGAATGAAAGGAGCTGGCATCTCACTCTCTTTGAATCTTCTTTATCATGCTAAGAGGAGCAGGAAAAAGCAAAAAATTTCAGAATTGCGCCTTGCAATGCGGAGAAATTACTGTTTGTGCATTTACAAAATTCAGTGATTTTTGCCATTGAAAAACATCATGTTATTCATATACCAGAAATGATTGAAGCTACTGACTGAATGAAAGGAGTTGGCATCTCACTCTCTTTGAATCTTCTTTATCATGCTAAGAGGAGCAGGAAAAAGTAAAAAATTTCAGAATTGCACCTTGCAATGCGGAGAAATTACTGTTTGTGCATTTACAATATTCATTGATTTTTGCCATTGAAAAACGTCCAGAAATGATTGAAGCTACTGACTGAATGAAAGGAGCTGGCATCTCACTCTCTTTGAATCTTCTTTATCATGCTAAGAGGAGCAGGAAAAAGCAAAAAATTTCAGAATTGCACCTTGCAATGCGGAGAAATTACTGTTTGTGCATTTACAATATTCATTGATTTTTGCGATTGAAAAACATCATGTTATTCATATACCAGAAATGATTGAAGCTACTGACTGAATGAAAGGAGCTGGCATCTCACTCTCTTTGAATCTTCTTTATCATGCTAAGAGGAGCAGGAAAAAGTAAAAAATTTCAGAATTGCATCTTGCAATGCGGAGAAATTACTGTTTGTGCATTTACAATATTCAATGATTTTTGCCATTGAAAAACGTCCAGAAATGATTGAAGCTACTGACTGAACGAAAGGAGCTGGCATCTCACTCTCTTTGAATCTTCTTTATCATGCTAAGAGGAGCAGGAAAAAGCAAAAAATTTCAGAATTGCACCTTGCAATGCGGAGAAATTACTGTTTGTGCATTTACAATATTCATTGATTTTTGCCATTGAAAAACATCATGTTATTCATATACCAGAAATGTTTGAAGCTACTGACTGAATGAAAGGAGCTGGCATCTCACTCTCTTTGAATCTTCTTCATAATGCTAAGAGGAGCAGGAAAAAGCAAAAAATTTCAGAATTGCACCTTGCAATGCGGAGAAATTACTGTTTGTGCATTTAAAATATTCATTGATTTTAGCCATTGAAAAACGTCCAGAAATGATTGAAGCTACTGACTGAATGAAAGGAGCTGGCATCTCACTCTCTTTGAATCTTCTTTATCATGCTAAGAGGAGCAGGAAAAAGCAAAAAATTTCAGAATTGCACCTTGCAATGCGGAGAAATTACTGTTTGTGCATTTACAAAATTCATTGATTTTTGCCATTGAAAAACATCATGTTATTCATATACCAGAAATGACTGAAGCTACTGACTGAATGAAAGGAGCTGGCATCTCCCTCTCTTTGAATCTTCTTTATCATGCTAACAGGAGCAGGAAAAAGCAAAAAATTTCAGAATTGCACCTTGCAATGCGGAGAAATTACTGTTTGTGGATTTACAATATTCATTGATTTTTGCAATTGAAAAACGTCCAGAAATGATTGAAGCTACCGACTGAATGAAAGGAGCTAGCATCTCACTCTCTTTGAATCTTCTTTATCATGCTAAGAGGAGCAGGAAAAAGCAAAAAATTTCAGAATTGCACCTTGCAATGCGGAGAAATTACTGTTTGTGCATTTACAATATTCATTGATTTTTGCCATTGAAAAACATCATGTTATTCATATACCAGAAATGTTTGAAGCTACTGACTGAATAAAAGGAGCTGGCATCTCTCTCTCTTTGAATCTTCGTTATCATGCTAAGAGGAGCAGGAAAAAGCAAAAAATTTCAGAATTGCACCTTGCAATGCGGAGAAATTACTGTTTGTGCATTTACAATATTCATTGATTTTTGCAATTGAAAAACGTCCAGAAATGATTGAAGCTACTGACTGAATGAAAGGAGCTGGCATCTCACTCTCTTTGAATCTTCTTTATCATGCTAAGAGGAGCAGGAAAAAGCAAAAAATTTCAGAATTGCACCTTGCAATGCGGAGAAATTACTGTTTGTGCATTTACAATATTCATTGATTTTTGCGATTGAAAAACATCATGTTATTCATATACCAGAAATGATTGAAGCTACTGACTGAATGAAAGGAGCTGGCATCTCACTCTCTTTGAATCTTCTTTATCATGCTAAGAGGAGCAGGAAAAAGTAAAAAATTTCAGAATTGCATCTTGCAATGCGGAGAAATTACTGTTTGTGCATTTACAATATTCAATGATTTTTGCCATTGAAAAACGTCCAGAAATGATTGAAGCTACTGACTGAACGAAAGGAGCTGGCATCTCACTCTCTTTGAATCTTCTTTATCATGCTAAGAGGAGCAGGAAAAAGCAAAAAATTTCAGAATTGCACCTTGCAATGCGGAGAAATTACTGTTTGTGCATTTACAATATTCATTGATTTTTGCCATTGAAAAACATCATGTTATTCATATACCAGAAATGTTTGAAGCTACTGACTGAATGAAAGGAGCTGGCATCTCACTCTCTTTGAATCTTCTTCATAATGCTAAGAGGAGCAGGAAAAAGCAAAAAATTTCAGAATTGCACCTTGCAATGCGGAGAAATTACTGTTTGTGCATTTAAAATATTCATTGATTTTAGCCATTGAAAAACGTCCAGAAATGATTGAAGCTACTGACTGAATGAAAGGAGCTGGCATCTCACTCTCTTTGAATCTTCTTTATCATGCTAAGAGGAGCAGGAAAAAGCAAAAAATTTCAGAATTGCACCTTGCAATGCGGAGAAATTACTGTTTGTGCATTTACAAAATTCATTGATTTTTGCCATTGAAAAACATCATGTTATTCATATACCAGAAATGACTGAAGCTACTGACTGAATGAAAGGAGCTGGCATCTCCCTCTCTTTGAATCTTCTTTATCATGCTAACAGGAGCAGGAAAAAGCAAAAAATTTCAGAATTGCACCTTGCAATGCGGAGAAATTACTGTTTGTGGATTTACAATATTCATTGATTTTTGCAATTGAAAAACGTCCAGAAATGATTGAAGCTACCGACTGAATGAAAGGAGCTAGCATCTCACTCTCTTTGAATCTTCTTTATCATGCTAAGAGGAGCAGGAAAAAGCAAAAAATTTCAGAATTGCACCTTGCAATGCGGAGAAATTACTGTTTGTGCATTTACAATATTCATTGATTTTTGCCATTGAAAAACATCATGTTATTCATATACCAGAAATGTTTGAAGCTACTGACTGAATAAAAGGAGCTGGCATCTCTCTCTCTTTGAATCTTCGTTATCATGCTAAGAGGAGCAGGAAAAAGCAAAAAATTTCAGAATTGCACCTTGCAATGCGGAGAAATTACTGTTTGTGCATTTACAATATTCATTGATTTTTGCAATTGAAAAACGTCCAGAAATGATTGAAGCTACTGACTGAATGAAAGGAGCTGGCATCTCACTCTCTTTGAATCTTGTTTATCATGCTAAGAGGAGCAGGAAAAAGCAAAAAATTTCAGAATTGCACCTTGCAATGCGGAGAAATTACTGTTTGTGCATTTACAATATTCATTGATTTTTGCCATTGAAAAACGTCCAGAAATGATTGAAGCTACTGACTGAATGAAAGGAGCTGGCATCTCACTCTCTTTGAATCTTCTTTATCATGCTAAGAGGAGCAGGAAAAAGCAAAAAATTTCAGAATTGCACCTTGCAATGCGGAGAAATTACTGTTTGTGCATTTACAATATTCATTGATTTTTGCCATTGAAAAACATCATGTTATTCATATACCAGAAATGTTTGAAGCTACTGACTGAATGAAAGGAGCTGGCATCTCACTCTCTTTCAATCTTCTTTATCATGCTAAGAGGAGCAGGAAAAAGCAAAAAATTTCAGAATTGCACCTTGCAATGCGGATAAATTACTGTTTGTGCATTTACAATATTCATTGATTTTTGCCATTGAAAAACATCATGTTATTCATATACCAGAAATGATTGAAGCTACTGACTGAATGAAAGGAGCTGGCATCTCACTCTCTTTGAATCTTCTTTATCATGCTAAGAGGAGCAGGAAAAAGCAAAAAATTTCAGAATTGCACCTTGCAATGCGGAGAAATTACTGTTTGTGCATTTACAATATTCATTGATTTTTGCCATTGAAAAACATCATGTTATTCATATACCAGAAATGATTGAAGCTACTGACTGAATGAAAGGAGCTGGCATCTCACTCTCTTTGAATCTTCTTTATCATGCTAAGAGGAGCAGGAAAAAGCAAAAAATTTCAGAATTGCACCTTGCAATGCGGAGAAATTACTGTTTGTGCATTTACAATATTCATTGATTTTTGCCATTGAAAAACATCATGTTATTCATATACCAGAAATGTTTGAAGCTACTGACTGAATGAAAGGAGCTGGCATCTCACTCTCTTTGAATCTTCTTCATAATGCTAAGAGGAGCAGGAAAAAGCAAAAAATTTCAGAATTGCACCTTGCAATGCGGAGAAATTACTGTTTGTGCATTTACAATATTCATTGATTTTTGCCATTGAAAAACGTCCAGAAATGATTGAAGCTACTGACTGAATGAAAGGAGCTGGCATCTCACTCTCTTTGAAACTTCTTTATCATGCTAAGAGGAGCAGGAAAAAGCAAAAAATTTCAGAATTGCACCTTGCAATGCGGAGAAATTACTGTTTGTTCATTTACAATATTCATTGATTTTTGCCATTGAAAAACATCATGTTATTCATATACCAGAAATGTTTGAAGCTACTGACTGAATGAAAGGAGCTGGCATCTCACTCTCTTTCAATCTTCTTTATCATGCTAAGAGGAGCAGGAAAAAGCAAAAAATTTCAGAATTGCACCTTGCAATGCGGATAAATTACTGTTTGTGCATTTACAATATTCATTGATTTTTGCCATTGAAAAACATCATGTTATTCATATACCAGAAATGATTGAAGCTACTGACTGAATGAAAGGAGCTGGCATCTCACTCTCTTTGAATCTTCTTTATCATGCTAAGAGGAGCAGGAAAAAGCAAAAAATTTCAGAATTGCACCTTGCAATGCGGAGAAATTACTGTTTGTGCATTTACAATATTCATTGATTTTTGCCATTGAAAAACATCATGTTATTCATATACCAGAAATGATTGAAGCTACTGACTGAATGAAAGGAGCTGGCATCTCACTCTCTTTGAATCTTCTTTATCATGCTAAGAGGAGCAGGAAAAAGCAAAAAATTTCAGAATTGCACCTTGCAATGCGGAGAAATTACTGTTTGAGCATTTACAATATTCATTGATTTTTGCAATTGAAAAACGTCCAGAAATGATTGAAGCTACTGACTGAATGAAAGGAGCTGGCATCTCACTCTCTTTGAATCTTCTTTATCATGCTAAGAGGAGCAGGAAAAAGCAAAAAATTTCAGAATTGCACCTTGCAATGCGGAGAAATAACTGTTTGTGCATTTACAATATTCATTGATTTTTGCCATTGAAAAACATCATGTTATTCATATACCAGAAATGTTTGAAGCTACTGACTGAATGAAAGGAGCTGGCATCTCACTCTCTTTCAATCTTCTTTATCATGCTAAGAGGAGCAGGAAAAAGCAAAAAATTTCAGAATTGCACCTTGCAATGCGGAGAAATTACTGCTTGTGCATTTACAATATTCATTGATTTTTGCCATTGAAAAACGTCCAGAAATGATTGAAGCTACTGACTGAATGAAAGGAGCTGGCATCTCACTCTCTTTGAATCTTCTTTATCATGCTAAGAGGAGCAGGAAAAAGCAAAAAATTTCAGAATTGCACCTTGCAATGTGGAGAAATTACTGTTTGTGCATTTACAATATTCATTGATTTTTACCATTGAAAAACGTCCAGAAATGATTGAAGCTACTGACTGAATGAAAGTAGCTGGCATCTCACTCTCTTTGAATCTTCTTTATCATGCTAAGAGGAGCAGGAAAAAGCAAAAAATTTCAGACTTGCACCTTGCAATGCGGAGAAATTACTGTTTGTGCATTTACAATATTCATTGATTTTTGCCATTGAAAAACATCATGTTATTCATATACCAGAAATGTTTGAAGCTACTGACTGAATGAAAGGAGCTGGCATCTCACTCTCTTTGAATCTTCTTTATCATGCTAAGAGGAGCAGGAAAAAGCAAAAAATTTCAGAATTGCACCTTGCAATGCGGAGAAATGACTGTTTGTGCATTTACAATATTCATTGATTTTTGCCATTGAAAAACGTCCAGAAATGATTGAAGCTACTGACTGAATGAAAGGAGCTGGCATCTCACTCTCTTTGAATCTTCTTTATCATGCTAAGAGGAGCAGGAAAAAGCAAAAAATTTCAGAATTGCACCTTGCAATGCGGAGAAATTACTGATTGTGCATTTACAATATTCATTGATTTTTGCCATTGAAAAACATGTTATTCATATACCAGAAATGTTTGAAGCTACTGACTGAATGAAAGGAGCTGGCACCTCACTCTCTTTGAATCTTCTTTATCATGCTAAGAGGAGTGGGAAAAAGCAAAAAATTTCAGAATTGCACCTTGCAATGCGGAGAAATTACTGTTTGTGCATTTACAATATTCATTGATTTTTGCCATTGTAAAACGTCCAGAAATGATTGAAAGTACTGACTGAATGAAAGGAGCTGGCATCTCACTCTCTTTGAATCTTCTTTATCTTGCTAAGAGGAGCAGGAAAAAGCAAAAAATTTCAGAATTGCACCTTGCAATGCGGAGAAATTACTGTTTGTGCATTTACAATATTCATTGATTTTTGCCATTGAAAAACATCATGTTATTCATATACCAGAAATGTTTGAAGCTACTGACTGAATGAAAGGAGCTGGCATCTCACTCTCTTTGAATCTTCTTTATCATGCTAAGAGGAGCAGGAAAAAGCAAAAAATTTCAGAATTGCACCTTGCAATGTGGAGAAATAACTGTTTGTGCATTTACAATATTCATTGATTTTTACCATTGAAAAACGTCCAGAAATGATTGAAGCTACTGACTGAATGAAAGTAGCTGGCATCTCACTCTCTTTGAATCTTCTTTATCATGCTAAGAGGAGCAGGAAAAAGCAAAAAATTTCAGACTTGCACCTTGCAATGCGGAGAAATTACTGTTTGTGCATTTACAATATTCATTGATTTTTGCCATTGAAAAACATCATGTTATTCATATACCAGAAATGTTTGAAGCTACTAACTGAATGAAAGGAGCTGGCATCTCACTCTCTTTGAATCTTCTTTATCATGCTAAGAGGAGCAGGAAAAAGCAAAAAATTTCAGAATTGCACCTTGCAATGCGGAGAAATTACTGTTTGTGCATTTACAATATTCATTGATTTTTGCCATTGAAAAACGTCCAGAAATGATTGAAGCTACTGACTGAATGAAAGGAGCTGGCATCTCACTCTCTTTGAAACTTCTTTATCATGCTAAGAGGAGCAGGAAAAAGCAAAAAATTTCAGAATTGCACCTTGCAATGCGGAGAAATTACTGTTTGTTCATTTACAATATTCATTGATTTTTGCCATTGAAAAACATCATGTTATTCATATACCAGAAATGTTTGAAGCTACTGACTGAATGAAAGGAGCTGGCATCTCACTCTCTTTCAATCTTCTTTATCATGCTAAGAGGAGCAGGAAAAAGCAAAAAATTTCAGAATTGCACCTTGCAATGCGGATAAATTACTGTTTGTGCATTTACAATATTCATTGATTTTTGCCATTGAAAAACATCATGTTATTCATATACCAGAAATGATTGAAGCTACTGACTGAATGAAAGGAGCTGGCATCTCACTCTCTTTGAATCTTCTTTATCATGCTAAGAGGAGCAGGAAAAAGCAAAAAATTTCAGAATTGCACCTTGCAATGCGGAGAAATTACTGTTTGTGCATTTACAATATTCATTGATTTTTGCCATTGAAAAACATCATGTTATTCATATACCAGAAATGATTGAAGCTACTGACTGAATGAAAGGAGCTGGCATCTCACTCTCTTTGAATCTTCTTTATCATGCTAAGAGGAGCAGGAAAAAGCAAAAAATTTCAGAATTGCACCTTGCAATGCGGAGAAATTACTGTTTGTGCATTTACAATATTCATTGATTTTTGCAATTGAAAAACGTCCAGAAATGATTGAAGCTACTGACTGAATGAAAGGAGCTGGCATCTCACTCTCTTTGAATCTTCTTTATCATGCTAAGAGGAGCAGGAAAAAGCAAAAAATTTCAGAATTGCACCTTGCAATGCGGAGAAATAACTGTTTGTGCATTTACAATATTCATTGATTTTTGCCATTGAAAAACATCATGTTATTCATATACCAGAAATGTTTGAAGCTACTGACTGAATGAAAGGAGCTGGCATCTCACTCTCTTTCAATCTTCTTTATCATGCTAAGAGGAGCAGGAAAAAGCAAAAAATTTCAGAATTGCACCTTGCAATGCGGAGAAATTACTGCTTGTGCATTTACAATATTCATTGATTTTTGCCATTGAAAAACGTCCAGAAATGATTGAAGCTACTGACTGAATGAAAGGAGCTGGCATCTCACTCTCTTTGAATCTTCTTTATCATGCTAAGAGGAGCAGGAAAAAGCAAAAAATTTCAGAATTGCACCTTGCAATGTGGAGAAATTACTGTTTGTGCATTTACAATATTCATTGATTTTTACCATTGAAAAACGTCCAGAAATGATTGAAGCTACTGACTGAATGAAAGTAGCTGGCATCTCACTCTCTTTGAATCTTCTTTATCATGCTAAGAGGAGCAGGAAAAAGCAAAAAATTTCAGACTTGCACCTTGCAATGCGGAGAAATTACTGTTTGTGCATTTACAATATTCATTGATTTTTGCCATTGAAAAACATCATGTTATTCATATACCAGAAATGTTTGAAGCTACTGACTGAATGAAAGGAGCTGGCATCTCACTCTCTTTGAATCTTCTTTATCATGCTAAGAGGAGCAGGAAAAAGCAAAAAATTTCAGAATTGCACCTTGCAATGCGGAGAAATGACTGTTTGTGCATTTACAATATTCATTGATTTTTGCCATTGAAAAACGTCCAGAAATGATTGAAGCTACTGACTGAATGAAAGGAGCTGGCATCTCACTCTCTTTGAATCTTCTTTATCATGCTAAGAGGAGCAGGAAAAAGCAAAAAATTTCAGAATTGCACCTTGCAATGCGGAGAAATTACTGATTGTGCATTTACAATATTCATTGATTTTTGCCATTGAAAAACATGTTATTCATATACCAGAAATGTTTGAAGCTACTGACTGAATGAAAGGAGCTGGCACCTCACTCTCTTTGAATCTTCTTTATCATGCTAAGAGGAGTGGGAAAAAGCAAAAAATTTCAGAATTGCACCTTGCAATGCGGAGAAATTACTGTTTGTGCATTTACAATATTCATTGATTTTTGCCATTGTAAAACGTCCAGAAATGATTGAAAGTACTGACTGAATGAAAGGAGCTGGCATCTCACTCTCTTTGAATCTTCTTTATCTTGCTAAGAGGAGCAGGAAAAAGCAAAAAATTTCAGAATTGCACCTTGCAATGCGGAGAAATTACTGTTTGTGCATTTACAATATTCATTGATTTTTGCCATTGAAAAACATCATGTTATTCATATACCAGAAATGTTTGAAGCTACTGACTGAATGAAAGGAGCTGGCATCTCACTCTCTTTGAATCTTCTTTATCATGCTAAGAGGAGCAGGAAAAAGCAAAAAATTTCAGAATTGCACCTTGCAATGTGGAGAAATAACTGTTTGTGCATTTACAATATTCATTGATTTTTACCATTGAAAAACGTCCAGAAATGATTGAAGCTACTGACTGAATGAAAGTAGCTGGCATCTCACTCTCTTTGAATCTTCTTTATCATGCTAAGAGGAGCAGGAAAAAGCAAAAAATTTCAGACTTGCACCTTGCAATGCGGAGAAATTACTGTTTGTGCATTTACAATATTCATTGATTTTTGCCATTGAAAAACATCATGTTATTCATATACCAGAAATGTTTGAAGCTACTAACTGAATGAAAGGAGCTGGCATCTCACTCTCTTTGAATCTTCTTTATCATGCTAAGAGGAGCAGGAAAAAGCAAAAAATTTCAGAATTGCACCTTGCAATGCGGAGAAATTACTGTTTGTGCATTTACAATATTCATTGATTTTTGCCATTGAAAAACGTCCAGAAATGATTGAAGCTACTGACTGAATGAAAGGAGCTGGCATCTCACTCTCTTTGAATCTTCTTTATCATGCTAAGAGGAGCAGGAAAAAGCAAAAAATTTCAGAATTGCACCTTGCAATGCGGAGAAATTACTGTTTGTGCATTTACAATATTCATTGATTTTTGCCATTGAAAAACGTCCAGAAATGATTGAAGCTACTGACTGAATGAAAGGAGCTGGCATCTCACTCTCTTTGAATCTTCTTTATCATGCTAAGAGGAGCAGGAAAAAGCAAAAAATTTCACAATTGCACCTTGCAATGCGGAGAAATTACTGTTTGTGCATTTACAATATTCATTGATTTTTGCCATTGAAAAACATGTTATTCATATACCAGAAATTTTTGAAGCTACTGACTGAATGAAAGGAGCTGGCACCTCACTCTCTTTGAATCTTCTTTATCATGCTAAGAGGAGCAGGAAAAAGCAAAAAAATTCAGAATTGCACCTTGCAATGCGGAGAAATTACTGTTTGTGCATTTACAATATTCATTGATTTTTGCCATTGAAAAACATCATGTTATTCATATACCAGAAATGATTGAAGCTACTGACTGAATGAAAGTAGCTGGCATCTCACTCTCTTTGAATCGTCTTTATCATGCTAAGAGGAGCAGGAAAAAGCAAAAAATTTCAGAATTGCACCTTGCAATGCGGAGAAATTACTGTTTGTGCATTTACAATATTCATTGATTTTTGCCATTGAAAAACGTCCAGAAATGATTGAAGCTACTGACTGAATGAAAGGAGCTGGCATCTCACTCTCTTTGAATCTTGTTTATCATGCTAAGAGGAGCAGGAAAAAGCAAAAAATTTCAGAATTGCACCTTGCAATGCGGAGAAATTACTGTTTGTGCATTTACAATATTCATTGATTTTTGCCATTGAAAAACGTCCAGAAATGATTGAAGCTACTGACTGAATGAAAGGAGCTGGCATCTCACTCTCTTTGAATCTTCTTTATCATGCTAAGAGGAGCAGGAAAAAGCAAAAAATTTCAGAATTGCACCTTGCAATGCGGAGAAATTACTGTTTGTGCATTTACAATATTCATTGATTTTTGCCATTGAAAAACATCATGTTATTCATATACCAGAAATGATTGAAGCTACTGACTGAATGAAAGGAGCTGGCATCTCACTCTCTTTGAATCTTCTTTATCATGCTAAGAGGAGCAGGAAAAAGTAAAAAATTTCAGAATTGCACCTTGCAATGCGGAGAAATTACTGTTTGTGCATTTATAATATTCAATGATTTTTGCCATTGAAAAACGTCCAGAAATGATTGAAGCTACTGACTGAACGAAAGGAGCTGGCATCTCACTCTCTTTGAATCTTCTTTATCATGCTAAGAGGAGCAGGAAAAAGCAAAAAATTTCAGAATTGCACCTTGCAATGCGGAGAAATTACAGTTTGTGCATTTACAATATTCATTGATTTTTGCCATTGAAAAACGTCCAGAAATGATTGAAGCTACTGACTGAATGAAAGGAGCTGGCATCTCACTCTCTTTGAATCTTCTTTATCATGCTAAGAGGAGCAGGAAAAAGCAAAAAATTTCAGAATTGCACCTTGCAATGCGGAGAAATTACTGTTTGTGCATTTACAATATTCATTGATTTTTGCCATTGAAAAACATCATGTTATTCATATACCAGAAATGTTTGAAGCTAATGACTGAATGAAAGGAGCTGACATCTCACTCTCTTTGAATCTTCTTTATCATGCTAAGAGGAGCAGGAAAAAGCAAAAAATTTCAGAATTGCACCTTGCAATGCGGAGAAATTACTGTTTGTGCATTTACAATATTCATTGATTTTTGCCATTGAAAAACGTCCAGAAATGATTGAAGCTACTGACTGAATGAAAGGAGCTGGCATCTCACTCTCTTTGAATCTTCTTTATCATGCTAAGAGGAGCAGGAAAAAGCAAAAAATTTCAGAATTGCACCTTGCAATGCGGAGAAATTACTGTTTGTGCATTTACAAAATTCATTGATTTTTGCCATTGAAAAACATCATGTTATTCATATACCAGAAATGACTGAAGCTACTGACTGAATGAAAGGAGCTGGCATCTCACTCTCTTTGAATCTTCTTTATCATGCTAACAGGAGCAGGAAAAAGCAAAAAATTTCAGAATTGCACCTTGCAATGCGGAGAAATTACTGTTTGTGGATTTACAATATTCATTGATTTTTGCAATTGAAAAACGTCCAGAAATGATTGAAGCTACCGACTGAATGAAAGGAGCTGGCATCTCACTCTCTTTGAATCTTCTTCATAATGCTAAGAGGAGCAGGAAAAAGCAAAAAATTTCAGAATTGCACCTTGCAATGCGGAGAAATTACTGTTTGTGCATTTACAATATTCATTGATTTTTGCCATTGAAAAACGTCCAGATATGATTGAAGCTACTGACTGAATGAAAGGAGCTGGCATCTCACTCTCTTTGAAACTTCTTTATCATGCTAAGAGGAGCAGGAAAAAGCAAAAAATTTCAGAATTGCACCTTGCAATGCGGAGAAATTACTGTTTGTGCATTTACAATATTCATTGATTTTTGCCATTGAAAAACATCATGTTATTCATATACCAGAAATGTTTGAAGCTACTGACTGAATGAAAGGAGCTGGCATCTCACTCTCTTTCAATCTTCTTTATCATGCTAAGAGGAGCAGGAAAAAGCAAAAAATTTCAGAATTGCACCTTGCAATGCGGATAAATTACTGTTTGTGCATTTACAATATTCATTGATTTTTGCCATTGAAAAACATCATGTTATTCATATACCAGAAATGATTGAAGCTACTGACTGAATGAAAGGAGCTGGCATCTCACTCTCTTTGAATCTTCTTTATCATGCTAAGAGGAGCAGGAAAAAGCAAAAAATTTCAGAATTGCACCTTGCAATGCGGAGAAATTACTGTTTGTGCATTTACAATATTCATTGATTTTTGCCATTGAAAAACATCATGTTATTCATATACCAGAAATGATTGAAGCTACTGACTGAATGAAAGGAGCTGGCATCTCACTCTCTTTGAATCTTCTTTATCATGCTAAGAGGAGCAGGAAAAAGCAAAAAATTTCAGAATTGCACCTTGCAATGCGGAGAAATTACTGTTTGTGCATTTACAATATTCATTGATTTTTGCAATTGAAAAACGTCCAGAAATGATTGAAGCTACTGACTGAATGAAAGGAGCTGGCATCTCACTCTCTTTGAATCTTCTTTATCATGCTAAGAGGAGCAGGAAAAAGCAAAAAATTTCAGAATTGCACCTTGCAATGCGGAGAAATTACTGTTTGTGCATTTACAATATTCATTGATTTTTGCCATTGAAAAACATCATGTTATTCATATACCAGAAATGTTTGAAGCTACTGACTGAATGAAAGGAGCTGGCATCTCACTCTCTTTCAATCTTCTTTATCATGCTAAGAGGAGCAGGAAAAAGCAAAAAATTTCAGAATTGCACCTTGCAATGCGGAGAAATTACTGCTTGTGCATTTACAATATTCATTGATTTTTGCCATTGAAAAACGTCCAGAAATGATTGAAGCTACTGACTGAATGAAAGGAGCTGGCATCTCACTCTCTTTGAATCTTCTTTATCATGCTAAGAGGAGCAGGAAAAAGCAAAAAATTTCAGAATTGCACCTTGCAATGTGGAGAAATTACTGTTTGTGCATTTACAATATTCATTGATTTTTACCATTGAAAAACGTCCAGAAATGATTGAAGCTACTGACTGAATGAAAGTAGCTGGCATCTCACTCTCTTTGAATCTTCTTTATCATGCTAAGAGGAGCAGGAAAAAGCAAAAAATTTCAGACTTGCACCTTGCAATGCGGAGAAATTACTGTTTGTGCATTTACAATATTCATTGATTTTTGCCATTGAAAAACATCATGTTATTCATATACCAGAAATGTTTGAAGCTACTGACTGAATGAAAGGAGCTGGCATCTCACTCTCTTTGAATCTTCTTTATCATGCTAAGAGGAGCAGGAAAAAGCAAAAAATTTCAGAATTGCACCTTGCAATGCGGAGAAATGACTGTTTGTGCATTTACAATATTCATTGATTTTTGCCATTGAAAAACGTCCAGAAATGATTGAAGCTACTGACTGAATGAAAGGAGCTGGCATCTCACTCTCTTTGAATCTTCTTTATCATGCTAAGAGGAGCAGGAAAAAGCAAAAAATTTCAGAATTGCACCTTGCACTGCGGAGAAATTACTGTTTGTGCATTTACAATATTCATTGATTTTTGCCATTGAAAAACATGTTATTCATATACCAGAAATGTTTGAAGCTACTGACTGAATGAAAGGAGCTGGCACCTCACTCTCTTTGAATCTTCTTTATCATGCTAAGAGGAGTGGGAAAAAGCAAAAAATTTCAGAATTGCACCTTGCAATGCGGAGAAATTACTGTTTGTGCATTTACAATATTCATTGATTTTTGCCATTGTAAAACGTCCAGAAATGATTGAAAGTACTGACTGAATGAAAGGAGCTGGCATCTCACTCTCTTTGAATCTTCTTTATCTTGCTAAGAGGAGCAGGAAAAAGCAAAAAATTTCAGAATTGCACCTTGCAATGCGGAGAAATTACTGTTTGTGCATTTACAATATTCATTGATTTTTGCCATTGAAAAACATCATGTTATTCATATACCAGAAATGTTTGAAGCTACTGACTGAATGAAAGGAGCTGGCATCTCACTCTCTTTGAATCTTCTTTATCATGCTAAGAGGAGCAGGAAAAAGCAAAAAATTTCAGAATTGCACCTTGCAATGTGGAGAAATTACTGTTTGTGCATTTACAATATTCATTGATTTTTACCATTGAAAAACGTCCAGAAATGATTGAAGCTACTGACTGAATGAAAGTAGCTGGCATCTCACTCTCTTTGAATCTTCTTTATCATGCTAAGAGGAGCAGGAAAAAGCAAAAAATTTCAGACTTGCACCTTGCAATGCGGAGAAATTACTGTTTGTGCATTTACAATATTCATTGATTTTTGCCATTGAAAAACATCATGTTATTCATATACCAGAAATGTTTGAAGCTACTAACTGAATGAAAGGAGCTGGCATCTCACTCTCTTTGAATCTTCTTTATCATGCTAAGAGGAGCAGGAAAAAGCAAAAAATTTCAGAATTGCACCTTGCAATGCGGAGAAATTACTGTTTGTGCATTTACAATATTCATTGATTTTTGCCATTGAAAAACGTCCAGAAATGATTGAAGCTACTGACTGAGTGAAAGGAGCTGGCATCTCACTCTCTTTGAATCTTCTTTATCATGCTAAGAGGAGCAGGAAAAAGCAAAAAATTTCAGAATTGCACCTTGCAATGCGGAGAAATTACTGTTTGTGCATTTACAATATTCATTGATTTTTGCCATTGAAAAACGTCCAGAAATGATTGAAGCTACTGACTGAATGAAAGGAGCTGGCATCTCACTCTCTTTGAATCTTCTTTATCATGCTAAGAGGAGCAGGAAAAAGCAAAAAATTTCAGAATTGCACCTTGCAATGCGGAGAAATTACTGTTTGTGCATTTACAATATTCATTGATTTTTGCAATTGAAAAACGTCCAGAAATGATTGAAGCTACTGACTGAATGAAAGGAGCTGGCATCTCACTCTCTTTGAATCTTCTTTATCATGCTAAGAGGAGCAGGAAAAAGCAAAAAATTTCAGAATTGCACCTTGCAATGCGGAGAAATTACTGTTTGTGCATTTACAATATTCATTGATTTTTGCCATTGAAAAACATCATGTTATTCATATACCAGAAATGTTTGAAGCTACTGACTGAATGAAAGGAGCTGGCATCTCACTCTCTTTCAATCTTCTTTATCATGCTAAGAGGAGCAGGAAAAAGCAAAAAATTTCAGAATTGCACCTTGCAATGCGGAGAAATTACTGCTTGTGCATTTACAATATTCATTGATTTTTGCCATTGAAAAACGTCCAGAAATGATTGAAGCTACTGACTGAATGAAAGGAGCTGGCATCTCACTCTCTTTGAATCTTCTTTATCATGCTAAGAGGAGCAGGAAAAAGCAAAAAATTTCAGAATTGCACCTTGCAATGTGGAGAAATTACTGTTTGTGCATTTACAATATTCATTGATTTTTACCATTGAAAAACGTCCAGAAATGATTGAAGCTACTGACTGAATGAAAGTAGCTGGCATCTCACTCTCTTTGAATCTTCTTTATCATGCTAAGAGGAGCAGGAAAAAGCAAAAAATTTCAGACTTGCACCTTGCAATGCGGAGAAATTACTGTTTGTGCATTTACAATATTCATTGATTTTTGCCATTGAAAAACATCATGTTATTCATATACCAGAAATGTTTGAAGCTACTGACTGAATGAAAGGAGCTGGCATCTCACTCTCTTTGAATCTTCTTTATCATGCTAAGAGGAGCAGGAAAAAGCAAAAAATTTCAGAATTGCACCTTGCAATGCGGAGAAATGACTGTTTGTGCATTTACAATATTCATTGATTTTTGCCATTGAAAAACGTCCAGAAATGATTGAAGCTACTGACTGAATGAAAGGAGCTGGCATCTCACTCTCTTTGAATCTTCTTTATCATGCTAAGAGGAGCAGGAAAAAGCAAAAAATTTCAGAATTGCACCTTGCACTGCGGAGAAATTACTGTTTGTGCATTTACAATATTCATTGATTTTTGCCATTGAAAAACATGTTATTCATATACCAGAAATGTTTGAAGCTACTGACTGAATGAAAGGAGCTGGCACCTCACTCTCTTTGAATCTTCTTTATCATGCTAAGAGGAGTGGGAAAAAGCAAAAAATTTCAGAATTGCACCTTGCAATGCGGAGAAATTACTGTTTGTGCATTTACAATATTCATTGATTTTTGCCATTGTAAAACGTCCAGAAATGATTGAAAGTACTGACTGAATGAAAGGAGCTGGCATCTCACTCTCTTTGAATCTTCTTTATCTTGCTAAGAGGAGCAGGAAAAAGCAAAAAATTTCAGAATTGCACCTTGCAATGCGGAGAAATTACTGTTTGTGCATTTACAATATTCATTGATTTTTGCCATTGAAAAACATCATGTTATTCATATACCAGAAATGTTTGAAGCTACTGACTGAATGAAAGGAGCTGGCATCTCACTCTCTTTGAATCTTCTTTATCATGCTAAGAGGAGCAGGAAAAAGCAAAAAATTTCAGAATTGCACCTTGCAATGTGGAGAAATTACTGTTTGTGCATTTACAATATTCATTGATTTTTACCATTGAAAAACGTCCAGAAATGATTGAAGCTACTGACTGAATGAAAGTAGCTGGCATCTCACTCTCTTTGAATCTTCTTTATCATGCTAAGAGGAGCAGGAAAAAGCAAAAAATTTCAGACTTGCACCTTGCAATGCGGAGAAATTACTGTTTGTGCATTTACAATATTCATTGATTTTTGCCATTGAAAAACATCATGTTATTCATATACCAGAAATGTTTGAAGCTACTAACTGAATGAAAGGAGCTGGCATCTCACTCTCTTTGAATCTTCTTTATCATGCTAAGAGGAGCAGGAAAAAGCAAAAAATTTCAGAATTGCACCTTGCAATGCGGAGAAATTACTGTTTGTGCATTTACAATATTCATTGATTTTTGCCATTGAAAAACGTCCAGAAATGATTGAAGCTACTGACTGAGTGAAAGGAGCTGGCATCTCACTCTCTTTGAATCTTCTTTATCATGCTAAGAGGAGCAGGAAAAAGCAAAAAATTTCAGAATTGCACCTTGCAATGCGGAGAAATTACTGTTTGTGCATTTACAATATTCATTGATTTTTGCCATTGAAAAACGTCCAGAAATGATTGAAGCTACTGACTGAATGAAAGGAGCTGGCATCTCACTCTCTTTGAATCTTCTTTATCATGCTAAGAGGAGCAGGAAAAAGCAAAAAATTTCACAATTGCACCTTGCAATGCGGAGAAATTACTGTTTGTGCATTTACAATATTCATTGATTTTTGCCATTGAAAAACATGTTATTCATATACCAGAAATGTTTGAAGCTACTGACTGAATGAAAGGAGCTGGCACCTCACTCTCTTTGAATCTTCTTTATCATGCTAAGAGGAGCAGGAAAAAGCAAAAAAATTCAGAATTGCACCTTGCAATGCGGAGAAATTACTGTTTGTGCATTTACAATATTCATTGATTTTTGCCATTGAAAAACATCATGTTATTCATATACCAGAAATGATTGAAGCTACTGACTGAATGAAAGTAGCTGGCATCTCACTCTCTTTGAATCGTCTTTATCATGCTAAGAGGAGCAGGAAAAAGCAAAAAATTTCAGAATTGCACCTTGCAATGCGGAGAAATTACTGTTTGTGCATTTACAATATTCATTGATTTTTGCCATTGAAAAACGTCCAGAAATGATTGAAGCTACTGACTGAATGAAAGGAGCTGGCATCTCACTCTCTTTGAATCTTCTTTATCATGCTAAGAGGAGCAGGAAAAAGCAAAAAATTTCAGAATTGCACCTTGCAATGCGGAGAAATTACTGTTTGTGCATTTACAATATTCATTGATTTTTGCCATTGAAAAACATCCAGAAATGATTGAAGCTACTGACTGAATGAAAGGAGCTGGCATCTCACTCTCTTTGAATCTTGTTTATCATGCTAAGAGGAGCAGGAAAAAGCAAAAAATTTCAGAATTGCACCTTGCAATGCGGAGAAATTACTGTTTGTGCATTTACAATATTCATTGATTTTTGCCATTGAAAAACGTCCAGAAATGATTGAAGCTACTGACTGAATGAAAGGAGCTGGCATCTCACTCTCTTTGAATCTTCTTTATCATGCTAAGAGGAGCAGGAAAAAGCAAAAAATTTCAGAATTGCACCTTGCAATGCGGAGAAATTACTGTTTGTGCATTTACAATATTCATTGATTTTTGCCATTGAAAAACATCATGTTATTCATATACCAGAAATGATTGAAGCTACTGACTGAATGAAAGGAGCTGGCATCTCACTCTCTTTGAATCTTCTTTATCATGCTAAGAGGAGCAGGAAAAAGTAAAAAATTTCAGAATTGCACCTTGCAATGCGGAGAAATTACTGTTTGTGCATTTATAATATTCAATGATTTTTGCCATTGAAAAACGTCCAGAAATGATTGAAGCTACTGACTGAACGAAAGGAGCTGGCATCTCACTCTCTTTGAATCTTCTTTATCATGCTAAGAGGAGCAGGAAAAAGCAAAAAATTTCAGAATTGCACCTTGCAATGCGGAGAAATTACTGTTTGTGCATTTACAATATTCATTGATTTTTGCCATTGAAAAACGTCCAGAAATGATTGAAGCTACTGACTGAATGAAAGGAGCTGGCATCTCACTCTCTTTGAATCTTCTTTATCATGCTAAGAGGAGCAGGAAAAAGCAAAAAATTTCAGAATTGCACCTTGCAATGCGGAGAAATTACTGTTTGTGCATTTACAATATTCAATGATTTTTGCCATTGAAAAACATCATGTTATTCATATACCAGAAATGTTTGAAGCTAATGACTGAATGAAAGGAGCTGACATCTCACTCTCTTTGAATCTTCTTTATCATGCTAAGAGGAGCAGGAAAAAGCAAAAAATTTCAGAATTGCACCTTGCAATGCGGAGAAATTACTGTTTGTGCATTTACAATATTCATTGATTTTTGCCATTGAAAAACGTCCAGAAATGATTGAAGCTACTGACTGAATGAAAGGAGCTAGCATCTCACTCTCTTTGAATCTTCTTTATCATGCTAAGAGGAGCAGGAAAAAGCAAAAAATTTCAGAATTGCACCTTGCAATGCGGAGAAATTACTGTTTGTGCATTTACAATATTCATTGATTTTTGCCATTGAAAAACATCATGTTATTCATATACCAGAAATGTTTGAAGCTAATGACTGAATGAAAGGAGCTGACATCTCACTCTCTTTGAATCTTCTTTATCATGCTAAGAGGAGCAGGAAAAAGCAAAAAATTTCAGAATTGCACCTTGCAATGCGGAGAAATTACTGTTTGTGCATTTACAATATTCATTGATTTTTGCCATTGAAAAACGTCCAGAAATGATTGAAGCTACTGACTGAATGAAAGGAGCTGGCATCTCACTCTCTTTGAATCTTCTTTATCATGCTAAGAGGAGCAGGAAAAAGCAAAAAATTTCAGAATTGCACCTTGCAATGCGGAGAAATTACTGTTTGTGCATTTACAATATTCATTGATTTTTGCCATTGAAAAACATCATGTTATTCATATACCAGAAATGTTTGAAGCTACTGACTGAATGAAAGGAGATGGCATCTCACTCTCTTTGAATCTTCTTTATCATGCTAAGAGGAGCAGGAAAAAGCAAAAAATTTCAGAATTGCACCTTGCAATGCGGAGAAATTACCGTTTGTGCATTTACAATATTCATTGATTTTTGCCATTGAAAAACATCATGTTATTCATATATCAGAAATGTTTGAAGCTACTGACTGAATGAAAGGAGCTGGTATCTCACTCTCTTTGAATCTTCTTTATCATGCTAAGAGGAGCAGGAAAAAGCAAAAAATTTCAGAATTGCACCTTGCAATGTGGAGAAATTACTGTTTGTGCATTTACAATATTCATTGATTTTTACCATTGAAAAACGTCCAGAAATGATTGAAGCTACTGACTGAATGAAAGTAGCTGGCATCTCACTCTCTTTGAATCTTCTTTATCATGCTAAGAGGAGCAGGAAAAAGCAAAAAATTTCAGACTTGCACCTTGCAATGCGGAGAAATTACTGTTTGTGCATTTACAATATTCATTGATTTTTGCCATTGAAAAAGATCATGTTATTCATATGCCAGAAATGTTTGAAGCTACTGACTGAATGAAAGGAGCTGGCATCTCACTCTCTTTGAATCTTCTTTATCATGCTAAGAGGAGCAGGAAAAAGCAAAAAATTTCAGAATTGCACCTTGCAATGCGGAGAAATTACTGTTTGTGCATTTACAATATTCATTGATTTTTGCCATTGAAAAACGTCCAGAAATGATTGAAGCTACTGACTGAATGAAAGGAGCTGGCATCTCACTCTCTTTGAATCTTCTTTATCATGCTAAGAGGAGCAGGAAAAAGCAAAAAATTTCAGAATTGCACCTTGCAATGCGGAGAAATTACTGTTTGTGCATTTACAATATTCATTGATTTTTGCCATTGAAAAACGTCCAGAAATGATTGAAGCTACTGACTGAATGAAAGGAGCTGGCATCTCACTCTCCTTGAATCTTCTTTATCATGCTAAGAGGAGCAGGAAAAAGCAAAAAATTTCAGAATTGCACCTTGCAATGCGGAGAAATTACTGTTTGTGCACTTACAATATTCATTGATTTTTGCCATTGAAAAACATGTTATTCATATACCAGAAATGTTTGAAGCTACTGACTGAATGAAAGGAGCTGGCACCTCACTCTCTTTGAATCTTCTTTATCATGCTAAGAGGAGCGTCAAAAAGCAAAAAATTTCAGAATTGCACCTTGCAATGCGGAGAAATTACTGTTTGTGCATTTACAATATTCATTGATTTTTGCCATTGAAAAACGTCCAGAAATGATTGAAGCTACTGACTGAATGAAAGGAGCTGGCATCTCACTCTCTTTGAATCTTCTTTATCATGCTAAGAGGAGCAGGAAAAAGCAAAAAATTTCAGAATTGCACCTTGCAATGCGGAGAAATTACAGTTTGTGCATTTACAATATTCATTGATTTTTGCCATTGAAAAACATCCAGAAATGATTGAAGCTACTGACTGAATGAAAGGAGCTGGCATCTCACTCTCTTTGAATCTTCTTTATCATGCTAAGAGGAGCAGGAAAAAGCAAAAAATTTCAGAATTGCACCTTGCAATGCGGAGAAATTACTGTTTGTGCATTTACAATATTCATTGATTTTTGCCATTGAAAAACATCATGTTATTCATATACCAGAAATGTTTGAAGCTACTGACTGAATGAAAGGAGCTGGCATCTCACTCTCTTTGAATCTTCTTTATCATGCTAAGAGGAGCAGGAAAAAGCAAAAAATTTCAGAATTGCACCTTGCAATGTGGAGAAATTACTGTTTGTGCATTTAGAATATTCATTGATTTTTACCATTGAAAAACGTCCAGAAATGATTGAAGCTACTGACTGAATGAAAGTAGCTGGCATCTCACTCTCTTTGAATCTTCTTTATCATGCTAAGAGGAGCAGGAAAAAGCAAAAAATTTCAGACTTGCACCTTGCAATGCGGAGAAATTACTGTTTGTGCATTTACAATATTCATTGATTTTTGCCATTGAAAAACATCATGTTATTCATATACCAGAAATGTTTGAAGCTACTTACTGAATGAAAGGAGCTGGCATCTCACTCTCTTTGAATCTTCTTTATCATGCTAAGAGGAGCAGGAAAAAGCAAAAAATTTCAGAATTGCACCTTGCAATGCGGAGAAATTACTGTTTGTGCATTTACAATATTCATTGATTTTTGCCATTGAAAAACATCATGTTATTCATATACCAGAAATGTTTGAAGCTACTGACTGAATGAAAGGAGCTGGCATCTCACTCTCTTTGAATCTTCTTTATCATGCTAAGAGGAGCAGGAAAAAGCAAAAAATTTCAGACTTGCACCTTGCAATGCGGAGAAATTACTGTTTGTGCATTTACAATATTCATTGATTTTTGCCATTGAAAAACATCATGTTATTCATATACCAGAAATGTTTGAAGCTACTGACTGAATGAAAGGAGCTGGCATCTCACTCTCTTTGAATCTTTATCATGCTAAGAGGAGCAGGAAAAAGCAAAAAATTTCAGAATTGCACCTTGCAATGCGGAGAAATTACTGTTTGTGCATTTACAATATTCATTGATTTTTGCCATTGAAAAACGTCCAGAAATGATTGAAGCTACTGACTGAATGAAAGGAGCTGGCATCTCACTCTCTTTGAATCTTGTTTATCATGCTAAGAGGAGCAGGAAAAAGCAAAAAATTTCAGAATTGCACCTTGCAATGCGGAGAAATTACTGTTTGTGCATTTACAATATTCATTGATTTTTGCCATTGAAAAACGTCCAGAAATGATTGAAGCTACTGACTGAATGAAAGGAGCTGGCATCTCACTCTCTTTGAATCTTCTTTATCATGCTAAGAGGAGCAGGAAAAAGCAAAAAATTTCAGAATTGCACCTTGCAATGCGGAGAAATTACTGTTTGTGCATTTACAATATTCATTGATTTTTGCCATTGAAAAACATCATGTTATTCATATACCAGAAATGATTGAAGCTACTGACTGAATGAAAGGAGCTGGCATCTCACTCTCTTTGAATCTTCTTTATCATGCTAAGAGGAGCAGGAAAAAGTAAAAAATTTCAGAATTGCACCTTGCAATGCGGAGAAATTACTGTTTGTGCATTTATAATATTCAATGATTTTTGCCATTGAAAAACGTCCAGAAATGATTGAAGCTACTGACTGAATGAAAGGAGCTGGCATCTCACTCTCTTTGAATCTTCTTTATCATGCTAAGAGGAGCAGGAAAAAGCAAAAAATTTCAGAATTGCACCTTGCAATGCGGAGAAATTACTGTTTGTGCATTTACAATATTCATTGATTTTTGCCATTGAAAAACATCATGTTATTCATATACCAGAAATGTTTGAAGCTACTGACTGAATGAAAGGAGCTGGCATCTCACTCTCTTTGAATCTTCTTTATCATGCTAAGAGGAGCAGGAAAAAGCAAAAAATTTCAGAATTGCACCTTGCAATGTGGAGAAATTACTGTTTGTGCATTTACAATATTCATTGATTTTTACCATTGAAAAACGTCCAGAAATGATTGAAGCTACTGACTGAATGAAAGTAGCTGGCATCTCACTCTCTTTGAATCTTCTTTATCATGCTAAGAGGAGCAGGAAAAAGCAAAAAATTTCAGACTTGCACCTTGCAATGCGGAGAAATTACTGTTTGTGCATTTACAATATTCATTGATTTTTGCCATTGAAAAACATCATGTTATTCATATACCAGAAATGTTTGAAGCTACTGACTGAATGAAAGGATCTGGCATCTCACTCTCTTTGAATCTTCTTTATCATGCTAAGAGGAGCAGGAAAAAGCAAAAAATTTCAGAATTGCACCTTGCAATGCGGAGAAATTACTGTTTGTGCATTTACAATATTCATTGATTTTTGCCATTGAAAAACATCATGTTATTCATATACCAGAAATGTTTGAAGCTACTGACTGAATGAAAGGAGCTGGCATCTCACTCTCTTTGAATCTTCTTTATCATGCTAAGAGGAGCAGGAAAAAGCAAAAAATTTCAGAATTGCACCTTGCAATGCGGAGAAATTACTGTTTGTGCATTTATAATATTCAATGATTTTTGCCATTGAAAAACGTCCAGAAATGATTGAAGCTACTGACTGAATGAAAGGAGCTGGCATCTCACTCTCTTTGAATCTTCTTTATCATGCTAAGAGGAGCAGGAAAAAGCAAAAAATTTCTGAATTGCACCTTGCAATGCGGAGAAATTACTGTTTGTGCATTTACAATATTCATTGATTTTTGCCATTGAAAAACATCATGTTATTCATATACCAGAAATGTTTGAAGCTACTGACTGAATGAAAGGAGCTGGCATCTCACTCTCTTTGAATCTTCTTTATCATGCTAAGAGGAGCAGGAAAAGGCAAAAAATTTCAGAATTGCACCTTGCAATGTGGAGAAATTACTGTTTGTGCATTTACAATATTCATTGATTTTTACCATTGAAAAACGTCCAGAAATGATTGAAGCTACTGACTGAATGAAAGTAGCTGGCATCTCACTCTCTTTGAATCTTCTTTATCATGCTAAGAGGAGCAGGAAAAAGCAAAAAATTTCAGACTTGCACCTTGCAATGCGGAGAAATTACTGTTTGTGCATTTACAATATTCATTGATTTTTGCCATTGAAAAACATCATGTTATTCATATACCAGAAATGTTTGAAGCTACTGACTGAATGAAAGGATCTGGCATCTCACTCTCTTTGAATCTTCTTTATCATGCTAAGAGGAGCAGGAAAAAGCAAAAAATTTCAGAATTGCACCTTGCAATGCGGAGAAATTACTGTTTGTGCATTTACAATATTCATTGATTTTTGCCATTGAAAAACATCATGTTATTCATATACCAGAAATGTTTGAAGCTACTGACTGAATGAAAGGAGCTGGCATCTCACTCTCTTTGAATCTTCTTTATCATGCTAAGAGGAGCAGGAAAAAGCAAAAAATTTCAGAATTGCACCTTGCAATGCGGAGAAATTACTGTTTGTGCATTTACAATATTCATTGATTTTTGCCATTGAAAAACGTCCAGAAATGATTGAAGCTACTGACTGAATGAAAGGAGCTGGCATCTCACTCTCTTTGAATCTTCTTTATCATGCTAAGAGGAGCAGGAAAAAGCAAAAAATTTCAGAATTGCACCTTGCAATGCGGAGAAATTACTGTTTGTGCATTTACAATATTCATTGATATTTGCCATTGAAAAACATCATGTTATTCATATACCAGAAATGATTGAAGCTACTGACTGAATGAAAGGAGCTGGCATCTCACTCTCTTTGAATCTTCTTTATCATGCTAAGAGGAGCAGGAAAAAGTAAAAAATTTCAGAATTGCACCTTGCAATGCGGAGAAATTACTGTTTGTGCATTTATAATATTCAATGATTTTTGCCATTGAAAAACGTCCAGAAATGATTGAAGCTACTGACTGAATGAAAGGAGCTGGCATCTCACTCTCTTTGAATCTTCTTTATCATGCTAAGAGGAGCAGGAAAAAGCAAAAAATTTCAGACTTGCACCTTGCAATGCGGAGAAATTACTGTTTGTGCATTTACAATATTCATTGATTTTTGCCATTGAAAAACATCATGTTATTCATATACCAGAAATGTTTGAAGCTACTGACTGAATGAAAGGAGCTGGCATCTCACTCTCTTTGAATCTTTATCATGCTAAGAGGAGCAGGAAAAAGCAAAAAATTTCAGAATTGCACCTTGCAATGCGGAGAAATTACTGTTTGTGCATTTACAATATTCATTGATTTTTGCCATTGAAAAACGTCCAGAAATGATTGAAGCTACTGACTGAATGAAAGGAGCTGGCATCTCACTCTCTTTGAATCTTGTTTATCATGCTAAGAGGAGCAGGAAAAAGCAAAAAATTTCAGAATTGCACCTTGCAATGCGGAGAAATTACTGTTTGTGCATTTACAATATTCATTGATTTTTGCCATTGAAAAACGTCCAGAAATGATTGAAGCTACTGACTGAATGAAAGGAGCTGGCATCTCACTCTCTTTGAATCTTCTTTATCATGCTAAGAGGAGCAGGAAAAAGCAAAAAATTTCAGAATTGCACCTTGCAATGCGGAGAAATTACTGTTTGTGCATTTACAATATTCATTGATTTTTGCCATTGAAAAACATCATGTTATTCATATACCAGAAATGATTGAAGCTACTGACTGAATGAAAGGAGCTGGCATCTCACTCTCTTTGAATCTTCTTTATCATGCTAAGAGGAGCAGGAAAAAGTAAAAAATTTCAGAATTGCACCTTGCAATGCGGAGAAATTACTGTTTGTGCATTTATAATATTCAATGATTTTTGCCATTGAAAAACGTCCAGAAATGATTGAAGCTACTGACTGAATGAAAGGAGCTGGCATCTCACTCTCTTTGAATCTTCTTTATCATGCTAAGAGGAGCAGGAAAAAGCAAAAAATTTCAGAATTGCACCTTGCAATGCGGAGAAATTACTGTTTGTGCATTTACAATATTCATTGATTTTTGCCATTGAAAAACATCATGTTATTCATATACCAGAAATGTTTGAAGCTACTGACTGAATGAAAGGAGCTGGCATCTCACTCTCTTTGAATCTTCTTTATCATGCTAAGAGGAGCAGGAAAAAGCAAAAAATTTCAGAATTGCACCTTGCAATGTGGAGAAATTACTGTTTGTGCATTTACAATATTCATTGATTTTTACCATTGAAAAACGTCCAGAAATGATTGAAGCTACTGACTGAATGAAAGTAGCTGGCATCTCACTCTCTTTGAATCTTCTTTATCATGCTAAGAGGAGCAGGAAAAAGCAAAAAATTTCAGACTTGCACCTTGCAATGCGGAGAAATTACTGTTTGTGCATTTACAATATTCATTGATTTTTGCCATTGAAAAACATCATGTTATTCATATACCAGAAATGTTTGAAGCTACTGACTGAATGAAAGGATCTGGCATCTCACTCTCTTTGAATCTTCTTTATCATGCTAAGAGGAGCAGGAAAAAGCAAAAAATTTCAGAATTGCACCTTGCAATGCGGAGAAATTACTGTTTGTGCATTTACAATATTCATTGATTTTTGCCATTGAAAAACATCATGTTATTCATATACCAGAAATGTTTGAAGCTACTGACTGAATGAAAGGAGCTGGCATCTCACTCTCTTTGAATCTTCTTTATCATGCTAAGAGGAGCAGGAAAAAGCAAAAAATTTCAGAATTGCACCTTGCAATGCGGAGAAATTACTGTTTGTGCATTTATAATATTCAATGATTTTTGCCATTGAAAAACGTCCAGAAATGATTGAAGCTACTGACTGAATGAAAGGAGCTGGCATCTCACTCTCTTTGAATCTTCTTTATCATGCTAAGAGGAGCAGGAAAAAGCAAAAAATTTCAGAATTGCACCTTGCAATGCGGAGAAATTACTGTTTGTGCATTTACAATATTCATTGATTTTTGCCATTGAAAAACATCATGTTATTCATATACCAGAAATGTTTGAAGCTACTGACTGAATGAAAGGAGCTGGCATCTCACTCTCTTTGAATCTTCTTTATCATGCTAAGAGGAGCAGGAAAAAGCAAAAAATTTCAGAATTGCACCTTGCAATGTGGAGAAATTACTGTTTGTGCATTTACAATATTCATTGATTTTTACCATTGAAAAACGTCCAGAAATGATTGAAGCTACTGACTGAATGAAAGTAGCTGGCATCTCACTCTCTTTGAATCTTCTTTATCATGCTAAGAGGAGCAGGAAAAAGCAAAAAATTTCAGACTTGCACCTTGCAATGCGGAGAAATTACTGTTTGTGCATTTACAATATTCATTGATTTTTGCCATTGAAAAACATCATGTTATTCATATACCAGAAATGTTTGAAGCTACTGACTGAATGAAAGGATCTGGCATCTCACTCTCTTTGAATCTTCTTTATCATGCTAAGAGGAGCAGGAAAAAGCAAAAAATTTCAGAATTGCACCTTGCAATGCGGAGAAATTACTGTTTGTGCATTTACAATATTCATTGATTTTTGCCATTGAAAAACATCATGTTATTCATATACCAGAAATGTTTGAAGCTACTGACTGAATGAAAGGAGCTGGCATCTCACTCTCTTTGAATCTTCTTTATCATGCTAAGAGGAGCAGGAAAAAGCAAAAAATTTCAGAATTGCACCTTGCAATGCGGAGAAATTACTGTTTGTGCATTTATAATATTCAATGATTTTTGCCATTGAAAAACGTCCAGAAATGATTGAAGCTACTGACTGAATGAAAGGAGCTGGCATTTCACTCTCTTTGAATCTTCTTTATCATGCTAAGAGGAGCAGGAAAAAGCAAAAAATTTCTGAATTGCACCTTGCAATGCGGAGAAATTACTGTTTGTGCATTTACAATATTCATTGATTTTTGCCATTGAAAAACATCATGTTATTCATATACCAGAAATGTTTGAAGCTACTGACTGAATGAAAGGAGCTGGCATCTCACTCTCTTTGAATCTTCTTTATCATGCTAAGAGGAGCAGGAAAAGGCAAAAAATTTCAGAATTGCACCTTGCAATGTGGAGAAATTACTGTTTGTGCATTTACAATATTCATTGATTTTTACCATTGAAAAACGTCCAGAAATGATTGAAGCTACTGACTGAATGAAAGTAGCTGGCATCTCACTCTCTTTGAATCTTCTTTATCATGCTAAGAGGAGCAGGAAAAAGCAAAAAATTTCAGACTTGCACCTTGCAATGCGGAGAAATTACTGTTTGTGCATTTACAATATTCATTGATTTTTGCCATTGAAAAACATCATGTTATTCATATACCAGAAATGTTTGAAGCTACTGACTGAATGAAAGGATCTGGCATCTCACTCTCTTTGAATCTTCTTTATCATGCTAAGAGGAGCAGGAAAAAGCAAAAAATTTCAGAATTGCACCTTGCAATGCGGAGAAATTACTGTTTGTGCATTTACAATATTCATTGATTTTTGCCATTGAAAAACATCATGTTATTCATATACCAGAAATGTTTGAAGCTACTGACTGAATGAAAGGAGCTGGCATCTCACTCTCTTTGAATCTTCTTTATCATGCTAAGAGGAGCAGGAAAAAGCAAAAAATTTCAGAATTGCACCTTGCAATGCGGAGAAATTACTGTTTGTGCATTTACAATATTCATTGATTTTTGCCATTGAAAAACATCCAGAAATGATTGAAGCTACTGACTGAATGAAAGGAGCTGGCATCTCACTCTCTTTGAATCTTCTTTATCATGCTAAGAGGAGCAGGAAAAAGCAAAAAATTTCAGAATTGCACCTTGCAATGCGGAGAAATTACTGTTTGTGCATTTACAATATTCATTGATATTTGCCATTGAAAAACATCATTTTATTCATATACCAGAAATGATTGAAGCTACTGACTGAATGAAAGGAGCTGGCATCTCACTCTCTTTGAATCTTCTTTATCATGCTAAGAGGAGCAGGAAAAAGTAAAAAATTTCAGAATTGCACCTTGCAATGCGGAGAAATTACTGTTTGTGCATTTATAATATTCAATGATTTTTGCCATTGAAAAACGTCCAGAAATGATTGAAGCTACTGACTGAACGAAAGGAGCTGGCATCTCACTCTCTTTGAATCTTCTTTATCATGCTAAGAGGAGCAGGAAAAAGCAAAAAATTTCAGAATTGCACCTTGCAATGCGGAGAAATTACTGTTTGTGCATTTACAATATTCATTGATTTTTGCCATTGAAAAACGTCCAGAAATGATTGAAGCTACTGACTGAATGAAAGGAGCTGGCATCTCACTCTCTTTGAATCTTCTTTATCATGCTAAGAGGAGCAGGAAAAAGCAAAAAATTTCAGAATTGCACCTTGCAATGCGGAGAAATTACTGTTTGTGCATTTACAATATTCATTGATTTTTGCCATTGAAAAACATCATGTTATTCATATACCAGAAATGTTTGAAGCTACTGACTGAATGAAAGGAGCTGGCATCTCACTCTCTTTGAATCTTCTTTATCATGCTAAGAGGAGCAGGAAAAAGCAAAAAATTTCAGAATTGCACCTTGCAATGTGGAGAAATTACTGTTTGTGCATTTACAATATTCATTGATTTTTACCATTGAAAAACGTCCAGAAATGATTGAAGCTACTGACTGAATGAAAGTAGCTGGCATCTCACTCTCTTTGAATCTTCTTTATCATGCTAAGAGGAGCAGGAAAAAGCAAAAAATTTCAGACTTGCACCTTGCAATGCGGAGAAATTACTGTTTGTGCATTTACAATATTCATTGATTTTTGCCATTGAAAAACATCATGTTATTCATATACCAGAAATGTTTGAAGCTACTGACTGAATGAAAGGATCTGGCATCTCACTCTCTTTGAATCTTCTTTATCATGCTAAGAGGAGCAGGAAAAAGCAAAAAATTTCAGAATTGCACCTTGCAATGCGGAGAAATTACTGTTTGTGCATTTACAATATTCATTGATTTTTGCCATTGAAAAACATCATGTTATTCATATACCAGAAATGTTTGAAGCTACTGACTGAATGAAAGGAGCTGGCATCTCACTCTCTTTGAATCTTCTTTATCATGCTAAGAGGAGCAGGAAAAAGCAAAAAATTTCAGAATTGCACCTTGCAATGCGGAGAAATTACTGTTTGTGCATTTACAATATTCATTGATTTTTGCCATTGAAAAACGTCCAGAAATGATTGAAGCTACTGACTGAATGAAAGGAGCTGGCATCTCACTCTCTTTGAATCTTCTTTATCATGCTAAGAGGAGCAGGAAAAAGCAAAAAATTTCAGAATTGCACCTTGCAATGCGGAGAAATTACTGTTTGTGCATTTACAATATTCATTGATTTTTGCCATTGAAAAACGTCCAGAAATGATTGAAGCTACTGACTGAATGAAAGGAGCTGGCATCTCACTCTCTTTGAATCTTCTTTATCATGCTAAGAGGAGCAGGAAAAAGCAAAAAATTTCAGAATTGCACCTTGCAATGCGGAGAAATTACTGTTTGTGCATTTACAATATTCATTGATTTTTGCCATTGAAAAACATGTTATTCATATACCAGAAATGTTTGAAGCTACTGACTGAATGAAAGGAGCTGGCACCTCACTCTCTTTGAATCTTCTTTATCATGCTAAGAGGAGCAGGAAAAAGCAAAAAATTTCAGAATTGCACCTTGCAATGCGGAGAAATTACTGTTTGTGCATTTACAATATTCATTGATTTTTGCCATTGAAAAACGTCCAGAAATGATTGAAGGTACTGACTGAATGAAAGGAGCTGGCATCTCACTCTCTTTGAATATTCTTTATCATGCTAAGAGGAGCAGGAAAAAGCAAAAAATTTCAGAATTGCACCTTGCAATGCGGAGAAATTACTGTTTGTGCATTTACAATATTCATTGATTTTTGCCATTGAAAAACGTCCAGAAATGATTGAAGCTACTGACTGAATGAAAGGAGCTGGCATCTCACTCTCTTTGAATCTTCTTTATCATGCTTAGAGGAGCAGGAAAAAGCAAAAAATTTCAGAATTGCACCTTGCAATGCGGAGAAATTACAGTTTGTGCATTTACAATATTCATTGATTTTTGCCATTGAAAAGCATCCAGAAATGATTGAAGCTACTGACTGAATGAAAGGAGCTGGCATCTCACTCTCTTTGAATCTTCTTTATCATGCTAAGAGGAGCAGGAAAAAGCAAAAAATTTCAGAATTGCACCTTGCAATGCGGAGAAATTACTGTTTGTGCATTTACAATATTCATTGATTTTTGCCATTGAAAAACATCATGTTATTCATATACCAGAAATGTTTGAAGCTACTGACTGAATGAAAGGAGCTGGCAACTCACTCTCTTTGAATCTTCTTTATCATGCTAAGAGGAGCAGGAAAAAGCAAAAAATTTCAGAATTGCACCTTGCAATGTGGAGAAATTACTGTTTGTGCATTTACAATATTCATTGATTTTTACCATTGAAAAACGTCCAGAAATGATTGAAGCTACTGACTGAATGAAAGTAGCTGGCATCTCACTCTCTTTGAATCTTCTTTATCATGCTAAGAGGAGCAGGAAAAAGCAAAAAATTTCAGACTTGCACCTTGCAATGCGGAGAAATTACTGTTTGTGCATTTACAATATTCATTGATTTTTGCCATTGAAAAACATCATGTTATTCATATACCAGAAATGTTTGAAGCTACTGACTGAATGAAAGGATCTGGCATCTCACTCTCTTTGAATCTTCTTTATCATGCTAAGAGGAGCAGGAAAAAGCAAAAAATTTCAGAATTGCACCTTGCAATGCGGAGAAATTACTGTTTGTGCATTTACAATATTCATTGATTTTTGCCATTGAAAAACATCATGTTATTCATATACCAGAAATGTTTGAAGCTACTGACTGAATGAAAGGAGCTGGCAACTCACTCTCTTTGAATCTTCTTTATCATGCTAAGAGGAGCAGGAAAAAGCAAAAAATTTCAGAATTGCACCTTGCAATGCGGAGAAATTACTGTTTGTGCATTTACAATATTCATTGATTTTTGCCATTGAAAAACATCCAGAAATGATTGAAGCTACTGACTGAATGAAAGGAGCTGGCATCTCACTCTCTTTGAATCTTCTTTATCATGCTAAGAGGAGCAGGAAAAAGCAAAAAATTTCAGAATTGCACCTTGCAATGCGGAGAAATTACTGTTTGTGCATTTACAATATTCATTGATTTTTGCCATTGAAAAACGTCCAGAAATGATTGAAGCTACTGACTGAATGAAAGGAGCTGGCATCTCACTCTCTTTGAATCTTCTTTATCATGCTAAGAGGAGCAGGAAAAAGCAAAAAATTTCAGAATTGCACCTTGCAATGCGGAGAAATTACTGTTTGTGCATTTACAATATTCATTGATTTTTGCCATTGAAAAACATGTTATTCATATACCAGAAATGTTTGAAGCTACTGACTGAATGAAAGGAGCTGGCACCTCACTCTCTTTGAATCTTCTTTATCATGCTAAGAGGAGCAGGAAAAAGCAAAAAATTTCAGAATTGCACCTTGCAATGCGGAGAAATTACTGTTTGTGCATTTACAATATTCATTGATTTTTGCCATTGAAAAACGTCCAGAAATGATTGAAGGTACTGACTGAATGAAAGGAGCTGGCATCTCACTCTCTTTGAATCTTCTTTATCATGCTAAGAGGAGCAGGAAAAAGCAAAAAATTTCAGAATTGCACCTTGCAATGCGGAGAAATTACTGTTTGTGCATTTACAATATTCATTGATTTTTGCCATTGAAAAACGTCCAGAAATGATTGAAGCTACTGACTGAATGAAAGGAGCTGGCATCTCACTCTCTTTGAATCTTCTTTATCATGCTAAGAGGAGCAGGAAAAAGCAAAAAATTTCAGAATTGCACCTTGCAATGCGGAGAAATTACAGTTTGTGCATTTACAATATTCATTGATTTTTGCCATTGAAAAGCATCCAGAAATGATTGAAGCTACTGACTGAATGAAAGGAGCTGGCATCTCACTCTCTTTGAATCTTCTTTATCATGCTAAGAGGAGCAGGAAAAAGCAAAAAATTTCAGAATTGCACCTTGCAATGCGGAGAAATTACTGTTTGTGCATTTACAATATTCATTGATTTTTGCCATTGAAAAACATCATGTTATTCATATACCAGAAATGTTTGAAGCTACTGACTGAATGAAAGGAGCTGGCATCTCACTCTCTTTGAATCTTCTTTATCATGCTAAGAGGAGCAGGAAAAAGCAAAAAATTTCAGAATTGCACCTTGCAATGTGGAGAAATTACTGTTTGTGCATTTACAATATTCATTGATTTTTACCATTGAAAAACGTCCAGAAATGATTGAAGCTACTGACTGAATGAAAGTAGCTGGCATCTCACTCTCTTTGAATCTTCTTTATCATGCTAAGAGGAGCAGGAAAAAGCAAAAAATTTCAGACTTGCACCTTGCAATGCGGAGAAATTACTGTTTGTGCATTTACAATATTCATTGATTTTTGCCATTGAAAAACATCATGTTATTCATATACCAGAAATGTTTGAAGCTACTGACTGAATGAAAGGAGCTGGCATCTCACTCTCTTTGAATCTTCTTTATCATGCTAAGAGGAGCAGGAAAAAGCAAAAAATTTCAGAATTGCACCTTGCAATGCGGAGAAATTACTGTTTGTGCATTTACAATATTCATTGATTTTTGCCATTGAAAAACATCATGTTATTCATATACCAGAAATGTTTGAAGCTACTGACTGAATGAAAGGAGCTGGCATCTCACTCTCTTTGAATCTTCTTTATCATGCTAAGAGGAGCAGGAAAAAGCAAAAAATTTCAGAATTGCACCTTGCAATGTGGAGAAATTACTGTTTGTGCATTTACAATATTCATTGATTTTTACCATTGAAAAACGTCCAGAAATGATTGAAGCTACTGACTGAATGAAAGGAGCTGGCATCTCACTCTCTTTGAATCTTCTTCATCATGCTAAGAGGAGCAGGAAAAAGCAAAAAATTTCAGACTTGCACCTTGCAATGCGGAGAAATTACTGTTTGTGCATTTACAATATTCATTGATTTTTGCCATTGAAAAACATCATGTTATTCATATACCAGAAATGTTTGAAGCTACTGACTGAATGAAAGGAGCTGGCATCTCACTCTCTTTGAATCTTTATCATGCTAAGAGGAGCAGGAAAAAGCAAAAAATTTCAGAATTGCACCTTGCAATGCGGAGAAATTACTGTTTGTGCATTTACAATATTCATTGATTTTTGCCATTGAAAAACGTCCAGAAATGATTGAAGCTACTGACTGAATGAAAGGAGCTGGCATCTCACTCTCTTTGAATCTTCTTTATCATGCTAAGAGGAGCAGGAAAAAGCAAAAAATTTCAGAATTGCACCTTGCAATGCGGAGAAATTACTGTTTGTGCATTTACAATATTCATTGATTTTTGCCATTGAAAAACATGTTATTCATATACCAGAAATGTTTGAAGCTACTGACTGAATGAAAGGAGCTGGCACCTCACTCTCTTTGAATCTTCTTTATCATGCTAAGAGGAGCAGGAAAAAGCAAAAAATTTCAGAATTGCACCTTGCAATGCGGAGAAATTACTGTTTGTGCATTTACAATATTCATTGATTTTTGCCATTGAAAAACGTCCAGAAATGATTGAAGGTACTGACTGAATGAAAGGAGCTGGCATCTCACTCTCTTTGAATCTTCTTTATCATGCTAAGAGGAGCAGGAAAAAGCAAAAAATTTCAGAATTGCACCTTGCAATGCGGAGAAATTACTGTTTGTGCATTTACAATATTCATTGATTTTTGCCATTGAAAAACGTCCAGAAATGATTGAAGCTACTGACTGAATGAAAGGAGCTGGCATCTCACTCTCTTTGAATCTTCTTTATCATGCTAAGAGGAGCAGGAAAAAGCAAAAAATTTCAGAATTGCACCTTGCAATGCGGAGAAATTACTGTTTGTGCATTTACAATATTCATTGATTTTTGCCATTGAAAAACATGTTATTCATATACCAGAAATGTTTGAAGCTACTGACTGAATGAAAGGAGCTGGCACCTCACTCTCTTTGAATCTTCTTTATCATGCTAAGAGGAGCAGGAAAAAGTAAAAAATTTCAGAATTGCACCTTGCAATGCGGAGAAATTACTGTTTGTGCATTTATAATATTCAATGATTTTTGCCATTGAAAAACGTCCAGAAATGATTGAAGCTACTGACTGAATGAAAGGAGCTGGCATCTCACTCTCTTTGAATCTTCTTTATCATGCTAAGAGGAGCAGGAAAAAGCAAAAAATTTCAGAATTGCACCTTGCAATGCGGAGAAATTACTGTTTGTGCATTTACAATATTCATTGATTTTTGCCATTGAAAAACATCATGTTATTCATATACCAGAAATGTTTGAAGCTACTGACTGAATGAAAGGAGCTGGCATCTCACTCTCTTTGAATCTTCTTTATCATGCTAAGAGGAGCAGGAAAAAGCAAAAAATTTCAGAATTGCACCTTGCAATGTGGAGAAATTACTGTTTGTGCATTTACAATATTCATTGATTTTTACCATTGAAAAACGTCCAGAAATGATTGAAGCTACTGACTGAATGAAAGTAGCTGGCATCTCACTCTCTTTGAATCTTCTTTATCATGCTAAGAGGAGCAGGAAAAAGCAAAAAATTTCAGACTTGCACCTTGCAATGCGGAGAAATTACTGTTTGTGCATTTACAATATTCATTGATTTTTGCCATTGAAAAACATCATGTTATTCATATACCAGAAATGTTTGAAGCTACTGACTGAATGAAAGGATCTGGCATCTCACTCTCTTTGAATCTTCTTTATCATGCTAAGAGGAGCAGGAAAAAGCAAAAAATTTCAGAATTGCACCTTGCAATGCGGAGAAATTACTGTTTGTGCATTTACAATATTCATTGATTTTTGCCATTGAAAAACATCATGTTATTCATATACCAGAAATGTTTGAAGCTACTGACTGAATGAAAGGAGCTGGCATCTCACTCTCTTTGAATCTTCTTTATCATGCTAAGAGGAGCAGGAAAAAGCAAAAAATTTCAGAATTGCACCTTGCAATGCGGAGAAATTACTGTTTGTGCATTTATAATATTCAATGATTTTTGCCATTGAAAAACGTCCAGAAATGATTGAAGCTACTGACTGAATGAAAGGAGCTGGCATCTCACTCTCTTTGAATCTTCTTTATCATGCTAAGAGGAGCAGGAAAAAGCAAAAAATTTCTGAATTGCACCTTGCAATGCGGAGAAATTACTGTTTGTGCATTTACAATATTCATTGATTTTTGCCATTGAAAAACATCATGTTATTCATATACCAGAAATGTTTGAAGCTACTGACTGAATGAAAGGAGCTGGCATCTCACTCTCTTTGAATCTTCTTTATCATGCTAAGAGGAGCAGGAAAAGGCAAAAAATTTCAGAATTGCACCTTGCAATGTGGAGAAATTACTGTTTGTGCATTTACAATATTCATTGATTTTTACCATTGAAAAACGTCCAGAAATGATTGAAGCTACTGACTGAATGAAAGTAGCTGGCATCTCACTCTCTTTGAATCTTCTTTATCATGCTAAGAGGAGCAGGAAAAAGCAAAAAATTTCAGACTTGCACCTTGCAATGCGGAGAAATTACTGTTTGTGCATTTACAATATTCATTGATTTTTGCCATTGAAAAACATCATGTTATTCATATACCAGAAATGTTTGAAGCTACTGACTGAATGAAAGGATCTGGCATCTCACTCTCTTTGAATCTTCTTTATCATGCTAAGAGGAGCAGGAAAAAGCAAAAAATTTCAGAATTGCACCTTGCAATGCGGAGAAATTACTGTTTGTGCATTTACAATATTCATTGATTTTTGCCATTGAAAAACATCATGTTATTCATATACCAGAAATGTTTGAAGCTACTGACTGAATGAAAGGAGCTGGCATCTCACTCTCTTTGAATCTTCTTTATCATGCTAAGAGGAGCAGGAAAAAGCAAAAAATTTCAGAATTGCACCTTGCAATGCGGAGAAATTACTGTTTGTGCATTTACAATATTCATTGATTTTTGCCATTGAAAAACGTCCAGAAATGATTGAAGCTACTGACTGAATGAAAGGAGCTGGCATCTCACTCTCTTTGAATCTTCTTTATCATGCTAAGAGGAGCAGGAAAAAGCAAAAAATTTCAGAATTGCACCTTGCAATGCGGAGAAATTACTGTTTGTGCATTTACAATATTCATTGATATTTGCCATTGAAAAACATCATGTTATTCATATACCAGAAATGATTGAAGCTACTGACTGAATGAAAGGAGCTGGCATCTCACTCTCTTTGAATCTTCTTTATCATGCTAAGAGGAGCAGGAAAAAGTAAAAAATTTCAGAATTGCACCTTGCAATGCGGAGAAATTACTGTTTGTGCATTTATAATATTCAATGATTTTTGCCATTGAAAAACGTCCAGAAATGATTGAAGCTACTGACTGAACGAAAGGAGCTGGCATCTCACTCTCTTTGAATCTTCTTTATCATGCTAAGAGGAGCAGGAAAAAGCAAAAAATTTCAGAATTGCACCTTGCAATGCGGAGAAATTACTGTTTGTGCATTTACAATATTCATTGATTTTTGCCATTGAAAAACGTCCAGAAATGATTGAAGCTACTGACTGAATGAAAGGAGCTGGCATCTCACTCTCTTTGAATCTTCTTTATCATGCTAAGAGGAGCAGGAAAAAGCAAAAAATTTCAGAATTGCACCTTGCAATGCGGAGAAATTACTGTTTGTGCATTTACAATATTCATTGATTTTTGCCATTGAAAAACATCATGTTATTCATATACCAGAAATGTTTGAAGCTACTGACTGAATGAAAGGAGCTGGCATCTCACTCTCTTTGAATCTTCTTTATCATGCTAAGAGGAGCAGGAAAAAGCAAAAAATTTCAGAATTGCACCTTGCAATGTGGAGAAATTACTGTTTGTGCATTTACAATATTCATTGATTTTTACCATTGAAAAACGTCCAGAAATGATTGAAGCTACTGACTGAATGAAAGTAGCTGGCATCTCACTCTCTTTGAATCTTCTTTATCATTCTAAGAGGAGCAGGAAAAAGCAAAAAATTTCAGACTTGCACCTTGCAATGCGGAGAAATTACTGTTTGTGCATTTACAATATTCATTGATTTTTGCCATTGAAAAACATCATGTTATTCATATACCAGAAATGTTTGAAGCTACTGACTGAATGAAAGGATCTGGCATCTCACTCTCTTTGAATCTTCTTTATCATGCTAAGAGGAGCAGGAAAAAGCAAAAAATTTCAGAATTGCACCTTGCAATGCGGAGAAATTACTGTTTGTGCATTTACAATATTCATTGATTTTTGCCATTGAAAAACATCATGTTATTCATATACCAGAAATGTTTGAAGCTACTGACTGAATGAAAGGAGCTGGCATCTCACTCTCTTTGAATCTTCTTTATCATGCTAAGAGGAGCAGGAAAAAGCAAAAAATTTCAGAATTGCACCTTGCAATGCGGAGAAATTACTGTTTGTGCATTTACAATATTCATTGATTTTTGCCATTGAAAAACGTCCAGAAATGATTGAAGCTACTGACTGAATGAAAGGAGCTGGCATCTCACTCTCTTTGAATCTTCTTTATCATGCTAAGAGGAGCAGGAAAAAGCAAAAAATTTCAGAATTGCACCTTGCAATGCGGAGAAATTACTGTTTGTGCATTTACAATATTCATTGATTTTTGCCATTGAAAAACGTCCAGAAATGATTGAAGCTACTGACTGAATGAAAGGAGCTGGCATCTCACTCTCTTTGAATCTTCTTTATCATGCTAAGAGGAGCAGGAAAAAGCAAAAAATTTCAGAATTGCACCTTGCAATGCGGAGAAATTACTGTTTGTGCATTTACAATATTCATTGATTTTTGCCATTGAAAAACATGTTATTCATATACCAGAAATGTTTGAAGCTACTGACTGAATGAAAGGAGCTGGCACCTCACTCTCTTTGAATCTTCTTTATCATGCTAAGAGGAGCAGGAAAAAGCAAAAAATTTCAGAATTGCACCTTGCAATGCGGAGAAATTACTGTTTGTGCATTTACAATATTCATTGATTTTTGCCATTGAAAAACGTCCAGAAATGATTGAAGGTACTGACTGAATGAAAGGAGCTGGCATCTCACTCTCTTTGAATATTCTTTATCATGCTAAGAGGAGCAGGAAAAAGCAAAAAATTTCAGAATTGCACCTTGCAATGCGGAGAAATTACTGTTTGTGCATTTACAATATTCATTGATTTTTGCCATTGAAAAACGTCCAGAAATGATTGAAGCTACTGACTGAATGAAAGGAGCTGGCATCTCACTCTCTTTGAATCTTCTTTATCATGCTAAGAGGAGCAGGAAAAAGCAAAAAATTTCAGAATTGCACCTTGCAATGCGGAGAAATTACTGTTTGTGCATTTACAATATTCATTGATTTTTGCCATTGAAAAACGTCCAGAAATGATTGAAGCTACTGACTGAATGAAAGGAGCTGGCATCTCACTCTCTTTGAATATTCTTTATCATGCTAAGAGGAGCAGGAAAAAGCAAAAAATTTCAGAATTGCACCTTGCAATGCGGAGAAATTACTGTTTGTGCATTTACAATATTCATTGATTTTTGCCATTGAAAAACGTCCAGAAATGATTGAAGCTACTGACTGAATGAAAGGAGCTGGCATCTCACTCTCTTTGAATCTTCTTTATCATGCTAAGAGGAGCAGGAAAAAGCAAAAAATTTCAGAATTGCACCTTGCAATGCGGAGAAATTACTGTTTGTGCATTTACAATATTCATTGATTTTTGCCATTGAAAAACGTCCAGAAATGATTGAAGGTACTGACTGAATGAAAGGAGCTGGCATCTCACTCTCTTTGAATATTCTTTATCATGCTAAGAGGAGCAGGAAAAAGCAAAAAATTTCAGAATTGCACCTTGCAATGCGGAGAAATTACTGTTTGTGCATTTACAATATTCATTGATTTTTGCCATTGAAAAACGTCCAGAAATGATTGAAGCTACTGACTGAATGAAAGGAGCTGGCATCTCACTCTCTTTGAATATTCTTTATCATGCTAAGAGGAGCAGGAAAAAGCAAAAAATTTCAGAATTGCACCTTGCAATGCGGAGAAATTACTGTTTGTGCATTTACAATATTCATTGATTTTTGCCATTGAAAAACGTCCAGAAATGATTGAAGCTACTGACTGAATGAAAGGAGCTGGCATCTCACTCTCTTTGAATCTTCTTTATCATGCTAAGAGGAGCAGGAAAAAGCAAAAAATTTCAGAATTGCACCTTGCAATGCGGAGAAATTACTGTTTGTGCATTTACAATATTCATTGATTTTTGCCATTGAAAAACATGTTATTCATATACCAGAAATGTTTGAAGCTACTGACTGAATGAAAGGAGCTGGCACCTCACTCTCTTTGAATCTTCTTTATCATGCTAAGAGGAGCAGGAAAAAGCAAAAAATTTCAGAATTGCACCTTGCAATGCGGAGAAATTACTGTTTGTGCATTTACAATATTCATTGATTTTTGCCATTGAAAAACGTCCAGAAATGATTGAAGCTACTGACTGAATGAAAGGAGCTGGCATCTCACTCTCTTTGAATCTTCTTTATCATGCTAAGAGGAGCAGGAAAAAGCAAAAAATTTCAGAATTGCACCTTGCAATGCGGAGAAATTACTGTTTGTGCATTTACAATATTCATTGATTTTTGCCATTGAAAAACGTCCAGAAATGATTGAAGCTACTGACTGAATGAAAGGAGCTGGCATCTCACTCTCTTTGAATCTTCTTTATCATGCTAAGAGGAGCAGGAAAAAGCAAAAAATTTCAGACTTGCACCTTGCAATGCGGAGAAATTACTGTTTGTGCATTTACAATATTCATTGATTTTTGCCATTGAAAAACATCATGTTATTCATATACCAGAAATGTTTGAAGCTACTGACTGAATGAAAGGAGCTGGCATCTCACTCTCTTTGAATCTTCTTTATCATGCTAAGAGGAGCAGGAAAAAGCAAAAAATTTCAGAATTGCACCTTGCAATGCGGAGAAATTACTGTTTGTGCATTTACAATATTCATTGATTTTTGCCATTGAAAAACATCATGTTATTCATATACCAGAAATGTTTGAAGCTACTGACTGAATGAAAGGAGCTGGCATCTCACTCTCTTTGAATCTTCTTTATCATGCTAAGAGGAGCAGGAAAAAGCAAAAAATTTCAGAATTGCACCTTGCAATGCGGAGAAATTACTGTTTGTGCATTTACAATATTCATTGATTTTTGCCATTGAAAAACATCATGTTATTCATATACCAGAAATGTTTGAAGCTACTGACTGAATGAAAGGAGCTGGCATCTCACTCTCTTTGAATCTTCTTTATCATGCTAAGAGGAGCAGGAAAAAGCAAAAAATTTCAGAATTGCACCTTGCAATGTGGAGAAATTACTGTTTGTGCATTTACAATATTCATTGATTTTTACCATTGAAAAACGTCCAGAAATGATTGAAGCTACTGACTGAATGAAAGGAGCTGGCATCTCACTCTCTTTGAATCTTCTTCATCATGCTAAGAGGAGCAGGAAAAAGCAAAAAATTTCAGACTTGCACCTTGCAATGCGGAGAAATTACTGTTTGTGCATTTACAATATTCATTGATTTTTGCCATTGAAAAACATCATGTTATTCATATACCAGAAATGTTTGAAGCTACTGACTGAATGAAAGGAGCTGGCATCTCACTCTCTTTGAATCTTTATCATGCTAAGAGGAGCAGGAAAAAGCAAAAAATTTCAGAATTGCACCTTGCAATGCGGAGAAATTACTGTTTGTGCATTTACAATATTCATTGATTTTTGCCATTGAAAAACGTCCAGAAATGCTTGAAGCTACTGACTGAATGAAAGGAGCTGGCATCTCACTCTCTTTGAATCTTCTTTATCATGCTAAGAGGAGCAGGAAAAAGCAAAAAATTTCAGAATTGCACCTTGCAATGCGGAGAAATTACTGTTTGTGCATTTACAATATTCATTGATTTTTGCCATTGAAAAACATGTTATTCATATACCAGAAATGTTTGAAGCTACTGACTGAATGAAAGGAGCTGGCACCTCACTCTCTTTGAATCTTCTTTATCATGCTAAGAGGAGCAGGAAAAAGCAAAAAATTTCAGAATTGCACCTTGCAATGCGGAGAAATTACTGTTTGTGCATTTACAATATTCATTGATTTTTGCCATTGAAAAACGTCCAGAAATGATTGAAGGTACTGACTGAATGAAAGGAGCTGGCATCTCACTCTCTTTGAATCTTCTTTATCATGCTAAGAGGAGCAGGAAAAAGCAAAAAATTTCAGAATTGCACCTTGCAATGCGGAGAAATTACTGTTTGTGCATTTACAATATTCATTGATTTTTGCCATTGAAAAACGTCCAGAAATGATTGAAGCTACTGACTGAATGAAAGGAGCTGGCATCTCACTCTCTTTGAATCTTCTTTATCATGCTAAGAGGAGCAGGAAAAAGCAAAAAATTTCAGAATTGCACCTTGCAATGCGGAGAAATTACTGTTTGTGCATTTACAATATTCATTGATTTTTGCCATTGAAAAACATGTTATTCATATACCAGAAATGTTTGAAGCTACTGACTGAATGAAAGGAGCTGGCACCTCACTCTCTTTGAATCTTCTTTATCATGCTAAGAGGAGCAGGAAAAAGTAAAAAATTTCAGAATTGCACCTTGCAATGCGGAGAAATTACTGTTTGTGCATTTATAATATTCAATGATTTTTGCCATTGAAAAACGTCCAGAAATGATTGAAGCTACTGACTGAATGAAAGGAGCTGGCATCTCACTCTCTTTGAATCTTCTTTATCATGCTAAGAGGAGCAGGAAAAAGCAAAAAATTTCAGAATTGCACCTTGCAATGCGGAGAAATTACTGTTTGTGCATTTACAATATTCATTGATTTTTGCCATTGAAAAACATCATGTTATTCATATACCAGAAATGTTTGAAGCTACTGACTGAATGAAAGGAGCTGGCATCTCACTCTCTTTGAATCTTCTTTATCATGCTAAGAGGAGCAGGAAAAAGCAAAAAATTTCAGAATTGCACCTTGCAATGTGGAGAAATTACTGTTTGTGCATTTACAATATTCATTGATTTTTACCATTGAAAAACGTCCAGAAATGATTGAAGCTACTGACTGAATGAAAGTAGCTGGCATCTCACTCTCTTTGAATCTTCTTTATCATGCTAAGAGGAGCAGGAAAAAGCAAAAAATTTCAGACTTGCACCTTGCAATGCGGAGAAATTACTGTTTGTGCATTTACAATATTCATTGATTTTTGCCATTGAAAACATCATGTTATTCATATACCAGAAATGTTTGAAGCTACTGACTGAATGAAAGGAGCTGGCATCTCACTCTCTTTGAATCTTTATCATGCTAAGAGGAGCAGGAAAAAGCAAAAAATTTCAGATTTGCACCTTGCAATGCGGAGAAATTACTGTTTGTGCATTTACAATATTCATTGATTTTTGCCATTGAAAAACGTCCAGAAATGATTGAAGCTACTGACTGAATGAAAGGAGCTGGCATCTCACTCTCTTTGAATCTTGTTTATCATGCTAAGAGGAGCAGGAAAAAGCAAAAAATTTCAGAATTGCACCTTGCAATGCGGAGAAATTACTGTTTGTGCATTTACAATATTCATTGATTTTTGCCATTGAAAAACGTCCAGAAATGATTGAAGCTACTGACTGAATGAAAGGAGCTGGCATCTCCCTCTCTTTGAATCTTGTTTATCATGCTAAGAGGAGCAGGAAAAAGCAAAAAATTTCAGAATTGCACCTTGCAATGCGGAGAAATTACTGTTTGTGCATTTACAATATTCATTGATTTTTGCCATTGAAAAACGTCCAGAAATGATTGAAGCTACTGACTGAATGAAAGGAGCTGGCATCTCACTCTCTTTGAATCTTCTTTATCATGCTAAGAGGAGCAGGAAAAAGCAAAAAATTTCAGAATTGCACCTTGCAATGCGGAGAAATTACTGTTTGTGCATTTACAATATTCATTGATTTTTGCCATTGAAAAACATCATGTTATTCATATACCAGAAATGATTGAAGCTACTGACTGAATGAAAGGAGCTGGCATCTCACTCTCTTTGAATCTTCTTTATCATGCTAAGAGGAGCAGGAAAAAGTAAAAAATTTCAGAATTGCACCTTGCAATGCGGAGAAATTACTGTTTGTGCATTTATAATATTCAATGATTTTTGCCATTGAAAAACGTCCAGAAATGATTGAAGCTACTGACTGAACGAAAGGAGCTGGCATCTCACTCTCTTTGAATCTTATTTATCATGCTAAGAGGAGCAGGAAAAAGCAAAAAATTTCAGAATTGCACCTTGCAATGCGGAGAAATTACTGTTTGTGCATTTACAATATTCATTGATTTTTGCCATTGAAAAACGTCCAGAAATGATTGAAGCTACTGACTGAATGAAAGGAGCTGGCATCTCACTCTCTTTGAATCTTCTTTATCATGCTAAGAGGAGCAGGAAAAAGCAAAAAATTTCAGAATTGCACCTTGCAATGCGGAGAAATTACTGTTTGTGCATTTACAATATTCATTGATTTTTGCCATTGAAAAACATCATGTTATTCATATACCAGAAATGTTTGAAGCTACTGACTGAATGAAAGGAGCTGGCATCTCACTCTCTTTGAATCTTCTTTATCATGCTAAGAGGAGCAGGAAAAAGCAAAAAATTTCAGAATTGCACCTTGCAATGTGGAGAAATTACTGTTTGTGCATTTACAATATTCATTGATTTTTACCATTGAAAAACGTCCAGAAATGATTGAAGCTACTGACTGAATGAAAGTAGCTGGCATCTCACTCTCTTTGAATCTTCTTTATCATGCTAAGAGGAGCAGGAAAAAGCAAAAAATTTCAGACTTGCACCTTGCAATGCGGAGAAATTACTGTTTGTGCATTTACAATATTCATTGATTTTTGCCATTGAAAAACATCATGTTATTCATATACCAGAAATGTTTGAAGCTACTGACTGAATGAAAGGATCTGGCATCTCACTCTCTTTGAATCTTCTTTATCATGCTAAGAGGAGCAGGAAAAAGCAAAAAATTTCAGAATTGCACCTTGCAATGCGGAGAAATTACTGTTTGTGCATTTACAATATTCATTGATTTTTGCCATTGAAAAACATCATGTTATTCATATACCAGAAATGTTTGAAGCTACTGACTGAATGAAAGGAGCTGGCATCTCACTCTCTTTGAATCTTCTTTATCATGCTAAGAGGAGCAGGAAAAAGCAAAAAATTTCAGAATTGCACCTTGCAATGCGGAGAAATTACTGTTTGTGCATTTACAATATTCATTGATTTTTGCCATTGAAAAACGTCCAGAAATGATTGAAGCTACTGACTGAATGAAAGGAGCTGGCATCTCACTCTCTTTGAATCTTCTTTATCATGCTAAGAGGAGCAGGAAAAAGCAAAAAATTTCAGAATTGCACCTTGCAATGCGGAGAAATTACTGTTTGTGCATTTACAATATTCATTGATTTTTGCCATTGAAAAACGTCCAGAAATGATTGAAGCTACTGACTGAATGAAAGGAGCTGGCATCTCACTTTCTTTGAATCTTCTTTATCATGCTAAGAGGAGCAGGAAAAAGCAAAAAATTTCAGAATTGCACCTTGCAATGCGGAGAAATTACTGTTTGTGCATTTACAATATTCATTGATTTTTGCCATTGAAAAACATGTTATTCATATACCAGAAATGTTTGAAGCTACTGACTGAATGAAAGGAGCTGGCACCTCACTCTCTTTGAATCTTCTTTATCATGCTAAGAGGAGCAGGAAAAAGCAAAAAATTTCAGAATTGCACCTTGCAATGCGGAGAAATTACTGTTTGTGCATTTACAATATTCATTGATTTTTGCCATTGAAAAATGTCCAGAAATGATTGAAGGTACTGACTGAATGAAAGGAGCTGGCATCTCACTCTCTTTGAATCTTCTTTATCATGCTAAGAGGAGCAGGAAAAAGCAAAAAATTTCAGAATTGCACCTTGCAATGCGGAGAAATTACTGTTTGTGCATTTACAATATTCATTGATTTTTGCCATTGAAAAACGTCCAGAAATGATTGAAGCTACTGACTGAATGAAAGGAGCTGGCATCTCACTCTCTTTGAATCTTCTTTATCATGCTAAGAGGAGCAGGAAAAAGCAAAAAATTTCAGAATTGCACCTTGCAATGCGGAGAAATTACAGTTTGTGCATTTACAATATTCATTGATTTTTGCCATTGAAAAGCATCCAGAAATGATTGAAGCTACTGACTGAATGAAAGGAGCTGGCATCTCACTCTCTTTGAATCTTCTTTATCATGCTAAGAGGAGCAGGAAAAAGCAAAAAATTTCAGAATTGCACCTTGCAATGCGGAGAAATTACTGTTTGTGCATTTACAATATTCATTGATTTTTGCCATTGAAAAACATCATGTTATTCATATACCAGAAATGTTTGAAGCTACTGACTGAATGAAAGGAGCTGGCATCTCACTCTCTTTGAATCTTCTTTATCATGCTAAGAGGAGCAGGAAAAAGCAAAAAATTTCAGAATTGCACCTTGCAATGTGGAGAAATTACTGTTTGTGCATTTACAATATTCATTGATTTTTACCATTGAAAAATGTCCAGAAATGATTGAAGCTACTGACTGAATGAAAGTAGCTGGCATCTCACTCTCTTTGAATCTTCTTTATCATGCTAAGAGGAGCAGGAAAAAGCAAAAAATTTCAGACTTGCACCTTGCAATGCGGAGAAATTACTGTTTGTGCATTTACAATATTCATTGATTTTTGCCATTGAAAAACATCATGTTATTCATATACCAGAAATGTTTGAAGCTACTGACTGAATGAAAGGAGCTGGCATCTCACTCTCTTTGAATCTTCTTTATCATGCTAAGAGGAGCAGGAAAAAGCAAAAAATTTCAGAATTGCACCTTGCAATGTGGAGAAATTACTGTTTGTGCATTTACAATATTCATTGATTTTTACCATTGAAAAACGTCCAGAAATGATTGAAGCTACTGACTGAATGAAAGTAGCTGGCATCTCACTCTCTTTGAATCTTCTTTATCATGCTAAGAGGAGCAGGAAAAAGCAAAAAATTTCAGACTTGCACCTTGCAATGCGGAGAAATTACTGTTTGTGCATTTACAATATTCATTGATTTTTGCCATTGAAAAACATCATGTTATTCATATACCAGAAATGTTTGAAGCTACTGACTGAATGAAAGGAGCTGGCATCTCACTCTCTTTGAATCTTTATCATGCTAAGAGGAGCAGGAAAAAGCAAAAAATTTCAGAATTGCACCTTGCAATGCGGAGAAATTACTGTTTGTGCATTTACAATATTCATTGATTTTTGCCATTGAAAAACGTCCAGAAATGATTGAAGCTACTGACTGAATGAAAGGAGCTGGCATCTCACTCTCTTTGAATCTTGTTTATCATGCTAAGAGGAGCAGGAAAAAGCAAAAAATTTCAGAATTGCACCTTGCAATGCGGAGAAATTACTGTTTGTGCATTTACAATATTCATTGATTTTTGCCATTGAAAAACATCATGTTATTCATATACCAGAAATGTTTCAAGCTACTGACTGAATGAAAGGAGCTGACATCTCACTCTCTTTGAATCTTCTTTATCATGCTAAGAGGAGCAGGAAAAAGCAAAAAATTTCAGAATTGCACCTTGCAATGCGGAGAAATTACTGTTTGTGCATTTACAATATTCATTGATTTTTGCTATTGAAAAACGTCCAGAAATGATTGAAGCTACTGACTGAATGAAAGGAGCTGGCATCTCACTCTCTTTGAATCTTCTTTATCATGATAAGAGGAGCAGGAAAAAGGAAAAAATTTCAGAATTGCACCTTGCAATGCGGAGAAATTACTGTTTGTGCATTTACAATATTCATTGATTTTTGCCATTGAAAAACATCATGTTATTCATATACCAGAAATGTTTGAAGCTACAGACTGAATGAAAGGAGATGGCATCTCACTCTCTTTGAATCTTCTTTATCATGCTAAGAGGAGCAGGAAAAAGCAAAAAATTTCAGAATTGCACCTTGCAATGCGGAGAAATTACTGTTTGTGCATTTACAATATTCATTGATTTTTGCCATTGAAAAACATCATGTTATTCATATACCAGAAATGTTTGAAGCTACTGACTGAATGAAAGGAGCTGGCATCTCACTCTCTTTGAATCTTCTTTATCATGCTAAGAGGAGCAGGAAAAAGCAAAAAATTTCAGAATTGCACCTTGCAATGTGGAGAAATTACTGTTTGTGCATTTACAATATTCATTGATTTTTACCATTGAAAAACGTCCAGAAATTATTGAAGCTACTGACTGAATGAAAGTAGCTGGCATCTCACTCTCTTTGAATCTTCTTTATCATGCTAAGAGGAGCAGGAAAAAGCAAAAAATTTCAGACTTGCACCTTGCAATGCGGAGAAATTACTGTTTGTGCATTTACAATATTCATTGATTTTTGCCATTGAAAAACATCATGTTATTCATATACCAGAAATGTTTGAAGCTACTGACTGAATGAAAGGAGCTGGCATCTCACTCTCTTTGAATCTTCTTTATCATGCTAAGAGGAGCAGGAAAAAGCAAAAAATTTCAGAATTGCACCTTGCAATGTGGAGAAATTACTGTTTGTGCATTTACAATATTCATTGATTTTTACCATTGAAAAACGTCCAGAAATGATTGAAGCTACTGACTGAATGAAAGTAGCTGGCATCTCACTCTCTTTGAATCTTCTTTATCATGCTAAGAGGAGCAGGAAAAAGCAAAAAATTTCAGACTTGCACCTTGCAATGCGGAGAAATTACTGTTTGTGCATTTACAATATTCATTGATTTTTGCCATTGAAAAACATCATGTTATTCATATACCAGAAATGTTTGAAGCTACTGACTGAATGAAAGGAGCTGTCATCTCACTCTCTTTGAATCTTCTTTATCATGCTAAGAGGAGCAGGAAAAAGCAAAAAATTTCAGAATTGCACCTTGCAATGCGGAGAAATTACTGTTTGTGCATTTACAATATTCATTGATTTTTGCCATTGAAAAACGTCCAGAAATGATTGAAGCTACTGACTGAATGAAAGGAGCTGGCATCTCACTCTCTTTGAATCTTCTTTATCATGCTAAGAGGAGCAGGAAAAAGCAAAAAATTTCAGAATTGCACCTTGCAATGCGGAGAAATTACTGTTTGTGCATTTACAATATTCATTGATTTTGGCCATTGAAAAACGTCCAGAAATGATTGAAGCTACTGACTGAATGAAAGGAGCTGGCATCTCACTCTCTTTGAATCTTATTTATCATGCTAAGAGGAGCAGTAAAAAGCAAAAAATTTCAGAATTGCACCTTGCAATGCGGAGAAATTACTGTTTGTGCATTTACAATATTCATTGATTTTTGCCATTGAAAAACATGTTATTCATATACCAGAAATGTTTGAAGCTACTGACTGAATGAAAGGAGCTGGCACCTCACTCTCTTTGAATCTTCTTAATCATGCTAAGAGGAGCGGGAAAAAGCAAAAAATTTCAGAATTGCACCTTGCAATGCGGAGAAATTACTGTTTGTGCATTTACAATATTCATTGATTTTTGCCATTGAAAAACGTCCAGAAATGATTGAAGGTACTGACTGAATGAAAGGAGCTGGCATCTCACTCTCTTTGAATCTTCTTTATCATGCTAAGAGGAGCAGGAAAAAGCAAAAAATTTCAGAATTGCACCTTGCAATGCGGAGAAATTACTGTTTGTGCATTTACAATATTCATTGATTTTTGCCATTGAAAAACGTCCAGAAATGATTGAAGCTACTGACTGAATGAAAGGAGCTGGCATCTCACTCTCTTTGAATCTTCTTTATCATGCTAAGAGGAGCAGGAAAAAGCAAAAAATTTCAGAATTGCACCTTGCAATGCGGAGAAATTACTGTTTGTGCATTTACAATATTCATTGATTTTTGCCATTGAAAAACATCATGTTATTCATATACCAGAAATGTTTGAAGCTACTGACTGAATGAAAGGAGCTGGCATCTCACTCTCTTTGAATCTTCTTTATCATGCTAAGAGGAGCAGGAAAAAGCAAAAAATTTCAGAATTGCACCTTGCAATGCGGAGAAATTACTGTTTGTGCATTTACAATATTCATTGATTTTTGCCATTGAAAAACATCATGTTATTCATATACCAGAAATGTTTGAAGCTACTGACTGAATGAAAGGAGCTGGCATCTCACTCTCTTTGAATCTTCTTTATCATGCTAAGAGGAGCAGGAAAAAGCAAAAAATTTTAGAATTGCACCTTGCAATGTGGAGAAATTACTGTTTGTGCATTTACAATATTCATTGATTTTTACCATTGAAAAACGTCCAGAAATGATTGAAGCTACTGACTGAATGAAAGTAGCTGGCATCTCACTCTCTTTGAATCTTCTTTATCATGCTAAGAGGAGCAGGAAAAAGCAAAAAATTTCAGACTTGCACCTTGCATTGCGGAGAAATTACTGTTTGTGCATTTACAATATTCATTGATTTTTGCCATTGAAAAACATCATGTTATTCATATACCAGAAATGTTTGAAGCTACTGACTGAATGAAAGGAGCTGGCATCTCACACTCTTTGAATCTTCTTTATCATGCTAAGAGGAGCAGGAAAAAGCAAAAAATTTCAGAATTGCACCTTGCAATGCGGAGAAATTACTGTTTGTGCATTTACAATATTCATTGATTTTTGCCATTGAAAAACGTCCAGAAATGATTGAAGCTACTGACTGAATGAAAGGAGCTGGCATCTCACTCTCTTTGAATCTTCTTTATCATGCTAAGAGGAGCAGGAAAAAGCAAAAAATTTCAGAATTGCACCTTGCAATGCGGAGAAATTACTGTTTGTGCATTTACAATATTCATTGATTTTTGCCATTGAAAAACGTCCAGAAATGATTGAAGCTACTGACTGAATGAAAGGAGCTGGCATCTCACTCTCTTTGAATCTTCTTTATCATGCTAAGAGGAGCAGGAAAAAGCAAAAAATTTCAGAATTGCACCTTGCAATGCGGAGAAATTACTGTTTGTGCATTTACAATATTCATTGATTTTTGCCATTGAAAAACATGTTTTTCATTTACCAGAAATGTTTGAAGCTACTGACTGAATGAAAGGAGCTGGCACCTCACTCTCTTTGAATCTTCTTTATCATGCTAAGAGGAGCGGGAAAAAGCAAAAAATTTCAGAATTGCACCTTGCAATGCGGAGAAATTACTGTTTGTGCATTTACAATATTCATTGATTTTTGCCATTGAAAAACGTCCAGAAATGATTGAAGGTATTGACTGAATGAAAGGAGCTGGCATCTCACTCTCTTTGAATCTTCTTTATCATGCTAAGAGGAGCAGGAAAAAGCAAAAAATTTCAGAATTGCACCTTGCAATGCGGAGAAATTACAGTTTGTGCATTTACAATATTCATTGATTTTTGCCATTGAAAAACATCCAGAAATGATTGAAGCTACTGACTGAATGAAAGGAGCTGGCATCTCACTCTCTTTGAATCTTCTTTATCATGCTAAGAGGAGCAGGAAAAAGCAAAAAATTTCAGAATTGCACCTTGCAATGCGGAGAAATTACTGTTTGTGCATTTACAATATTCATTGATTTTTGCCATTGAAAAACATCATGTTATTCATATACCAGAAATGTTTGAAGCTACTGACTGAATGAAAGGAGCTGGCATCTCACTCTCTTTGAATCTTCTTTATCATGCTAAGAGGAGCAGGAAAAAGCAAAAAATTTCAGAATTGCACCTTGCAATGCGGAGAAATTACTGTTTGTGCATTTACAATATTCATTGATTTTTGCCATTGAAAAACGTCCAGAAATGATTGAAGCTACTGACTGAATGAAAGGAGCTGGCATCTCACTCTCTTTGAATCTTCTTTATCATGCTAAGAGGAGCAGGAAAAAGCAAAAAATTTCAGAATTGCACCTTGCAATGCGGAGAAATTACTGTTTGTGCATTTACAATATTCATTGATTTTGGCCATTGAAAAACGTCCAGAAATGATTGAAGCTACTGACTGAATGAAAGGAGCTGGCATCTCACTCTCTTTGAATCTTCTTTATCATGCTAAGAGGAGCAGGAAAAAGCAAAAAATTTCAGAATTGCACCTTGCAATGCGGAGAAATTACTGTTTGTGCATTTACAATATTCATTGATTTTTGCCATTGAAAAACATGTTATTCATATACCAGAAATGTTTGAAGCTACTGACTGAATGAAAGGAGCTGGCACCTCACTCTCTTTGAATCTTCTTTATCATGCTAAGAGGAGCGGGAAAAAGCAAAAAATTTCAGAATTGCACCTTGCAATGCGGAGAAATTACTGTTTGTGCATTTACAATATTCATTGATTTTTGCCATTGAAAAACGTCCAGAAATGATTGAAGGTACTGACTGAATGAAAGGAGCTGGCATCTCACTCTCTTTGAATCTTCTTTATCATGCTAAGAGGAGCAGGAAAAAGCAAAAAATTTCAGAATTGCACCTTGCAATGCGGAGAAATTACTGTTTGTGCATTTACAATATTCATTGATTTTTGCCATTGAAAAACGTCCAGAAATGATTGAAGCTACTGACTGAATGAAAGGAGCTGGCATCTCACTCTCTTTGAATCTTCTTTATCATGCTAAGAGGAGCAGGAAAAAGCAAAAAATTTCAGAATTGCACCTTGCAATGCGGAGAAATTACTGTTTGTGCATTTACAATATTCATTGATTTTTGCCATTGAAAAACATCATGTTATTCATATACCAGAAATGTTTGAAGCTACTGACTGAATGAAAGGAGCTGGCATCTCACTCTCTTTGAATCTTCTTTATCATGCTAAGAGGAGCAGGAAAAAGCAAAAAATTTTAGAATTGCACCTTGCAATGTGGAGAAATTACTGTTTGTGCATTTACAATATTCATTGATTTTTACCATTGAAAAACGTCCAGAAATGATTGAAGCTACTGACTGAATGAAAGTAGCTGGCATCTCACTCTCTTTGAATCTTCTTTATCATGCTAAGAGGAGCAGGAAAAAGCAAAAAATTTCAGACTTGCACCTTGCATTGCGGAGAAATTACTGTTTGTGCATTTACAATATTCATTGATTTTTGCCATTGAAAAACATCATGTTATTCATATACCAGAAATGTTTGAAGCTACTGACTGAATGAAAGGAGCTGGCATCTCACTCTCTTTGAATCTTCTTTATCATGCTAAGAGGAGCAGGAAAAAGCAAAAAATTTCAGAATTGCACCTTGCAATGCGGAGAAATTACTGTTTGTGCATTTACAATATTCATTGATTTTTGCCATTGAAAAACGTCCAGAAATGATTGAAGCTACTGACTGAATGAAAGGAGCTGGCATCTCACTCTCTTTGAATCTTCTTTATCATGCTAAGAAGAGCAGGAAAAAGCAAAAAATTTCAGAATTGCACCTTGCAATGCGGAGAAATTACTGTTTGTGCATTTACAATATTCATTGATTTTTTCCATTGAAAAACGTCCAGAAATGATTGAAGCTACTGACTGAATGAAAGGAGCTGGCATCTCACTCTCTTTGAATCTTCTTTATCATGCTAAGAGGAGCCTGGAAAAAGCAAAAAATTTCAGAATTGCACCTTGCAATGCGGAGAAATTACTGTTTGTGCATTTACAATATTCATTGATTTTTGCCATTGAAAAACATGTTTTTCATTTACCAGAAATGTTTGAAGCTACTGACTGAATGAAAGGAGCTGGCACCTCACTCTCTTTGAATCTTCTTTATCATGCTAAGAGGAGCGGGAAAAAGCAAAAAATTTCAGAATTGCACCTTGCAATGCGGAGAAATTACTGTTTGTGCATTTACAATATTCATTGATTTTTGCCATTGAAAAACGTCCAGAAATGATTGAAGGTATTGACTGAATGAAAGGAGCTGGCATCTCACTCTCTTTGAATCTTCTTTATCATGCTAAGAGGAGCAGGAAAAAGCAAAAAATTTCAGAATTGCACCTTGCAATGCGGAGAAATTACAGTTTGTGCATTTACAATATTCATTGATTTTTGCCATTGAAAAACATCCAGAAATGATTGAAGCTACTGACTGAATGAAAGGAGCTGGCATCTCACTCTCTTTGAATCTTCTTTATCATGCTAAGAGGAGCAGGAAAAAGCAAAAAATTTCAGAATTGCACCTTGCAATGTGGAGAAATTACTGTTTGTGCATTTACAATATTCATTGATTTTTGCCATTGAAAAACATCATGTTATTCATATACCAGAAATGTTTGAAGCTACTGACTGAATGAAAGGAGCTGGCATCTCACTCTCTTTGAATCTTCTTTATCATGCTAAGAGGAGCAGGAAAAAGCAAAAAATTTCAGAATTGCACCTTGCAATGTGGAGAAATTACTGTTTGTGCATTTACAATATTCATTGATTTTTACCATTGAAAAACGTCCAGAAATGATTGAAGCTACTGACTGAATGAAAGTAGCTGGCATCTCACTCTCTTTGAATCTTCTTTATCATGCTAAGAGGAGCAGGAAAAAGCAAAAAATTTCAGACTTGCACCTTGCAATGCGGAGAAATTACTGTTTGTGCATTTACAATATTCATTGATTTTTGCCATTGAAAAACATCATGTTATTCATATACCAGAAATGTTTGAAGCTACTGACTGAATGAAAGGAGCTGGCATCTCACTCTCTTTGAATCTTCTTTATCATGCTAAGAGGAGCAGGAAAAAGCAAAAAATTTCAGAATTGCACCTTGCAATTCGGAGAAATTACTGTTTGTGCATTTACAATATTCATTGATTTTTGCCTTTGAAAAACATCCAGAAATGATTGAAGGTACTGACTGAATGAAAGGAGCTGGCATCTCACTCTCTTTGAATCTTCTTTATCATGCTAAGAGGAGCAGGAAAAAGCAAAAAATTTCAGAATTGCACCTTGCAATGCGGAGAAATTACTGTTTGTGCATTTACAAAATTCATTGATTTTTGCCATTGAAAAATGTCCAGAAATGATTGAAGCTACTGACTGAATGAAAGGAGCTGGCATCTCACTCTCTTTGAATCTTCTTTATCATGCTAAGAGGAGCAGGAAAAAGCAAAAAATTTCAGAATTGCACCTTGCAATGCGGAGAAATTACAGTTTGTGCATTTACAATATTCATTGATTTTTGCCATTGAAAAACGTCCAGAAATGATTGAAGCTACTGACTGAATGAAAGGAGCTGGCATCTCACTCTCTTTGAATCTTCTTTATCATGCTAAGAGGAGCAGGAAAAAGCAAAAAATTTCAGAATTGCACCTTGCAATGCGGAGAAATTACTGTTTGTGCATTTACAATATTCGTTGATTTTTGCCATTGAAAAACGTCCAGAAATGATTGAAGCTACTGACTGAATGAAAGGAGCTGGCATCTCACTCTCTTTGAATCTTCTTTATCATGCTAAGAGGAGCAGGAAAAAGCAAAAAATTTCAGAATTGCACCTTGCAATGCGGAGAAATTACAGTTTGTGCATTTACAATATTCATTGATTCTTGCCATTGAAAAACGTCCAGAAATGATTGAAGCTACTGACTGAATGAAAGGAGCTGGCATCTCACTCTCTTTGAATCTTCTTTATCATGCTAAGAGGAGCAGGAAAAAGCAAAAAATTTCAGAATTGCACCTTGCAATGCGGAGAAATTACTGTTTGTGCATTTACAATATTCATTGATTTTTGCCATTGAAAAACATGTTATTCATATACCAGAAATGTTTGAAGCTCCTGTCAATGAAAGGAGCTGGCACCTCACTCTCTTTGAATCTTCTTTATCATGCTAAGAGGAGCAGGAAAAAGCAAAAAATTTCAGAATTGCACCTTGCAATGCGGAGAAATTACTGTTTGTGCATTTACAATATTCATTGATTTTTGCCATTGAAAAACGTCCAGAAATGATTGAAGCTACTGACTGAATGAAAGGAGCTGGCATCTCACTCTCTTTGAATCTTCTTTATCATGCTAAGAGGAGCAGGAAAAAGCAAAAAATTTCAGAATTGCACCTTGCAATGCGGAGAAATTACTGTTTGTGCATTTACAATATTCATTGATTTTTGCCATTGAAAAACGTCCAGAAATGATTGAAGCTACTGACTGAATGAAAGGAGCTGGCATCTCACTCTCTTTGAATCTTCTTTATCATGCTAAGAGGAGCAGGAAAAAGTAAAAAATTTCAGAATTGCACCTTGCAATGCGGAGAAATTACTGTTTGTGCATTTACAATATTCAATGGTTTTTGCCATTGAAAAACGTCCAGAAATGATTGAAGCTACTGACTGAATGAAAGGAGCTGGCATCTCACTCTCTTTGAATCTTGTTTATCATGCTAAGAGGAGCAGGAAAAAGCAAAAAATTTCAGAATTGCACCTTGCAATGCGGAGAAATTACTGTTTGTGCATTTACAATATTCATTGATTTTTGCCATTGAAAAACGTCCAGAAATGATTGAAGCTACTGACTGAATGAAAGGAGCTGGCATCTCACTCTCTTTGAATCTTCTTTATCATGCTAAGAGGAGCAGGAAAAAGCAAAAAATTTCAGAATTGCACCTTGCAATGCGGAGAAATTACTGTTTGTGCATTTACAATATTCATTGATTTTTGCCATTGAAAAACATCATGTTATTCATATATCAGAAATGTTTGAAGCTACTGACTGAATGAAAGGAGCTGGCATCTCACTCTCTTTGAATCTTCTTTATCATGCTAAGAGGAGCAGGAAAAAGCAAAAAATTTCAGAATTGCACCTTGCAATGTGGAGAAATTACTGTTTGTGCATTTACAATATTCATTGATTTTTACCATTGAAAAACGTCCAGAAATGATTGAAGCTACTGACTGAATGAAAGTAGCTGGCATCTCACTCTCTTTGAATCTTCTTTATCATGCTAAGAGGAGCAGGAAAAAGCAAAAAATTTCAGACTTGCACCTTGCAATGCGGAGAAATTACTGTTTGTGCATTTACAATATTCATTGATTTTTGCCATTGAAAAACATCATGTTATTCATATACCAGAAATGTTTGAAGCTACTGACTGAATGAAAGGAGCTGGCATCTCACTCTCTTTGAATCTTCTTTATCATGCTAAGAGGAGCAGGAAAAAGCAAAAAATTTCAGAATTACACCTTGCAATGCGGAGAAATTACTGTTTGTGCATTTACAATATTCATTGATTTTTGCCTTTGAAAAACGTCCAGAAATGATTGAAGGTACTGACTGAATGAAAGGACCTGGCATCTCACTCTCTTTGAATCTTCTTTATCATGCTAAGAGGAGCAGGAAAAAGCAAAAAATTTCAGAATTGCACCTTGCAATGCGGAGAAATTACTGTTTGTGCATTTACAATATTCATTGATTTTTGCGATTGAAAAACATCATGTTATTCATATACCAGAAATGATTGAAGCTACTGACTGAATGAAAGGAGCTGGCATCTCACTCTCTTTGAATCTTCTTTATCATGCTAAGAGGAGCAGGAAAAAGCAAAAAATTTCAGAATTGCACCTTGCAATGCGGAGAAATTACTGTTTGTGCATTTACAATATTCATTGATTTTTGCGATTGAAAAACATCATGTTATTCATATACCAGAAATAATTGAAGCTACTGACTGAATGAAAGGAGCTGGCATCTCACTCTCTTTGAATCTTGTTTATCATGCTAAGAGGAGCAGGAAAAAGCAAAAAATTTCAGAATTGCACCTTGCAATGCGGAGAAATTACTGTTTGTGCATTTACAATATTCATTGATTTTTGCCATTGAAAAACGTCCAGAAATGATTGAAGCTACTGACTGAATGAAAGGAGCTGGCATCTCACTCTCTTTGAATCTTCTTTATCATGCTAAGAGGAGCAGGAAAAAGCAAAAAATTTCAGAATTGCACCTTGCAATGCGGAGAAATTACTGTTTGTGCATTTACAATATTCATTGATTTTTGCCATTGAAAAACATCATGTTATTCATATATCAGAAATGTTTGAAGCTACTGACTGAATGAAAGGAGCTGGCATCTCACTCTCTTTGAATCTTCTTTATCATGCTAAGAGGAGCAGGAAAAAGCAAAAAATTTCAGAATTGCACCTTGCAATGTGGAGAAATTACTGTTTGTGCATTTACAATATTCATTGATTTTTACCATTGAAAAACGTCCAGAAATGATTGAAGCTACTGACTGAATGAAAGTAGCTGGCATCTCACTCTCTTTGAATCTTCTTTATCATGCTAAGAGGAGCAGGAAAAAGCAAAAAATTTCAGACTTGCACCTTGCAATGCGGAGAAATTACTGTTTGTGCATTTACAATATTCATTGATTTTTGCCATTGAAAAACATCATGTTATTCATATACCAGAAATGTTTGAAGCTACTGACTGAATGAAAGGAGCTGGCATCTCACTCTCTTTGAATCTTCTTTATCATGCTAAGAGGAGCAGGAAAAAGCAAAAAATTTCAGAATTACACCTTGCAATGCGGAGAAATTACTGTTTGTGCATTTACAATATTCATTGATTTTTGCCTTTGAAAAACGTCCAGAAATGATTGAAGGTACTGACTGAATGAAAGGAGCTGGCATCTCACTCTCTTTGAATCTTCTTTATCATGCTAAGAGGAGCAGGAAAAAGCAAAAAATTTCAGAATTGCACCTTGCAATGCGGAGAAATTACTGTTTGTGCATTTACAATATTCATTGATTTTTGCGATTGAAAAACATCATGTTATTCATATACCAGAAATGATTGAAGCTACTGACTGAATGAAAGGAGCTGGCATCTCACTCTCTTTGAATCTTCTTTATCATGCTAAGAGGAGCAGGAAAAAGTAAAAAATTTCAGAATTGCACCTTGCAATGCGGAGAAATTACTGTTTGTGCATTTACAATATTCAATGGTTTTTGCCATTGAAAAACGTCCAGAAATGATTGAAGCTACTGACTGAATGAAAGGAGCTGGCATCTCACTCTCTTTGAATCTTGTTTATCATGCTAAGAGGAGCAGGAAAAAGCAAAAAATTTCAGAATTGCACCTTGCAATGCGGAGAAATTACTGTTTGTGCATTTACAATATTCATTGATTTTTGCGATTGAAAAACATCATGTTATTCATATACCAGAAATGATTGAAGCTACTGACTGAATGAAAGGAGCTGGCATCTCACTCTCTTTGAATCTTCTTTATCATGCTAAGAGGAGCAGGAAAAAGTAAAAAATTTCAGAATTGCACCTTGCAATGCGGAGAAATTACTGTTTGTGCATTTACAATATTCAATGGTTTTTGCCATTGAAAAACGTCCAGAAATGATTGAAGCTACTGACTGAATGAAAGGAGCTGGCATCTCACTCTCTTTGAATCTTGTTTATCATGCTAAGAGGAGCAGGAAAAAGCAAAAAATTTCAGAATTGCACCTTGCAATGCGGAGAAATTACTGTTTGTGCATTTACAATATTCATTGATTTTAGCCATTGAAAAACGTCCAGAAATGATTGAAGCTACTGACTGAATGAAAGGAGCTGGCATCTCACTCTCTTTGAATCTTCTTTATCATGCTAAGAGGAGCAGGAAAAAGCAAAAAATTTCAGAATTGCACCTTGCAATGCGGAGAAATTACTGTTTGTGCATTTACAATATTCATTGATTTTTGCCATTGAAAAACATCATGTTATTCATATATCAGAAATGTTTGAAGCTACTGACTGAATGAAAGGAGCTGGCATCTCACTCTCTTTGAATCTTCTTTATCATGCTAAGAGGAGCAGGAAAAAGCAAAAAATTTCAGAATTGCACCTTGCAATGTGGAGAAATTACTGTTTGTGCATTTACAATATTCATTGATTTTTACCATTGAAAAACGTCCAGAAATGATTGAAGCTACTGACTGAATGAAAGTAGCTGGCATCTCACTCTCTTTGAATCTTCTTTATCATGCTAAGAGGAGCAGGAAAAAGCAAAAAATTTCAGACTTGCACCTTGCAATGCGGAGAAATTACTGTTTGTGCATTTACAATATTCATTGATTTTTGCCATTGAAAAACATCATGTTATTCATATACCAGAAATGTTTGAAGCTACTGACTGAATGAAAGGAGCTGGCATCTCACTCTCTTTGAATCTTCTTTATCATGCTAAGAGGAGCAGGAAAAAGCAAAAAATTTCAGAATTACACCTTGCAATGCGGAGAAATTACTGTTTGTGCATTTACAATATTCATTGATTTTTGCCTTTGAAAAACGTCCAGAAATGATTGAAGGTACTGACTTAATGAAAGGAGCTGGCATCTCACTCTCTTTGAATCTTCTTTATCATGCTAAGAGGAGCAGGAAAAGCAAAAAATTTCAGAATTGCACCTTGCAATGCGGAGAAATTACTGTTTGTGCATTTACAATATTCATTGATTTTTGCCATTGAAAAACGTCCAGAAATGATTGAAGCTACTGACTGAATGAAAGGAGCTGGCATCTCACTCTCTTTGAAACTTCTTTATCATGCTAAGAGGAGCAGGAAAAAGCAAAAAATTTCAGAATTGCACCTTGCAATGCGGAGAAATTACAGTTTGTGCATTTACAATATTCATTGATTTTTGCCATTGAAAAACGTCCAGAAATGATTGAAGCTACTGACTGAATGAAAGGAGCTGGCATCTCACTCTCTTTGAATCTTCTTTATCATGCTAAGAGGAGCAGGAAAAAGCAAAAAATTTCAGAATTGCACCTTGCAATGCGGAGAAATTACTGTTTGTGCATTTACAATATTCGTTGATTTTTGCCATTGAAAAACGTCCAGAAATGATTGAAGCTACTGACTGAATGAAAGGAGCTGGCATCTCACTCTCTTTGAATCTTCTTTATCATGCTAAGAGGAGCAGGAAAAAGCAAAAAATTTCAGAATTGCACCTTGCAATGCGGAGAAATTACAGTTTGTGCATTTACAATATTCATTGATTTTTGCCATTGAAAAACGTCCAGAAATGATTGAAGCTACTGACTGAATGAAAGGAGCTGGCATCTCACTCTCTTTGAATCTTCGTTATCATGCTAAGAGGAGCAAGAAAAAGCAAAAAATTTCAGAATTGCACCTTGCAATGCGGAGAAATTACTGTTTGTGCATTTACAATATTCATTGATTTTTGCCATTGAAAAACATGTTATTCATATACCAGAAATGTTTGAAGCTCCTGACTGAATGAAAGGAGCTGGTACCTCACTCTCTTTGAATCTTCTTTATCATGCTAAGAGGAGCAGGAAAAAGCAAAAAATTTCAGAACTGCACCTTGCAATGCGGAGAAATTACTGTTTGTGCATTTACAATATTCATTGATTTTTGCCATTGAAAAACGTCCAGAAATGATTGAAGCTACTGACTGAATGAAAGGAGCTGGCATCTCACTCTCTTTGAATCTTCTTTATCATGCTAAGAGGAGCAGGAAAAAGCAAAAAATTTCAGAATTGCACCTTGCAATGCGGAGAAATTACTGTTTGTGCATTTACAATATTCATTGATTTTTGCCATTGAAAAACGTCCAGAAATGATTGAAGCTACTGACTGAATGAAAGGAGCTGGCATCTCACTCTCTTTGAATCTTCTTTATCATGCTAAGAGGAGCAGGAAAAAGCAAAAAATTTCAGAATTGCACCTTGCAATGCGGAGAAATTACTGTTTGTGCATTTACAATATTCATTGATTTTTGCCATTGAAAAACATGTTATTCATATACCAGAAATGTTTGAAGCTACTGACTGAATGAAAGGAGCTGGCACCTCACTCTCTTTGAATCTTCTTTATCATGCTAAGAGGAGCGGGAAAAAGCAAAAAATTTCAGAATTGCACCTTGCATTGCGGAGAAATTACTGTTTGTGCATTTACAATATTCATTGATTTTTGCCATTGAAAAACGTCCAGAAATGATTGAAGGTACTGACTGAATGAAAGGAGCTGGCATCTCACTCTCTTTGAATCTTCTTTATCATGCTAAGAGGAGCAGGAAAAAGCAAAAAATTTCAGAATTGCACCTTGCAATGCGGAGAAATTACTGTTTGTGCATTTACAATATTCATTGATTTTTGCCATTGAAAAACGTCCAGAAATGATTGAAGCTACTGACTGAATGAAAGGAGCTGGCATCTCACTCTCTTTGAATCTTCTTTATCATGCTAAGAGGAGCAGGAAAAAGCAAAAAATTTCAGAATTGCACCTTGCAATGCGGAGAAATTACAGTTTGTGCATTTACAATATTCATTGATTTTTGCCATTGAAAAACATCCAGAAATGATTGAAGCTACTGACTGAATGAAAGGAGCTGGCATCTCATTCTCTTTGAATCTTCTTTATCATGCTAAGAGGAGCAGGAAAAAGCAAAAAATTTCAGACTTGCACCTTGCAATGCGGAGAAATTACTGTTTGTGCATTTACAATATTCATTGATTTTTGCCATTGAAAAACATCATGTTATTCATATACCAGAAATGTTTGAAGCTACTGACTGAATGAAAGGAGCTGGCATCTCACTCTCTTTGAATCTTCTTTATCATGCTAAGAGGAGCAGGAAAAAGCAAAAAATTTCAGAATTGCTCCTTGCAATGTGGAGAAATTACTGTTTGTGCATTTACAATATTCATTGATTTTTACCATTGAAAAACGTCCAGAAATGATTGAAGCTACTGACTGAATGAAAGTAGCTGGCATCTCACTCTCTTTGAATCTTCTTTATCATGCTAAGAGGAGCAGGAAAAAGCAAAAAATTTCAGACTTGCACCTTGCAATGCGGAGAAATTACTGTTTGTGCATTTACAATATTCATTGATTTTTGCCATTGAAAAACATCATGTTATTCATATACCAGAAATGTTTGAAGCTACTGACTGAATGAAAGGAGCTGGCATCTCACTCTCTTTGAATCTTTATCATGCTAAGAGGAGCAGGAAAAAGCAAAAAATTTCAGAATTGCACCTTGCAATGCGGAGAAATTACTGTTTGTGCATTTACAATATTCATTGATTTTTGCCATTGAAAAACGTCCAGAAATGATTGAAGCTACTGACTGAATGAAAGGAGCTGGCATCTCACTCTCTTTGAATCTTCTTTATCATGCTAAGAGGAGCAGGAAAAAGCAAAAAATTTCAGAATTGCACCTTGCAATGCGGAGAAATTACTGTTTGTGCATTTACAATATTCATTGATTTTTGCAATTGAAAAACATGTTATTCATATACCAGAAATGTTTGAAGCTACTGACTGAATGAAAGGAGCTGGCACCTCACTCTCTTTGAATCTTCTTTATCATGCTAAGAGGAGCGGGAAAAAGCAAAAAATTTCAGAATTGCACCTTGCAATGCGGAGAAATTACTGTTTGTGCATTTACAATATTCATTGATTTTTGCCATTGAAAAACGTCCAGAAATGATTGAAGGTACTGACTGAATGAAAGGAGCTGGCATCTCACTCTCTTTGAATCTTCTTTATCATGCTAAGAGGAGCAGGAAAAAGCAAAAAATTTCAGAATTGCACCTTGCAATGCGGAGAAATTACTGTTTGTGCATTTACAATATTCATTGATTTTTGCCATTGAAAAACGTCCAGAAATGATTGAAGCTACTGACTGAATGAAAAGAGCTGGCATCTCACTCTCTTTGAATCTTCTTTATCATGCTAAGAGGAGCAGGAAAAAGCAAAAAATTTCAGAATTGCACCTTGCAATGCGGAGAAATTACAGTTTGTGCATTTACAATATTCATTGATTTTTGCCATTGAAAAACATCCAGAAATGATTGAAGCTACTGACTGAATGAAAGGAGCTGGCATCTCACTCTCTTTGAATCTTCTTTATCATGCTAAGAGGAGCAGTAAAAAGCAAAAAATTTCAGAATTGCACCTTGCAATGCGGAGAAATTACTGTTTGTGCATTTACAATATTCATTGATTTTTGCCATTGAAAAACATCATGTTATTCATATACCAGAAATGTTTGAAGCTACTGACTGAATGAAAGGAGCTGGCATCTCACTCTCTTTGAATCTTCTTTATTATGCTAAGAGGAGCAGGAAAAAGCAAAAAATTTCAGAATTGCACCTTGCAATGTGGAGAAATTACTGTTTGTGCATTTACAATATTCATTGATTTTTACCATTGAAAAACGTCCAGAAATGATTGAAGCTACTGACTGAATGAAAGTAGCTGGCATCTCACTCTCTTTGAATCTTCTTTATCATGCTAAGAGGAGCAGAAAAAAGCAAAAAATTTCAGACTTGCACCTTGCAATGCGGAGAAATTACTGTTTGTGCATTTACAATATTCATTGATTTTTGCCATTGAAAAACATCATGTTATTCATATACCAGAAATGTTTGAAGCTACTGACTGAATGAAAGGATCTGGCATCTCACTCTCTTTGAATCTTCTTTATCATGCTAAGAGGAGCAGGAAAAAGCAAAAAATTTCAGAATTGCACCTTGCAATGCGGAGAAATTACTGTTTGTGCATTTACAATATTCATTGATTTTTGCCATTGAAAAACATCATGTTATTCATATACCAGAAATGTTTGAAGCTACTGACTGAATGAAAGGAGCTGGCATCTCACTCTCTTTGAATCTTCTTTATCATGCTAAGAGGAGCAGGAAAAAGCAAAAAATTTCAGAATTGCACCTTGCAATGTGGAGAAATTACTGTTTGTGCATTTACAATATTCATTGATTTTTACCATTGAAAAACGTCCAGAAATGATTGAAGCTACTGACTGAATGAAAGTAGCTGGCATCTCACTCTCTTTGAATCTTCTTTATCATGCTAAGAGGAGCAGGAAAAAGCAAAAAATTTCAGACTTGCACCTTGCAATGCGGAGAAATTACTGTTTGTGCATTTACAATATTCATTGATTTTTGCCATTGAAAAACATCATGTTATTCATATACCAGAAATGTTTGAAGCTACTGACTGAATGAAAGGAGCTGGCATCTCACTCTCTTTGAATCTTTATCATGCTAAGAGGAGCAGGAAAAAGCAAAAAATTTCAGAATTGCACCTTGCAATGCGGAGAAATTACTGTTTGTGCATTTACAATATTCATTGATTTTTGCCATTGAAAAACGTCCAGAAATGATTGAAGCTACTGACTGAATGAAAGGAGCTGGCATCTCACTCTCTTTGAATCTTGTTTATCATGCTAAGAGGAGCAGGAAAAAGCAAAAAATTTCAGAATTGCACCTTGCAATGCGGAGAAATTACTGTTTGTGCATTTACAATATTCATTGATTTTTGCCATTGAAAAACGTCCAGAAATGATTGAAGCTACTGACTGAATGAAAGGAGCTGGCATCTCACTCTCTTTGAATCTTCTTTATCATGCTAAGAGGAGCAGGAAAAAGCCAAAAATTTCAGAATTGCACCTTGCAATGCGGAGAAATTACTGTTTGTGCATTTACAATATTCATTGATTTTTGCCATTGAAAAACGTCCAGAAATGATTGAAGCTACTGACTGAATGAAAGGAGCTGGCATCTCACTCTCTTTGAATCTTCTTTATCATGCTAAGAGGAGCAGGAAAAAGCAAAAAATTTCAGAATTGCACCTTGCAATGCGGAGAAATTACAGTTTGTGCATTTACAATATTCATTGATTTTTGCCATTGAAAAACATCCAGAAATGATTGAAGCTACTGACTGAATGAAAGGAGCTGGCATCTCACTCTCTTTGAATCTTCTTTATCATGCTAAGAGGAGCAGGAAAAAGCAAAAAATTTCAGAATTGCACCTTGCAATGCGGAGAAATTACTGTTTGTGCATTTACAATATTCATTGATTTTTGCCATTGAAAAACATCATGTTATTCATATACCAGAAATGTTTGAAGCTACTGACTGAATGAAAGGAGCTGGCATCTCACTCTCTTTGAATCTTCTTTATCATGCTAAGAGGAGCAGGAAAAAGCAAAAAATTTCAGAATTGCACCTTGCAATGTGGAGAAATTACTGTTTGTGCATTTACAATATTCATTGATTTTTACCATTGAAAAACGTCCAGAAATGATTGAAGCTACTGACTGAATGAAAGTAGCTGGCATCTCACTCTCTTTGAATCTTCTTTATCATGCTAAGAGGAGCAGGAAAAAGCAAAAAATTTCAGACTTGCACCTTGCAATGCGGAGAAATTACTGTTTGTGCATTTACAATATTCATTGATTTTTGCCATTGAAAAACATCATGTTATTCATATACCAGAAATGTTTGAAGCTACTGACTGAATGAAAGGATCTGGCATCTCACTCTCTTTGAATCTTCTTTATCATGCTAAGAGGAGCAGGAAAAAGCAAAAAATTTCAGAATTGCACCTTGCAATGCGGAGAAATTACTGTTTGTGCATTTACAATATTCATTGATTTTTGCCATTGAAAATCATCATGTTATTCATATACCAGAAATGTTTGAAGCTACTGACTGAATGAAAGGAGCTGGCATCTCACTCTCTTTGAATCTTCTTTATCATGCTAAGAGGAGCAGGAAAAAGCAAAAAATTTCAGAATTGCACCTTGCAATGTGGAGAAATTACTGTTTGTGCATTTACAATATTCATTGATTTTTACCATTGAAAAACGTCCAGAAATGATTGAAGCTACTGACTGAATGAAAGTAGCTGGCATCTCACTCTCTTTGAATCTTCTTTATCATGCTAAGAGGAGCAGGAAAAAGCAAAAAATTTCAGACTTGCACCTTGCAATGCGGAGAAATTACTGTTTGTGCATTTACAATATTCATTGATTTTTGCCATTGAAAAACATCATGTTATTCATATACCAGAAATGTTTGAAGCTACTGACTGAATGAAAGGAGCTGGCATCTCACTCTCTTTGAATCTTTATCATGCTAAGAGGAGCAGGAAAAAGCAAAAAATTTCAGAATTGCACCTTGCAATGCGGAGAAATTACAGTTTGTGCATTTACAATATTCATTGATTTTTGCCATTGAAAAACATCCAGAAATGATTGAAGCTACTGACTGAATGAAAGGAGCTGGCATCTCATTCTCTTTGAATCTTCTTTATCATGCTAAGAGGAGCAGGAAAAAGCAAAAAATTTCAGAATTGCACCTTGCAATGCGGAGAAATTACTGTTTGTGCATTTACAATATTCATTGATTTTTGCCATTGAAAAACATCATGTTATTCATATACCAGAAATGTTTGAAGCTACTGACTGAATGAAAGGAGCTGGCATCTCACTCTCTTTGAATCTTCTTTATCATGCTAAGAGGAGCAGGAAAAAGCAAAAAATTTCAGAATTGCACATTGCAATGTGGAGAAATTACTGTTTGTGCATTTACAATATTCATTGATTTTTACCATTGAAAAACGTCCAGAAATGATTGAAGCTACTGACTGAATGAAAGTAGCTGGCATCTCACTCTCTTTGAATCTTCTTTATCATGCTAAGAGGAGCAGGAAAAAGCAAAAAATTTCAGACTTGCACCTTGCAATGCGGAGAAATTACTGTTTGTGCATTTACAATATTCATTGATTTTTGCCATTGAAAAACATCATGTTATTCATATACCAGAAATGTTTGAAGCTACTGACTGAATGAAAGGAGCTGGCATCTCACTCTCTTTGAATCTTCTTTATCATGCTAAGAGGAGCAGGAAAAAGCAAAAAATTTCAGAATTGCACCTTGCAATGTGGAGAAATTACTGTTTGTGCATTTACAATATTCATTGATTTTTACCATTGAAAAACGTCCAGAAATGATTGAAGCTACTGACTGAATGAAAGTAGCTGGCATCTCACTCTCTTTGAATCTTCTTTATCATGCTAAGAGGAGCAGGAAAAAGCAAAAAATTTCAGACTTGCACCTTGCAATGCGGAGAAATTACTGTTTGTGCATTTACAATATTCATTGATTTTTGCCATTGAAAAACATCATGTTATTCATATACCAGAAATGTTTGAAGCTACTGACTGAATGAAAGGAGCTGGCATCTCACTCTCTTTGAATCTTTATCATGCTAAGAGGAGCAGGAAAAAGCAAAAAATTTCAGAATTGCACCTTGCAATGCGGAGAAATTACTGTTTGTGCATTTACAATATTCATTGATTTTTGCCATTGAAAAACGTCCAGAAATGATTGAAGCTACTGACTGAATGAAAGGAGCTGGCATCTCACTCTCTTTGAATCTTCTTTATCATGCTAAGAGGAGCAGGAAAAAGCAAAAAATTTCAGAATTGCACCTTGCAATGCGGAGAAATTACTGTTTGTGCATTTACAATATTCATTGATTTTTGCCATTGAAAAACATGTTATTCATATACCAGAAATGTTTGAAGCTACTGACTGAATGAAAGGAGCTGGCACCTCACTCTCTTTGAATCTTCTTTATCATGCTAAGAGGAGCGGGAAAAAGCAAAAAATTTCAGAATTGCACCTTGCAATGCGGAGAAATTACTGTTTGTGCATTTACAATATTCATTGATTTTTGCCATTGAAAAACGTCCAGAAATGATTGAAGGTACTGACTGAATGAAAGGAGCTGGCATCTCACTCTCTTTGAATCTTCTTTATCATGCTAAGAGGAGCAGGAAAAAGCAAAAAATTTCAGAATTGCACCTTGCAATGCGGAGAAATTACTGTTTGTGCATTTACAATATTCATTGATTTTTGCCATTGAAAAACGTCCAGAAATGATTGAAGCTACTGACTGAATGAAAGGAGCTGGCATCTCACTCTCTTTGAATCTTCTTTATCATGCTAAGAGGAGCAGGAAAAAGCAAAAAATTTCAGAATTGCACCTTGCAATGCGGAGAAATTACAGTTTGTGCATTTACAATATTCATTGATTTTTGCCATTGAAAAACATCCAGAAATGATTGAAGCTACTGACTGAATGAAAGGAGCTGGCATCTCACTCTCTTTGAATCTTCTTTATCATGCTAAGAGGAGCAGGAAAAAGCAAAAAATTTCAGAATTGCACCTTGCAATGCGGAGAAATTACTGTTTGTGCATTTACAATATTCATTGATTTTTGCCATTGAAAAACATCATGTTATTCATATACCAGAAATGTTTGAAGCTACTGACTGAATGAAAGGAGCTGGCATCTCACTCTCTTTGAATCTTCTTTATCATGCTAAGAGGAGCAGGAAAAAGCAAAAAATTTCAGAATTGCACCTTGCAATGTGGAGAAATTACTGTTTGTGCATTTACAATATTCATTGATTTTTACCATTGAAAAACGTCCAGAAATGATTGAAGCTACTGACTGAATGAAAGTAGCTGGCATCTCACTCTCTTTGAATCTTCTTTATCATGCTAAGAGGAGCAGAAAAAAGCAAAAAATTTCAGACTTGCACCTTGCAATGCGGAGAGATTACTGTTTGTGCATTTACAATATTCATTGATTTTTGCCATTGAAAAACATCATGTTATTCATATACCAGAAATGTTTGAAGCTACTGACTGAATGAAAGGATCTGGCATCTCACTCTCTTTGAATCTTCTTTATCATGCTAAGAGGAGCAGGAAAAAGCAAAAAATTTCAGAATTGCACCTTGCAATGCGGAGAAATTACTGTTTGTGCATTTACAATATTCATTGATTTTTGCCATTGAAAAACATCATGTTATTCATATACCAGAAATGTTTGAAGCTACTGACTGAATGAAAGGAGCTGGCATCTCACTCTCTTTGAATCTTCTTTATCATGCTAAGAGAAGCAGGAAAAAGCAAAAAATTTCAGAATTGCACCTTGCAATGTGGAGAAATTACTGTTTGTGCATTTACAATATTCATTGATTTTTACCATTGAAAAACGTCCAGAAATGATTGAAGCTACTGACTGAATGAAAGTAGCAGGCATCTCACTCTCTTTGAATCTTCTTTATCATGCTAAGAGGAGCAGGAAAAAGCAAAAAATTTCAGACTTGCACCTTGCAATGCGGAGAAATTACTGTTTGTGCATTTACAATATTCATTGATTTTTGCCATTGAAAAACATCATGTTATTCATATACCAGAAATGTTTGAAGCTACTGACTGAATGAAAGGAGCTGGCATCTCACTCTCTTTGAATCTTTATCATGCTAAGAGGAGCAGGAAAAAGCAAAAAATTTCAGAATTGCACCTTGCAATGCGGAGAAATTACTGTTTGTGCATTTACAATATTCATTGATTTTTGCCATTGAAAAACGTCCAGAAATGATTGAAGCTACTGACTGAATGAAAGGAGCTGGCATCTCACTCTCTTTGAATCTTGTTTATCATGCTAAGAGGAGCAGGAAAAAGCAAAAAATTTCAGAATTGCCCTTGCAATGCGGAGAAATTACTGTTTGTGCATTTACAATATTCATTGATTTTTGCCATTGAAAAACGTCCAGAAATGATTGAAGCTACTGACTGAATGAAAGGAGCTGGCATCTCACTCTCTTTGAATCTTCTTTATCATGCTAAGAGGAGCAGGAAAAAGCCAAAAATTTCAGAATTGCACCTTGCAATGCGGAGAAATTACTGTTTGTGCATTTACAATATTCATTGATTTTTGCCATTGAAAAACGTCCAGAAATGATTGAAGCTACTGACTGAATGAAAGGAGCTGGCATCTCACTCTCTTTGAATCTTCTTTATCATGCTAAGAGGAGCAGGAAAAAGCAAAAAATTTCAGAATTGCACCTTGCAATGCGGAGAAATTACAGTTTGTGCATTTACAATATTCATTGATTTTTGCCATTGAAAAACATCCAGAAATGATTGAAGCTACTGACTGAATGAAAGGAGCTGGCATCTCACTCTCTTTGAATCTTCTTTATCATGCTAAGAGGAGCAGGAAAAAGCAAAAAATTTCAGAATTGCACCTTGCAATGCGGAGAAATTACTGTTTGTGCATTTACAATATTCATTGATTTTTGCCATTGAAAAACATCATGTTATTCATATACCAGAAATGTTTGAAGCTACTGACTGAATGAAAGGAGCTGGCATCTCACTCTCTTTGAATCTTCTTTATCATGCTAAGAGGAGCAGGAAAAAGCAAAAAATTTCAGAATTGCACCTTGCAATGTGGAGAAATTACTGTTTGTGCATTTACAATATTCATTGATTTTTACCATTGAAAAATGTCCAGAAATGATTGAAGCTACTGACTGAATGAAAGTAGCTGGCATCTCACTCTCTTTGAATCTTCTTTATCATGCTAAGAGGAGCAGGAAAAAGCAAAAAATTTCAGACTTGCACCTTGCAATGCGGAGAAATTACTGTTTGTGCATTTACAATATTCATTGATTTTTGCCATTGAAAAACATCATGTTATTCATATACCAGAAATGTTTGAAGCTACTGACTGAATGAAAGGATCTGGCATCTCACTCTCTTTGAATCTTCTTTATCATGCTAAGAGGAGCAGGAAAAAGCAAAAAATTTCAGAATTGCACCTTGCAATGCGGAGAAATTACTGTTTGTGCATTTACAATATTCATTGATTTTTGCCATTGAAAAACATCATGTTATTCATATACCAGAAATGTTTGAAGCTACTGACTGAATGAAAGGAGCTGACATCTCACTCTCTTTGAATCTTCTTTATCATGCTAAGAGGAGCAGGAAAAAGCAAAAAAATTTCAGAATTGCACCTTGCAATGTGGAGAAATTACTGTTTGTGCATTTACAATATTCATTGATTTTTACCATTGAAAAACGTCCAGAAATGATTGAAGCTACTGACTGAATGAAAGTAGCTGGCATCTCACTCTCTTTGAATCTTCTTTATCATGCTAAGAGGAGCAGGAAAAAGCAAAAAATTTCAGACTTGCACCTTGCAATGCGGAGAAATTACTGTTTGTGCATTTACAATATTCATTGATTTTTGCCATTGAAAAACATCATGTTATTCATATACCAGAAATGTTTGAAGCTACTGACTGAATGAAAGGAGCTGGCATCTCACTCTCTTTGAATCTTTATCATGCTAAGAGGAGCAGGAAAAAGCAAAAAATTTCAGAATTGCACCTTGCAATGCGGAGAAATTACTGTTTGTGCATTTACAATATTCATTGATTTTTGCCATTGAAAAACGTCCAGAAATGATTGAAGCTACTGACTGAATGAAAGGAGCTGGCATCTCACTCTCTTTGAATCTTCTTTATCATGCTAAGAGGAGCAGGAAAAAGCAAAAAATTTCAGAATTGCACCTTGCAATGCGGAGAAATTACAGTTTGTGCAATTACAATATTCATTGATTTTTGCCATTGAAAAACATCCAGAAATGATTGAAGCTACTGACTGAATGAAAGGAGCTGGCATCTCACTCTCTTTGAATCTTCTTTATCATGCTAAGAGGAGCAGGAAAAAGCAAAAAATTTCAGAATTGCACCTTGCAATGCGGAGAAATTACTGTTTGTGCATTTACAATATTCATTGATTTTTGCCATTGAAAAACATCATGTTATTCATATACCAGAAATGTTTGAAGCTACTGACTGAATGAAAGGAGCTGGCATCTCACTCTCTTTGAATCTTCTTTATCATGCTAAGAGGAGCAGGAAAAAGCAAAAAATTTCAGAATTGCACCTTGCAATGTGGAGAAATTACTGTTTGTGCATTTACAATATTCATTGATTTTTACCATTGAAAAACGTCCAGAAATGATTGAAGCTACTGACTGAATGAAAGTAGCTGGCATCTCACTCTCTTTGAATCTTCTTTATCATGCTAAGAGGAGCAGGAAAAAGCAAAAAATTTCAGACTTGCACCTTGCAATGCGGAGAAATTACTGCTTGTGCATTTACAATATTCATTGATTTTTGCCATTGAAAAACATCATGTTATTCATATACCAGAAATGTTTGAAGCTACTGACTGAATGAAAGGATCTGGCATCTCACTCTCTTTGAATCTTCTTTATCATGCTAAGAGGAGCAGGAAAAAGCAAAAAATTTCAGAATTGCACCTTGCAATGCGGAGAAATTACTGTTTGTGCATTTACAATATTCATTGATTTTTGCCATTGAAAAACATCATGTTATTCATATACCTGAAATGTTTGAAGCTACTGACTGAATGAAAGGAGCTGGCATCTCACTCTCTTTGAATCTTCTTTATCATGCTAAGAGGAGCAGGAAAAAGCAAAAAATTTCAGAATTGCACCTTGCAATGTGGAGAAATTACTGTTTGTGCATTTACAATATTCATTGATTTTTACCATTGAAAAATGTCCAGAAATGATTGAAGCTACTGACTGAATGAAAGTAGCTGGCATCTCACTCTCTTTGAATCTTCTTTATCATGCTAAGAGGAGCAGGAAAAAGCAAAAAATTTCAGACTTGCACCTTGCAATGCGGAGAAATTACTGTTTGTGCATTTACAATATTCATTGATATTTGCCATTGAAAAACATCATGTTATTCATATACCAGAAATGTTTGAAGCTACTGACTGAATGAAAGGAGCTGGCATCTCACTCTCTTTGAATCTTTATCATGCTAAGAGGAGCAGGAAAAAGCAAAAAATTTCAGAATTGCACCTTGCAATGCGGAGAAATTACTGTTTGTGCATTTACAATATTCATTGATTTTTGCCATTGAAAAACGTCCAGAAATGATTGAAGCTACTGACTGAATGAAAGGAGCTGGCATCTCACTCTCTTTGAATCTTGTTTATCATGCTAAGAGGAGCAGGAAAAAGCAAAAAATTTCAGAATTGCACCTTGCAATGCGGAGAAATTACTGTTTGTGCATTTACAATATTCATTGATTTTTGCCATTGAAAAACGTCCAGAAATGATTGAAGCTACTGACTGAATGAAAGGAGCTGGCATCTCACTCTCTTTGAATCTTCTTTATCATGCTAAGAGGAGCAGGAAAAAGCAAAAAATTTCAGAATTGCACCTTGCAATGCGGAGAAATTACTGTTTGTGCATTTACAATATTCATTGATTTTTGCCATTGAAAAACGTCCAGAAATGATTGAAGCTACTGACTGAATGAAAGGAGCTGGCATCTCACTCTCTTTGAATCTTCTTTATCATGCTAAGAGGAGCAGGAAAAAGCAAAAAATTTCAGAATTGCACCTTGCAATGCGGAGAAATTACTGTTTGTGCATTTACAATATTCATTGATTTTTGCCATTGAAAAACATCATGTTATTCATATACCAGAAATGATTGAAGCTACTGACTGAATGAAAGGAGCTGGCATCTCACTCTCTTTGAATCTTCTTTATCATGCTAAGAGGAGCAGGAAAAAGTAAAAAATTTCAGAATTGCACCTTGCAATGCGGAGAAATTACTGTTTGTGCATTTATAATATTCAATGATTTTTGCCATTGAAAAACGTCCAGAAATGATTGAAGCTACTGACTGAACGAAAGGAGCTGGCATCTCACTCTCTTTGAATCTTCTTTATCATGCTAAGAGGAGCAGGAAAAAGCAAAAAATTTCAGAATTGCACCTTGCAATGCGGAGAAATTACTGTTTGTGCATTTACAATATTCATTGATTTTTGCCACTGAAAAACGTCCAGAAATGATTGAAGCTACTGACTGAATGAAAGGAGCTGGCATCTCACTCTCTTTGAATCTTCTTTATCATGCTAAGAGGAGCAGGAAAAAGCAAAAAATTTCAGAATTGCACCTTGCAATGCGGAGAAATTACTGTTTGTGCATTTACAATATTCATTGATTTTTGCCATTGAAAAACATCATGTTATTCATATACCAGAAATGTTTGAAGCTACTGACTGAATGAAAGGAGCTGACATCTCACTCTCTTTGAATCTTCTTTATCATGCTAAGAGGAGCAGGAAAAAGCAAAAAATTTCAGAATTGCACCTTGCAATGCGGAGAAATTACTGTTTGTGCATTTACAATATTCATTGATTTTTGCCATTGAAAAACGTCCAGAAATGATTGAAGCTACTGACTGATGAATATTGTAAATGCACAAACAGTAATTTCTCCGCATTGCAAGGTGCAATTCTGAAATTTTTTGCTTTTTCCTGCTCCTCTTAGCATGATAAAGAAGATTCAAAGAGAGTGGGATGCCAGCTCCTTTCATTCAGTCAGTAGCTTCAATCATTTCTGGACGTTTTTCAATGGCAAAAATCAATGAATATTGTAAATGCACAAACTGTAATTTCTCCGCGTTGCAAGGTGCAATTCTGAAATTTTTTGCTTTTTCCTGCTCCTCTTAGCATGATAAAGAAGATTCAAAGAGAGTGAGATGCCAGCTCCTTTCATTCAGTCAGTAGCTTCAATCATTTCTGGTATATGAATAACATGATGTTTTTCAATAGCAAAAATCAATGAATATTGTAAATGCACAAACAGTAATTTCTCCGCATTGCAAGGTGCAATTCTGAAATTTTTTGCTTTTTCCTGCTCCTCTTAGCATGATAAAGAAGATTCAAAGAGAGTGAGATGCCAGCTCCTTTCAATCAGTCAGTAGCTTCAATCATTTCTGGACGTTTTTCAATGGCAAAAATCAATGAATATTGTAAATGCACAAACAGTAATTTCTCCGCATTGCAAGGTGCAATTCTGAAATTTTTTGCTTTTTCCTGCTCCTCTTAGCATGATAAACAAGATTCAAAGAGAGTGAGATGCCAGCTCCTTTCATTCAGTCAGTAGCTTCAATCATTTCTGGACGTTTTTCAATGGCAAAAATCATTGAATATTGTAAATGCACAAGCAGTAATTTCTCCGCATTGCAAGGTGCAATTCTGAAATTTTTTACTTTTTCCTGCTCCTCTTAGCATGATAAAGAAGATTCAAAGAGAGTGAGATGCCAGCTCCTTTCATTCAGTCAGTAGCTTCAATCATTTCTGGTATATGAATAACATGATGTTTTTCAATGGCAAAAATCAATGAATATTGTAAATGCACAAACAGTAATTTCTCCGCATTGCAAGGTGCAAGTCTGAAATTTTTTGCTTTTTCCTGCTCCTCTTAGTATGATAAAGAAGATTCAAAGAGAGTGAGATGCCAGCTACTTTCATTCAGTCAGTAGCTTCAATCATTTCTGGACGTTTTTCAATGGTAAAAATCAATGAATATTGTAAATGCACAAACAGTAATTTCTCCACATTGCAAGGTGCAATTCTGAAATTTTTTGCTTTTTCCTGCTCCTCTTAGCATGATAAAGAAGATTCAAAGAGAGTGAGATGCCAGCTCCTTTCATTCAGTCAGTAGCTTCAAACATTTCTGGTATATGAATAACATGATGTTTTTCAATGGCAAAAATCAATGAATATTGTAAATGCACAAACAGTAATTTCTCCGCATTGCAAGGTGCAATTCTGAAATTTTTTGCTTTTTCCCGCTCCTCTTAGCATGATAAAGAAGATTCAAAGAGAGTGAGATGCCAGCTCCTTTCATTCAGTCAGTAGCTTCAATCATTTCTGGACGTTTTTCAATGGCAAAAATCAATGAATATTGTAAATGCACAAACAGTAATTTCTCCGCATTGCAAGGTGCAATTCTGAAATTTTTTGCTTTTTCCTGCTCCTCTTAGCATGATAAAGAAGATTCAAAGAGAGTGAGATGCCAGCTCCTTTCAATCAGTCAGTAGCTTCAATCATTTCTGGACGTTTTTCAATGGCAAAAATCAATGAATATTGTAAATGCACAAACAGTAATTTCTCCGCATTGCAAGGTGCAATTCTGAAATTTTTTGCTTTTTTCTGCTCCTCTTAGCATGATAAACAAGATTCAAAGAGAGTGAGATGCCAGCTCCTTTCATTCAGTCAGTAGCTTCAATCATTTCTGGACGTTTTTCAATGGCAAAAATCATTGAATATTGTAAATGCACAAGCAGTAATTTCTCCGCATTGCAAGGTGCAATTCTGAAATTTTTTACTTTTTCCTGCTCCTCTTAGCATGATAAAGAAGATTCAAAGAGAGTGAGATGCCAGCTCCTTTCATTCAGTCAGTAGCTTCAAACATTTCTGGTATATGAATAACATGATGTTTTTCAATGGCAAAAATCAATGAATATTGTAAATGCACAAACAGTAATTTCTCCGCATTGCAAGGTGCAATTCTGAAATTTTTTGCTTTTTCCTGCTCCTCTTAGCATGATAAAGAAGATTCAAAGAGAGTGAGATGCCAGCTCCTTTCATTCAGTCAGTAGCTTCAATCATTTCTGGACGTTTTTCAATGGCAAAAATCAATGAATATTGTAAATGCACAAACAGTAATTTCTCCGCATTGCAAGGTGCAATTCTGAAATTTTTTGCTTTTTCCTGCTCCTCTTAGCATGATAAAGAAGATTCAAAGAGAGTGAGGTGCCAGCTCCTTTCATTCAGTCAGGAGCTTCAAACATTTCTGGTATATGAATAACATGTTTTTCAATGGCAAAAATCAATGAATATTGTAAATGCACAAACAGTAATTTCTCCGCATTGCAAGGTGCAATTCTGAAATTTTTTGCTTTTTCCCGCTCCTCTTAGCATGATAAAGAAGATTCAAAGAGAGTGAGATGCCAGCTCCTTTCATTCAGTCAGTAGCTTCAATCATTTCTGGACGTTTTTCAATGGCAAAAATCAATGAATATTGTAAATGCACAAACAGTAATTTCTCCGCATTGCAAGGTGCAATTCTGAAATTTTTTGCTTTTTCCTGCTCCTCTTAGCATGATAAAGAAGATTCAAAGAGAGTGAGATGCCAGCTCCTTTCATTCAGTCAGTAGCTTCAATCATTTCTGGACGTTTTTCAATGGCAAAAATCAATGAATATTGTAAATGCACAAACAGTAATTTCTCCGCATTGCAAGGTGCAATTCTGAAATTTTTTGCTTTTTCCTGCTCCTCTTAGCATGATAAACAAGATTCAAAGAGAGTGAGATGCCAGCTCCTTTCATTCAGTCAGTAGCTTCAATCATTTCTGGACGTTTTTCAATGGCAAAAATCATTGAATATTGTAAATGCACAAACAGTAATTTCTCCGCATTGCAAGGTGCAATTCTGAAATTTTTTACTTTTTCCTGCTCCTCTTAGCATGATAAAGAAGATTCAAAGAGAGTGAGATGCCAGCTCCTTTCATTCAGTCAGTAGCTTCAATCATTTCTGGTATATGAATAACATGATGTTTTTCAATCGCAAAAATCAATGAGTATTGTAAATGCACAAACAGTAATTTCTCCGCATTGCAAGGTGCAATTCTGAAATGTTTTGCTTTTTCCTGCTCCTCTTAGCATGATAAAGAAGATTCAAAGAGAGTGAGATGCCAGCTCCTTTCATTCAGTCAGTAGCTTCAATCATTTCTGGACGTTTTTCAATGGCAAAAATCAATGAATATTGTAAATGCACAAACAGTAATTTCTCCGCATTGCAAGGTGCAATTCTGAAATTTTTTGCTTTTTCCTGCTCCTCTTAGCATGATAAAGAAGATTCAAAGAGAGTGAGGTGCCAGCTCCTTTCATTCAGTCAGGAGCTTCAAACATTTCTGGTATATGAATAACATGTTTTTCAATGGCAAAAATCAATGAATATTGTAAATGCACAAACAGTAATTTCTCCGCATTGCAAGGTGCAATTCTGAAATTTTTTGCTTTTTCCTGCTCCTCTTAGCATGGTAAAGAAGATTCAAAGAGAGTGAGATGCCAGCTCCTTTCATTCAGTCAGTAGCTTCAATCATTTCTGGACGTTTTTCAATGGCAAAAATCAATGAATATTGTAAATGCACAAACAGTAATTTCTCCGCATTGCAAGGTGCAATTCTGAAATTTTTTGCTTTTTCCTGCTCCTCTTAGCATGATAAAGAAGATTCAAAGAGAGTGAGATGCCAGCTCCTTTCATTCAGTCAGTAGCTTCAATCATTTCTGGACGTTTTTCAATGGCAAAAATCAATGAATATTGTAAATGCACAAACAGTAATTTCTCCGCATTGCAAGGTGCAATTCTGAAATTTTTTGCTTTTTCCTGCTCCTCTTAGCATGATAAACAAGATTCAAAGAGAGTGAGATGCCAGCTCCTTTCATTCAGTCAGTAGCTTCAATCATTTCTGGACGTTTTTCAATGGCAAAAATCATTGAATATTGTAAATGCACAAACAGTAATTTCTCCGCATTGCAAGGTGCAATTCTGAAATTTTTTACTTTTTCCTGCTCCTCTTAGCATGATAAAGAAGATTCAAAGAGAGTGAGATGCCAGCTCCTTTCATTCAGTCAGTAGCTTCAATCATTTCTGGCATATGAATAACATGATGTTTTTCAATGGCAAAAATCAATGAATATTGTAAATGCACAAACAGTAATTTCTCCGCATTGCAAGGTGCAATTCTGAAATTTTTTGCTTTTTACTGCTCCTCTTAGCATGATAAAGAAGATTCAAAGAGAGTGAGATGCCAGCTCCTTTCATTCAGTCAGTAGCTTCAATCATTTCTGGACGTTTTTCAATGGCAAAAATCAATGAATATTGTAAATGCACAAACAGTAATTTCTCCGCATTGCAAGGTGCAATTCTGAAATTTTTTGCTTTTTCCTGCTCCTCTGAGCATGATAAAGAAGATTCAAAGAGAGTGAGATGCCAGCTCCTTTCATTCAGTCAGTAGCTTCAAACATTTCTGGTATATGAATAACATGATGTTTTTCAATGGCAAAAATCAATGAATATTGTAAATGCACAAACAGTAATTTCTCCGCATTGCAAGGTGCAATTCTGAAATTTTTTGCTTTTTCCTGCTCCTCTTAGCATGGTAAAGAAGATTCAAAGAGAGTGAGATGCCAGCTCCTTTCATTCAGTCAGTAGCTTCAATCATTTCTGGACGTTTTTCAATGGCAAAAATCAATGAATATTGTAAATGCACAAACAGTAATTTCTCCGCATTGCAAGGTGCAATTCTGAAATTTTTTGCTTTTTCCTGCTCCTCTTAGCATGATAAAGAAGATTCAAAGAGAGTGAGATGCCAGCTCCTTTCATTCAGTCAGTAGCTTCAATCATTTCTGGACGTTTTTCAATGGCAAAAATCAATGAATATTGTAAATGCACAAACAGTAATTTCTCCGCATTGCAAGGTGCAATTCTGAAATTTTTTGCTTTTTCCTGCTCCTCTTAGCATGATAAACAAGATTCAAAGAGAGTGAGATGCCAGCTCCTTTCATTCAGTCAGTAGCTTCAATCATTTCTGGACGTTTTTCAATGGCAAAAATCATTGAATATTGTAAATGCACAAACAGTAATTTCTCCGCATTGCAAGGTGCAATTCTGAAATTTTTTACTTTTTCCTGCTCCTCTTAGCATGATAAAGAAGATTCAAAGAGAGTGAGATGCCAGCTCCTTTCATTCAGTCAGTAGCTTCAATCATTTCTGGTATATGAATAACATGATGTTTTTCAATCGCAAAAATCAATGAATATTGTAAATGCACAAACAGTAATTTCTCCGCATTGCAAGGTGCAATTCTGAAATTTTTTGCTTTTTCCTGCTCCTCTTAGCATGATAAAGAAGATTCAAAGAGAGTGAGATGCCAGCTCCTTTCATTCAGTCAGTAGCTTCAATCATTTCTGGATGTTTTTCAATGGCAAAAATCAATGAATATTGTAAATGCACAAACAGTAATTTCTCCGCATTGCAAGGTGCAATTCTGAAATTTTTTGCTTTTTCCTGCTCCTCTTAGCATGATAAAGAAGATTCAAAGAGAGTGAGATGCCAGCTCCTTTCCTTCAGTCAGTAGCTTCAATCATTTCTGGTATATGAATAACATGATGTTTTTCAATGGCAAAAATCAATGAATTTTGTAAATGCACAAACAATAATTTCTCCGCATTGCAAGGCGCAATTCTGAAATTTTTTGCTTTTTCCTGCTCCTCTTAGCATGATAAAGAAGATTCAAAGAGAGTGAGATGCCAGCTCCTTTCCTTCAGTCAGTAGCGTCAATCATTTCTGGCATATGAATAACATGATGTTTTTCAATGGCAAAAATCAATGAATATTGTAAATGCACAAACAGTAATTTCTCCGCATTGCAAGGTGCAATTCTGAAATTTTTTGCTTTTTACTGCTCCTCTTAGCATGATAAAGAAGATTCAAAGAGAGTGAGATGCCAGCTCCTTTCATTCAGTCAGTAGCTTCAATCATTTCTGGACGTTTTTCAATGGCAAAAATCAATGAATATTGTAAATGCACAAACAGTAATTTCTCCGCATTGCAAGGTGCAATTCTGAAATTTTTTGCTTTTTCCTGCTCCTCTTAGCATGATAAAGAAGATTCAAAGAGAGTGAGATGCCAGCTCCTTTCATTCAGTCAGTAGCTTCAAACATTTCTGGTATATGAATAACATGATGTTTTTCAATGGCAAAAATCAATGAATATTGTAAATGCACAAACAGTAATTTCTCCGCATTGCAAGGTGCAATTCAGAAATTTTTTGCTTTTTCCTGCTCCTCTTAGCATGATAAAGAAGATTCAAAGAGAGTGAGATGCCAGCTCCTTTCATTCAGTCAGTAGCTTCAATCATTTCTGGACATTTTTCAATGGCAAAAATCAATGAATATTGTAAATGCACAAACAGTAATTTCTCCGCATTGCAAGGTGCAATTCTGAAATTTTTTGCTTTTTCCTGCTCCTCTTAGCATGATAAAGAAGATTCAAAGAGAGTGAGATGCCAGCTCCTTTCATTCAGTCAGTAGCTTCAATCATTTCTGGACGTTTTTCAATGGCAAAAATCAATGAATATTGTAAATGCACAAACAGTAATTTCTCCGCATTGCAAGGTGCAATTCTGAAATTTTTTGCTTTTTCCTGCTCCTCTTAGCATGATAAAGAAGATTCAAAGAGAGTGAGGTGCCAGCTCCTTTCATTCAGTCAGGAGCTTCAAACATTTCTGGTATATGAATAACATGTTTTTCAATGGCAAAAATCAATGAATATTGTAAATGCACAAACAGTAATTTCTCCGCATTGCAAGGTGCAATTCTGAAATTTTTTGCTTTTTCCTGCTCCTCTTAGCATGATAAACAAGATTCAAAGAGAGTGAGATGCCAGCTCCTTTCATTCAGTCAGTAGCTTCAATCATTTCTGGACGTTTTTCAATGGCAAAAATCATTGAATATTGTAAATGCACAAACAGTAATTTCTCCGCATTGCAAGGTGCAATTCTGAAATTTTTTACTTTTTCCTGCTCCTCTTAGCATGATAAAGAAGATTCAAAGAGAGTGAGATGCCAGCTCCTTTCATTCAGTCAGTAGCTTCAATCATTTCTGGTATATGAATAACATGATGTTTTTCAATCGCAAAAATCAATGAATATTGTAAATGCACAAACAGTAATTTCTCCGCATTGCAAGGTGCAATTCTGAAATTTTTTGCTTTTTCCTGCTCCTCTTAGCATGATAAAGAAGATTCAAAGAGAGTGAGATGCCAGCTCCTTTCATTCAGTCAGTAGCTTCAATCATTTCTGGATGTTTTTCAATGGCAAAAATCAATGAATATTGTAAATGCACAAACAGTAATTTCTCCGCATTGCAAGGTGCAATTCTGAAATTTTTTGCTTTTTCCTGCTCCTCTTAGCATGATAAAGAAGATTCAAAGAGAGTGAGATGCCAGCTCCTTTCCTTCAGTCAGTAGCTTCAATCATTTCTGGTATATGAATAACATGATGTTTTTCAATGGCAAAAATCAATGAATTTTGTAAATGCACAAACAATAATTTCTCCGCATTGCAAGGCGCAATTCTGAAATTTTTTGCTTTTTCCTGCTCCTCTTAGCATGATAAAGAAGATTCAAAGAGAGTGAGATGCCAGCTCCTTTCCTTCAGTCAGTAGCGTCAATCATTTCTGGCATATGAATAACATGATGTTTTTCAATGGCAAAAATCAATGAATATTGTAAATGCACAAACAGTAATTTCTCCGCATTGCAAGGTGCAATTCTGAAATTTTTTGCTTTTTACTGCTCCTCTTAGCATGATAAAGAAGATTCAAAGAGAGTGAGATGCCAGCTCCTTTCATTCAGTCAGTAGCTTCAATCATTTCTGGACGTTTTTCAATGGCAAAAATCAATGAATATTGTAAATGCACAAACAGTAATTTCTCCGCATTGCAAGGTGCAATTCTGAAATTTTTTGCTTTTTCCTGCTCCTCTTAGCATGATAAAGAAGATTCAAAGAGAGTGAGATGCCAGCTCCTTTCATTCAGTCAGTAGCTTCAAACATTTCTGGTATATGAATAACATGATGTTTTTCAATGGCAAAAATCAATGAATATTGTAAATGCACAAACAGTAATTTCTCCGCATTGCAAGGTGCAATTCAGAAATTTTTTGCTTTTTCCTGCTCCTCTTAGCATGATAAAGAAGATTCAAAGAGAGTGAGATGCCAGCTCCTTTCATTCAGTCAGTAGCTTCAATCATTTCTGGACATTTTTCAATGGCAAAAATCAATGAATATTGTAAATGCACAAACAGTAATTTCTCCGCATTGCAAGGTGCAATTCTGAAATTTTTTGCTTTTTCCTGCTCCTCTTAGCATGATAAAGAAGATTCAAAGAGAGTGAGATGCCAGCTCCTTTCATTCAGTCAGTAGCTTCAATCATTTCTGGATGTTTTTCAATGGCAAAAATCAATGAATATTGTAAATGCACAAACAGTAATTTCTCCGCATTGCAAGGTGCAATTCTGAAATTTTTTGCTTTTTCCTGCTCCTCTTAGCATGATAAAGAAGATTCAAAGAGAGTGAGGTGCCAGCTCCTTTCATTCAGTCAGGAGCTTCAAACATTTCTGGTATATGAATAACATGTTTTTCAATGGCAAAAATCAATGAATATTGTAAATGCACAAACAGTAATTTCTCCGCATTGCAAGGTGCAATTCTGAAATTTTTTGCTTTTTCCTGCTCCTCTTAGCATGATAAAGAAGATTCAAAGAGAGTGAGATGCCAGCTCCTTTCATTCAGTCAGTAGCTTCAATCATTTCTGGACGTTTTTCAATGGCAAAAATCAATGAATATTGTAAATGCACAAACAGTAATTTCTCCGCATTGCAAGGTGCAATTCTGAAATTTTTTGCTTTTTCCTGCTCCTCTTAGCATGATAAAGAAGATTCAAAGAGAGTGAGATGCCAGCTCCTTTCATTCAGTCAGTAGCTTCAATCATTTCTGGACGTTCTTCAATGGCAAAAATCAATGAATATTGTAAATGCACAAACTGTAATTTCTCCGCATTGCAAGGTGCAATTCTGAAATTTTTTGCTTTTTCCTGCTCCTCTTAGCATGATAAACAAGATTCAAAGAGAGTGAGATGCCAGCTCCTTTCATTCAGTCAGTAGCTTCAATCATTTCTGGACGTTTTTCAATGGCAAAAATTATTGAATATTGTAAATGCACAAACAGTAATTTCTCCGCATTGCAAGGTGCAATTCTGAAATTTTTTACTTTTTCCTGCTCCTCTTAGCATGATAAAGAAGATTCAAAGAGAGTGAGATGCCAGCTCCTTTCATTCAGTCAGTAGCTTCAATCATTTCTGGTATATTAATAACATGATGTTTTTCAATCGCAAAAATCAATGAATATTGTAAATGCACAAACAGTAATTTCTCCGCATTGCAAGGTGCAATTCTTAAATTTTTTGCTTTTTCCTGCTCCTCTTAGCATGATAAAGAAGATTCAAAGAGAGTGAGATGCCAGCTCCTTTCATTCAGTCAGTAGCTTCAATCATTTCTGGACGTTTTTCAATGGCAAAAATCAATGAATATTGTAAATGCACAAACAGTAATTTCTCCGCATTGCAAGGTGCAATTCTGAAATTTTTTGCTTTTTCCTGCTCCTCTTAGCATGATAAAGAAGATTCAAAGAGAGTGAGATGCCAGCTCCTTTCATTCAGTCAGTAGCTTCAATCATTTCTGGACGTTTTTCAATGGCAAAATCAATGAATATTGTAAATGCACAAACAGTAATTTCTCCGCATTGCAAGGTGCAATTCTGAAATTTTTTGCTTTTTCCTGCTCCTCTTAGCATGATAAAGAAGATTCAAAGAGAGTGAGATGCCAGCTCCTTTCATTCAGTCAGTAGCTTCAAACATTTCTGGTATATGAATAACATGATGTTTTTCAATGGCAAAAATCAATGAATATTGTAAATGCACAAACAGTAATTTCTCCGCATTGCAAGGTGCAATTCTGAAATTTTTTGCTTTTTCCTGCTCCTCTTAGCATGATAAAGAAGATTCAAAGAGAGTGAGATGCCAGCTCCTTTCATTCAGTCAGTAGCTTCAATCATTTCTGGACGTTTTTCAATGGCAAAAATCAATGAATATTGTAAATGCACAAACAGTAATTTCTCCGCATTGCAAGGTGCAATTCTGAAATTTTTTGCTTTTTCCTGCTCCTCTTAGCATGATAAAGAAGATTCAAAGAGAGTGAGATGCCAGCTCCTTTCATTCAGTCAGTAGCTTCAATCATTTCTGGACGTTTTTCAATGGCAAAAATCAATGAATATTGTAAATGCACAAACAGTAATTTCTCCGCATTGCAAGGTGCAATTCTGAAATTTTTTGCTTTTTCCTGCTCCTCTTAGCATGATAAAGAAGATTCAAAGAGAGTGAGATGCCAGCTCCTTTCATTCAGTCAGTAGCTTCAAACATTTCTGGTATATGAATAACATGATGTTTTTCAATGGCAAAAATCAATGAATATTGTAAATGCACAAACAGTAATTTCTCCGCATTGCAAGGTGCAATTCTGAAATTTTTTGCTTTTTCCTGCTCCTCTTAGCATGATAAAGAAGATTCAAAGAGAGTGAGATGCCAGCTCCTTTCATTCAGTCAGTAGCTTCAATCATTTCTGGACGTTTTTCAATGGCAAAAATCAGTGAATATTGTAAATGCACAAACAGTAATTTCTCCGCATTGCAAGGTGCAATTCTGAAATTTTTTGCTTTTTCCTGCTCCTCTTAGCATGATAAAGAAGATTCAAAGAGAGTGAGATGCCAGCTCCTTTCATTCAGTCAGTAGCTTCAAACATTTCTAGTATATGAATAACATGATGTTTTTCAATGGCAAAAATCAATGAATATTGTAAATGCACAAACAGTAATTTCTCCGCATTGCAAGGTGCAATTCTGAAATTTTTTGCTTTTTCCTGCTCCTCTTAGCATGATAAAGAAGATTCAAAGAGAGTGAGATGCCAGCTCCTTTCATTCAGTCAGTAGCTTCAAACATTTCTGGTATATGAATAACATGATGTTTTTCAATGGCAAAAATCAATGAATATTGTAAATGCACAAACAGTAATTTCTCCGCATTGCAAGGTGCAATTCTGAAATTTTTTGCTTTTTCCTGCTCCTCTTAGCATGATAAAGAAGATTCAAAGAGAGTGAGATGCCAGCTCCTTTCATTCAGTCAGTAGCTTCAATCATTTCTGGACGTTTTTCAATGGCAAAAATCAATGAATATTGTAAATGCACAAACAGTAATTTCTCCGCATTGCAAGGTGCAATTCTGAAATTTTTTGCTTTTTCCTGCTCCTCTTAGCATGATAAAGAAGATTCAAAGAGAGTGAGATGCCAGCTCCTTTCATTCAGTCAGTAGCTTCAATCATTTCTGGACGTTTTTCAATGGCAAAAATCAATGAATATTGTAAATGCACAAACAGTAATTTCTCCGAATTGCAAGGTGCAATTCTGAAATTTTTTGCTTTTTCCTGCTCCTCTTAGCATGATAAAGAAGATTCAAAGAGAGTGAGATGCCAGCTCCTTTCATTCAGTCAGTAGCTTCAATCATTTCTGGACGTTTTTCAATGACAAAAATCAGTGAATATTGTAAATGCACAAACAGTAATTTCTCCGCATTGCAAGGTGCAATTCTGAAATTTTTTGCTTTTTCCTGCTCCTCTTAGCATGATAAAGAAGATTCAAAGAGAGTGAGATGCCAGCTCCTTTCATTCAGTCAGTAGCTTCAAACATTTCTAGTATATGAATAACATGATGTTTTTCAATGGCAAAAATCAATGAATATTGTAAATGCACAAACAGTAATTTCTCCGCATTGCAAGGTGCAATTCTGAAATTTTTTGCTTTTTACTGCTCCTCTTAGCATGATAAAGAAGATTCAAAGAGAGTGAGATGCCAGCTCCTTTCATTCAGTCAGTAGCTTCAATCATTTCTGGACGTTTTTCAATGGCAAAAATCAATGAATATTGTAAATGCACAAACAGTAATTTCTCCGCATTGCAAGGTGCAATTCTGAAATTTTTTGCTTTTTCCTGCTCCTCTTAGCATGATAAAGAAGATTCAAAGAGAGTGAGATGCCAGCTCCTTTCATTCAGTCAGTAGCTTCAAACATTTCTGGTATATGAATAACATGATGTTTTTCAATGGCAAAAATCAATGAATATTGTAAATGCACAAACAGTAATTTCTCCGCATTGCAAGGTGCAATTCTGAAATTTTTTGCTTTTTCCTGCTCCTCTTAGCATGATAAAGAAGATTCAAAGAGAGTGAGATGCCAGCTCCTTTCATTCAGTCAGTAGCTTCAATCATTTCTGGACATTTTTCAATGGCAAAAATCAATGAATATTGTAAATGCACAAACAGTAATTTCTCCGCATTGCAAGGTGCAATTCTGAAATTTTTTGCTTTTTCCTGCTCCTCTTAGCATGATAAAGAAGATTCAAAGAGAGTGAGATGCCAGCTCCTTTCATTCAGTCAGTAGCTTCAATCATTTCTGGACGTTTTTCAATGGCAAAAATCAATGAATATTGTAAATGCACAAACAGTAATTTCTCCGCATTGCAAGGTGCAATTCTGAAATTTTTTGCTTTTTCCTGCTCCTCTTAGCATGATAAAGAAGATTCAAAGAGAGTGAGGTGCCAGCTCCTTTCATTCAGTCAGGAGCTTCAAACATTTCTGGTATATGAATAACATGTTTTTCAATGGCAAAAATCAATGAATATTGTAAATGCACAAACAGTAATTTCTCCGCATTGCAAGGTGCAATTCTGAAATTTTTTGCTTTTTCCTGCTCCTCTTAGCATGATAAAGAAGATTCAAAGAGAGTGAGATGCCAGCTCCTTTCATACAGTCAGTAGCTTCAATCATTTCTGGACGTTTTTCAATGGCAAAAATCAATGAATATTGTAAATGCACAAACAGTAATTTCTCCGCATTGCAAGGTGCAATTCTGAAATTTTTTGCTTTTTCCTGCTCCTCTTAGCATGATAAAGAAGATTCAAAGAGAGTGAGATGCCAGCTCCTTTCATTCAGTCAGTAGCTTCAATCATTTCTGGACGTTTTTCAATCGCAAAAATCAATGAATATTGTAAATGCACAAACAGTAATTTCTCCGCATTGCAAGGTGCAATTCTGAAATTTTTTGCTTTTTCCTGCTCCTCTTAGCATGATAAAGAAGATTCAAAGAGATTGAGATGTCAGCTCCTTTCATTCAGTCAGTAGCTTCAAACATTTCTGGTATATGAATAACATGATGTTTTTCAATGGCAAAAATCAATGAATATTGTAAATGCACAAACAGTAATTTCTCCGCATTGCAAGGTGCAATTCTGAAATTTTTTGCTTTTTCCTGCTCCTCTTAGCATGATAAAGAAGATTCAAAGAGAGTGAGATGCCAGCTCCTTTCATTCAGTCAGTAGCTTCAATCATTTCTGGTATATGAATAACATGATGTTTTTCAATGGCAAAAATTAATGAATTTTGTAAATGCACAAACAGTAATTTCTCAGCATTGCAAGGTGCAATTCTGAAATTTTTTGCTTTTTCCTGCTCCTCTTAGCATGATAAAGAAGATTCAAAGAGAGTGAGATGCCAGCTCCTTTCATTGTCAGTAGCTTCAATCATTTCTGGACGTTTTTTAATGGCAAAAATCAATGAATATTGTAAATGCACAAACAGTAATTTCTCCGCATTGCAAGGTGCAATTCTGAAATTTTTTGCTTTTTCCTGCTCCTCTTAGCATTATGAAGAAGATTCAAAGAGAGTGAGATACCAGCTCCTTTCATTAAGTCAGTAGCTTCAAACATTTCTGGTATATGAATAACATGATGTTTTTCAATGGCAAAAATCAATGAATATTGTAAATGCACAAACAGTAATTTCTCCGCATTGCAAGGTGCAATTCTGAAATTTTTTGCTTTTTCCTGCTCCTCTTAGCATGATAAAGAAGATTCAAAGAGAGTGAGATGCCAGCTCCTTTCGTTCAGTCAGTAGCTTCAATCATTTCTGGACGTTTTTCAATGGCAAAAATCATTGAATATTGTGAATGCACAAACAGTAATTTCTCCGCATTGCAAGGTGCAATTCAGAAATTTTTTACTTTTTCCTGCTCCTCTTAGCATGATAAAGAAGATTCAAAGAGAGTGAGATGCCAGCTCCTTTCATTCAGTCAGTAGCTTCAATCATTTCTGGTATATGAATAACATGATGTTTTTCAATCGCAAAAATCAATGAATATTGTAAATGCACAAACAGTAATTTCTCCGCATTGCAAGGTGCAATTCTGAAATTTTTTGCTTTTTCCTGCTCCTCTTAGCATGATAAAGAAGATTCAAAGAGAGTGAGATGCCAGCTCCTTTCATTCAGTCAGTAGCTTCAATCATTTCTGGACGTTTTTCAATGGCAAAAATCAATGAATATTGTAAATGCACAAACAGTAATTTCTCCGCATTGCAAGGTGCAATTCTGAATTTTTTTGCTTTTTCCTGCTCCTATTAGCATGATAAAGAAGATTCAAAGAGAGTGAGATGCCAGCTCCTTTCCTTCAGTCAGTAGCGTCAATCATTTCTGGCTTATGAATAACATGATGTTTTTCAATGGCAAAAATCAATGAATTTTGTAAATGCACAACCAGTAATTTCTCCGCATTGCAAGGCGCAATTCTGAAATTTTTTGCTTTTTCCTGCTCCTCTTAGCATGATAAAGAAGATTCAAAGAGAGTGAGATGCCAGCTCCTTTCATTCAGTCAGTAGCTTCAATCATTTCTGGACATTTTTCAATGGCAAAAATCAATGAATATTGTAAATGCACAAACAGTAATTTCTCCGCATTGCAAGGTGCAATTCTGAAATTTTTTGCTTTTTCCTGCTCCTCTTAGCATGATAAAGAAGATTCAAAGAGAGTGAGATGCCAGCTCCTTTCATTCAGTCAGTAGCTTCAATCATTTCTGGACGTTTTTCAATGGCAAAAATCAATGAATATTGTAAATGCACAAACAGTAATTTCTCCGCATTGCAAGGTGCAATTCTGAAATTTTTTGCTTTTTCCTGCTCCTCTTAGCATGATAAAGAAGATTCAAAGAGAGTGAGGTGCCAGCTCCTTTCATTCAGTCAGGAGCTTCAAACATTTCTGGTATATGAATAACATGTTTTTCAATGGCAAAAATCAATGAATATTGTAAATGCACAAACAGTAATTTCTCCGCATTGCAAGGCGCAATTCTGAAATTTTTTGCTTTTTCCTGCTCCTCTTAGCATGATAAAGAAGATTCAAAGAGAGTGAGATGCCAGCTCCTTTCATTCAGTCAGTAGCTTCAATCATTTCTGGACGTTTTTCAATGGCAAAAATCAATGAATATTGTAAATGCACAACCAGTAATTTCTCCGCATTGCAAGGTGCAATTCTGAAATTTTTTGCTTTTTCCTGCTCCTCTTAGCATGATAAAGAAGATTCAAAGAGAGTGAGATGCCAGCTCCTTTCATTCAGTCAGTAGCTTCAATCATTTCTGGACATTTTTCAATGGCAAAAATCAATGAATATTGTAAATGCACAAACAGTAATTTCTCCGCATTGCAAGGTGCAATTCTGAAATTTTTTGCTTTTTCCTGCTCCTCTTAGCATGATAAAGAAGATTCAAAGAGAGTGAGATGCCAGCTCCTTTCATTCAGTCAGTAGCTTCAATCATTTCTGGACGTTTTTCAATGGCAAAAATCAATGAATATTGTAAATGCACAAACAGTAATTTCTCCGCATTGCAAGGTGCAATTCTGAAATTTTTTGCTTTTTCCTGCTCCTCTTAGCATGATAAAGAAGATTCAAAGAGAGTGAGGTGCCAGCTCCTTTCATTCAGTCAGGAGCTTCAAACATTTCTGGTATATGAATAACATGTTTTTCAATGGCAAAAATCAATGAATATTGTAAATGCACAAACAGTAATTTCTCCGCATTGCAAGGTGCAATTCTGAAATTTTTTGCTTTTTCCTGCTCCTCTTAGCATGATAAAGAAGATTCAAAGAGAGTGAGATGCCAGCTCCTTTCATTCAGTCAGTAGCTTCAATCATTTCTGGACGTTTTTCAATGGCAAAAATCAATGAATATTGTAAATGCACAAACAGTAATTTCTCCGCATTGCAAGGTGCAATTCTGAAATTTTTTGCTTTTTCCTGCTCCTCTTAGCATGATAAAGAAGATTCAAAGAGAGTGAGATGCCAGCTCCTTTCATTCAGTCAGTAGCTTCAATCATTTCTGGACGTTTTTCAATGGCAAAAATCATTGAATATTGTAAATGCACAAACAGTAATTTCTCCGCATTGCAAGGTGCAATTCTGAAATTTTTTACTTTTTCCTGCTCCTCTTAGCATGATAAAGAAGATTCAAAGAGAGTGAGATGCCAGCTCCTTTCATTCAGTCAGTAGCTTCAATCATTTCTGGTATATGAATAACATGATGTTTTTCAATCGCAAAAATCAATGAATATTGTAAATGCACAAACAGTAATTTCTCCGCATTGCAAGGTGCAATTCTGAAATTTTTTGCTTTTTCCTGCTCCTCTTAGCATGATAAAGAAGATTCAAAGAGAGTGAGATGCCAGCTCCTTTCATTCAGTCAGTAGCTTCAATCATTTCTGGATGTTTTTCAATGGCAAAAATCAATGAATATTGTAAATGCACAAACAGTAATTTCTCCGCATTGCAAGGTGCAATTCTGAAATTTTTTGCTTTTTCCTGCTCCTCTTAGCATGATAAAGAAGATTCAAAGAGAGTGAGATGCCAGCTCCTTTCCTTCAGTCAGTAGCTTCAATCATTTCTGGTATATGAATAACATGATGTTTTTCAATGGCAAAAATCAATGAATTTTGTAAATGCACAAACAATAATTTCTCCGCATTGCAAGGCGCAATTCTGAAATTTTTTGCTTTTTCCTGCTCCTCTTAGCATGATAAAGAAGATTCAAAGAGAGTGAGATGCCAGCTCCTTTCCTTCAGTCAGTAGCGTCAATCATTTCTGGCATATGAATAACATGATGTTTTTCAATGGCAAAAATCAATGAATATTGTAAATGCACAAACAGTAATTTCTCCGCATTGCAAGGTGCAATTCTGAAATTTTTTGCTTTTTACTGCTCCTCTTAGCATGATAAAGAAGATTCAAAGAGAGTGAGATGCCAGCTCCTTTCATTCAGTCAGTAGCTTCAATCATTTCTGGACGTTTTTCAATGGCAAAAATCAATGAATATTGTAAATGCACAAACAGTAATTTCTCCGCATTGCAAGTTGCAATTCTGAAATTTTTTGCTTTTTCCTGCTCCTCTTAGCATGATAAAGAAGATTCAAAGAGAGTGAGATGCCAGCTCCTTTCATTCAGTCAGTAGCTTCAAACATTTCTGGTATATGAATAACATGATGTTTTTCAATGGCAAAAATCAATGAATATTGTAAATGCACAAACAGTAATTTCTCCGCATTGCAAGGTGCAATTCTGAAATTTTTTGCTTTTTCCTGCTCCTCTTAGCATGATAAAGAAGATTCAAAGAGAGTGAGATGCCAGCTCCTTTCATTCAGTCAGTAGCTTCAATCATTTCTGGACATTTTTCAATGGCAAAAATCAATGAATATTGTAAATGCACAAACAGTAATTTCTCCGCATTGCAAGGTGCAATTCTGAAATTTTTTGCTTTTTCCTGCTCCTCTTAGCATGATAAAGAAGATTCAAAGAGAGTGAGATGCCAGCTCCTTTCATTCAGTCAGTAGCTTCAAGCATTTCTGGACGTTTTTCAATGGCAAAAATCAATGAATATTGTAAATGCACAAACAGTAATTTCTCCGCATTGCAAGGTGCAATTCTGAAATTTTTTGCTTTTTCCTGCTCCTCTTAGCATGATAAAGAAGATTCAAAGAGAGTGAGGTGCCAGCTCCTTTCATTCAGTCAGGAGCTTCAAACATTTCTGGTATATGAATAACATGTTTTTCAATGGCAAAAATCAATGAATATTGTAAATGCACAAACAGTAATTTCTCCGCATTGCAAGGTGCAATTCTGAAATTTTTTGCTTTTTCCTGCTCCTCTTAGCATGATAAAGAAGATTCAAAGAGAGTGAGATGCCAGCTCCTTTCATTCAGTCAGTAGCTTCAATCATTTCTGGACGTTTTTCAATGGCAAAAATCAATGAATATTGTAAATGCACAAACAGTAATTTCTCCGCATTGCAAGGTGCAATTCTGAAATTTTTTGCTTTTTCCTGCTCCTCTTAGCATGATAAAGAAGATTCAAAGAGAGTGAGATGCCAGCTCCTTTTCTTCAGTCAGTAGCGTCAATCATTTCTGGCATATGAATAACATGATGTTTTTCAATGGCAAAAATCAATGAATATTGTAAATGCACAAACAGTAATTTCTCCGCATTGCAAGGTGCAATTCTGAAATTTTTTGCTTTTTACTGCTCCTCTTAGCATGATAAAGAAGATTCAAAGAGAGTGAGATGCCAGCTCCTTTCATTCAGTCAGTAGCTTCAATCATTTCTGGACGTTTTTCAATGGCAAAAATCAATGAATATTGTAAATGCACAAACAGTAATTTCTCCGCATTGCAAGTTGCAATTCTGAAATTTTTTGCTTTTTCCTGCTCCTCTTAGCATGATAAAGAAGATTCAAAGAGAGTGAGATGCCAGCTCCTTTCATTCAGTCAGTAGCTTCAAACATTTCTGGTATATGAATAACATGATGTTTTTCAATGGCAAAAATCAATGAATATTGTAAATGCACAAACAGTAATTTCTCCGCATTGCAAGGTGCAATTCTGAAATTTTTTGCTTTTTCCTGCTCCTCTGAGCATGATAAAGAAGATTCAAAGAGAGTGAGATGCCAGCTCCTTTCATTCAGTCAGTAGCTTCAATCATTTCTGGACATTTTTCAATGGCAAAAATCAATGAATATTGTAAATGCACAAACAGTAATTTCTCCGCATTGCAAGGTGCAATTCTGAAATTTTTTGCTTTTTCCTGCTCCTCTTAGCATGATAAAGAAGATTCAAAGAGAGTGAGATGCCAGCTCCTTTCATTCAGTCAGTAGCTTCAAGCATTTCTGGACGTTTTTCAATGGCAAAAATCAATGAATATTGTAAATGCACAAACAGTAATTTCTCCGCATTGCAAGGTGCAATTCTGAAATTTTTTGCTTTTTCCTGCTCCTCTTAGCATGATAAAGAAGATTCAAAGAGAGTGAGGTGCCAGCTCCTTTCATTCAGTCAGGAGCTTCAAACATTTCTGGTATATGAATAACATGTTTTTCAATGGCAAAAATCAATGAATATTGTAAATGCACAAACAGTAATTTCTCCGCATTGCAAGGTGCAATTCTGAAATTTTTTGCTTTTTCCTGCTCCTCTTAGCATGATAAAGAAGATTCAAAGAGAGTGAGATGCCAGCTCCTTTCATTCAGTCAGTAGCTTCAATCATTTCTGGACGTTTTTCAATGGCAAAAATCAATGAATATTGTAAATGCACAAACAGTAATTTCTCCGCATTGCAAGGTGCAATTCTGAAATTTTTTGCTTTTTCCTGCTCCTCTTAGCATGATAAAGAAGATTCAAAGAGAGTGAGATGCCAGCTCCTTTCATTCAGTCAGTAGCTTCAATCATTTCTGGACGTTCTTCAATGGCAAAAATCAATGAATATTGTAAATGCCCAAACTGTAATTTCTCCGCATTGCAAGGCGCAATTCTGAAATTTTTTGCTTTTTCCTGCTCCTCTTAGCATGATAAACAAGATTCAAAGAGAGTGAGATGCCAGCTCCTTTCATTCAGTCAGTAGCTTCAATCATTTCTGGACGTTTTTCAATGGCAAAAATCATTGAATATTGTAAATGCACAAACAGTAATTTCTCCGCATTGCAAGGTGCAATTCTGAAATTTTTTACTTTTTCCTGCTCCTCTTAGCATGATAAAGAAGATTCAGAGAGTGAGATGCCAGCTCCTTTCATTCAGTCAGTAGCTTCAATCATTTCTGGTATATTAATAACATGATGTTTTTCAATCGCAAAAATCAATGAATATTGTAAATGCACAAACAGTAATTTCTCCGCATTGCAAGGTGCAGTTCTGAAATTTTTTGCTTTTTCCTGCTCCTCTTAGCATGATAAAGAAGATTCAAAGAGAGTGAGATGCCAGCTCCTTTCATTCAGTCAGTAGCTTCAATCATTTCTGGACGTTTTTCAATGGCAAAAATCAATGAATATTGTAAATGCACAAACAGTAATTTCTCCGCATTGCAAGGTGCAATTCTGAAATTTTTTGCTTTTTCCTGCTCCTCTTAGCATGATAAAGAAGATTCAAAGAGAGTGAGATGCCAGCTCCTTTCATTCAGTCAGTAGCTTCAATCATTTCTGGTATATGAATAACATGATGTTTTTCAATGGCAAAAATCAATGAATATTGTAAATGCACAAACTGTAATTTCTCCGCATTGCAAGGTGCAATTCTGAAATTTTTTGCTTTTTCCTGCTCCTTTTAGCATGATAAAGAAGATTCAAAGAGAGTGAGATGCCAGCTCCTTTCATTCAGTCAGTAGCTTCAATCATTTCTGGACGTTTTTCAATGGCAAAAATCAATGAATATTGTAAATGCACAAACAGTAATTTCTCCGCATTGCAAGGTGCAATTCTGAAATTTTTTGCTTTTTCCTGCTCCTCTTAGCATGATAAACAAGATTCAAAGAGAGTGAGATGCCAGCTCCTTTCATTCAGTCAGTAACTTCAATCATTTCTGGACGTTTTTCAATGGCAAAAATCATTGAATATTGTAAATGCACAAACAGTAATTTCTCCGCATTGCAAGGTGCAATTCTGAAATTTTTTACTTTTTCCTGCTCCTCTTAGCATGATAAAGAAGATTCAAAGAGAGTGAGATGCCAGCTCCTTTCATTCAGTCAGTAGCTTCAATCATTTCTGGTATATGAATAACATGATGTTTTTCAATCGCAAAAATCAATGAATATTGTAAATGCACAAACAGTAATTTCTCCGCATTGCAAGGTGCAATTCTGAAATTTTTTGCTTTTTCCTGCTCCTCTTAGCATGATAAAGAAGATTCAAAGAGAGTGAGATGCCAGCTCCTTTCATTCAGTCAGTAGCTTCAATCATTTCTGGACGTTTTTCAATGGCAAAAATCAATGAATATTGTAAATGCACAAACTGTAATTTCTCCGCATTGCAAGGTGCAATTCTGAAATTTTTTGCTTTTTCCTGCTCCTCTTAGCATGATAAAGAAGATTCAAAGAGAGTGAGATGCCAGCTCCTTTCATTCAGTCAGTAGCTTCAATCATTTCTGGTATATGAATAACATGATGTTTTTCAATAGCAAAAATCAATGAATATTGTAAATGCACAAACAGTAATTTCTCCGCATTGCAAGGTGCAATTCTGAAATTTTTTGCTTTTTCCTGCTCCTCTTAGCATGATAAAGAAGATTCAAAGAGAGTGAGATGCCAGCTCCTTTCATTCAGTCAGTAGCTTCAATCATTTCTGGACGTTTTTCAATGGCAAAAATCAATGAATATTGTAAATGCACAAACAGTAATTTCTCCGCATTGCAAGGTGCAATTCTGAAATTTTTTGCTTTTTCCTGCTCCTCTTAGCATGATAAAGAAGATTCAAAGAGAGTGAGATGCCAGCTCCTTTCATTCAGTCAGTAGCTTCAATCATTTCTGGACGTTTTTCAATGGCAAAAATCATTGAATATTGTAAATGCACAAACAGTAATTTCTCCGCATTGCAAGGTGCAATTCTGAAATTTTTTACTTTTTCCTGCTCCTCTTAGCATGATAAAGAAGATTCAAAGAGAGTGAGATGCCAGCTCCTTTCATTCAGTCAGTAGCTTCAATCATTTCTGGTATATGAATAACATGATGTTTTTCAATCGCAAAAATCAATGAATATTGTAAATGCACAAACAGTAATTTCTCCGCATTGCAAGGTGCAATTCTGAAATTTTTTGCTTTTTCCTGCTCCTCTTAGCATGATAAAGAAGATTCAAAGAGAGTGAGATGCCAGCTCCTTTCATTCAGTCAGTAGCTTCAATCATTTCTGGATGTTTTTCAATGGCAAAAATCAATGAATATTGTAAATGCACAAACAGTAATTTCTCCGCATTGCAAGGTGCAATTCTGAAATTTTTTGCTTTTTCCTGCTCCTCTTAGCATGATAAAGAAGATTCAAAGAGAGTGAGATGCCAGCTCCTTTCCTTCAGTCAGTAGCTTCAATCATTTCTGGTATATGAATAACATGATGTTTTTCAATGGCAAAAATCAATGAATTTTGTAAATGCACAAACAGTAATTTCTCCGCATTGCAAGGCGCAATTCTGAAATTTTTTGCTTTTTCCTGCTCCTCTTAGCATGATAAAGAAGATTCAAAGAGAGTGAGATGCCAGCTCCTTTCCTTCAGTCAGTAGCGTCAATCATTTCTGGCATATGAATAACATGATGTGTTTCAATGGCAAAAATCAATGAATATTGTAAATGCACAAACAGTAATTTCTCCGCATTGCAAGGTGCAATTCTGAAATTTTTTGCTTTTTACTGCTCCTCTTAGCATGATAAAGAAGATTCAAAGAGAGTGAGATGCCAGCTCCTTTCATTCAGTCAGTAGCTTCAATCATTTCTGGACGTTTTTCAATGGCAAAAATCAATGAATATTGTAAATGCACAAACAGTAATTTCTCCGCATTGCAAGTTGCAATTCTGAAATTTTTTGCTTTTTCCTGCTCCTCTTAGCATGATAAAGAAGATTCAAAGAGAGTGAGATGCCAGCTCCTTTCATTCAGTCAGTAGCTTCAAACATTTCTGGTATATGAATAACATGATGTTTTTCAATGGCAAAAATCAATGAATATTGTAAATGCACAAACAGTAATTTCTCCGCATTGCAAGGTGCAATTCTGAAATTTTTTGCTTTTTCCTGCTCCTCTTAGCATGATAAAGAAGATTCAAAGAGAGTGAGATGCCAGCTCCTTTCATTCAGTCAGTAGCTTCAATCATTTCTGGACATTTTTCAATGGCAAAAATCAATGAATATTGTAAATGCACAAACAGTAATTTCTCCGCATTGCAAGGTGCAATTCTGAAATTTTTTGCTTTTTCCTGCTCCTCTTAGCATGATAAAGAAGATTCAAAGAGAGTGAGATGCCAGCTCCTTTCATTCAGTCAGTAGCTTCAAGCATTTCTGGACGTTTTTCAATGGCAAAAATCAATGAATATTGTAAATGCACAAACAGTAATTTCTCCGCATTGCAAGGTGCAATTCTGAAATTTTTTGCTTTTTCCTGCTCCTCTTAGCATGATAAAGAAGATTCAAAGAGAGTGAGGTGCCAGCTCCTTTCATTCAGTCAGGAGCTTCAAACATTTCTGGTATATGAATAACATGTTTTTCAATGGCAAAAATCAATGAATATTGTAAATGCACAAACAGTAATTTCTCCGCATTGCAAGGTGCAATTCTGAAATTTTTTGCTTTTTCCTGCTCCTCTTAGCATGATAAAGAAGATTCAAAGAGAGTGAGATGCCAGCTCCTTTCATTCAGTCAGTAGCTTCAATCATTTCTGGACGTTTTTCAATGGCAAAAATCAATGAATATTGTAAATGCACAAACAGTAATTTCTCCGCATTGCAAGGTGCAATTCTGAAATTTTTTGCTTTTTCCTGCTCCTCTTAGCATGATAAAGAAGATTCAAAGAGAGTGAGATGCCAGCTCCTTTTCTTCAGTCAGTAGCGTCAATCATTTCTGGCATATGAATAACATGATGTTTTTCAATGGCAAAAATCAATGAATATTGTAAATGCACAAACAGTAATTTCTCCGCATTGCAAGGTGCAATTCTGAAATTTTTTGCTTTTTACTGCTCCTCTTAGCATGATAAAGAAGATTCAAAGAGAGTGAGATGCCAGCTCCTTTCATTCAGTCAGTAGCTTCAATCATTTCTGGACGTTTTTCAATGGCAAAAATCAATGAATATTGTAAATGCACAAACAGTAATTTCTCCGCATTGCAAGTTGCAATTCTGAAATTTTTTGCTTTTTCCTGCTCCTCTTAGCATGATAAAGAAGATTCAAAGAGAGTGAGATGCCAGCTCCTTTCATTCAGTCAGTAGCTTCAAACATTTCTGGTATATGAATAACATGATGTTTTTCAATGGCAAAAATCAATGAATATTGTAAATGCACAAACAGTAATTTCTCCGCATTGCAAGGTGCAATTCTGAAATTTTTTGCTTTTTCCTGCTCCTCTGAGCATGATAAAGAAGATTCAAAGAGAGTGAGATGCCAGCTCCTTTCATTCAGTCAGTAGCTTCAATCATTTCTGGACATTTTTCAATGGCAAAAATCAATGAATATTGTAAATGCACAAACAGTAATTTCTCCGCATTGCAAGGTGCAATTCTGAAATTTTTTGCTTTTTCCTGCTCCTCTTAGCATGATAAAGAAGATTCAAAGAGAGTGAGATGCCAGCTCCTTTCATTCAGTCAGTAGCTTCAAGCATTTCTGGACGTTTTTCAATGGCAAAAATCAATGAATATTGTAAATGCACAAACAGTAATTTCTCCGCATTGCAAGGTGCAATTCTGAAATTTTTTGCTTTTTCCTGCTCCTCTTAGCATGATAAAGAAGATTCAAAGAGAGTGAGGTGCCAGCTCCTTTCATTCAGTCAGGAGCTTCAAACATTTCTGGTATATGAATAACATGTTTTTCAATGGCAAAAATCAATGAATATTGTAAATGCACAAACAGTAATTTCTCCGCATTGCAAGGTGCAATTCTGAAATTTTTTGCTTTTTCCTGCTCCTCTTAGCATGATAAAGAAGATTCAAAGAGAGTGAGATGCCAGCTCCTTTCATTCAGTCAGTAGCTTCAATCATTTCTGGACGTTTTTCAATGGCAAAAATCAATGAATATTGTAAATGCACAAACAGTAATTTCTCCGCATTGCAAGGTGCAATTCTGAAATTTTTTGCTTTTTCCTGCTCCTCTTAGCATGATAAAGAAGATTCAAAGAGAGTGAGATGCCAGCTCCTTTCATTCAGTCAGTAGCTTCAATCATTTCTGGACGTTCTTCAATGGCAAAAATCAATGAATATTGTAAATGCACAAACTGTAATTTCTCCGCATTGCAAGGCGCAATTCTGAAATTTTTTGCTTTTTCCTGCTCCTCTTAGCATGATAAACAAGATTCAAAGAGAGTGAGATGCCAGCTCCTTTCATTCAGTCAGTAGCTTCAATCATTTCTGGACGTTTTTCAATGGCAAAAATCATTGAATATTGTAAATGCACAAACAGTAATTTCTCCGCATTGCAAGGTGCAATTCTGAAATTTTTTACTTTTTCCTGCTCCTCTTAGCATGATAAAGAAGATTCAGAGAGTGAGATGCCAGCTCCTTTCATTCAGTCAGTAGCTTCAATCATTTCTGGTATATTAATAACATGATGTTTTTCAATCGCAAAAATCAATGAATATTGTAAATGCACAAACAGTAATTTCTCCGCATTGCAAGGTGCAGTTCTGAAATTTTTTGCTTTTTCCTGCTCCTCTTAGCATGATAAAGAAGATTCAAAGAGAGTGAGATGCCAGCTCCTTTCATTCAGTCAGTAGCTTCAATCATTTCTGGACGTTTTTCAATGGCAAAAATCAATGAATATTGTAAATGCACAAACAGTAATTTCTCCGCATTGCAAGGTGCAATTCTGAAATTTTTTGCTTTTTCCTGCTCCTCTTAGCATGATAAAGAAGATTCAAAGAGAGTGAGATGCCAGCTCCTTTCATTCAGTCAGTAGCTTCAATCATTTCTGGTATATGAATAACATGATGTTTTTCAATGGCAAAAATCAATGAAGATTGTAAATGCACAAACTGTAATTTCTCCGCATTGCAAGGTGCAATTCTGAAATTTTTTGCTTTTTCCTGCTCCTTTTAGCATGATAAAGAAGATTCAAAGAGAGTGAGATGCCAGCTCCTTTCATTCAGTCAGTAGCTTCAATCATTTCTGGACGTTTTTCAATGGCAAAAATCAATGAATATTGTAAATGCACAAACAGTAATTTCTCCGCATTGCAAGGTGCAATTCTGAAATTTTTTGCTTTTTCCTGCTCCTCTTAGCATGATAAACAAGATTCAAAGAGAGTGAGATGCCAGCTCCTTTCATTCAGTCAGTAACTTCAATCATTTCTGGACGTTTTTCAATGGCAAAAATCATTGAATATTGTAAATGCACAAACAGTAATTTCTCCGCATTGCAAGGTGCAATTCTGAAATTTTTTACTTTTTCCTGCTCCTCTTAGCATGATAAAGAAGATTCAAAGAGAGTGAGATGCCAGCTCCTTTCATTCAGTCAGTAGCTTCAATCATTTCTGGTATATGAATAACATGATGTTTTTCAATCGCAAAAATCAATGAATATTGTAAATGCACAAACAGTAATTTCTCCGCATTGCAAGGTGCAATTCTGAAATTTTTTGCTTTTTCCTGCTCCTCTTAGCATGATAAAGAAGATTCAAAGAGAGTGAGATGCCAGCTCCTTTCATTCAGTCAGTAGCTTCAATCATTTCTGGACGTTTTTCAATGGCAAAAATCAATGAATATTGTAAATGCACAAACTGTAATTTCTCCGCATTGCAAGGTGCAATTCTGAAATTTTTTGCTTTTTCCTGCTCCTCTTAGCATGATAAAGAAGATTCAAAGAGAGTGAGATGCCAGCTCCTTTCATTCAGTCAGTAGCTTCAATCATTTCTGGTATATGAATAACATGATGTTTTTCAATAGCAAAAATCAATGAATATTGTAAATGCACAAACAGTAATTTCTCCGCATTGCAAGGTGCAATTCTGAAATTTTTTGCTTTTTCCTGCTCCTCTTAGCATGATAAAGAAGATTCAAAGAGAGTGAGATGCCAGCTCCTTTCATTCAGTCAGTAGCTTCAATCATTTCTGGACGTTTTTCAATGGCAAAAATCAATGAATATTGTAAATGCACAAACAGTAATTTCTCCGCATTGCAAGGTGCAATTCTGAAATTTTTTGCTTTTTCCTGCTCCTCTTAGCATGATAAACAAGATTCAAAGAGAGTGAGATGCCAGCTCCTTTCATTCAGTCAGTAGCTTCAATCATTTCTGGACGTTTTTCAATGGCAAAAATCATTGAATATTGTAAATGCACAAACAGTAATTTCTCCGCATTGCAAGGTGCAATTCTGAAATTTTTTACTTTTTCCTGCTCCTCTTAGCATGCTAAAGAAGATTCAAAGAGAGTGAGATGCCAGCTCCTTTCATTCAGTCAGTAGCGTCAATCATTTCTGGCATATGAATAACATGATGTTTTTCAATGGCAAAAATCAATGAATATTGTAAATGCACAAACAGTAATTTCTCCGCATTGCAAGGTGCAATTCTGAAATTTTTTGCTTTTTACTGCTCCTCTTAGCATGATAAAGAAGATTCAAAGAGAGTGAGATGCCAGCTCCTTTCATTCAGTCAGTAGCTTCAATCATTTCTGGACGTTTTTCAATGGCAAAAATCAATGAATATTGTAAATGCACAAACAGTAATTTCTCCGCATTGCAAGTTGCAATTCTGAAATTTTTTGCTTTTTCCTGCTCCTCTTAGCATGATAAAGAAGATTCAAAGAGAGTGAGATGCCAGCTCCTTTCATTCAGTCAGTAGCTTCAAACATTTCTGGTATATGAATAACATGATGTTTTTCAATGGCAAAAATCAATGAATATTGTAAATGCACAAACAGTAATTTCTCCGCATTGCAAGGTGCAATTCTGAAATTTTTTGCTTTTTCCTGCTCCTCTTAGCATGATAAAGAAGATTCAAAGAGAGTGAGATGCCAGCTCCTTTCATTCAGTCAGTAGCTTCAATCATTTCTGGACATTTTTCAATGGCAAAAATCAATGAATATTGTAAATGCACAAACAGTAATTTCTCCGCATTGCAAGGTGCAATTCTGAAATTTTTTGCTTTTTCCTGCTCCTCTTAGCATGATAAAGAAGATTCAAAGAGAGTGAGATGCCAGCTCCTTTCATTCAGTCAGTAGCTTCAAGCATTTCTGGACGTTTTTCAATGGCAAAAATCAATGAATATTGTAAATGCACAAACAGTAATTTCTCCGCATTGCAAGGTGCAATTCTGAAATTTTTTGCTTTTTCCTGCTCCTCTTAGCATGATAAAGAAGATTCAAAGAGAGTGAGGTGCCAGCTCCTTTCATACAGTCAGGAGCTTCAAACATTTCTGGTATATGAATAACATGTTTTTCAATCGCAAAAATCAATGAATATTGTAAATGCACAAACAGTAATTTCTCCGCATTGCAAGGTGCAATTCTGAAATTTTTTGCTTTTTCCTGCTCCTCTTAGCATGATAAAGAAGATTCAAAGAGAGTGAGATGCCAGCTCCTTTCATTCAGTCAGTAGCTTCAATCATTTCTGGACGTTTTTCAATGGCAAAAATCAATGAATATTGTAAATGCACAAACTGTAATTTCTCCGCATTGCAAGGTGCAATTCTGAAATTTTTTGCTTTTTCCTGCTCCTCTTAGCATGATAAAGAAGATTCAAAGAGAGTGAGATGCCAGCTCCTTTCATTCAGTCAGTAGCTTCAATCATTTCTGGTATATGAATAACATGATGTTTTTCAATAGCAAAAATCAATGAATATTGTAAATGCACAAACAGTAATTTCTCCGCATTGCAAGGTGCAATTCTGAAATTTTTTGCTTTTTCCTGCTCCTCTTAGCATGATAAAGAAGATTCAAAGAGAGTGAGATGCCAGCTCCTTTCATTCAGTCAGTAGCTTCAATCATTTCTGGACGTTTTTCAATGGCAAAAATCAATGAATATTGTAAATGCACAAACAGTAATTTCTCCGCATTGCAAGGTGCAATTCTGAAATTTTTTGCTTTTTCCTGCTCCTCTTAGCATGATAAACAAGATTCAAAGAGAGTGAGATGCCAGCTCCTTTCATTCAGTCAGTAGCTTCAATCATTTCTGGACGTTTTTCAATGGCAAAAATCATTGAATATTGTAAATGCACAAACAGTAATTTCTCCGCATTGCAAGGTGCAATTCTGAAATTTTTTACTTTTTCCTGCTCCTCTTAGCATGCTAAAGAAGATTCAAAGAGAGTGAGATGCCAGCTCCTTTCATTCAGTCAGTAGCGTCAATCATTTCTGGCATATGAATAACATGATGTTTTTCAATGGCAAAAATCAATGAATATTGTAAATGCACAAACAGTAATTTCTCCGCATTGCAAGGTGCAATTCTGAAATTTTTTGCTTTTTACTGCTCCTCTTAGCATGATAAAGAAGATTCAAAGAGAGTGAGATGCCAGCTCCTTTCATTCAGTCAGTAGCTTCAATCATTTCTGGACGTTTTTCAATGGCAAAAATCAATGAATATTGTAAATGCACAAACAGTAATTTCTCCGCATTGCAAGTTGCAATTCTGAAATTTTTTGCTTTTTCCTGCTCCTCTTAGCATGATAAAGAAGATTCAAAGAGAGTGAGATGCCAGCTCCTTTCATTCAGTCAGTAGCTTCAAACATTTCTGGTATATGAATAACATGATGTTTTTCAATGGCAAAAATCAATGAATATTGTAAATGCACAAACAGTAATTTCTCCGCATTGCAAGGTGCAATTCTGAAATTTTTTGCTTTTTCCTGCTCCTCTTAGCATGATAAAGAAGATTCAAAGAGAGTGAGATGCCAGCTCCTTTCATTCAGTCAGTAGCTTCAATCATTTCTGGACATTTTTCAATGGCAAAAATCAATGAATATTGTAAATGCACAAACAGTAATTTCTCCGCATTGCAAGGTGCAATTCTGAAATTTTTTGCTTTTTCCTGCTCCTCTTAGCATGATAAAGAAGATTCAAAGAGAGTGAGATGCCAGCTCCTTTCATTCAGTCAGTAGCTTCAAGCATTTCTGGACGTTTTTCAATGGCAAAAATCAATGAATATTGTAAATGCACAAACAGTAATTTCTCCGCATTGCAAGGTGCAATTCTGAAATTTTTTGCTTTTTCCTGCTCCTCTTAGCATGATAAAGAAGATTCAAAGAGAGTGAGGTGCCAGCTCCTTTCATTCAGTCAGGAGCTTCAAACATTTCTGGTATATGAATAACATGTTTTTCAATGGCAAAAATCAATGAATATTGTAAATGCACAAACAGTAATTTCTCCGCATTGCAAGGTGCAATTCTGAAATTTTTTGCTTTTTCCTGCTCCTCTTAGCATGATAAAGAAGATTCAAAGAGAGTGAGATGCCAGCTCCTTTCATTCAGTCAGTAGCTTCAATCATTTCTGGACGTTTTTCAATGGCAAAAATCAATGAATATTGTAAATGCACAAACAGTAATTTCTCCGCATTGCAAGGTGCAATTCTGAAATTTTTTGCTTTTTCCTGCTCCTCTTAGCATGATAAAGAAGATTCAAAGAGAGTGAGATGCCAGCTCCTTTTCTTCAGTCAGTAGCGTCAATCATTTCTGGCATATGAATAACATGATGTTTTTCAATGGCAAAAATCAATGAATATTGTAAATGCACAAACAGTAATTTCTCCGCATTGCAAGGTGCAATTCTGAAATTTTTTGCTTTTTACTGCTCCTCTTAGCATGATAAAGAAGATTCAAAGAGAGTGAGATGCCAGCTCCTTTCATTCAGTCAGTAGCTTCAATCATTTCTGGACGTTTTTCAATGGCAAAAATCAATGAATATTGTAAATGCACAAACAGTAATTTCTCCGCATTGCAAGTTGCAATTCTGAAATTTTTTGCTTTTTCCTGCTCCTCTTAGCATGATAAAGAAGATTCAAAGAGAGTGAGATGCCAGCTCCTTTCATTCAGTCAGTAGCTTCAAACATTTCTGGTATATGAATAACATGATGTTTTTCAATGGCAAAAATCAATGAATATTGTAAATGCACAAACAGTAATTTCTCCGCATTGCAAGGTGCAATTCTGAAATTTTTTGCTTTTTCCTGCTCCTCTGAGCATGATAAAGAAGATTCAAAGAGAGTGAGATGCCAGCTCCTTTCATTCAGTCAGTAGCTTCAATCATTTCTGGACATTTTTCAATGGCAAAAATCAATGAATATTGTAAATGCACAAACAGTAATTTCTCCGCATTGCAAGGTGCAATTCTGAAATTTTTTGCTTTTTCCTGCTCCTCTTAGCATGATAAAGAAGATTCAAAGAGAGTGAGATGCCAGCTCCTTTCATTCAGTCAGTAGCTTCAAGCATTTCTGGACGTTTTTCAATGGCAAAAATCAATGAATATTGTAAATGCACAAACAGTAATTTCTCCGCATTGCAAGGTGCAATTCTGAAATTTTTTGCTTTTTCCTGCTCCTCTTAGCATGATAAAGAAGATTCAAAGAGAGTGAGGTGCCAGCTCCTTTCATTCAGTCAGGAGCTTCAAACATTTCTGGTATATGAATAACATGTTTTTCAATGGCAAAAATCAATGAATATTGTAAATGCACAAACAGTAATTTCTCCGCATTGCAAGGTGCAATTCTGAAATTTTTTGCTTTTTCCTGCTCCTCTTAGCATGATAAAGAAGATTCAAAGAGAGTGAGATGCCAGCTCCTTTCATTCAGTCAGTAGCTTCAATCATTTCTGGACGTTTTTCAATGGCAAAAATCAATGAATATTGTAAATGCACAAACAGTAATTTCTCCGCATTGCAAGGTGCAATTCTGAAATTTTTTGCTTTTTCCTGCTCCTCTTAGCATGATAAAGAAGATTCAAAGAGAGTGAGATGCCAGCTCCTTTCATTCAGTCAGTAGCTTCAATCATTTCTGGACGTTCTTCAATGGCAAAAATCAATGAATATTGTAAATGCACAAACTGTAATTTCTCCGCATTGCAAGGTGCAATTCTGAAATTTTTTGCTTTTTCCTGCTCCTCTTAGCATGATAAACAAGATTCAAAGAGAGTGAGATGCCAGCTCCTTTCATTCAGTCAGTAGCTTCAATCATTTCTGGACGTTTTTCAATGGCAAAAATCATTGAATATTGTAAATGCACAAACAGTAATTTCTCCGCATTGCAAGGTGCAATTCTGAAATTTTTTACTTTTTCCTGCTCCTCTTAGCATGATAAAGAAGATTCAGAGAGTGAGATGCCAGCTCCTTTCATTCAGTCAGTAGCTTCAATCATTTCTGGTATATTAATAACATGATGTTTTTCAATCGCAAAAATCAATGAATATTGTAAATGCACAAACAGTAATTTCTCCGCATTGCAAGGTGCAGTTCTGAAATTTTTTGCTTTTTCCTGCTCCTCTTAGCATGATAAAGAAGATTCAAAGAGAGTGAGATGCCAGCTCCTTTCATTCAGTCAGTAGCTTCAATCATTTCTGGACGTTTTTCAATGGCAAAAATCAATGAATATTGTAAATGCACAAACAGTAATTTCTCCGCATTGCAAGGTGCAATTCTGAAATTTTTTGCTTTTTCCTGCTCCTCTTAGCATGATAAAGAAGATTCAAAGAGAGTGAGATGCCAGCTCCTTTCATTCAGTCAGTAGCTTCAATCATTTCTGGTATATGAATAACATGATGTTTTTCAATGGCAAAAATCAATGAATATTGTAAATGCACAAACTGTAATTTCTCCGCATTGCAAGGTGCAATTCTGAAATTTTTTGCTTTTTCCTGCTCCTTTTAGCATGATAAAGAAGATTCAAAGAGAGTGAGATGCCAGCTCCTTTCATTCAGTCAGTAGCTTCAATCATTTCTGGACGTTTTTCAATGGCAAAAATCAATGAATATTGTAAATGCACAAACAGTAATTTCTCCGCATTGCAAGGTGCAATTCTGAAATTTTTTGCTTTTTCCTGCTCCTCTTAGCATGATAAACAAGATTCAAAGAGAGTGAGATGCCAGCTCCTTTCATTCAGTCAGTAACTTCAATCATTTCTGGACGTTTTTCAATGGCAAAAATCATTGAATATTGTAAATGCACAAACAGTAATTTCTCCGCATTGCAAGGTGCAATTCTGAAATTTTTTACTTTTTCCTGCTCCTCTTAGCATGATAAAGAAGATTCAAAGAGAGTGAGATGCCAGCTCCTTTCATTCAGTCAGTAGCTTCAATCATTTCTGGTATATGAATAACATGATGTTTTTCAATCGCAAAAATCAATGAATATTGTAAATGCACAAACAGTAATTTCTCCGCATTGCAAGGTGCAATTCTGAAATTTTTTGCTTTTTCCTGCTCCTCTTAGCATGATAAAGAAGATTCAAAGAGAGTGAGATGCCAGCTCCTTTCATTCAGTCAGTAGCTTCAATCATTTCTGGACGTTTTTCAATGGCAAAAATCAATGAATATTGTAAATGCACAAACTGTAATTTCTCCGCATTGCAAGGTGCAATTCTGAAATTTTTTGCTTTTTCCTGCTCCTTTTAGCATGATAAAGAAGATTCAAAGAGAGTGAGATGCCAGCTCCTTTCATTCAGTCAGTAGCTTCAATCATTTCTGGTATATGAATAACATGATGTTTTTCAATAGCAAAAATCAATGAATATTGTAAATGCACAAACAGTAATTTCTCCGCATTGCAAGGTGCAATTCTGAAATTTTTTGCTTTTTCCTGCTCCTCTTAGCATGATAAAGAAGATTCAAAGAGAGTGAGATGCCAGCTCCTTTCATTCAGTCAGTAGCTTCAATCATTTCTGGACGTTTTTCAATGGCAAAAATCAATGAATATTGTAAATGCACAAACAGTAATTTCTCCGCATTGCAAGGTGCAATTCTGAAATTTTTTGCTTTTTCCTGCTCCTCTTAGCATGATAAACAAGATTCAAAGAGAGTGAGATGCCAGCTCCTTTCATTCAGTCAGTAGCTTCAATCATTTCTGGACGTTTTTCAATGGCAAAAATCATTGAATATTGTAAATGCACAAACAGTAATTTCTCCGCATTGCAAGGTGCAATTCTGAAATTTTTTACTTTTTCCTGCTCCTCTTAGCATGATAAAGAAGATTCAGAGAGTGAGATGCCAGCTCCTTTCATTCAGTCAGTAGCTTCAATCATTTCTGGTATATTAATAACATGATGTTTTTCAATCGCAAAAATCAATGAATATTGTAAATGCACAAACAGTAATTTCTCCGCATTGCAAGGTGCAGTTCTGAAATTTTTTGCTTTTTCCTGCTCCTCTTAGCATGATAAAGAAGATTCAAAGAGAGTGAGATGCCAGCTCCTTTCATTCAGTCAGTAGCTTCAATCATTTCTGGACGTTTTTCAATGGCAAAAATCAATGAATATTGTAAATGCACAAACAGTAATTTCTCCGCATTGCAAGGTGCAATTCTGAAATTTTTTGCTTTTTCCTGCTCCTCTTAGCATGATAAAGAAGATTCAAAGAGAGTGAGATGCCAGCTCCTTTCATTCAGTCAGTAGCTTCAATCATTTCTGGTATATGAATAACATGATGTTTTTCAATGGCAAAAATCAATGAATATTGTAAATGCACAAACTGTAATTTCTCCGCATTGCAAGGTGCAATTCTGAAATTTTTTGCTTTTTCCTGCTCCTTTTAGCATGATAAAGAAGATTCAAAGAGAGTGAGATGCCAGCTCCTTTCATTCAGTCAGTAGCTTCAATCATTTCTGGACGTTTTTCAATGGCAAAAATCAATGAATATTGTAAATGCACAAACAGTAATTTCTCCGCATTGCAAGGTGCAATTCTGAAATTTTTTGCTTTTTCCTGCTCCTCTTAGCATGATAAACAAGATTCAAAGAGAGTGAGATGCCAGCTCCTTTCATTCAGTCAGTAACTTCAATCATTTCTGGACGTTTTTCAATGGCAAAAATCATTGAATATTGTAAATGCACAAACAGTAATTTCTCCGCATTGCAAGGTGCAATTCTGAAATTTTTTACTTTTTCCTGCTCCTCTTAGCATGATAAAGAAGATTCAAAGAGAGTGAGATGCCAGCTCCTTTCATTCAGTCAGTAGCTTCAATCATTTCTGGTATATGAATAACATGATGTTTTTCAATCGCAAAAATCAATGAATATTGTAAATGCACAAACAGTAATTTCTCCGCATTGCAAGGTGCAATTCTGAAATTTTTTGCTTTTTCCTGCTCCTCTTAGCATGATAAAGAAGATTCAAAGAGAGTGAGATGCCAGCTCCTTTCATTCAGTCAGTAGCTTCAATCATTTCTGGACGTTTTTCAATGGCAAAAATCAATGAATATTGTAAATGCACAAACTGTAATTTCTCCGCATTGCAAGGTGCAATTCTGAAATTTTTTGCTTTTTCCTGCTCCTCTTAGCATGATAAAGAAGATTCAAAGAGAGTGAGATGCCAGCTCCTTTCATTCAGTCAGTAGCTTCAATCATTTCTGGTATATGAATAACATGATGTTTTTCAATAGCAAAAATCAATGAATATTGTAAATGCACAAACAGTAATTTCTCCGCATTGCAAGGTGCAATTCTGAAATTTTTTGCTTTTTCCTGCTCCTCTTAGCATGATAAAGAAGATTCAAAGAGAGTGAGATGCCAGCTCCTTTCATTCAGTCAGTAGCTTCAATCATTTCTGGACGTTTTTCAATGGCAAAAATCAATGAATATTGTAAATGCACAAACAGTAATTTCTCCGCATTGCAAGGTGCAATTCTGAAATTTTTTGCTTTTTCCTGCTCCTCTTAGCATGATAAACAAGATTCAAAGAGAGTGAGATGCCAGCTCCTTTCATTCAGTCAGTAGCTTCAATCATTTCTGGACGTTTTTCAATGGCAAAAATCATTGAATATTGTAAATGCACAAACAGTAATTTCTCCGCATTGCAAGGTGCAATTCTGAAATTTTTTACTTTTTCCTGCTCCTCTTAGCATGCTAAAGAAGATTCAAAGAGAGTGAGATGCCAGCTCCTTTCATTCAGTCAGTAGCTTCAATCATTTCTGGTATATGAATAACATGATGTTTTTCAATCGCAAAAATCAATGAATATTGTAAATGCACAAACAGTAATTTCTCCGCATTGCAAGGTGCAATTCTGAAATTTTTTGCTTTTTCCTGCTCCTCTTAGCATGATAAAGAAGATTCAAAGAGAGTGAGATGCCAGCTCCTTTCATTCAGTCAGTAGCTTCAATCATTTCTGGACGTTTTTCAATGGCAAAAATCAATGAATATTGTAAATGCACAAACAGTAATTTCTCCGCATTGCAAGGTGCAATTCTGAAATTTTTTGCTTTTTCCTGCTCCTCTTAGCATGATAAAGAAGATTCAAAGAGAGTGAGATGCCAGCTCCTTTCATTCAGTCAGTAGCTTCAATCATTTCTGGTATATGAATAACATGATGTTTTTCAATGGCAAAAATCAATGAATATTGTAAATGCACAAACAGTAATTTCTCCGCATTGCAAGGTGCAATTCTGAAATTTTTTGCTTTTTCCTGCTCCTCTTAGCATGATAAAGAAGATTCAAAGAGAGTGAGATGCCAGCTCCTTTCATTCAGTCAGTAGCTTCAATCATTTCTGTACGTTTTTCAATGGCAAAAATCAATGAATATTGTAAATGCACAAACAGTAATTTCTCCGCATTGCAAGGTGCAATTCTGAAATTTTTTGCTTTTTCCTGCTCCTCTTAGCATGATAAACAAGATTCAAAGAGAGTGAGATGCCAGCTCCTTTCATTCAGTCAGTAACTTCAATCATTTCTGGACGTTTTTCAATGGCAAAAATCATTGAATATTGTAAATGCACAAACAGTAATTTCTCCGCATTGCAAGGTGCAATTCTGAAATTTTTTACTTTTTCCTGCTCCTCTTAGCATGATAAAGAAGATTCAAAGAGAGTGAGATGCCAGCTCCTTTCATTCAGTCAGTAGCTTCAATCATTTCTGGTATATGAATAACATGATGTTTTTCAATCGCAAAAATCAATGAATATTGTAAATGCACAAACAGTAATTTCTCCGCATTGCAAGGTGCAATTCTGAAATTTTTTGCTTTTTCCTGCTCCTCTTAGCATGATAAAGAAGATTCAAAGAGAGTGAGATGCCAGCTCCTTTCATTCAGTCAGTAGCTTCAATCATTTCTGGACATTTTTCAATGGCAAAAATCAATGAATATTGTAAATGCACAAACAGTAATTTCTCCGCATTGCAAGGTGCAATTCTGAAATTTTTTGCTTTTTCCTGCTCCTCTTAGCATGATAAAGAAGATTCAAAGAGAGTGAGATGCCAGCTCCTTTCATTCAGTCAGTAGCTTCAATCATTTCTGGACGTTTTTCAATGGCAAAAATCAATGAATATTGTAAATGCACAAACAGTAATTTCTCCGCATTGCAAGGTGCAATTCTGAAATTTTTTGCTTTTTCCTGCTCCTCTTAGCATGATAAAGAAGATTCAAAGAGAGTGATATGCCAGCTCCTTTCATTCAGTCAGTACCTTCAATCATTTCTGGACGTTTTTCAATGGCAAAAATCAATGAATATTGTAAATGCACAAACAGTAATTTCTCCGCATTGCAAGGGGCAATTCTGAAATTTTTTGCTTTTTCCTGCTCCTCTTAGCATGATAAAGAAGATTCAAAGAGAGTGAGATGCCTTCTCCTTTCATTCAGTCAGTAGCTTCAATCATTTCTGGACGTTTTTCAGTGGGAAAAATCAATGAATATTGTAAATGCACAAACTGTAATTTCTCCGCATTGCAAGGTGCAATTCTGAAATTTTTTGCTTTTTCCTGCTCCTCTTAGCATGATAAAGAAGATTCAAAGAGAGTGAGGTGCCAGCTCCTTTCATTCAGTCAGGAGCTTCAAACATTTCTGGTATATGAATAACATGTTTTTCAATGGCAAAAATCAATGAATATTGTAAATGCACAAACAGTAATTTCTCCGCATTGCAAGGTGCAATTCTGAAATTTTTTGCTTTTTCCTGCTCCTCTTAGCATGATAAAGAAGATTCAAAGAGAGTGAGATGCCAGCTCCTTTCATTCAGTCAGTAGCTTCAATCATTTCTGGACGTTTTTCAATGGCAAAAATCAATGAATATTGTAAATGCACAAACAGTAATTTCTCCGCATTGCAAGGTGCAATTCTGAAATTTTTTGCTTTTTCCTGCTCCTCTTAGCATGATAAAGAAGATTCAAAGAGAGTGAGATGCCAGCTCCTTTCATTCAGTCAGTAGCTTCAATCATTTCTGGACGTTCTTCAATGGCAAAAATCAATGAATATTGTAAATGCACAAACTGTAATTTCTCCGCATTGCAAGGTGCAATTCTGAAATTTTTTGCTTTTTCCTGCTCCTCTTAGCATGATAAACAAGATTCAAAGAGAGTGAGATGCCAGCTCCTTTCATTCAGTCAGTAGCTTCAATCATTTCTGGACGTTTTTCAATGGCAAAAATCATTGAATATTGTAAATGCACAAACAGTAATTTCTCCGCATTGCAAGGTGCAATTCTGAAATTTTTTACTTTTTCCTGCTCCTCTTAGCATGATAAAGAAGATTCAGAGAGTGAGATGCCAGCTCCTTTCATTCAGTCAGTAGCTTCAATCATTTCTGGTATATTAATAACATGATGTTTTTCAATCGCAAAAATCAATGAATATTGTAAATGCACAAACAGTAATTTCTCCGCATTGCAAGGTGCAGTTCTGAAATTTTTTGCTTTTTCCTGCTCCTCTTAGCATGATAAAGAAGATTCAAAGAGAGTGAGATGCCAGCTCCTTTCATTCAGTCAGTAGCTTCAATCATTTCTGGACGTTTTTCAATGGCAAAAATCAATGAATATTGTAAATGCACAAACAGTAATTTCTCCGCATTGCAAGGTGCAATTCTGAAATTTTTTGCTTTTTCCTGCTCCTCTTAGCATGATAAAGAAGATTCAAAGAGAGTGAGATGCCAGCTCCTTTCATTCAGTCAGTAGCTTCAATCATTTCTGGTATATGAATAACATGATGTTTTTCAATGGCAAAAATCAATGAATATTGTAAATGCACAAACTGTAATTTCTCCGCATTGCAAGGTGCAATTCTGAAATTTTTTGCTTTTTCCTGCTCCTTTTAGCATGATAAAGAAGATTCAAAGAGAGTGAGATGCCAGCTCCTTTCATTCAGTCAGTAGCTTCAATCATTTCTGGACGTTTTTCAATGGCAAAAATCAATGAATATTGTAAATGCACAAACAGTAATTTCTCCGCATTGCAAGGTGCAATTCTGAAATTTTTTGCTTTTTCCTGCTCCTCTTAGCATGATAAACAAGATTCAAAGAGAGTGAGATGCCAGCTCCTTTCATTCAGTCAGTAACTTCAATCATTTCTGGACGTTTTTCAAAGGCAAAAATCATTGAATATTGTAAATGCACAAACAGTAATTTCTCCGCATTGCAAGGTGCAATTCTGAAATTTTTTACTTTTTCCTGCTCCTCTTAGCATGATAAAGAAGATTCAAAGAGAGTGAGATGCCAGCTCCTTTCATTCAGTCAGTAGCTTCAATCATTTCTGGTATATGAATAACATGATGTTTTTCAATCGCAAAAATCAATGAATATTGTAAATGCACAAACAGTAATTTCTCCGCATTGCAAGGTGCAATTCTGAAATTTTTTGCTTTTTCCTGCTCCTCTTAGCATGATAAAGAAGATTCAAAGAGAGTGAGATGCCAGCTCCTTTCATTCAGTCAGTAGCTTCAATCATTTCTGGACGTTTTTCAATGGCAAAAATCAATGAATATTGTAAATGCACAAACTGTAATTTCTCCGCATTGCAAGGTGCAATTCTGAAATTTTTTGCTTTTTCCTGCTCCTCTTAGCATGATAAAGAAGATTCAAAGAGAGTGAGATGCCAGCTCCTTTCATTCAGTCAGTAGCTTCAATCATTTCTGGTATATGAATAACATGATGTTTTTCAATAGCAAAAATCAATGAATATTGTAAATGCACAAACAGTAATTTCTCCGCATTGCAAGGTGCAATTCTGAAATTTTTTGCTTTTTCCTGCTCCTCTTAGCATGATAAAGAAGATTCAAAGAGAGTGAGATGCCAGCTCCTTTCATTCAGTCAGTAGCTTCAATCATTTCTGGACGTTTTTCAATGGCAAAAATCAATGAATATTGTAAATGCACAAACAGTAATTTCTCCGCATTGCAAGGTGCAATTCTGAAATTTTTTGCTTTTTCCTGCTCCTCTTAGCATGATAAACAAGATTCAAAGAGAGTGAGATGCCAGCTCCTTTCATTCAGTCAGTAGCTTCAATCATTTCTGGACGTTTTTCAATGGCAAAAATCATTGAATATTGTAAATGCACAAACAGTAATTTCTCCGCATTGCAAGGTGCAATTCTGAAATTTTTTACTTTTTCCTGCTCCTCTTAGCATGCTAAAGAAGATTCAAAGAGAGTGAGATGCCAGCTCCTTTCATTCAGTCAGTAGCTTCAATCATTTCTGGTATATGAATAACATGATGTTTTTCAATCGCAAAAATCAATGAATATTGTAAATGCACAAACAGTAATTTCTCCGCATTGCAAGGTGCAATTCTGAAATTTTTTGCTTTTTCCTGCTCCTCTTAGCATGATAAAGAAGATTCAAAGAGAGTGAGATGCCAGCTCCTTTCATTCAGTCAGTAGCTTCAATCATTTCTGGACGTTTTTCAATGGCAAAAATCAATGAATATTGTAAATGCACAAACAGTAATTTCTCCGCATTGCAAGGTGCAATTCTGAAATTTTTTGCTTTTTCCTGCTCCTCTTAGCATGATAAAGAAGATTCAAAGAGAGTGAGATGCCAGCTCCTTTCATTCAGTCAGTAGCTTCAATCATTTCTGGTATATGAATAACATGATGTTTTTCAATGGCAAAAATCAATGAATATTGTAAATGCACAAACAGTAATTTCTCCGCATTGCAAGGTGCAATTCTGAAATTTTTTGCTTTTTCCTGCTCCTCTTAGCATGATAAAGAAGATTCAAAGAGAGTGAGATGCCAGCTCCTTTCATTCAGTCAGTAGCTTCAATCATTTCTGGACGTTTTTCAATGGCAAAAATCAATGAATATTGTAAATGCACAAACAGTAATTTCTCCGCATTGCAAGGTGCAATTCTGAAATTTTTTGCTTTTTCCTGCTCCTCTTAGCATGATAAACAAGATTCAAAGAGAGTGAGATGCCAGCTCCTTTCATTCAGTCAGTAACTTCAATCATTTCTGGACGTTTTTCAATGGCAAAAATCATTGAATATTGTAAATGCACAAACAGTAATTTCTCCGCATTGCAAGGTGCAATTCTGAAATTTTTTACTTTTTCCTGCTCCTCTTAGCATGATAAAGAAGATTCAAAGAGAGTGAGATGCCAGCTCCTTTCATTCAGTCAGTAGCTTCAATCATTTCTGGTATATGAATAACATGATGTTTTTCAATCGCAAAAATCAATGAATATTGTAAATGCACAAACAGTAATTTCTCCGCATTGCAAGGTGCAATTCTGAAATTTTTTGCTTTTTCCTGCTCCTCTTAGCATGATAAAGAAGATTCAAAGAGAGTGAGATGCCAGCTCCTTTCATTCAGTCAGTAGCTTCGATCATTTCTGGACATTTTTCAATGGCAAAAATCAATGAATATTGTAAATGCACAAACAGTAATTTCTCCGCATTGCAAGGTGCAATTCTGAAATTTTTTGCTTTTTCCTGCTCCTCTTAGCATGATAAAGAAGATTCAAAGAGAGTGAGATGCCAGCTCCTTTCATTCAGTCAGTAGCTTCAATCATTTCTGGACGTTTTTCAATGGCAAAAATCAATGAATATTGTAAATGCACAAACAGTAATTTCTCCGCATTGCAAGGTGCAATTCTGAAATTTTTTGCTTTTTCCTGCTCCTCTTAGCATGATAAAGAAGATTCAAAGAGAGTGATATGCCAGCTCCTTTCATTCAGTCAGTACCTTCAATCATTTCTGGACGTTTTTCAATGGCAAAAATCAATGAATATTGTAAATGCACAAACAGTAATTTCTCCGCATTGCAAGGGGCAATTCTGAAATTTTTTGCTTTTTCCTGCTCCTCTTAGCATGATAAAGAAGATTCAAAGAGAGTGAGATGCCTTCTCCTTTCATTCAGTCAGTAGCTTCAATCATTTCTGGACGTTTTTCAGTGGCAAAAATCAATGAATATTGTAAATGCACAAACTGTAATTTCTCCGCATTGCAAGGTGCAATTCTGAAATTTTTTGCTTTTTCCTGCTCCTCTTAGCATGATAAAGAAGATTCAAAGAGAGTGAGATGCCAGCTCCTTTCATTCAGTCAGTAGCTTCAATCATTTCTGGTATATGAATAACATGATGTTTTTCAATAGCAAAAATCAATGAATATTGTAAATGCACAAACAGTAATTTCTCCGCATTGCAAGGTGCAATTCTGACATTTTTTGCTTTTTCCTGCTCCTCTTAGCATGATAAAGAAGATTCAAAGAGAGTGAGATGCCAGCTCCTTTCAATCAGTCAGTAGCTTCAATCATTTCTGGACGTTTTTCAATGGCAAAAATCAATGAATATTGTAAATGCACAAACAGTAATTTCTCCGCATTGCAAGGTGCAATTCTGAAATTTTTTGCTTTTTCCTGCTCCTCTTAGCATGATAAACAAGATTCAAAGAGAGTGAGATGCCAGCTCCTTTCATTCAGTCAGTAGCTTCAATCATTTCTGGACGTTTTTCAATGGCAAAAATCATTGAATATTGTAAATGCACAAGCAGTAATTTCTCCGCATTGCAAGGTGCAATTCTGAAATTTTTTACTTTTTCCTGCTCCTCTTAGCATAATAAAGAAGATTCAAAGAGAGTGAGATGCCAGCTCCTTTCATTCAGTCAGTAGCTTCAATCATTTCTGGTATATGAATAACATGATGTTTTTCAATGGCAAAAATCAATGAATATTGTAAATGCACAAACAGTAATTTCTCCGCATTGCAAGGTGCAATTCTGAAATTTTTTGCTTTTTCCTGCTCCTCTTAGCATGATAAAGAAGATTCAAAGAGAGTGAGATGCCAGCTCCTTTCATTCAGTCAGTAGCTTCAAACATTTCTGGTATATGAATAACATGATGTTTTTCAATGGCAAAAATCAATGAATATTGTAAATGCACAAACAGTAATTTCTCCGCATTGCAAGGTGCAAGTCTGAAATTTTTTGCTTTTTCCTGCTCCTCTTAGTATGATAAAGAAGATTCAAAGAGAGTGAGATGCCAGCTACTTTCATTCAGTCAGTAGCTTCAATCATTTCTGGACGTTTTTCAATGGTAAAAATCAATGAATATTGTAAATGCACAAACAGTAATTTCTCCACATTGCAAGGTGCAATTCTGAAATTTTTTGCTTTTTCCTGCTCCTCTTAGCATGATAAAGAAGATTCAAAGAGAGTGAGATGCCAGCTCCTTTCATTCAGTCAGTAGCTTCAAACATTTCTGGTATATGAATAACATGATGTTTTTCAATGGCAAAAATCAATGAATATTGTAAATGCACAAACAGTAATTTCTCCGCATTGCAAGGTGCAATTCTGAATTTTTTTGCTTTTTCCTGCTCCTCTTAGCATGATAAAGAAGATTCAAAGAGAGTGAGATGCCAGCTTCTTTCATTCAGTCAGTAGCTTCAATCATTTCTGGATGTTTTTCAATGGCAAAAATCAATGAATATTGTAAATGCACAAACAGTAATTTCTCCACATTGCAATGTGCAATTCTAAAATTTTTTGCTTTTTCCTGCTCCTCTTAGCATGATAAAGAAGATTCAAAGAGAGTGAGATGCCAGCTCCTTTCATTCAGTCAGTAGCTTCAAACATTTCTGGTATATGAATAACATGATGTTTTTCAATGGCAAAAATCAATGAATATTGTAAATGCACAAACAGTAATTTCTCCGCATTGCAAGGTGCAATTCTGAAATTTTTTGCTTTTTCCTGCTCCTCTTAGCATGATAAAGAAGATTCAAAGAGAGTGAGATGCCAACTCCTTTCATTCAGTCAGTAGCTTCAAACATTTCTGGTATATGAATAACATGATGTTTTTCAATGGCAAAAATCAATGAATATTGTAAATGCACAAACAGTAATTTCTCCGCATTGCAAGGTGCAATTCTGAAATTTTTTGCTTTTTCCTGCTCCTCTTAGCATGATAAAGAAGATTCAAAGAGAGTGAGATGCCAGCTCCTTTCATTCAGTCAGTAGCTTCAATCATTTCTGGACGTTTTTCAATGGCAAAAATCAATGAATATTGTAAATGCACAAACAGTAATTTCTCCGCATTGCAAGGTGCAATTCTGAAATTTTTTGCTTTTTCCTGCTCCTCTTAGCATGATAAAGAAGATTCAAAGAGAGTGAGATGCCATCTCCTTTCATTCAGTCAGTACCTTCAATCATTTCTGGACGTTTTTCAATGGCAAAAATCAATGAATATTGTAAATGCACAAACAGTAATTTCTCCGCATTGCAAGGTGCAATTCTGAAATTTTTTGCTTTTTCCCGCTCCTCTTAGCATGATAAAGAAGATTCAAAGAGAGAGAGTTGCCAGCTCCTTTCATTCAGTCAGTAGCTTCTAACATTTCTGGTATATGAATAACATGTTTTTCAATGGCAAAAATCAATGAATATTGTAAATGCACAAACAGTAATTTCTCCGCATTGCAAGGTGCAATTCTGAAATTTTTTGCTTTTTCCTGCTCCGCTTAGCATGATAAAGAAGATTCAAAGAGAGTGAGATGCCAGCTCCTTTCATTCAGTCAGTAGCTTCAATCATTTCTGGACGTTTTTCAATGGCAAAAATCAATGAATATTGTAAATGCACAAACAGTAATTTCTCCGCATTGCAAGGTGCAATTCTGAAATTTTTTGCTTTTTCCTGCTCCTCTTAGCATGATAAAGAAGATTCAAAGAGAGTGAGATGCCAGCTCCTTTCATTCAGTCAGTAGCTTCAATCATTTCTGGACGTTTTTCAATGGCAAAAATCAATGAATATTGTAAATGCACAAACAGTAATTTCTCCGCATTGCAAGGTGCAATTCTGAAATTTTTTGCTTTTTCCTGCTCCTCTTAGCATGATAAAGAAGATTCAAAGAGAGTGAGATGCCAGCTCCTTTGATTCAGTCAGTAGCTTCAAACATTTCTGGTATATGAATAACATGATGTTTTTCAATGGCAAAAATCAATGAATATTGTAAATGCACAAACAGTAATTTCTCCGCATTGCAAGGTGCAAGTCTGAAATTTTTTGCTTTTTCCTGCTCCTCTTAGCATGATAAAGAATATTCAAAGAGAGTGAGATGCCAGCTACTTTCATTCAGTCAGTAGCTTCAATCATTTCTGGACGTTTTTCAATGGTAAAAATCAATGAATATTGTAAATGCACAAACAGTAATTTCTCCATATTGCAAGGAGCAATTCTGAAATTTTTTGCTTTTTCCTGCTCCTCTTAGCATGATAAAGAAGATTCAAAGAGAGTGAGGTGCCAGCTCCTTTCATTCAGTCAGGAGCTTCAAACATTTCTGGTATATGAATAACATGTTTTTCAATGGCAAAAATCAATGAATATTGTAAATGCACAAACAGTAATTTCTCCGCATTGCAAGGTGCAATTCTGAAATTTTTTGCTTTTTCCTGCTCCTCTTAGCATGATAAAGAAGATTCAAAGAGAGTGAGATGCCAGCTCCTTTCATTCAGTCAGTAGCTTCAATCATTTCTGGACGTTTTTCAATGGCAAAAATCAATGAATATTGTAAATGCACAAACAGTAATTTCTCCGCATTGCAAGGTGCAATTCTGAAATTTTTTGCTTTTTCCTGCTCCTCTTAGCATGATAAAGAAGATTCAAAGAGAGTGAGATGCCAGCTCTTTTCATTCAGTCAGTAGCTTCAATCATTTCTGGACGTTTTTCAATGGCAAAAATCAATGAATATTGTAAATGCACAAACAGTAATTTCTCTGCATTGCAAGGTGCAATTCTGAAATTTTTTGCTTTTTCCTGCTCCTCTTAGCATGATAAACAAGATTCAAAGAGAGTGAGATGCCAGCTCCTTTCATTCAGTCAGTAGCTTCAATCATTTCTGGACGTTTTTCAATGGCAAAAATCATTGAATATTGTAAATGCACAAACAGTAATTTCTCCGCATTGCAAGGTGCAATTCTGAAATTTTTTACTTTTTCCTGCTCCTCTTAGCATGATAAAGAAGATTCAAAGAGAGTGAGATGCCAGCTCCTTTCATTCAGTCAGTAGCTTCAATCATTTCTGGTATATGAATAACATGATGTTTTTCAATCGCAAAAATCAATGAATATTGTAAATGCACAAACAGTAATTTCTCCGCATTGCAAGGTGCAATTCTGAAATTTTTTGCTTTTTCCTGCTCCTCTTAGCATGATAAAGAAGATTCAAAGAGAGTGAGATGCCAGCTCCTTTCATTCAGTCAGTAGCTTCAATCATTTCTGGATGTTTTTCAATGGCAAAAATCAATGAATATTGTAAATGCACAAACAGTAATTTCTCCGCATTGCAAGGTGCAATTCTGAAATTTTTTGCTTTTTCCTGCTCCTCTTAGCATGATAAAGAAGATTCAAAGAGAGTGAGATGCCAGCTCCTTTCCTTCATTCATTAGCTTCAATCATTTCTGGTATATGAATAACATGATGTTTTTCAATGGCAAAAATCAATGAATTTTGTAAATGCACAAACAATAATTTCTCCGCATTGCAAGGCGCAATTCTGAAATTTTTTGCTTTTTCCTGCTCCTCTTAGCATGATAAAGAAGATTCAAAGAGAGTGCGATGCCAGCTCCTTTCCTTCAGTCAGTAGCGTCAATCATTTCCATCATATGAATAACATGATGTTTTTCAATGGCAAAAATCAATGAATATTGTAAATGCACAAACAGTAATTTCTCCGCATTGCAAGGTGCAATTCTGAAATTTTTTGCTTTTTACTGCTCCTCTTAGCATGATAAAGAAGATTCAAAGAGAGTGAGATGCCAGCTCCTTTCATTCAGTCAGTAGCTTCAATCATTTCTAGACGTTTTTCAATGGCAAAAATCAATGAATATTGTAAATGCACAAACAGTAATTTCTCCGCATTGCAAGGTGCAATTCTGAAATTTTTTGCTTTTTCCTGCTCCTCTTAGCATGATAAAGAAGATTCAAAGAGAGTGAGATGCCAGCTCCTTTCATTCAGTCAGTAGCTTCAAACATTTCTGGTATATGAATAACATGATGTTTTTCAATGGCAAAAATCAATGAATATTGTAAATGCACAAACAGTAATTTCTCCGCATTGCAAGGTGCAATTCTGAAATTTTTTGCTTTTTCCTGCTCCTCTTAGCATGATAAAGAAGATTCAAAGAGAGTGAGATGCCAGCTCCTTTCATTCAGTCAGTAGCTTCAATCATTTCTGGACATTTTTCAATGGCAAAAATCAATGAATATTGTAAATGCACAAACAGTAATTTCTCCGCATTGCAAGGTGCAATTCTGAAATTTTTTGCTTTTTCCTGCTCCTCTTAGCATGATAAAGAAGATTCAAAGAGAGTGAGATGCCAGCTCCTTTCATTCAGTCAGTAGCTTCAATCATTTCTGGACGTTTTTCAATGGCAAAAATCAATGAATATTGTAAATGCACAAACAGTAATTTCTCCGCATTGCAAGGTGCAATTCTGAAATTTTTTGCTTTTTCCTGCTCCTCTTAGCATGTTAAAGAAGATTCAAAGAGAGTGAGGTGCCAGCTCCTTTCATTCAGTCAGGAGCTTCAAACATTTCTGGTATATGAATAACATGTTTTTCAATGGCAAAAATCAATGAATATTGTAAATGCACAAACAGTAATTTCTCCGCATTGCAAGGTGCAATTCTGAAATTTTTTGCTTTTTCCTGCTCCTCTTAGCATGATAAAGAAGATTCAAAGAGAGTGAGATGCCAGCTCCTTTCATTCAGTCAGTAGCTTCAATCATTTCTGGACGTTTTTCAATGGCAAAAATCAATGAATATTGTAAATGCACAAACAGTAATTTCTCCGCATTGCAAGGTGCAATTCTGAAATTTTTTGCTTTTTCCTGCTCCTCTTAGCATGATAAAGAAGATTCAAAGAGAGTGAGATGCCAGCTCCTTTCATTCAGTCAGTAGCTTCAATCATTTCTGGACGTTCTTCAATGGCAAAAATCAATGAATATTGTAAATGCACAAACTGTAATTTCTCTGCATTGCAAGGTGCAATTCTGAAATTTTTTGCTTTTTCCTGCTCCTCTTAGCATGATAAACAAGATTCAAAGAGAGTGAGATGCCAGCTCCTTTCATTCAGTCAGTAGCTTCAATCATTTCTGGACGTTTTTCAATGGCAAAAATCATTGAATATTGTAAATGCACAAACAGTAATTTCTCCGCATTGCAAGGTGCAATTCTGAAATTTTTTGCTTTTTCCTGCTCCTCTTAGCATGATAAAGAAGATTCAAAGAGAGTGAGATGCCAACTCCTTTCATTCAGTCAGTAGCTTCAAACATTTCTGGTATATGAATAACATGATGTTTTTCAATGGCAAAAATCAATGAATATTGTAAATGCACAAACAGTAATTTCTCCGCATTGCAAGGTGCAATTCTGAAATTTTTTGCTTTTTCCTGCTCCTCTTAGCATGATAAAGAAGATTCAAAGAGAGTGAGATGCCAGCTCCTTTCATTCAGTCAGTAGCTTCAATCATTTCTGGACGTTTTTCAATGGCAAAAATCAATGAATATTGTAAATGCACAAACAGTAATTTCTCCGCATTGCAAGGTGCAATTCTGAAATTTTTTGCTTTTTCCTGCTCCTCTTAGCATGATAAAGAAGATTCAAAGAGAGTGAGATGCCAGCTCCTTTCATTCAGTCAGTACCTTCAATCATTTCTGGACGTTTTTCAATGGCAAAAATCAATGAATATTGTAAATGCACAAACAGTAATTTCTCCGCATTGCAAGGTGCAATTCTGAAATTTTTTGCTTTTTCCCGCTCCTCTTAGCATGATAAAGAAGATTCAAAGAGAGAGAGTTGCCAGCTCCTTTCATTCAGTCAGTAGCTTCTAACATTTCTGGTATATGAATAACATGTTTTTCAATGGCAAAAATCAATGAATATTGTAAATGCACAAACAGTAATTTCTCCGCATTGCAAGGTGCAATTCTGAAATTTTTTGCTTTTTCCTGCTCCGCTTAGCATGATAAAGAAGATTCAAAGAGAGTGAGATGCCAGCTCCTTTCATTCAGTCAGTAGCTTCAATCATTTCTGGACGTTTTTCAATGGCAAAAATCAATGAATATTGTAAATGCACAAACAGTAATTTCTCCGCATTGCAAGGTGCAATTCTGAAATTTTTTGCTTTTTCCTGCTCCTCTTAGCATGATAAAGAAGATTCAAAGAGAGTGAGATGCCAGCTCCTTTCATTCAGTCAGTAGCTTCAATCATTTCTGGACGTTTTTCAATGGCAAAAATCAATGAATATTGTAAATGCACAAACAGTAATTTCTCCGCATTGCAAGGTGCAATTCTGAAATTTTTTGCTTTTTCCTGCTCCTCTTAGCATGATAAAGAAGATTCAAAGAGAGTGAGATGCCAGCTCCTTTGATTCAGTCAGTAGCTTCAAACATTTCTGGTATATGAATAACATGATGTTTTTCAATGGCAAAAATCAATGAATATTGTAAATGCACAAACAGTAATTTCTCCGCATTGCAAGGTGCAAGTCTGAAATTTTTTGCTTTTTCCTGCTCCTCTTAGCATGATAAAGAATATTCAAAGAGAGTGAGATGCCAGCTACTTTCATTCAGTCAGTAGCTTCAATCATTTCTGGACGTTTTTCAATGGTAAAAATCAATGAATATTGTAAATGCACAAACAGTAATTTCTCCATATTGCAAGGAGCAATTCTGAAATTTTTTGCTTTTTCCTGCTCCTCTTAGCATGATAAAGAAGATTCAAAGAGAGTGAGGTGCCAGCTCCTTTCATTCAGTCAGGAGCTTCAAACATTTCTGGTATATGAATAACATGTTTTTCAATGGCAAAAATCAATGAATATTGTAAATGCACAAACAGTAATTTCTCCGCATTGCAAGGTGCAATTCTGAAATTTTTTGCTTTTTCCTGCTCCTCTTAGCATGATAAAGAAGATTCAAAGAGAGTGAGATGCCAGCTCCTTTCATTCAGTCAGTAGCTTCAATCATTTCTGGACGTTTTTCAATGGCAAAAATCAATGAATATTGTAAATGCACAAACAGTAATTTCTCCGCATTGCAAGGTGCAATTCTGAAATTTTTTGCTTTTTCCTGCTCCTCTTAGCATGATAAAGAAGATTCAAAGAGAGTGAGATGCCAGCTCTTTTCATTCAGTCAGTAGCTTCAATCATTTCTGGACGTTTTTCAATGGCAAAAATCAATGAATATTGTAAATGCACAAACAGTAATTTCTCTGCATTGCAAGGTGCAATTCTGAAATTTTTTGCTTTTTCCTGCTCCTCTTAGCATGATAAACAAGATTCAAAGAGAGTGAGATGCCAGCTCCTTTCATTCAGTCAGTAGCTTCAATCATTTCTGGACGTTTTTCAATGGCAAAAATCATTGAATATTGTAAATGCACAAACAGTAATTTCTCCGCATTGCAAGGTGCAATTCTGAAATTTTTTACTTTTTCCTGCTCCTCTTAGCATGATAAAGAAGATTCAAAGAGAGTGAGATGCCAGCTCCTTTCATTCAGTCAGTAGCTTCAATCATTTCTGGTATATGAATAACATGATGTTTTTCAATCGCAAAAATCAATGAATATTGTAAATGCACAAACAGTAATTTCTCCGCATTGCAAGGTGCAATTCTGAAATTTTTTGCTTTTTCCTGCTCCTCTTAGCATGATAAAGAAGATTCAAAGAGAGTGAGATGCCAGCTCCTTTCATTCAGTCAGTAGCTTCAATCATTTCTGGATGTTTTTCAATGGCAAAAATCAATGAATATTGTAAATGCACAAACAGTAATTTCTCCGCATTGCAAGGTGCAATTCTGAAATTTTTTGCTTTTTCCTGCTCCTCTTAGCATGATAAAGAAGATTCAAAGAGAGTGAGATGCCAGCTCCTTTCCTTCATTCATTAGCTTCAATCATTTCTGGTATATGAATAACATGATGTTTTTCAATGGCAAAAATCAATGAATTTTGTAAATGCACAAACAATAATTTCTCCGCATTGCAAGGCGCAATTCTGAAATTTTTTGCTTTTTCCTGCTCCTCTTAGCATGATAAAGAAGATTCAAAGAGAGTGCGATGCCAGCTCCTTTCCTTCAGTCAGTAGCGTCAATCATTTCCATCATATGAATAACATGATGTTTTTCAATGGCAAAAATCAATGAATATTGTAAATGCACAAACAGTAATTTCTCCGCATTGCAAGGTGCAATTCTGAAATTTTTTGCTTTTTACTGCTCCTCTTAGCATGATAAAGAAGATTCAAAGAGAGTGAGATGCCAGCTCCTTTCATTCAGTCAGTAGCTTCAATCATTTCTAGACGTTTTTCAATGGCAAAAATCAATGAATATTGTAAATGCACAAACAGTAATTTCTCCGCATTGCAAGGTGCAATTCTGAAATTTTTTGCTTTTTCCTGCTCCTCTTAGCATGATAAAGAAGATTCAAAGAGAGTGAGATGCCAGCTCCTTTCATTCAGTCAGTAGCTTCAAACATTTCTGGTATATGAATAACATGATGTTTTTCAATGGCAAAAATCAATGAATATTGTAAATGCACAAACAGTAATTTCTCCGCATTGCAAGGTGCAATTCTGAAATTTTTTGCTTTTTCCTGCTCCTCTTAGCATGATAAAGAAGATTCAAAGAGAGTGAGATGCCAGCTCCTTTCATTCAGTCAGTAGCTTCAATCATTTCTGGACATTTTTCAATGGCAAAAATCAATGAATATTGTAAATGCACAAACAGTAATTTCTCCGCATTGCAAGGTGCAATTCTGAAATTTTTTGCTTTTTCCTGCTCCTCTTAGCATGATAAAGAAGATTCAAAGAGAGTGAGATGCCAGCTCCTTTCATTCAGTCAGTAGCTTCAATCATTTCTGGACGTTTTTCAATGGCAAAAATCAATGAATATTGTAAATGCACAAACAGTAATTTCTCCGCATTGCAAGGTGCAATTCTGAAATTTTTTGCTTTTTCCTGCTCCTCTTAGCATGTTAAAGAAGATTCAAAGAGAGTGAGGTGCCAGCTCCTTTCATTCAGTCAGGAGCTTCAAACATTTCTGGTATATGAATAACATGTTTTTCAATGGCAAAAATCAATGAATATTGTAAATGCACAAACAGTAATTTCTCCGCATTGCAAGGTGCAATTCTGAAATTTTTTGCTTTTTCCTGCTCCTCTTAGCATGATAAAGAAGATTCAAAGAGAGTGAGATGCCAGCTCCTTTCATTCAGTCAGTAGCTTCAATCATTTCTGGACGTTTTTCAATGGCAAAAATCAATGAATATTGTAAATGCACAAACAGTAATTTCTCCGCATTGCAAGGTGCAATTCTGAAATTTTTTGCTTTTTCCTGCTCCTCTTAGCATGATAAAGAAGATTCAAAGAGAGTGAGATGCCAGCTCCTTTCATTCAGTCAGTAGCTTCAATCATTTCTGGACGTTCTTCAATGGCAAAAATCAATGAATATTGTAAATGCACAAACTGTAATTTCTCTGCATTGCAAGGTGCAATTCTGAAATTTTTTGCTTTTTCCTGCTCCTCTTAGCATGATAAACAAGATTCAAAGAGAGTGAGATGCCAGCTCCTTTCATTCAGTCAGTAGCTTCAATCATTTCTGGACGTTTTTCAATGGCAAAAATCATTGAATATTGTAAATGCACAAACAGTAATTTATCCGCATTGCAAGGTGCAATTCTGAAATTTTTTACTTTTTCCTGCTCCTCTTAGCATGATAAAGAAGATTCAAAGAGAGTGAGATGCCAGCTCCTTTCATTCAGTCAGTAGCTTCAATCATTTCTGGTATATTAATAACATGATGTTTTTCAATCGCAAAAATCAATGAATATTGTAAATGCACAAACAGTAATTTCTCCGCATTGCAAGGTGCAATTCTGAAATTTTTTGCTTTTTCCTGCTTCTCTTAGCATGATAAAGAAGATTCAAAGAGAGTGAGATGCCAGCTCCTTTCATTCAGTCAGTAGCTTCAATCATTTCTGGACGTTTTTCAATGGCAAAAATCAATGAATATTGTAAATGCACAAACAGTAATTTCTCCGCATTGCAAGGTGCAATTCTGAAATTTTTTGCTTTTTCCTGCTCCTCTTAGCATGATAAAGAAGATTCAAAGAGAGTGAGATGCCAGCTCCTTTCATTCAGTCAGTAGCTTCAATCATTTCTGGTATATGAATAACATGATGTTTTTCAATGGCAAAAATCAATGAATATTGTAAATGCACAAACTGTAATTTCTCCGCATTGCAAGGTGCAATTCTGAAATTTTTTGCTTTTTCCTGCTCCTCTTAGCATGATAAAGAAGATTCAAAGAGAGTGAGATGCCAGCTCCTTTCATTCAGTCAGTAGCTTCAATCATTTCTGGACGTTTTTCAATGGCAAAAATCAATGAATATTGTAAATGCACAAACAGTAATTTCTCCGCATTGCAAGGTGCAATTCTGAAATTTTTTGCTTTTTCCTGCTCCTCTTAGCATGATAAACAAGATTCAAAGAGAGTGAGATGCCAGCTCCTTTCATTCAGTCAGTAACTTCAATCATTTCTGGACGTTTTTCAATGGCAAAAATCATTGAATATTGTAAATGCACAAACAGTAATTTCTCCGCATTGCAAGGTGCAATTCTGAAATTTTTTACTTTTTCCTGCTCCTCTTAGCATGATAAAGAAGATTCAAAGAGAGTGAGATGCCAGCTCCTTTCATTCAGTCAGTAGCTTCAATCATTTCTGGTATATGAATAACATGATGTTTTTCAATCGCAAAAATCAATGAATATTGTAAATGCACAAACAGTAATTTCTCCGCATTGCAAGGTGCAATTCTGAAATTTTTTGCTTTTTCCTGCTCCTCTTAGCATGATAAAGAAGATTCAAAGAGAGTGAGATGCCAGCTCCTTTCATTCAGTCAGTAGCTTCAATCATTTCTGGACGTTTTTCAATATCAAAAATCAATGAATATTGTAAATGCACAAACTGTAATTTCTCCGCATTGCAAGGTGCAATTCTGAAATTTTTTGCTTTTTCCTGCTCCTCTTAGCATGATAAAGAAGATTCAAAGAGAGTGAGATGCCAGCTCCTTTCATTCAGTCAGTAGCTTCAATCATTTCTGGTATATGAATAACATGATGTTTTTCAATAGCAAAAATCAATGAATATTGTAAATGCACAAACAGTAATTTCTCCGCATTGCAAGGTGCAATTCTGAAATTTTTTGCTTTTTCCTGCCCCTCTTAGCATGATAAAGAAGATTCAAAGAGAGTGAGATGCCAGCTCCTTTCATTCAGTCAGTAGCTTCAATCATTTCTGGACGTTTTTCAATGGCAAAAATCAATGAATATTGTAAATGCACAAACAGTAATTTCTCCGCATTGCAAGGTGCAATTCTGAAATTTTTTGCTTTTTCCTGCTCCTCTTAGCATGATAAACAAGATTCAAAGAGAGTGAGATGCCAGCTCCTTTCATTCAGTCAGTAGCTTCAATCATTTCTGGACGTTTTTCAATGGCAAAAATCATTGAATATTGTAAATGCACAAACAGTAATTTCTCCGCATTGCAAGGTGCAATTCTGAAATTTTTTACTTTTTCCTGCTCCTCTTAGCATGATAAAGAAGATTCAAAGAGAGTGAGATGCCAGCTCCTTTCATTCAGTCAGTAGCTTCAATCATTTCTGGTATATTAATAACATGATGTTTTTCAATCGCAAAAATCAATGAATATTGTAAATGCACAAACAGTAATTTCTCCGCATTGCAAGGTGCAATTCTGAAATTTTTTGCTTTTTCCTGCTCCTCTTAGCATGATAAAGAAGATTCAAAGAGAGTGAGATGCCAGCTCCTTTCATTCAGTCAGTAGCTTCAATCATTTCTGGACGTTTTTCAATGGCAAAAATCAATGAATATTGTAAATGCACAAACAGTAATTTCTCCGCATTGCAAGGTGCAATTCTGAAATTTTTTGCTTTTTCCTGCTCCTCTTAGCATGATAAAGAAGATTCAAAGAGAGTGAGATGCCAGCTCCTTTCATTCAGTCAGTAGCTTCAATCATTTCTGGTATATGAATAACATGATGTTTTTCAATGGCAAAAATCAATGAATATTGTAAATGCACAAACAGTAATTTCTCCGCATTGCAAGGTGCAATTCTGAAATTTTTTGCTTTTTCCTGCTCCTCTTAGCATGATAAAGAAGATTCAAAGAGAGTGAGATGCCAGCTCCTTTCATTCATTCAGTAGCTTCAATCATTTCTGGACGTTTTTCAATGGCAAAAATCAATGAATATTGTAAATGCACAAACATTAATTTCTCCGCATTGCAAGGTGCAATTCTGAAATTTTTTGCTTTTTCCTGCTCCTCTTAGCATGATAAACAAGATTCAAAGAGAGTGAGATGCCAGCTCCTTTCATTCAGTCAGTAACTTCAATCATTTCTGGACGTTTTTCAATGGCAAAAATCATTGAATATTGTAAATGCACAAACAGTAATTTCTCCGCATTGCAAGGTGCAATTCTGAAATTTTTTACTTTTTCCTGCTCCTCTTAGCATGATAAAGAAGATTCAAAGAGAGTGAGATGCCAGCTCCTTTCATTCAGTCAGTAGCTTCAATCATTTCTGGACGTTTTTCAATGGCAAAAATCATTGAATATTGTAAATGCACAAACAGTAATTTCTCCGCATTGCAAGGTGCAATTCTGAAATTTTTTACTTTTTCCTGCTCCTCTTAGCATGATAAAGAAGATTCAAAGAGAGTGAGATGCCAGCTCCTTTCATTCAGTCAGTAGCTTCAATCATTTCTGGTATATTAATAACATGATGTTTTTCAATCGCAAAAATCAATGAATATTGTAAATGCACAAACAGTAATTTCTCCGCATTGCAAGGTGCAATTCTGAAATTTTTTGCTTTTTCCTGCTCCTCTTAGCATGATAAAGAAGATTCAAAGAGAGTGAGATGCCAGCTCCTTTCATTCAGTCAGTAGCTTCAATCATTTCTGGACGTTTTTCAATGGCAAAAATCAATGAATATTGTAAATGCACAAACAGTAATTTCTCCGCATTGCAAGGTGCAATTCTGAAATTTTTTGCTTTTTCCTGCTCCTCTTAGCATGATAAAGAAGATTCAAAGAGAGTGAGATGCCAGCTCCTTTCATTCAGTCAGTAGCTTCAATCATTTCTGGTATATGAATAACATGATGTTTTTCAATGGCAAAAATCAATGAATATTGTAAATGCACAAACAGTAATTTCTCCGCATTGCAAGGTGCAATTCTGAAATTTTTTGCTTTTTCCTGCTCCTCTTAGCATGATAAAGAAGATTCAAAGAGAGTGAGATGCCAGCTCCTTTCATTCAGTCAGTAGCTTCAAACATTTCTGGACGTTTTTCAATGGCAAAAATCAATGAATATTGTAAATGCACAAACAGTAATTTCTCCGCATTGCAAGGTGCAATTCTGAAATTTTTTGCTTTTTCCTGCTCCTCTTAGCATGATAAACAAGATTCAAAGAGAGTGAGATGCCAGCTCCTTTCATTCAGTCAGTAACTTCAATCATTTCTGGCCGTTTTTCAATGGCAAAAATCATTGAATATTGTAAATGCACAAACAGTAATTTCTCCGCATTGCAAGGTGCAATTCTGAAATTTTTTACTTTTTCCTGCTCCTCTTAGCATGATAAAGAAGATTCAAAGAGAGTGAGATGCCAGCTCCTTTCATTCAGTCAGTAGCTTCAATCATTTCTGGTATATGAATAACATGATGTTTTTCAATCGCAAAAATCAATGAATATTGTAAATGCACAAACAGTAATTTCTCCGCATTGCAAGGTGCAATTCTGAAATTTTTTGCTTTTTCCTGCTCCTCTTAGCATGATAAAGAAGATTCAAAGAGAGTGAGATGCCAGCTCCTTTCATTCAGTCAGTAGCTTCAATCATTTCTGGATGTTTTTCAACGGCAAAAATCAATGAATATTGTAAATGCACAAACAGTAATTTCTCCGCATTGCAAGGTGCAATTCTGAAATTTTTTGCTTTTTCCTGCTCCTCTTAGCATGATAAAGAAGATTCAAAGAGAGTGAGATGTCAGCTCCTTTCCTTCAGTCAGTAGCTTCAATCATTTCTGGTATATGAATAACATGATGTTTTTCAATGGCAAAAATCAATGAATTTTGTAAATGCACAAACAGTAATTTCTCCGCATTGCAAGGCGCAATTCTGAAATTTTTTGCTTTTTCCTGCTCCTCTTAGCATGATAAAGAAGATTCAAAGAGAGTGAGATGCCAGCTCCTTTCATTCAGTCAGTAGCTTCAATCATTTCTGGACATTTTTCAATGGCAAAAATCAATGAATATTGTAAATGCATAAACAGTAATTTCTCCGCATTGCAAGGTGCAATTCTGAAATTTTTTGCTTTTTCCTGCTCCTCTTAGCATGATAAAGAAGATTCAAAGAGAGTGAGATGCCAGCTCCTTTCATTCAGTCAGTAACTTCAATCATTTCTGGACGTTTTTCAATGGCAAAAATCAATGAATATTGTAAATGCACAAACAGTAATTTCTCCGCATTGCAAGGTGCAATTCTGAAATTTTTTGCTTTTTCCTGCTCCTCTTAGCATGATAAAGAAGATTCAAAGAGAGTGATATGCCAGCTCCTTTCATTCAGTCAGTACCTTCAATCATTTCTGGACGTTTTTCAATGGCAAAAATCAATGAATATTGTAAATGCACAAACAGTAATTTCTCCCCATTGCAAGGTGCAATTCTGAAATTTTTTGCTTTTTCCTGCTCCTCTTAGCATGATAAAGAAGATTCAAAGAGAGTGAGATGCCAGCTCCTTTCATTCAGTCAGTAGCTTCAATCATTTCTGGACGTTTTTCAATGGCAAAAATCAATGAATATTGTAAATGCACAAACTGTAATTTCTCCGCATTGCAAGGTGCAATTCTGAAATTTTTTGCTTTTTCCTGCTCCTCTTAGCATGATAAAGAAGATTCAAAGAGAGTGAGATGCCAGCTCCTTTCATTCAGTCAGTAGCTTCAATCATTTCTGGTATATGAATAACATGATGTTTTTCAATAGCAAAAATCAATGAATATTGTAAATGCACAAACAGTAATTTCTCCGCATTGCAAGGTGCAATTCTGAAATTTTTTGCTTTTTCCTGCTCCTCTTAGCATGATAAAGAAGATTCAAAGAGAGTGAGATGCCAGCTCCTTTCAATCAGTCAGTAGCTTCAATCATTTCTGGACGTTTTTCAATGGCAAAAATCAATGAATATTGTAAATGCACAAACAGTAATTTCTCCGCATTGCAAGGTGCAATTCTGAAATTTTTTGCTTTTTCCTGCTCCTCTTAGCATGATAAACAAGATTCAAAGAGAGTGAGATGCCAGCTCCTTTCATTCAGTCAGTAGCTTCAATCATTTCTGGACGTTTTTCAATGGCAAAAATCATTGAATATTGTAAATGCACAAGCAGTAATTTCTCCGCATTGCAAGGTGCAATTCTGAAATTTTTTACTTTTTCCTGCTCCTCTTAGCATGATAAAGAAGATTCAAAGAGAGTGAGATGCCAGCTCCTTTCATTCAGTCAGTAGCTTCAATCATTTCTGGTATATGAATAACATGATGTTTTTCAATGGCAAAAATCAATGAATATTGTAAATGCACAAACAGTAATTTCTCCGCATTGCAAGGTGCAATTCTGAAATTTTTTGCTTTTTCCTGCTCCTCTTAGCATGATAAAGAAGATTCAAAGAGAGTGAGATGCCAGCTCCTTTCATTCAGTCAGTAGCTTCAAACATTTCTGGTATATGAATAACATGATGTTTTTCAATGGCAAAAATCAATGAATATTGTAAATGCACAAACAGTAATTTCTCCGCATTGCAAGGTGCAAGTCTGAAATTTTTTGCTTTTTCCTGCTCCTCTTAGTATGATAAAGAAGATTCAAAGAGAGTGAGATGCCAGCTACTTTCATTCAGTCAGTAGCTTCAATCATTTCTGGACGTTTTTCAATGGTAAAAATCAATGAATATTGTAAATGCACAAACAGTAATTTCTCCACATTGCAAGGTGCAATTCTGAAATTTTTTGCTTTTTCCTGCTCCTCTTAGCATGGTAAAGAAGATTCAAAGAGAGTGAGATGCCAGCTCCTTTCATTCAGTCAGTAGCTTCAAACATTTCTGGTATATGAATAACATGATGTTTTTCAATGGCAAAAATCAATGAATATTGTAAATGCACAAACAGTAATTTCTCCGCATTGCAAGGTGCAATTCTGAAATTTTTTGCTTTTTCCTGCTCCTCTTAGCATGATAAAGAAGATTCAAAGAGAGTGAGATGCCAGCTTCTTTCATTCAGTCAGTAGCTTCAATCATTTCTGGATGTTTTTCAATGGCAAAAATCAATGAATATTGTAAATGCACAAACTGTAATTTCTCCGCATTGCAAGGTGCAATTCTGAAATTTTTTGTTTTTTCCTGCTCCTCTTAGCATGATAAAGAAGATTCAAAGAGAGTGAGATGCCAGCTCCTTTCATTCAGTCAGTACCTTCAATCATTTCTGGACGTTTTTCAATGGCAAAAATCAATGAATATTGTAAATGCACAAACAGTAATTTCTCCGCATTGCAAGGTGCAATTCTGAAATTTTTTGCTTTTTCCCGCTCCTCTTAGCATGATAAAGAAGATTCAAAGAGAGTGAGGTGCCAGCTCCTTTCATTCAGTCAGTAGCTTCAAACATTTCTGGACGTTTTTCAATGGCAAAAATCAATGAATATTGTAAATGCACAAACAGTAATTTCTCCGCATTGCAAGGTGCAATTCTGAAATTTTTTGCTTTTTCCTGCTCCTCTTAGCATGATAAAGAAGATTCAAAGAGAGTGAGATGCCAGCTCCTTTCATTCAGTCAGTACCTTCAATCATTTCTGGACGTTTTTCAATGGCAAAAATCAATGAATATTGTAAATGCACAAACAGTAATTTCTCCGCATTGCAAGGTGCAATTCTGAAATTTTTTGCTTTTTCCCGCTCCTATTAGCATGATAAAGAAGATTCAAAGAGAGTGAGGTGCCAGCTCCTTTCATTCAGTCAGTAGCTTCAAACATTTCTGGTATATGAATAACATGTTTTTCAATGGCAAAAATCAATGAATATTGTAAATGCACAAACAGTAATTTCTCCGCATTGCAAGGTGCAATTCTGAAATTTTTTGCTTTTTCCTGCTCCTCTTAGCATGATAAAGAAGATTCAAAGAGAGTGAGATGCCAGCTCCTTTCATTCAGTCAGTAGCGTCAATCATTTCTGGACGTTTTTCAATGGCAAAAATCAATGAATATTGTAAATGCACAAACAGTAATTTCTCCGCATTGCAAGGTGCAATTCTGAAATTTTTTGCTTTTTCCTGCTCCTCTTAGCATGATAAAGAAGATTCAAAGAGAGTGAGATGCCAGCTCCTTTCATTCAGTCAGTAGCTTCAATCATTTCTGGTATATGAATAACATGATGTTTTTCAATGGCAAAAATCAATGAATATTGTAAATGCACAAACAGTAATTTCTCCGCATTGCAAGGTGCAAGTCTGAAATTTTTTGCTTTTTCCTGCTCCTCTTAGCATGATAAAGAAGATTCAAAGAGAGTGAGATGCCAGCTACTTTCATTCAGTCAGTAGCTTCAATCATTTCTGGACGTTTTTCAATGGTAAAAATCAATGAATATTGTAAATGCACAAACAGTAATTTCTCCACATTGCAATGTGCAATTCTAAAATTTTTTGCTTTTTCCTGCTCCTCTTAGCATGATAAAGAAGATTCAAAGAGAGTGAGATGCCAGCTCCTTTCATTCAGTCAGTACCTTCAATCATTTCTGGACGTTTTTCAATGGCAAAAATCAATGAATATTGTAAATGCACAAACAGTAATTTCTCCGCATTGCAAGGTGCAATTCTGAAATTTTTTGCTTTTTCCTGCTCCTCTTAGCATGATAAAGGAGATTCAAAGAGAGTGAGATGCCAGCTCCTTTCATTCAGTCAGTAGCTTCAAACATTTCTGGTATATGAATAACATGATGTTTTTCAAAGGCAAAAATCAATGAATATTGTAACTGCACAAACAGTAATTTCTCCGCATTGCAAGGTGCATGTCTGAAATTTTTTGCTTTTTCCTGCTCCTCTTAGCATGATAAAGAAGATTCAAAGAGAGTGAGATGCCAGCTCCTTTCATTCAGTCATTAGCTTCAAACATTTCTGGTATATGAATAACATGATGTTTTTCAATGGCAAAAATCAATGAATATTGTAAATGCACAAACAGTAATTTCTCCACATTGCAAGGTGCAATTCTGAAATTTTTTGCTTTTTCCTGCTCCTCTTAGCATGATAAAGAAGATTCAAAGAGAGTGAGATGCCAGCTCCTTTCATTCAGTCAGTAGCTTCAAACATTTCTGGTATATGAATAACATGATGTTTTTCAATGGCAAAAATCAATGAATATTGTAAATGCACAAACAGTAATTTCTCCGCATTGCAAGGTGCAATTCTGAAATTTTTTGCTTTTTCCTGCTCCTCTTAGCATGATAAAGAAGATTCAAAGAGAGTGAGATGCCAGCTCCTTTCATTCAGTCAGTACCTTCAATCATTTCTGGACGTTTTTCAATGGCAAAAATCAATGATTATTGTAAATGCACAAACAGTAATTTCTCCGCATTGCAAGGTGCAATTCTGAAATTTTTTGCTTTTTCCCGCTCCTCTTAGCATGATAAAGAAGATTCAAAGAGAGTGAGGTGCCAGCTCCTTTCATTCAGTCAGTAGCTTCAAACATTTCTGGACGTTTTTCAATGGCAAAAATCAATGAATATTGTAAATGCACAAACAGTAATTTCTCCGCATTGCAAGGTGCAATTCTGAAATTTTTTGCTTTTTCCTGCTCCTCTTAGCGTGATAAAGAAGATTCAAAGAGAGTGAGATGCCAGCTCCTTTCATTCAGTCAGTACCTTCAATCATTTCTGGACGTTTTTCAATGGCAAAAATCAATGAATATTGTAAATGCACAAACAGTAATTTCTCCGCATTGCAAGCTGCAATTCTGAAATTTTTTGCTTTTTCCCGCTCCTATTAGCATGATAAAGAAGATTCAAAGAGAGTGAGGTGCCAGCTCCTTTCATTCAGTCAGTAGCTTCAAACATTTCTGGTATATGAATAACATGTTTTTCAATGGCAAAAATCAATGAATATTGTAAATGCACAAACAGTAATTTCTCCGCATTGCAAGGTGCAATTCTGAAATTTTTTGCTTTTTCCTGCTCCTCTTAGCATGATAAAGAAGATTCAAAGAGAGTGAGATGCCAGCTCCTTTCATTCAGTCAGTAGCGTCAATCATTTCTGGACGTTTTTCAATGGCAAAAATCAATGAATATTGTAAATGCACAAACAGTAATTTCTCCGCATTGCAAGGTGCAATTCTGAAATTTTTTGCTTTTTCCTGCTCCTCTTAGCATGATAAAGAAGATTCAAAGAGAGTGAGATGCCAGCTCCTTTCATTCAGTCAGTAGCTTCAATCATTTCTGGTATATGAATAACATGATGTTTTTCAATGGCAAAAATCAATGAATATTGTAAATGCACAAACAGTAATTTCTCCGCATTGCAAGGTGCAAGTCTGAAATTTTTTGCTTTTTCCTGCTCCTCTTAGCATGATAAAGAAGATTCAAAGAGAGTGAGATGCCAGCTACTTTCATTCAGTCAGTAGCTTCAATCATTTCTGGACGTTTTTCAATGGTAAAAATCAATGAATATTGTAAATGCACAAACAGTAATTTCTCCACATTGCAATGTGCAATTCTAAAATTTTTTGCTTTTTCCTGCTCCTCTTAGCATGATAAAGAAGATTCAAAGAGAGTGAGATGCCAGCTCCTTTCATTCAGTCAGTACCTTCAATCATTTCTGGACGTTTTTCAATGGCAAAAATCAATGAATATTGTAAATGCACAAACAGTAATTTCTCCGCATTGCAAGGTGCAATTCTGAAATTTTTTGCTTTTTCCTGCTCCTCTTAGCATGATAAAGGAGATTCAAAGAGAGTGAGATGCCAGCTCCTTTCATTCAGTCAGTAGCTTCAAACATTTCTGGTATATGAATAACATGATGTTTTTCAAAGGCAAAAATCAATGAATATTGTAACTGCACAAACAGTAATTTCTCCGCATTGCAAGGTGCATGTCTGAAATTTTTTGCTTTTTCCTGCTCCTCTTAGCATGATAAAGAAGATTCAAAGAGAGTGAGATGCCAGCTCCTTTCATTCAGTCAGTAGCTTCAAACATTTCTGGTATATGAATAACATGATGTTTTTCAATGGCAAAAATCAATGAATATTGTAAATGCACAAACAGTAATTTCTCCGCATTGCAAGGTGCAAGTCTGAAATTTTTTGCTTTTTCCTGCTCCTCTTAGCATGATAAAGAAGATTCAAAGAGAGTGAGATGCCAGCTACTTTCATTCAGTCAGTAGCTTCAATCATTTCTGGACGTTTTTCAATGGTAAAAATCAATGAATATTGTAAATGCACAAACAGTAATTTCTCCACATTGCAAGGTGCAATTCTGAAATTTTTTGCTTTTTCCTGCTCCTCTTAGCATGATAAAGAAGATTCAAAGAGAGTGAGATGCCAGCTCCTTTCATTCAGTCAGTAGCTTCAAACATTTCTGGTATATGAATAACATGATGTTTTTCAATGGCAAAAATCAATGAATATTGTAAATGCACAAACAGTAATTTCTCCGCATTGCAAGGTGCAATTCTGAAATTTTTTGCTTTTTCCTGCTCCTCTTAGTATGATAAAGAAGATTCAAAGAGAGTGAGATTCCAGCTTCTTTCATTCAGTCAGTAGCTTCAATCATTTCTGGATGTTTTTCAATGGCAAAAATCAATGAATATTGTAAATGCACAAACTGTAATTTCTCCGCATTGCAAGGTGCAATTCTGAAATTTTTTGCTTTTTCCTGCTCCTCTTAGCATGATAAAGAAGATTCAAAGAGAGTGAGATGCCAGCTCCTTTCATTCAGTCAGTAGCTTCAATCATTTCTGGACGTTTTTCAATGGCAAAAATCAATGAATATTGTAAATGCACAAACAGTAATTTCTCCGCATTGCAAGGTGCAATTCTGAAATTTTTTGCTTTTTCCTGCTCCTCTTAGCATGATAAAGAAGATTCAAAGAGAGTGAGATGCCAGCTCCTTTCATTCAGTCAGTAGCTTCAATCATTTCTGGACGTTTTTCAATGGCAAAAATCAATGAATATTGTAAATGCACAAACAGTAATTTCTCCGCATTGCAAGGTGCAATTCTGAAATTTTTTGCTTTTTCCCGCTCCTCTTAGCATGATAAAGAAGATTCAAAGAGAGTGAGGTGCCAGCTCCTTTCATTCAGTCAGTAGCTTCAAACATTTCTGGTATATGAATAACATGTTTTTCAATGGCAAAAATCAATGAATATTGTAAATGCACAAACAGTAATTTCTCCGCATTGCAAGGTGCAATTCTGAAATTTTTTGCTTTTTCCTGCTCCTCTTAGCATGATAAAGAAGATTCAAAGAGAGTGAGATGCCAGCTCCTTTCAATCAGTCAGTAGCTTCAATCATTTCTGGACGTTTTTCAATGGCAAAAATCAATGAATATTGTAAATGCAGAAACAGTAATTTCTCCGCATTGCAAGGTGCAATTCTGAAATTTTTTGCTTTTTCCTGCTCCTCTTAGCATGATAAAGAAGATTCAAAGAGAGTGAGATGCCAGCTCCTTTCATTCAGTCAGTAGCTTCAATCATTTCTGGACGTTTTTCAATGGCAAAAATCAATGAATATTGTAAATGCACAAACAGTAATTTCTCCGCATTGCAAGGTGCAATTCTGAAATTTTTTGCTTTTTCCCGCTCCTCTTAGCATGATAAAGAAGATTCAAAGAGAGTGAGGTGCCAGCTCCTTTCATTCAGTCAGTAGCTTCAAACATTTCTGGTATATGAATAACATGTTTTTCAATGGCAAAAATCAATGAATATTGTAAATGCACAAACAGTAATTTCTCCGCATTGCAAGGTGCAATTCTGAAATTTTTTGCTTTTTCCTGCTCCTCTTAGCATGATAAAGAAGATTCAAAGAGAGTGAGATGCCAGCTCCTTTCAATCAGTCAGTAGCTTCAATCATTTCTGGACGTTTTTCAATGGCAAAAATCAATGAATATTGTAAATGCAGAAACAGTAATTTCTCCGCATTGCAAGGTGCAATTCTGAAATTTTTTGCTTTTTCCTGCTCCTCTTAGCATGATAAAGAAGATTCAAAGAGAGTGAGATGCCAGCTCCTTTCATTCAGTCAGTAGCTTCAATCATTTCTGGACGTTTTTCAATGGCAAAAATCAATGAATATTGTAAATGCACAAACAGTAATTTCTCCGCATTGCAAGGTGCAATTCTGAAATTTTTTGCTTTTTCCTGCTCCTCTTAACATGATAAAGAAGATTCAAAGAGAGTGAGATGCCAGCTCCTTTCATTCAGTCAGTAGCATCAAACATTTCTGGTATATGAATAACATGATGTTTTTCAATGGCAAAAATCAATGAATATTGTAAATGCACAAACAGTAATTTCTCCGCATTGCAAGGTGCAAGTCTGAAATTTTTTGCTTTTTCCTGCTCCTCTTAGCATGATAAAGAAGATTCAAAGAGAGTGAGATGCCAGCTACTTTCATTCAGTCAGTAGCTTCAATCATTTCTGGACGTTTTTCAATGGTAAAAATCAATGAATATTGTAAATGCACAAACAGTAATTTCTCCACATTGCAATGTGCAATTCTAAAATTTTTTGCTTTTTCCTGCTCCTCTTAGCATGATAAAGAAGATTCAAAGAGAGTGAGATGCCAGCTCCTTTCATTCAGTCAGTAGCTTCAAACATTTCTGGTATATGAATAACATGATGTTTTTCAATGGCAAAAATCAATGAATATTGTAAATGCACAAACAGTAATTTCTCCGCATTGCAAGGTGCAATTCTGAAATTTTTTGCTTTTTCCTGCTCCTCTTAGTATGATAAAGAAGATTCAAAGAGAGTGAGATTCCAGCTTCTTTCATTCAGTCAGTAGCTTCAATCATTTCTGGATGTTTTTCAATGGCAAAAATCAATGAATATTGTAAATGCACAAACTGTAATTTCTCCGCATTGCAAGGTGCAATTCTGAAATTTTTTGCTTTTTCCTGCTCCTCTTAGCATGATAAAGAAGATTCAAAGAGAGTGAGATGCCAGCTCCTTTCATTCAGTCAGTAGCTTCAATCATTTCTGGACGTTTTTCAATGGCAAAAATCAATGAATATTGTAAATGCACAAACAGTAATTTCTCCGCATTGCAAGGTGCAATTCTGAAATTTTTTGCTTTTTCCTGCTCCTCTTAGCATGATAAAGAAGATTCAAAGAGAGTGAGATGCCAGCTCCTTTCATTCAGTCAGTAGCTTCAATCATTTCTGGACGTTTTTCAATGGCAAAAATCAATGAATATTGTAAATGCACAAACAGTAATTTCTCCGCATTGCAAGGTGCAATTCTGAAATTTTTTGCTTTTTCCCGCTCCTCTTAGCATGATAAAGAAGATTCAAAGAGAGTGAGGTGCCAGCTCCTTTCATTCAGTCAGTAGCTTCAAACATTTCTGGTATATGAATAACATGTTTTTCAATGGCAAAAATCAATGAATATTGTAAATGCACAAACAGTAATTTCTCCGCATTGCAAGGTGCAATTCTGAAATTTTTTGCTTTTTCCTGCTCCTCTTAGCATGATAAAGAAGATTCAAAGAGAGTGAGATGCCAGCTCCTTTCAATCAGTCAGTAGCTTCAATCATTTCTGGACGTTTTTCAATGGCAAAAATCAATGAATATTGTAAATGCAGAAACAGTAATTTCTCCGCATTGCAAGGTGCAATTCTGAAATTTTTTGCTTTTTCCTGCTCCTCTTAGCATGATAAAGAAGATTCAAAGAGAGTGAGATGCCAGCTCCTTTCATTCAGTCAGTAGCTTCAATCATTTCTGGACGTTTTTCAATGGCAAAAATCAATGAATATTGTAAATGCACAAACAGTAATTTCTCCGCATTGCAAGGTGCAATTCTGAAATTTTTTGCTTTTTCCCGCTCCTCTTAGCATGATAAAGAAGATTCAAAGAGAGTGAGGTGCCAGCTCCTTTCATTCAGTCAGTAGCTTCAAACATTTCTGGTATATGAATAACATGTTTTTCAATGGCAAAAATCAATGAATATTGTAAATGCACAAACAGTAATTTCTCCGCATTGCAAGGTGCAATTCTGAAATTTTTTGCTTTTTCCTGCTCCTCTTAGCATGATAAAGAAGATTCAAAGAGAGTGAGATGCCAGCTCCTTTCAATCAGTCAGTAGCTTCAATCATTTCTGGACGTTTTTCAATGGCAAAAATCAATGAATATTGTAAATGCAGAAACAGTAATTTCTCCGCATTGCAAGGTGCAATTCTGAAATTTTTTGCTTTTTCCTGCTCCTCTTAGCATGATAAAGAAGATTCAAAGAGAGTGAGATGCCAGCTCCTTTCATTCAGTCAGTAGCTTCAATCATTTCTGGACGTTTTTCAATGGCAAAAATCAATGAATATTGTAAATGCACAAACAGTAATTTCTCCGCATTGCAAGGTGCAATTCTGAAATTTTTTGCTTTTTCCTGCTCCTCTTAACATGATAAAGAAGATTCAAAGAGAGTGAGATGCCAGCTCCTTTCATTCAGTCAGTAGCATCAAACATTTCTGGTATATGAATAACATGATGTTTTTCAATGGCAAAAATCAATGAATATTGTAAATGCACAAACAGTAATTTCTCCGCATTGCAAGGTGCAAGTCTGAAATTTTTTGCTTTTTCCTGCTCCTCTTAGCATGATAAAGAAGATTCAAAGAGAGTGAGATGCCAGCTACTTTCATTCAGTCAGTAGCTTCAATCATTTCTGGACGTTTTTCAATGGTAAAAATCAATGAATATTGTAAATGCACAAACAGTAATTTCTCCACATTGCAATGTGCAATTCTAAAATTTTTTGCTTTTTCCTGCTCCTCTTAGCATGATAAAGAAGATTCAAAGAGAGTGAGATGCCAGCTCCTTTCATTCAGTCAGTAGCTTCAAACATTTCTGGTATATGAATAACATGATGTTTTTCAATGGCAAAAATCAATGAATATTGTAAATGCACAAACAGTAATTTCTCCGCATTGCAAGGTGCAATTCTGAAATTTTTTGCTTTTTCCTGCTCCTCTTAGCATGATAAAGAAGATTCAAAGAGAGTGAGATGCCAACTCCTTTCATTCAGTCAGTAGCTTCAAACATTTCTGGTATATGAATAATATGATGTTTTTCAATGGCAAAAATCAATGAATATTGTAAATGCACAAACAGTAATTTCTCCGCATTGCAAGGTGCAATTCTGAAATTTTTTGCTTTTTCCTGCTCCTCTTAGCATGATAAAGAATATTCAAAGAGAGTGAGATGCCAGCTCCTTTCATTCAGTCAGTAGCTTCAATCATTTCTGGACGTTTTTCAATGGCAAAAATCAATGAATATTGTAAATGCACAAACAGTAATTTCTCCGCATTACAAGGTGCAATTCTGAAATTTTTTGCTTTTTCCTGCTCCTCTTAGCATGATAAAGAAGATTCAAAGAGAGTGAGATGCCAGCTCCTTTCATTCAGTCAGTACCTTCAATCATTTCTGGACATTTTTCAATGGCAAAAATCAATGAATATTGTAAATGCACAAACAGTAATTTCTCCGCATTGCAAGGTGCAATTCTGAAATTTTTTGCTTTTTCCCGCTCCTCTTAGCATGATAAAGAAGATTCAAAGAGAGTGAGTTGCCAGCTCCTTTCATTCAGTCAGTAGCTTCTAACATTTCTGGTATATGAATAACATGTTTTTCAATGGCAAAAATCAATGAATATTGTAAATGCACAAACAGTAATTTCTCCGCATTGCAAGGTGCAATTCTGAAATTTTTTGCTTTTTCCTGCTCCTCTTAGCATGATAAAGAAGATTCAAAGAGAGTGAGATGCCAGCTACTTTCATTCAGTCAGTAGCTTCAATCATTTCTGGACGTTTTTCAATGGTAAAAATCAATGAATATTGTAAATGCACAAACAGTAATTTCTCCATATTGCAAGGTGCAATTCTGAAATTTTTTGCTTTTTCCTGCTCCTCTTAGCATGATAAAGAAGATTCAAAGAGAGTGAGATGCCAGCTCCTTTCATTCAGTCAGTAGCTTCAAACATTTCTGGTATATGAATAACATGATGTTTTTCAATGGCAAAAATCAATGAATATTGTAAATGCACAAACAGTAATTTCTCCGCATTGCAAGGTGCAAGTCTGAAATTTTTTGCTTTTTCCTGCTCCTCTTAGCATGATAAAGAAGATTCAAAGAGAGTGAGATGCCAGCTACTTTCATTCAGTCAGTAGCTTCAATCATTTCTGGACGTTTTTCAATGGTAAAAATCAATGAATATTGTAAATGCACAAACAGTAATTTCTCCACATTGCAAGGTGCAATTCTGAAATTTTTTGCTTTTTCCTGCTCCTCTTAGCATGATAAAGAAGATTCAAAGAGAGTGAGATGCCAGCTCCTTTCATTCAGTCAGTAGCTTCAAACATTTCTGGTATATGAATAACATGATGTTTTTCAAAGGCAAAAATCAATGAATATTGTAAATGCACAAACAGTAATTTCTCCACATTGCAAGGTGCAATTCTGAAATTTTTTGCTTTTTCCTGCTCCTCTTAGCATGATAAAGAAGATTCAAAGAGAGTGAGATGCCAGCTCCTTTCATTCAGTCAGTAGCTTCAAACATTTCTGGTATATGAATAACATGATGTTTTTCAATGGCAAAAATCAATGAATATTGTAAATGCACAAACAGTAATTTCTCCGCATTGCAAGGTGCAATTCTGAAATTTTTTGCTTTTTCCTGCTCCTCTTAGCATGATAAAGAAGATTCAAAGAGAGTGAGATGCCAGCTCCTTTCATTCAGTCAGTAGCTTCAATCATTTCTGGACGTTTTTCAATGGCAAAAATCAATGAATATTGTAAATGCACAAACAGTAATTTCTCCGCATTGCAAGGTGCAATTCTGAAATTTTTTGCTTTTTCCTGCTCCTCTTAGCATGATAAAGAAGATTCAAAGAGAGTGAGATGTCAGCTCCTTTCATTCAGTCAGTAGCTTCAAACATTTCTGGTATATGAATAACATGATGTTTTTCAATGGCAAAAATCAATGAATATTGTAAATGCACAAACAGTAATTTCTCCGCATTTCAAGGTGCAATTCTGAAATTTTTTGCTTTTTCCTGCTCCTCTTAGCATGATAAAGAAGATTCAAAGAGAGTGAGATGCCAGCTCCTTTCATTCAGTCAGTAGCTTCAATAATTTCTGGACGTTTTTCAATGGCAAAAATCAATGAATATTGTAAATGCACAAACAGTAATTTCTCCGCATTGCAAGGTGCAATTCTGAAATTTTTTGCTTTTTCCTGCTCCTCTTAGCATGATAAAGAAGATTCAAAGAGAGTGAGATGCCAGCTCCTTTCGTTCAGTCAGTAGCTTCAATCATTTCTGGACGTTTTTCAATGGCAAAAATCATTGAATATTATAAATGCACAAACAGTAATTTCTCCGCATTGCAAGGTGCAATTCTGAAATTTTTTACTTTTTCCTGCTCCTCTTAGCATGATAAAGAAGATTCAAAGAGAGTGAGATGCCAGCTCCTTTCATTCAGTCAGTAGCTTCAATCATTTCTGGTATATGAATAACATGATGTTTTTCAATGGCAAAAATCAATGAATATTGTAAATGCACAAACAGTAATTTCTCCGCATTGCAAGGTGCAATTCTGAAATTTTTTGCTTTTTCCTGCTCCTCTTAGCATGATAAAGAAGATTCAAAGAGAGTGAGATGCCAGCTCCTTTCATTCAGTCAGTACCTTCAATCATTTCTGGACATTTTTCAATGGCAAAAATCAATGAATATTGTAAATGCACAAACAGTAATTTCTCCGCATTGCAAGGTGCAATTCTGAAATTTTTTGCTTTTTCCCGCTCCTCTTAGCATGATAAAGAAGATTCAAAGAGAGTGAGTTGCCAGCTCCTTTCATTCAGTCAGTAGCTTCTAACATTTCTGGTATATGAATAACATGTTTTTCAATGGCAAAAATCAATGAATATTGTAAATGCACAAACAGTAATTTCTCCGCATTGCAAGGTGCAATTCTGAAATTTTTTGCTTTTTCCTGCTCCTCTTAGCATGATAAAGAAGATTCAAAGAGAGTGAGATGCCAGCTCCTTTCATTCAGTCAGTAGCTTCAATCATTTCTGGACGTTTTTCAATGGCAAAAATCAATGAATATTGTAAATGCACAAACAGTAATTTCTCCGCATTGCAAGGTGCAATTCTGAAATATTTTGCTTTTTCCTGCTCCTCTTAGCATGATAAAGAAGATTCAAAGAGAGTGAGATGCCAGCTCCTTTCATTCAGTCAGTAGCTTCAATCATTTCTGGACGTTTTTCAATGGCAAAAATCAATGAATATTGTAAATGCACAAACAGTAATTTCTCCGCATTGCAAGGTGCAATTCTGAAATTTTTTGCTTTTTCCTGCTCCTCTTAGCATGATAAAGAAGATTCAAAGAGAGTGAGATGCCAGCTCCTTTGATTCAGTCAGTAGCTTCAAACATTTCTGGTATATGAATAACATGATGTTTTTCAATGGCAAAAATCAATGAATATTGTAAATGCACAAACAGTAATTTCTCCGCATTGCAAGGTGCAAGTCTGAAATTTTTTGCTTTTTCCTGCTCCTCTTAGCATGATAAAGAAGATTCAAAGAGAGTGAGATGCCAGCTACTTTCATTCAGTCAGTAGCTTCAATCATTTCTGGACGTTTTTCAATGGTAAAAATCAATGAATATTGTAAATGCACAAACAGTAATTTCTCCACATTGCAAGGTGCAATTCTGAAATTTTTTGCTTTTTCCTGCTCCTCTTAGCATGATAAAGAAGATTCAAAGAGAGTGAGATGCCAGCTCCTTTCATTCAGTCAGTAGCTTCAAACATTTCTGGTATATGAATAACATGATGTTTTTCAATGGCAAAAATCAATGAATATTGTAAATGCACAAACAGTAATTTCTCCGCATTGCAAGGTGCAAGTCTGAAATTTTTTGCTTTTTCCTGCTCCTCTTAGCATGATAAAGAAGATTCAGAGAGAGTGAGATGCCAGCTACTTTCATTCAGTCAGTAGCTTCAATCATTTCTGGACGTTTTTCAATGGTAAAAATCAATGAATATTGTAAATGCACAAACAGTAATTTCTCCACATTGCAAGGTGCAATTCTGAAATTTTTTGCTTTTTCCTGCTCCTCTTAGCATGATAAAGAAGATTCAAAGAGAGTGAGATGCCAGCTCCTTTCATTCAGTCAGTAGCTTCAAACATTTCTGGTATATGAATAACATGATGTTTTTCAAAGGCAAAAATCAATGAATATTGTAAATGCACAAACAGTAATTTCTCCACATTGCAAGGTGCAATTCTGAAATTTTTTGCTTTTTCGTGCTCCTCTTAGCATGATAAAGAAGATTCAAAGAGAGTGAGATGCCAGCTCCTTTCATTCAGTCAGTAGCTTCAAACATTTCTGGTATATGAATAACATGATGTTTTTCAATGGCAAAAATCAATGAATATTGTAAATGCACAAACAGTAATTTCTCCGCATTGCAAGGTGCAATTCTGAAATTTTTTGCTTTTTCCTGCTCCTCTTAGCATGATAAAGAAGATTCAAAGAGAGTGAGATGCCAGCTCCTTTCATTCAGTCAGTAGCTTCAATCATTTCTGGACGTTTTTCAATGGCAAAAATCAATGAATATTGTAAATGCGCAAACAGTAATTTCTCCGCATTGCAAGGTGCAATTCTGAAATTTTTTGCTTTTTCCTGCTCCTCTTAGCATGATAAAGAAGATTCAAAGAGAGTGAGATGTCAGCTCCTTTCATTCAGTCAGTAGCTTCAAACATTTCTGGTATATGAATAACATGATGTTTTTCAATGGCAAAAATCAATGAATATTGTAAATGAACAAACAGTAATTTCTCCGCATTGCAAGGTGCAATTCTGAAATTTTTTGCTTTTTCCTGCTCCACTTAGCATGATAAAGAAGATTCAAAGAGAGTGAGATGCCAGCTCCTTTCATTCAGTCAGTAGCTTCAATCATTTCTGGACGTTTTTCAATGGCAAAAATCAATGAATATTGTAAATGCACAAACAGTAATTTCTCCGCATTGCAAGGTGCAATTCTGAAATTTTTTGCTTTTTCCTGCTCCTCTTAGCATGATAAAGAAGATTCAAAGAGAGTGAGATGCCAGCTCCTTTCGTTCAGTCAGTAGCTTCAATCATTTCTGGACGTTTTTCAATGGCAAAAATCATTGAATATTATAAATGCACAAACAGTAATTTCTCCGCATTGCAAGGTGCAATTCTGAAATTTTTTACTTTTTCCTGCTCCTCTTAGCATGAAAAAGAAGATTCAAAGAGAGTTAGATGCCAGCTCCTTTCATTCAGTCAGTACCTTTAATCATTTCTGGACGTTTTTCAATGGCAAAAATCAATGAATATTGTAAATGCACAAACAGTAATTTCTCCGCATTGCAAGGTGCAATTCTGAAATTTTTTGCTTTTTCCCGCTCCTATTAGCATGATAAAGAAGATTCAAAGAGAGTGAGGTGCCAGCTCCTTTCATTCAGTCAGTAGCTTCAAACATTTCTGGTATATGAATAACATGTTTTTCAATGGCAAAAATCAATGAATATTGTAAATGCACAAACAGTAATTTCTCCGCATTGCAAGGTGCAATTCTGAAATTTTTTGCTTTTTCCTGCTCCTCTTAGCATGATAAAGAAGATTCAAAGAGAGTGAGATGCCAGCTCCTTTCATTCAGTCAGTAGCTTCAATCATTTCTGGACGTTTTTCAATGGCAAAAATCAATGAATATTGTAAATGCACAAACAGTAATTTCTCCGCATTGCAAGGTGCAATTCTGAAATTTTTTGCTTTTTCCTGCTCCTCTTAGCATGATAAAGAAGATTCAATGAGAGTGAGATGCCAGCTCCTTTCATTCAGTCAGTACCTTCAATCATTTCTGGACATTTTTCAATGGCAAAAATCAATGAATATTGTAAATGCACAAACAGTAATTTCTCCGCATTGCAAGGTGCAATTCTGAAATTTTTTGCTTTTTCCCGCTCCTCTTAGCATGATAAAGAAGATTCAAAGAGAGTGAGTTGCCAGCTCCTTTCATTCAGTCAGTAGCTTCTAACATTTCTGGTATATGAATAACATGTTTTTCAATGGCAAAAATCAATGAATATTGTAAATGCACAAACAGTAATTTCTCCGCATTGCAAGGTGCAATTCTGAAATTTTTTGCTTTTTCCTGCTCCTCTTAGCATGATAAAGAAGATTCAAAGAGAGTGAGATGCCAGCTCCTTTCATTCAGTCAGTAGCTTCAATCATTTCTGGACGTTTTTCAATGGCAAAAATCAATGAATATTGTAAATGCACAAACAGTAATTTCTCCGCATTGCAAGGTGCAATTCTGAAATATTTTGCTTTTTCCTGCTCCTCTTAGCATGATAAAGAAGATTCAAAGAGAGTGAGATGCCAGCTCCTTTCATTCAGTCAGTAGCTTCAATCATTTCTGGACGTTTTTCAATGGCAAAAATCAATGAATATTGTAAATGCACAAACAGTAATTTCTCCGCATTGCAAGGTGCAATTCTGAAATTTTTTGCTTTTTCCTGCTCCTCTTAGCATGATAAAGAAGATTCAAAGAGAGTGAGATGCCAGCTCCTTTGATTCAGTCAGTAGCTTCAAACATTTCTGGTATATGAATAACATGATGTTTTTCAATGGCAAAAATCAATGAATATTGTAAATGCACAAACAGTAATTTCTCCGCATTGCAAGGTGCAAGTCTGAAATTTTTTGCTTTTTCCTGCTCCTCTTAGCATGATAAAGAAGATTCAAAGAGAGTGAGATGCCAGCTACTTTCATTCAGTCAGTAGCTTCAATCATTTCTGGACGTTTTTCAATGGTAAAAATCAATGAATATTGTAAATGCACAAACAGTAATTTCTCCACATTGCAAGGTGCAATTCTGAAATTTTTTGCTTTTTCCTGCTCCTCTTAGCATGATAAAGAAGATTCAAAGAGAGTGAGATGCCAGCTCCTTTCATTCAGTCAGTAGCTTCAAACATTTCTGGTATATGAATAACATGATGTTTTTCAATGGCAAAAATCAATGAATATTGTAAATGCACAAACAGTAATTTCTCCGCATTGCAAGGTGCAAGTCTGAAATTTTTTGCTTTTTCCTGCTCCTCTTAGCATGATAAAGAAGATTCAGAGAGAGTGAGATGCCAGCTACTTTCATTCAGTCAGTAGCTTCAATCATTTCTGGACGTTTTTCAATGGTAAAAATCAATGAATATTGTAAATGCACAAACAGTAATTTCTCCACATTGCAAGGTGCAATTCTGAAATTTTTTGCTTTTTCCTGCTCCTCTTAGCATGATAAAGAAGATTCAAAGAGAGTGAGATGCCAGCTCCTTTCATTCAGTCAGTAGCTTCAAACATTTCTGGTATATGAATAACATGATGTTTTTCAAAGGCAAAAATCAATGAATATTGTAAATGCACAAACAGTAATTTCTCCACATTGCAAGGTGCAATTCTGAAATTTTTTGCTTTTTCGTGCTCCTCTTAGCATGATAAAGAAGATTCAAAGAGAGTGAGATGCCAGCTCCTTTCATTCAGTCAGTAGCTTCAAACATTTCTGGTATATGAATAACATGATGTTTTTCAATGGCAAAAATCAATGAATATTGTAAATGCACAAACAGTAATTTCTCCGCATTGCAAGGTGCAATTCTGAAATTTTTTGCTTTTTCCTGCTCCTCTTAGCATGATAAAGAAGATTCAAAGAGAGTGAGATGCCAGCTCCTTTCATTCAGTCAGTAGCTTCAATCATTTCTGGACGTTTTTCAATGGCAAAAATCAATGAATATTGTAAATGCGCAAACAGTAATTTCTCCGCATTGCAAGGTGCAATTCTGAAATTTTTTGCTTTTTCCTGCTCCTCTTAGCATGATAAAGAAGATTCAAAGAGAGTGAGATGTCAGCTCCTTTCATTCAGTCAGTAGCTTCAAACATTTCTGGTATATGAATAACATGATGTTTTTCAATGGCAAAAATCAATGAATATTGTAAATGAACAAACAGTAATTTCTCCGCATTGCAAGGTGCAATTCTGAAATTTTTTGCTTTTTCCTGCTCCACTTAGCATGATAAAGAAGATTCAAAGAGAGTGAGATGCCAGCTCCTTTCATTCAGTCAGTAGCTTCAATCATTTCTGGACGTTTTTCAATGGCAAAAATCAATGAATATTGTAAATGCACAAACAGTAATTTCTCCGCATTGCAAGGTGCAATTCTGAAATTTTTTGCTTTTTCCTGCTCCTCTTAGCATGATAAAGAAGATTCAAAGAGAGTGAGATGCCAGCTCCTTTCGTTCAGTCAGTAGCTTCAATCATTTCTGGACGTTTTTCAATGGCAAAAATCATTGAATATTATAAATGCACAAACAGTAATTTCTCCGCATTGCAAGGTGCAATTCTGAAATTTTTTACTTTTTCCTGCTCCTCTTAGCATGATAAAGAAGATTCAAAGAGAGTGAGATGCCAGCTCCTTTCATTCAGTCAGTAGCTTCAATCATTTCTGGTATATGAATAACATGATGTTTTTCAATGGCAAAAATCAATGAATATTGTAAATGCACAAACAGTAATTGCTCCGCATTGCAAGGTGCAATTCTGAAATTTTTTGCTTTTTCCTGCTCCTCTTAGCATGATAAAGAAGATTCAAAGAGAGTGAGATGCCAGCTCCTTTCATTCAGTCAGTAGCTTCAATCATTTCTGGACGTTTTTCAAAGGCAAAAATCAATGAATATTGTAAATGCACAAACAGTAATTTCTCCGCATTGCAAGGTGCAATTCTGAAATTTTTTGCCTTTTCCTGCTCCTCTTAGCATGATAAACAAGATTCAAAGAGAGTGAGATGCCAGCTCCTTTCATTCAGTCAGTAGCTTCAATCATTTCTGGACGTTTTTCAATGGCAAAAATCAATGAATATTGTAAATGCACAAACAGTAATTTCTCCGCATTGCAAGGTGCAATTCTGAAATTTTTTGCTTTTTCCCGCTCCTCTTAGCATGATAAAGAAGATTCAAAGAGAGTGAGGTGCCAGCTCCTTTCATTCAGTCAGTAGCTTCAAACATTTCTGGACGTTTTTCAATGGCAAAAATCAATGAATATTGTAAATGCACAAACAGTAATTTCTCCGCATTGCAAGGTGCAATTCTGAAATTTTTTGCTTTTTCCTGCTCCTCTTAGCATGAAAAAGAAGATTCAAAGAGAGTTAGATGCCAGCTCCTTTCATTCAGTCAGTACCTTTAATCATTTCTGGACGTTTTTCAATGGCAAAAATCAATGAATATTGTAAATGCACAAACAGTAATTTCTCCGCATTGCAAGGTGCAATTCTGAAATTTTTTGCTTTTTCCCGCTCCTATTAGCATGATAAAGAAGATTCAAAGAGAGTGAGGTGCCAGCTCCTTTCATTCAGTCAGTAGCTTCAAACATTTCTGGTATATGAATAACATGTTTTTCAATGGCAAAAATCAATGAATATTGTAAATGCACAAACAGTAATTTCTCCGCATTGCAAGGTGCAATTCTGAAATTTTTTGCTTTTTCCTGCTCCTCTTAGCATGATAAAGAAGATTCAAAGAGAGTGAGATGCCAGCTCCTTTCATTCAGTCAGTAGCTTCAATCATTTCTGGACGTTTTTCAATGGCAAAAATCAATGAATATTGTAAATGCACAAACAGTAATTTCTCCGCATTGCAAGGTGCAATTCTGAAATTTTTTGCTTTTTCCTGCTCCTCTTAGCATGATAAAGAAGATTCAATGAGAGTGAGATGCCAGCTCCTTTCATTCAGTCAGTAGCTTCAATCATTTCTGGACGTTTTTCAATGGCAAAAATCAATGAATATTGTAAATGCACAAACAGTAATTTCTCCGCATTGCAAGGTGCAATTCTGAAATTTTTTGCTTTTTCCTGCTCCTCTTAGCATGATAAAGAAGATTCAAAGAGAGTGAGATGCCAGCTCCTTTCATTCAGTCAGTAGCTTCAAACATTTCTGGTATATGAATAACATGATGTTTTTCAATGGCAAAAATCAATGAATATTGTAAATGCACAAACAGTAATTTCTCCGCATTGCAAGGTGCAAGTCTGAAATTTTTTGCTTTTTCCTGCTCCTCTTAGCATGATAAAGAAGATTCAAAGAGAGTGAGATGCCAGCTCCTTTCATTCAGTCAGTAGCTTCAATCATTTCTGGACGTTTTTCAATGGTAAAAATCAATGAATATTGTAAATGCACAAACAGTAATTTCTCCACATTGCAATGTGCAATTCTAAAATTTTTTGCTTTTTCCTGCTCCTCTTAGCATGATAAAGAAGATTCAAAGAGAGTGAGATGCCAGCTCCTTTCATTCAGTCAGTACCTTCAATCATTTCTGGACGTTTTTCAATGGCAAAAATCAATGAATATTGTAAATGCACAAACAGTAATTTCTCCGCATTGCAAGGTGCAATTCTGAAATTTTTTGCTTTTTCCTGCTCCTCTTAGCATGATAAAGAAGATTCAAAGAGAGTGAGATGCCAGCTCCTTTCATTCAGTCAGTAGCTTCAATCATTTCTGGACGTTTTTCAATGGCAAAAATCAATGAATATTGTAAATGCACAAACAGTAATTTCTCCGCATTGCAAGGTGCAATTCTGAAATTTTTTGCTTTTTCCTGCTCCTCTTAGCATGATAAAGAAGATTCAAAGAGAGTGAGATGCCAGCTCCTTTCATTCAGTCAGTAGCTTCAATCATTTCTGGACGTTTTTCAATGGCAAAAATCAATGAATATTGTAAATGCACAAACAGTAATTTCTCCGCATTGCAAGGTGCAATTCTGAAATTTTTTGCTTTTTCCTGCTCCTCTTAGCATGATAAAGAAGATTCAAAGAGAGTGAGATGCCAGCTCCTTTGATTCAGTCAGTAGCTTCAAACATTTCTGGTATATGAATAACATGATGTTTTTCAATGGCAAAAATCAATGAATATTGTAAATGCACAAACAGTAATTTCTCCGCATTGCAAGGTGCAAGTCTGAAATTTTTTGCTTTTTCCTGCTCCTCTTAGCATGATAAAGAAGATTCAAAGAGAGTGAGATGCCAGCTACTTTCATTCAGTCAGTAGCTTCAATCATTTCTGGACGTTTTTCAATGGTAAAAATCAATGAATATTGTAAATGCACAAACAGTATTTTCTCCACATTGCAAGGTGCAATTCTGAAATTTTTTGCTTTTTCCTGCTCCTCTTAGCATGATAAAGAAGATTCAAAGAGAGTGAGATGCCAGCTCCTTTCATTCAGTCAGTAGCTTCAAACATTTCTGGTATATGAATAACATGATGTTTTTCAATGGCAAAAATCAATGAATATTGTAAATGCACAAACAGTAATTTCTCCGCATTGCAAGGTGCAAGTCTGAAATTTTTTGCTTTTTCCTGCTCCTCTTAGCATGATAAAGAAGATTCAGAGAGAGTGAGATGCCAGCTACTTTCATTCAGTCAGTAGCTTCAATCATTTCTGGACGTTTTTCAATGGTAAAAATCAATGAATATTGTAAATGCACAAACAGTAATTTCTCCACATTGCAAGGTGCAATTCTGAAATTTTTCGCTTTTTCCTGCTCCTCTTAGCATGATAAAGAAGATTCAAAGAGAGTGAGATGCCAGCTCCTTTCATTCAGTCAGTAGCTTCAAACATTTCTGGTATATGAATAACATGATGTTTTTCAAAGGCAAAAATCAATGAATATTGTAAATGCACAAACAGTAATTTCTCCACATTGCAAGGTGCAATTCTGAAATTTTTTGCTTTTTCGTGCTCCTCTTAGCATGATAAAGAAGATTCAAAGAGAGTGAGATGCCAGCTCCTTTCATTCAGTCAGTAGCTTCAAACATTTCTGGTATATGAATAACATGATGTTTTTCAATGGCAAAAATCAATGAATATTGTAAATGCACAAACAGTAATTTCTCCGCATTGCAAGGTGCAATTCTGAAATTTTTTGCTTTTTCCTGCTCCTCTTAGCATGATAAAGAAGATTCAAAGAGAGTGAGATGCCAGCTCCTTTCATTCAGTCAGTAGCTTCAATCATTTCTGGACGTTTTTCAATGGCAAAAATCAATGAATATTGTAAATGCGCAAACAGTAATTTCTCCGCATTGCAAGGTGCAATTCTGAAATTTTTTGCTTTTTCCTGCTCCTCTTAGCATGATAAAGAAGATTCAAAGAGAGTGAGATGTCAGCTCCTTTCATTCAGTCAGTAGCTTCAAACATTTCTGGTATATGAATAACATGATGTTTTTCAATGGCAAAAATCAATGAATATTGTAAATGAACAAACAGTAATTTCTCCGCATTGCAAGGTGCAATTCTGAAATTTTTTGCTTTTTCCTGCTCCACTTAGCATGATAAAGAAGATTCAAAGAGAGTGAGATGCCAGCTCCTTTCATTCAGTCAGTAGCTTCAATCATTTCTGGACGTTTTTCAATGGCAAAAATCAATGAATATTGTAAATGCACAAACAGTAATTTCTCCGCATTGCAAGGTGCAATTCTGAAATTTTTTGCTTTTTCCTGCTCCTCTTAGCATGATAAAGAAGATTCAAAGAGAGTGAGATGCCAGCTCCTTTCGTTCAGTCAGTAGCTTCAATCATTTCTGGACGTTTTTCAATGGCAAAAATCATTGAATATTATAAATGCACAAACAGTAATTTCTCCGCATTGCAAGGTGCAATTCTGAAATTTTTTACTTTTTCCTGCTCCTCTTAGCATGATAAAGAAGATTCAAAGAGAGTGAGATGCCAGCTCCTTTCATTCAGTCAGTAGCTTCAATCATTTCTGGTATATGAATAACATGATGTTTTTCAATGGCAAAAATCAATGAATATTGTAAATGCACAAACAGTAATTGCTCCGCATTGCAAGGTGCAATTCTGAAATTTTTTGCTTTTTCCTGCTCCTCTTAGCATGATAAAGAAGATTCAAAGAGAGTGAGATGCCAGCTCCTTTCATTCAGTCAGTAGCTTCAATCATTTCTGGACGTTTTTCAAAGGCAAAAATCAATGAATATTGTAAATGCACAAACAGTAATTTCTCCGCATTGCAAGGTGCAATTCTGAAATTTTTTGCCTTTTCCTGCTCCTCTTAGCATGATAAACAAGATTCAAAGAGAGTGAGATGCCAGCTCCTTTCATTCAGTCAGTAGCTTCAATCATTTCTGGACGTTTTTCAATGGCAAAAATCAATGAATATTGTAAATGCACAAACAGTAATTTCTCCGCATTGCAAGGTGCAATTCTGAAATTTTTTGCTTTTTCCCGCTCCTCTTAGCATGATAAAGAAGATTCAAAGAGAGTGAGGTGCCAGCTCCTTTCATTCAGTCAGTAGCTTCAAACATTTCTGGACGTTTTTCAATGGCAAAAATCAATGAATATTGTAAATGCACAAACAGTAATTTCTCCGCATTGCAAGGTGCAATTCTGAAATTTTTTGCTTTTTCCTGCTCCTCTTAGCATGATAAAGAAGATTCAAAGAGAGTGAGATGCCAGCTCCTTTCATTCAGTCAGTACCTTCAATCATTTCTGGACGTTTTTCAATGGCAAAAATCAATGAATATTGTAAATGCACAAACAGTAATTTCTCCGCATTGCAAGGTGCAATTCTGAAATTTTTTGCTTTTTCCCGCTCCTATTAGCATGATAAAGAAGATTCAAAGAGAGTGAGGTGCCAGCTCCTTTCATTCAGTCAGTAGCTTCAAACATTTCTGGTATATGAATAACATGTTTTTCAATGGCAAAAATCAATGAATATTGTAAATGCACAAACAGTAATTTCTCCGCATTGCAAGGTGCAATTCTGAAATTTTTTGCTTTTTCCTGCTCCTCTTAGCATGATAAAGAAGATTCAAAGAGAGTGAGATGCCAGCTCCTTTCATTCAGTCAGTAGCTTCAATCATTTCTGGACGTTTTTCAATGGCAAAAATCAATGAATATTGTAAATGCACAAACAGTAATTTCTCCGCATTGCAAGGTGCAATTCTGAAATTTTTTGCTTTTTCCTTCTCCTCTTAGCATGATAAAGAAGATTCAATGAGAGTGAGATGCCAGCTCCTTTCATTCAGTCAGTAGCTTCAATCATTTCTGGACGTTTTTCAATGGCAAAAATCAATGAATATTGTAAATGCACAAACAGTAATTTCTCCGCATTGCAAGGTGCAATTCTGAAATTTTTTGCTTTTTCCTGCTCCTCTTAGCATGATAAAGAAGATTCAAAGAGAGTGAGATGCCAGCTCCTTTCATTCAGTCAGTAGCTTCAAACATTTCTGGTATATGAATAACATGATGTTTTTCAATGGCAAAAATCAATGAATATTGTAAATGCACAAACAGTAATTTCTCCGCATTGCAAGGTGCAAGTCTGAAATTTTTTGCTTTTTCCTGCTCCTCTTAGCATGATAAAGAAGATTCAAAGAGAGTGAGATGCCAGCTCCTTTCATTCAGTCAGTAGCTTCAATCATTTCTGGACGTTTTTCAATGGTAAAAATCAATGAATATTGTAAATGCACAAACAGTAATTTCTCCACATTGCAATGTGCAATTCTAAAATTTTTTGCTTTTTCCTGCTCCTCTTAGCATGATAAAGAAGATTCAAAGAGAGTGAGATGCCAGCTCCTTTCATTCAGTCAGTACCTTCAATCATTTCTGGACGTTTTTCAATGGCAAAAATCAATGAATATTGTAAATGCACAAACAGTAATTTCTCCGCATTGCAAGGTGCAATTCTGAAATTTTTTGCTTTTTCCTGCTCCTCTTAGCATGATAAAGAAGATTCAAAGAGAGTGAGATGCCAGCTCCTTTCATTCAGTCAGTAGCTTCAAACATTTCTGGTATATGAATAACATGATGTTTTTCAATGGCAAAAATCAATGAATATTGTAACTGCACAAACAGTAATTTCTCCGCATTGCAAGGTGCATGTCTGAAATTTTTTGCTTTTTCCTGCTCCTCTTAGCATGATAAAGAAGATTCAAAGAGAGTGAGATGCCAGCTCCTTTCATTCAGTCAGTAGCTTCAAACATTTCTGGTATATGAATAACATGATGTTTTTCAATGGCAAAAATCAATGAATATTGTAAATGCACAAACAGTAATTTCTCCGCATTGCAAGGTGCAATTCTGAAATTTTTTGCTTTTTCCTGCTCCTCTTAGTATGATAAAGAAGATTCAAAGAGAGTGAGATTCCAGCTTCTTTCATTCAGTCAGTAGCTTCAATCATTTCTGGATGTTTTTCAATGGCAAAAATCAATGAATATTGTAAATGCACAAACTGTAATTTCTCCGCATTGCAAGGTGCAATTCTGAAATTTTTTGCTTTTTCCTGCTCCTCTTAGCATGATAAAGAAGATTCAAAGAGAGTGAGATGCCAGCTCCTTTCATTCAGTCAGTAGCTTCAATCATTTCTGGACGTTTTTCAATGGCAAAAATCAATGAATATTGTAAATGCACAAACAGTAATTTCTCCGCATTGCAAGTTGCAAGTCTGAAATTTTTTGCTTTTTCCTGCTCCTCTTAGCATGATAAAGAAGATTCAAAGAGAGTGAGATGCCAGCTCCTTTCATTCAGTCAGTAGCTTCAATCATTTCTGGACGTTTTTCAATGGCAAAAATCAATGAATATTGTAAATGCACAAACAGTAATTTCTCCGCATTGCAAGGTGCAATTCTGAAATTTTTTGCTTTTTCCCGCTCCTCTTAGCATGATAAAGAAGATTCAAAGAGAGTGAGGTGCCAGCTCCTTTCATTCAGTCAGTAGCTTCAAACATTTCTGGTATATGAATAACATGTTTTTCAATGGCAAAAATCAATGAATATTGTAAATGCACAAACAGTAATTTCTCCGCATTGCAAGGTGCAATTCTGAAATTTTTTGCTTTTTCCTGCTCCTCTTAGCATGATAAAGAAGATTCAAAGAGAGTGAGATGCCAGCTCCTTTCATTCAGTCAGTAGCTTCAATCATTTCTGGACGTTTTTCAATGGCAAAAATCAATGAATATTGTAAATGCACAAACAGTAATTTCTCCGCATTGCAAGGTGCAATTCTGAAATTTTTTGCTTTTTCCTGCTCCTCTTAGCATGATAAAGAAGATTCAAAGAGAGTGAGATGCCAGCTCCTTTCATTCAGTCAGTAGCTTCAATCATTTCTGGACGTTTTTCAATGGCAAAAATCAATGAATATTGTAAATGCACAAACAGTAATTTCTCCGCATTGCAAGGTGCAATTCTGAAATTTTTTGCTTTTTCCTGCTCCTCTTAGCATGATAAAGAAGATTCAAAGAGAGTGAGATGCCAGCTCCTTTCATTCAGTCAGTAGCTTCAAACATTTCTGGTATATGAATAACATGATGTTTTTCAAAGGCAAAAATCAATGAATATTGTAAATGCACAAACAGTAATTTCTCCGCATTGCAAGGTGCAAGTCTGAAATTTTTTGCTTTTTCCTGCTCCTCTTAGCATGATAAAGAAGATTCAAAGAGAGTGAGATGCCAGCTCCTTTCATTCAGTCAGTAGCTTCAAACATTTCTGGTATATGAATAACATGATGTTTTTCAATGGCAAAAATCAATGAATATTGAAAATGCACAAACAGTAATTTCTCCGCATTGCAAGGTGCAATTCTGAAATTTTTTGCTTTTTCCTGCTCCTCTTAGCATGATAAAGAACATTCAAAGAGAGTGAGATGCCAACTCCTTTCATTCAGTCAGTAGCTTCAAACATTTCTGGTATATGAATAACATGATGTTTTTCAATGGCAAAAATCAATGAATATTGTAAATGCACAAACAGTAATTTCTCCGCATTGCAAGGTGCAATTCTGAAATTTTTTGCTTTTTCCTGCTCCTCTTAGCATGATAAAGAAGATTCAAAGAGAGTGAGATGCCAGCTCCTTTCATTCAGTCAGTAGCTTCAATCATTTCTGGACGTTTTTCAATGGCAAAAATCAATGAATATTGTAAATGCACAAACAGTAATTTCTCCGCATTGCAAGGTGCAATTCTGAAATTTTTTGCTTTTTCCTGCTCCTCTTAGCATGATAAAGAAGATTCAAAGAGAGTGAGATGCCAGCTCCTTTCATTCAGTCAGTACCTTCAATCATTTCTGGACGTTTTTCAATGGCAAAAATCAATGAATATTGTAAATGCACAAACAGTAATTTCTCCGCATTGCAAGGTGCAATTCTGAAATTTTTTGCTTTTTCCCGCTCCTCTTAGCATGATAAAGAAGATTCAAAGAGAGTGAGTTGCCAGCTCCTTTCATTCAGTCAGTAGCTTCTAACATTTCTGGTATATGAATAACATGTTTTTCAATGGCAAAAATCAATGAATATTGTAAATGCACAAACAGTAATTTCTCCGCATTGCAAGGTGGAATTCTGAAATTTTTTGCTTTTTCCTGCTCCTCTTAGCATGATAAAGAAGATTCAAAGAGAGTGAGATGCCAGCTCCTTTCATTCAGTCAGTACCTTCAATCATTTCTGGACGTTTTTCAATGGCAAAAATCAATGAATATTGTAAATGCACAAACAGTAATTTCTCCGGATTGCAAGGTGCAATTCTGAATTTTTTTGCTTTTTCCCGCTCCTCTTAGCATGATAAAGAAGATTCAAAGAGAGTGAGTTGCCAGCTCCTTTCATTCAGTCAGTAGCTTCTAACATTTCTGGTATATGAATAACATGTTTTTCAATGGCAAAAATCAATGAATATTGTAAATGCACAAACAGTAATTTCTCCGCATTGCAAGGTGCAATTCTGAAATTTTTTGCTTTTTCCTGCTCCTCTTAGCATGATAAAGAAGATTCAAAGAGAGTGAGATGCCAGCTCCTTTCATTCAGTCAGTAGCTTCAATCATTTCTGGACGTTTTTCAATGGCAAAAATCAATGAATATTGTAAATGCACAAACAGTAATTTCTCCGCATTGCAAGGTGCAATTCTGAAATTTTTTGCTTTTTCCTGCTCCTCTTAGCATGATAAAGAAGATTCAAAGAGAGTGAGATGCCAGCTCCTTTCATTCAGTCAGTAGCTTCAATCATTTCTGGACGTTTTTCAATGGCAAAAATCAATGAATATTGTAAATGCACAAACAGTAATTTCTCCATATTGCAAGGTGCAATTCTGAAATTTTTTGCTTTTTCCTGCTCCTCTTAGCATGATAAAGAAGATTCAAAGAGAGTGAGATGCCAGCTCCTTTCATTCAGTCAGTAGCTTCAAACATTTCTGGTATATGAATAACATGATGTTTTTCAATGGCAAAAATCAATGAATATTGTAAATGCACAAACAGTAATTTCTCCGCATTGCAAGGTGCAAGTCTGAAATTTTTTGCTTTTTCCTGCTCCTCTTAGCATGATAAAGAAGATTCAAAGAGAGTGAGATGCCAGCTACTTTCATTCAGTCAGTAGCTTCAATCATTTCTGGACGTTTTTCAATGGTAAAAATCAATGAATATTGTAAATGCACAAACAGTAATTTCTCCACATTGCAAGGTGCAATTCTGAAATTTTTTGCTTTTTCCTGCTCCTCTTAGCATGATAAAGAAGATTCAAAGAGAGTGAGATGCCAGCTCCTTTCATTCAGTCAGTAGCTTCAAACATTTCTGGTATATGAATAACATGATGTTTTTCAAAGGCAAAAATCAATGAATATTGTAAATGCACAAACAGTAATTTCTCCACATTGCAAGGTGCAATTCTGAAATTTTTTGCTTTTTCCTGCTCCTCTTAGCATGATAAAGAAGATTCAAAGAGAGTGAGATGCCAGCTCCTTTCATTCAGTCAGTAGCTTCAAACATTTCTGGTATATGAATAACATGATGTTTTTCAATGGCAAAAATCAATGAATATTGTAAATGCACAAACAGTAATTTCTCCGCATTGCAAGGTGCAATTCTGAAATTTTTTGCTTTTTCCTGCTCCTCTTAGCATGATAAAGAAGATTCAAAGAGAGTGAGATGCCAGCTCCTTTCATTCAGTCAGTAGCTTCAATCATTTCTGGACGTTTTTCAATGGCAAAAATCAATGAATATTGTAAATGCACAAACAGTAATTTCTCCGCATTGCAAGGTGCAATTCTGAAATTTTTTGCTTTTTCCTGCTCCTCTTAGCATGATAAAGAAGATTCAAAGAGAGTGAGATGTCAGCTCCTTTCATTCAGTCAGTAGCTTCAAACATTTCTGGTATATGAATAACATGATGTTTTTCAATGGCAAAAATCAATGAATATTGTAAATGCACAAACAGTAATTTCTCCGCATTGCAAGGTGCAATTCTGAAATTTTTTGCTTTTTCCTGCTCCTCTTAGCATGATAAAGAAGATTCAAAGAGAGTGAGATGCCAGCTCCTTTCATTCAGTCAGTAGCTTCAATCATTTCTGGACGTTTTTCAATGGCAAAAATCAATGAATATTGTAAATGCACAAACAGTAATTTCTCCGCATTGCAAGGTGCAATTCTGAAATTTTTTGCTTTTTCCTGCTCCTCTTAGCATGATAAAGAAGATTCAAAGAGAGTGAGATGCCAGCTCCTTTCGTTCAGTCAGTAGCTTCAATCATTTCTGGACGTTTTTCAATGGCAAAAATCATTGAATATTATAAATGCACAAACAGTAATTTCTCCGCATTGCAAGGTGCAATTCTGAAATTTTTTACTTTTTCCTGCTCCTCTTAGCATGATAAAGAAGATTCAAAGAGAGTGAGATGCCAGCTCCTTTCATTCAGTCAGTAGCTTCAATCATTTCTGGTATATAAATAACATGATGTTTTTCAATGGCAAAAATCAATGAATATTGTAAATGCACAAACAGTAATTTCTCCGCATTGCAAGGTGCAATTCTGAAATTTTTTGCTTTTTCCTGCTCCTCTTAGCATGATAAAGAAGATTCAAAGAGAGTGAGATGCCAGCTCCTTTCATTCAGTCAGTAGCTTCAATCATTTCTGGACGTTTTTCAATGGCAAAAATCAATGAATATTGTAAATGCACAAACAGTAATTTCTCCGCATTGCAAGGTGCAATTCTGAAATTTTTTGCTTTTTCCTGCTCCTCTTAGCATGATAAAGAAGATTCAAAGAGAGTGAGATGCCAGCTCCTTTCATTCAGTCAGTACCTTCAATCATTTCTGGACGTTTTTCAATGGCAAAAATCAATGAATATTGTAAATGCACAAACAGTAATTTCTCCGCATTGCAAGGTGCAATTCTGAAATTTTTTGCTTTTTCCCGCTCCTCTTAGCATGATAAAGAAGATTCAAAGAGAGTGAGTTGCCAGCTCCTTTCATTCAGTCAGTAGCTTCTAACATTTCTGGTATATGAATAACATGTTTTTCAATGGCAAAAATCAATGAATATTGTAAATGCACAAACAGTAATTTCTCCGCATTGCAAGGTGCAATTCTGAAATTTTTTGCTTTTTCCTGCTCCTCTTAGCATGATAAAGAAGATTCAAAGAGAGTGAGATGCCAGCTCCTTTCATTCAGTCAGTAGCTTCAATCATTTCTGGACGTTTTTCAATGGCAAAAATCAATGAATATTGTAAATGCACAAACAGTAATTTCTCCGCATTGCAAGGTGCAATTCTGAAATTTTTTGCTTTTTCCTGCTCCTCTTAGCATGATAAAGAAGATTCAAAGAGAGTGAGATGCCAGCTCCTTTCATTCAGTCAGTAGCTTCAATCATTTCTGGACGTTTTTCAATGGCAAAAATCAATGAATATTGTAAATGCACAAACAGTAATTTCTCCGCATTGCAAGGTGCAATTCTGAAATTTTTTGCTTTTTCCTGCTCCTCTTAGCATGATAAAGAAGATTCAAAGAGAGTGAGATGCCAGCTCCTTTGATTCAGTCAGTAGCTTCAAACATTTCTGGTATATGAATAACATGATGTTTTTCAATGGCAAAAATCAATGAATATTGTAAATGCACAAACAGTAATTTCTCCGCATTGCAAGGTGCAAGTCTGAAATTTTTTGCTTTTTCCTGCTCCTCTTAGCATGATAAAGAAGATTCAAAGAGAGTGAGATGCCAGCTACTTTCATTCAGTCAGTAGCTTCAATCATTTCTGGACGTTTTTCAATGGTAAAAATCAATGAATATTGTAAATGCACAAACAGTAATTTCTCCACATTGCATGGTGCAATTCTGAAATTTTTTGCTTTTTCCTGCTCCTCTTAGCATGATAAAGAAGATTCAAAGAGAGTGAGATGCCAGCTCCTTTCATTCAGTCAGTAGCTTCAAACATTTCTGGTATATGAATAACATGATGTTTTTCAATGGCAAAAATCAATGAATATTGTAAATGCACAAACAGTAATTTCTCCGCATTGCAAGGTGCAAGTCTGAAATTTTTTGCTTTTTCCTGCTCCTCTTAGCATGATAAAGAAGATTCAGAGAGCGTGAGATGCCAGCTACTTTCATTCAGTCAGTAGCTTCAATCATTTCTGGACGTTTTTCAATGGTAAAAATCAATGAATATTGTAAATGCACAAACAGTAATTTCTCCACATTGCAAGGTGCAATTCTGAAATTTTTTGCTTTTTCCTGCTCCTCTTAGCATGATAAAGAAGATTCAAAGAGAGTGAGATGCCAGCTCCTTTCATTCAGTCAGTAGCTTCAAACATTTCTGGTATATGAATAACATGATGTTTTTCAAAGGCAAAAATCAATGAATATTGTAAATGCACAAACAGTAATTTCTCCACATTGCAAGGTGCAATTCTGAAATTTTTTGCTTTTTCGTGCTCCTCTTAGCATGATAAAGAAGATTCAAAGAGAGTGAGATGCCAGCTCCTTTCATTCAGTCAGTAGCTTCAAACATTTCTGGTATATGAATAACATGATGTTTTTCAATGGCAAAAATCAATGAATATTGTAAATGCACAAACAGTAATTTCTCCGCATTGCAAGGTGCAATTCTGAAATTTTTTGCTTTTTCCTGCTCCTCTTAGCATGATAAAGAAGATTCAAAGAGAGTGAGATGCCAGCTCCTTTCATTCAGTCAGTAGCTTCAATCATTTCTGGACGTTTTTCAATGGCAAAAATCAATGAATATTGTAAATGCACAAACAGTAATTTCTCCGCATTGCAAGGTGCAATTCTGAAATTTTTTGCTTTTTCCTGCTCCTCTTAGCATGATAAAGAAGATTCAAAGAGAGTGAGATGTCAGCTCCTTTCATTCAGTCAGTAGCTTCAAACATTTCTGGTATATGAATAACATGATGTTTTTCAATGGCAAAAATCAATGAATATTGTAAATGCACAAACAGTAATTTCTCCGCATTGCAAGGTGCAATTCTGAAATTTTTTGCTTTTTCCTGCTCCACTTAGCATGATAAAGAAGATTCAAAGAGAGTGAGATGCCAGCTCCTTTCATTCAGTCAGTAGCTTCAATCATTTCTGGACGTTTTTCAATGGCAAAAATCAATGAATATTGTAAATGCACAAACAGTAATTTCTCCGCATTGCAAGGTGCAATTCTGAAATTTTTTGCTTTTTCCTGCTCCTCTTAGCATGATAAAGAAGATTCAAAGAGAGTGAGATGCCAGCTCCTTTCGTTCAGTCAGTAGCTTCAATCATTTCTGGACGTTTTTCAATGGCAAAAATCATTGAATATTATAAATGCACAAACAGTAATTTCTCCGCATTGCAAGGTGCAATTCTGAAATTTTTTACTTTTTCCTGCTCCTCTTAGCATGATAAAGAAGATTCAAAGAGAGTGAGATGCCAGCTCCTTTCATTCAGTCAGTAGCTTCAATCATTTCTGGTATATGAATAACATGATGTTTTTCAATGGCAAAAATCAATGAATATTGTAAATGCACAAACAGTAATTTCTCCGTATTGCAAGGTGCAATTCTGAAATTTTTTGCTTTTTCCTGCTCCTCTTAGCATGATAAAGAAGATTCAAAGAGAGTGAGATGCCAGCTCCTTTCATTCAGTCAGTAGCTTCAATCATTTCTGGACGTTTTTCAATGGCAAAAATCAATGAATATTGTAAATGCACAAACAGTAATTTCTCCGCATTGCAAGGTGCAATTCTGAAATTTTTTGCTTTTTCCTGCTCCTCTTAGCATGATAAACAAGATTCAAAGAGAGTGAGATGCCAGCTCCTTTCATTCAGTCAGTAGCTTCAATCATTTCTGGACGTTTTTCAATGGCAAAAATCAATGAATATTGTAAATGCACAAACAGTAATTTCTCCGCATTGCAAGGTGCAATTCTGAAATTTTTTGCTTTTTCCTGCTCCTCTTAGCATGATAAAGAAGATTCAAAGAGAGTGAGATGCCAGCTCCTTTCATTCAGTCAGTAGCTTCAAACATTTCTGGTATATGAATAACATGATGTTTTTCAATGGCAAAAATCAATGAATATTGTAAATGCACAAACAGTAATTTCTCCGCATTGCAAGGTGCAAGTCTGAAATTTTTTGCTTTTTCCTGCTCCTCTTAGCATGATAAAGAAGATTCAAAGAGAGTGAGATGCCAGCTCCTTTCATTCAGTCAGTAGCTTCAATCATTTCTGGACGTTTTTCAATGGTAAAAATCAATGAATATTGTAAATGCACAAACAGTAATTTCTCCACATTGCAAGGTGCAATTCTGAAATTTTTTGCTTTTTCCTGCTCCTCTTAGCATGATAAAGAAGATTCAAAGAGAGTGAGATGCCAGCTCCTTTCATTCAGTCAGTAGCTTCAAACATTTCTGGTATATGAATAACATGATGTTTTTCAATGGCAAAAATCAATGAATATTGTAAATGCACAAACAGTAATTTCTCCGCATTGCAAGGTGCAATTCTGAAATTTTTTGCTTTTTCCTGCTCCTCTTAGCATGATAAAGAAGATTCAAAGAGAGTGAGATGCCAGCTCCTTTCATTCAGTCAGTAGCTTCAAACATTTCTGGTATATGAATAACATGATGTTTTTCAATGGCAAAAATCAATGAATATTGTAAATGCACAAACAGTAATTTCTCCGCATTGCAAGGTGCAAGTCTGAAATTTTTTGCTTTTTCCTGCTCCTCTTAGCATGATAAAGAAGATTCAAAGAGAGTGAGATGCCAGCTACTTTCATTCAGTCAGTAGCTTCAATCATTTCTGGACGTTTTTCAATGGTAAAAATCAATGAATATTGTAAATGCACAAACAGTAATTTCTCCACATTGCAAGGTGCAATTCTGAAATTTTTTGCTTTTTCCTGCTCCTCTTAGCATGATAAAGAAGATTCAAAGAGAGTGAGATGCCAGCTCCTTTCATTCAGTCAGTAGCTTCAAACATTTCTGGTATATGAATAACATGATGTTTTTCAATGGCAAAAATCAATGAATATTGTAAATGCACAAACAGTAATTTCTCCGCATTGCAAGGTGCAATTCTGAAATTTTTTGCTTTTTCCTGCTCCTCTTAGCATGATAAAGAAGATTCAAAGAGAGTGAGATGCCAGCTCCTTTCATTCAGTCAGTAGCTTCAATCATTTCTGGATGTTTTTCAATGGCAAAAATCAATGAATATTGTAAATGCACAAACTGTAATTTCTCCGCATTGCAAGGTGCAATTCTGAAATTTTTTGCTTTTTCCTGCTCCTCTTAGCATGATAAAGAAGATTCAAAGAGAGTGAGATGCCAGCTCCTTTCATTCAGTCAGTAGCTTCAATCATTTCTGGACGTTTTTCAATGGCAAAAATCAATGAATATTGTAAATGCACAAACAGTAATTTCTCCGCATTGCAAGGTGCAATTCTGACATTTTTTGCTTTTTCCTGCTCCTCTTAGCATGATAAAGAAGATTCAAAGAGAGTGAGATGCCAGCTCCTTTCATTCAGTCAGTACCTTCAATCATTTCTGGACGTTTTTCAATGGCAAAAATCAATGAATATTGTAAATGCACAAACAGTAATTTCTCCGCATTGCAAGGTGCAATTCTGAAATTTTTTGCTTTTTCCCGCTCCTCTTAGCATGATAAAGAAGATTCAAAGAGAGTGAGGTGCCAGCTCCTTTCATTCAGTCAGTAGCTTCAAACATTTCTGGTATATGAATAACATGTTTTTCAATGGCAAAAATCAATGAATATTGTAAATGCACAAACAGTAATTTCTCCGCATTGCAAGGTGCAATTCTGAAATTTTTTGCTTTTTCCTGCTCCTCTTAGCATGATAAAGAAGATTCAGAGAGTGAGATGCCAGCTCCTTTCATTCAGTCAGTAGCTTCAAACATTTCTGGTATATGAATAACATGATGTTTTTCAATGGCAAAAATCAATGAATATTGTAAATGCACAAACAGTAATTTCTCCGCATTGCAAGGTGCAAGTCTGAAATTTTTTGCTTTTTCCTGCTCCTCTTAGCATGATAAAGAAGATTCAAAGAGAGTGAGATGCCAGCTACTTTCATTCAGTCAGTAGCTTCAATCATTTCTGGACGTTTTTCAATGGCAAAAATCAATGAATATTGTAAATGCACAAACAGTAATTTCTCCGCATTGCAAGGTGCAATTCTGAAATTTTTTGCTTTTTCCTGCTCCTCTTAGCATGATAAAGAAGATTCAAAGAGAGTGAGATGCCAGCTCCTTTCGTTCAGTAAGTAGCTTCAATCATTTCTGGACGTTTTTCAATGGCAAAAATCATTGAATATTATAAATGCACAAACAGTAATTTCTCCGCATTGCAAGGTGCAATTCTGAAATTTTTTACTTTTTCCTGCTCCTCTTAGCATGATAAAGAAGATTCAAAGAGAGTGAGATGCCAGCTCCTTTCATTCAGTCAGTAGCTTCAATCATTTCTGGTATATGAATAACATGATGTTTTTCAATGGCAAAAATCAATGAATATTGTAAATGCACAAACAGTAATTTCTCCGCATTGCAAGGTGCAATTCTGAAATTTTTTGCTTTTTCCTGCTCCTCTTAGCATGATAAAGAAGATTCAAAGAGAGTGAGATGCCAGCTCCTTTCATTCAGTCAGTAGCTTCAATCATTTCTGGACGTTTTTCAATGGCAAAAATCAATGAATATTGTAAATGCACAAACAGTAATTTCTCCGCATTGCAAGGTGCAATTCTGAAATTTTTTGCTTTTTCCTGCTCCTCTTAGCATGATAAAGAAGATTCAAAGAGAGTGAGATGCCAGCTCCTTTCATTCAGTCAGTAGCTTCAATCATTTCTGGACGTTTTTCAATGGCAAAAATCAATGAATATTGTAAATGCACAAACAGTAATTTCTCCGCATTGCAAGGTGCAATTCTGAAATTTTTTGCTTTTTCCTGCTCCTCTTAGCATGATAAAGAAGATTCAAAGAGAGTGAGATGCCAGCTCCTTTCATTCAGTCAGTACCTTCAATCATTTCTGGACGTTTTTCAATGGCAAAAATCAATGAATATTGTAAATGCACAAACAGTAATTTCTCCGCATTGCAAGGTGCAATTCTGAAATTTTTTGCTTTTTCCCGCTCCTCTTAGCATGATAAAGAAGATTCAAAGAGAGTGAGGTGCCAGCTCCTTTCATTCAGTCAGTAGCTTAAAACATTTCTGGTATATGAATAACATGTTTTTCAATGGCAAAAATCAATGAATATTGTAAATGCACAAACAGTAATTTCTCCGCATTGCAAGGTGCAATTCTGAAATTTTTTGCTTTTTCCTGCTCCTCTTAGCATGATAAAGAAGATTCAGAGAGTGAGATGCCAGCTCCTTTCATTCAGTCAGTAGCTTCAAACATTTCTGGTATATGAATAACATGATGTTTTTCAATGGCAAAAATCAATGAATATTGTAAATGCACAAACAGTAATTTCTCCGCATTGCAAGGTGCAAGTCTGAAATTTTTTGCTTTTTCCTGCTCCTCTTAGCATGATAAAGAAGATTCAAAGAGAGTGAGATGCCAGCTACTTTCATTCAGTCAGTAGCTTCAATCATTTCTGGACGTTTTTCAATGGCAAAAATCAATGAATATTGTAAATGCACAAACAGTAATTTCTCCGCATTGCAAGGTGCAATTCTGAAATTTTTTGCTTTTTCCTGCTCCTCTTAGCATGATAAAGAAGATTCAAAGAGAGTGAGATGCCAGCTCCTTTCGTTCAGTAAGTAGCTTCAATCATTTCTGGACGTTTTTCAATGGCAAAAATCATTGAATATTATAAATGCACAAACAGTAATTTCTCCGCATTGCAAGGTGCAATTCTGAAATTTTTTACTTTTTCCTGCTCCTCTTAGCATGATAAAGAAGATTCAAAGAGAGTGAGATGCCAGCTCCTTTCATTCAGTCAGTAGCTTCAATCATTTCTGGTATATGAATAACATGATGTTTTTCAATGGCAAAAATCAATGAATATTGTAAATGCACAAACAGTAATTTCTCCGCATTGCAAGGTGCAATTCTGAAATTTTTTGCTTTTTCCTGCTCCTCTTAGCATGATAAAGAAGATTCAAAGAGAGTGAGATGCCAGCTCCTTTCATTCAGTCAGTAGCTTCAATCATTTCTGGACGTTTTTCAATGGCAAAAATCAATGAATATTGTAAATGCACAAACAGTAATTTCTCCGCATTGCAAGGTGCAATTCTGAAATTTTTTGCTTTTTCCTGCTCCTCTTAGCATGATAAACAAGATTCAAAGAGAGTGAGATGCCAGCTCCTTTCATTCAGTCAGTAGCTTCAATCATTTCTGGACGTTTTTCAATGGCAAAAATCAATGAATATTGTAAATGCACAAACAGTAATTTCTCCGCATTGCAAGGTGCAATTCTGAAATTTTTTGCTTTTTCCTGCTCCTCTTAGCATGATAAAGAAGATTCAAAGAGAGTGAGATGCCAGCTCCTTTCATTCAGTCAGTAGCTTCAAACATTTCTGGTATATGAATAACATGATGTTTTTCTATGGCAAAAATCAATGAATATTGTAAATGCACAAACAGTAATTTCTCCGCATTGCAAGGTGCAAGTCTGAAATTTTTTGCTTTTTCCTGCTCCTCTTAGCATGATAAAGAAGATTCAAAGAGAGTGAGATGCCAGCTACTTTCATTCAGTCAGTAGCTTCAATCATTTCTGGACGTTTTTCAATGGTAAAAATCAATGAATATTGTAAATGCACAAACAGTAATTTCTCCACATTGCAAGGTGCAATTCTGAAATTTTTTGCTTTTTCCTGCTCCTCTTAGCATGATAAAGAAGATTCAAAGAGAGTGAGATGCCAGCTCCTTTCATTCAGTCAGTAGCTTCAAACATTTCTGGTATATGAATAACATGATGTTTTTCAATGGCAAAAATCAATGAATATTGTAAATGCACAAACAGTAATTTCTCCGCATTGCAAGGTGCAATTCTGAAATTTTTTGCTTTTTCCTGCTCCTCTTAGCATGATAAAGAAGATTCAAAGAGAGTGAGATGCCAGCTCCTTTCATTCAGTCAGTAGCTTCAAACATTTCTGGTATATGAATAACATGATGTTTTTCAATGGCAAAAATCAATGAATATTGTAAATGCACAAACAGTAATTTCTCCGCATTGCAAGGTGCAAGTCTGAAATTTTTTGCTTTTTCCTGCTCCTCTTAGCATGATAAAGAAGATTCAAAGAGAGTGAGATGCCAGCTACTTTCATTCAGTCAGTAGCTTCAATCATTTCTGGACGTTTTTCAATGGTAAAAATCAATGAATATTGTAAATGCACAAACAGTAATTTCTCCACATTGCAAGGTGCAATTCTGAAATTTTTTGCTTTTTCCTGCTCCTCTTAGCATGATAAAGAAGATTCAAAGAGAGTGAGATGCCAGCTCCTTTCATTCAGTCAGTAGCTTCAAACATTTCTGGTATATGAATAACATGATGTTTTTCAATGGCAAAAATCAATGAATATTGTAAATGCACAAACAGTAATTTCTCCGCATTGCAAGGTGCAATTCTGAAATTTTTTGCTTTTTCCTGCTCCTCTTAGCATGATAAAGAAGATTCAAAGAGAGTGAGATGCCAGCTCCTTTCATTCAGTCAGTAGCTTCAATCATTTCTGGATGTTTTTCAATGGCAAAAATCAATGAATATTGTAAATGCACAAACTGTAATTTCTCCGCATTGCAAGGTGCAATTCTGAAATTTTTTGCTTTTTCCTGCTCCTCTTAGCATGATAAAGAAGATTCAAAGAGAGTGAGATGCCAGCTCCTTTCATTCAGTCAGTAGCTTCAATCATTTCTGGACGTTTTTCAATGGCAAAAATCAATGAATATTGTAAATGCACAAACAGTAATTTCTCCGCATTGCAAGGTGCAATTCTGAAATTTTTTGCTTTTTCCTGCTCCTCTTAGCATGATAAAGAAGATTCAAAGAGAGTGAGATGCCAGCTCCTTTCATTCAGTCAGTAGCTTCAAACATTTCTGGTATATGAATAACATGATGTTTTTCAATGGCAAAAATCAATGAATATTGTAACTGCACAAACAGTAATTTCTCCACATTGCAAGGTGCATGTCTGAAATTTTTTGCTTTTTCCTGCTCCTCTTAGCATGATAAAGAAGATTCAAAGAGAGTGAGATGCCAGCTCCTTTCATTCAGTCAGTAGCTTCAAACATTTCTGGTATATGAATAACATGATGTTTTTCAATGGCAAAAATCAATGAATATTGTAAATGCACAAACAGTAATTTCTCCGCATTGCAAGGTGCAAGTCTGAAATTTTTTGCTTTTTCCTGCTCCTCTTAGCATGATAAAGAAGATTCAGAGAGAGTGAGATGCCAGCTACTTTCATTCAGTCAGTAGCTTCAATCATTTCTGGACGTTTTTCAATGGTAAAAATCAATGAATATTGTAAATGCACAAACAGTAATTTCTCCACATTGCAAGGTGCAATTCTGAAATTTTTTGCTTTTTCCTGCTCCTCTTAGCATGATAAAGAAGATTCAAAGAGAGTGAGATGCCAGCTCCTTTCATTCAGTCAGTAGCTTCAAACATTTCTGGTATATGAATAACATGATGTTTTTCAAAGGCAAAAATCAATGAATATTGTAAATGCACAAACAGTAATTTCTCCACATTGCAAGGTGCAATTCTGAAATTTTTTGCTTTTTCGTGCTCCTCTTAGCATGATAAAGAAGATTCAAAGAGAGTGAGATGCCAGCTCCTTTCATTCAGTCAGTAGCTTCAAACATTTCTGGTATATGAATAACATGATGTTTTTCAATAGCAAAAATCAATGAATATTGTAAATGCACAAACAGTAATTTCTCCGCATTGCAAGGTGCAATTCTGAAATTTTTTGCTTTTTCCTGCTCCTCTTAGCATGATAAAGAAGATTCAAAGAGAGTGAGATGCCAGCTCCTTTCATTCAGTCAGTAGCTTCAATCATTTCTGGACGTTTTTCAATGGCAAAAATCAATGAATATTGTAAATGCAAAAACAGTAATTTCTCCGCATTGCAAGGTGCAATTCTGAAATTTTTTGCTTTTTCCTGCTCCTCTTAGCATGATAAAGAAGATTCAAAGAGAGTGAGATGTCAGCTCCTTTCATTCAGTCAGTAGCTTCAAACATTTCTGGTATATGAATAACATGATGTTTTTCAATGGCAAAAATCAATGAATATTGTAAATGCACAAACAGTAATTTCTCCGCATTGCAAGGTGCAATTCTGAAATTTTTTGCTTTTTCCTGCTCCACTTAGCATGATAAAGAAGATTCAAAGAGAGTGAGATGCCAGCTCCTTTCATTCAGTCAGTAGCTTCAATCATTTCTGGACGTTTTTCAATGGCAAAAATCAATGAATATTGTAAATGCACAAACAGTAATTTCTCCGCATTGCAAGGTGCAATTCTGAAATTTTTTGCTTTTTCCTGCTCCTCTTAGCATGATAAAGAAGATTCAAAGAGAGTGAGATGCCAGCTCCTTTCGTTCAGTCAGTAGCTTCAATCATTTCTGGACGTTTTTCAATGGCAAAAATCATTGAATATTATAAATGCACAAACAGTAATTTCTCCGCATTGCAAGGTGCAATTCTGAAATTTTTTACTTTTTCCTGCTCCTCTTAGCATGATAAAGAAGATTCAAAGAGAGTGAGATGCCAGCTCCTTTCATTCAGTCAGTAGCTTCAATCATTTCTGGTATATGAATAACATGATGTTTTTCAATGGCAAAAATCAATGAATATTGTAAATGCACAAACAGTAATTTCTCCGCATTGCAAGGTGCAATTCTGAAATTTTTTGCTTTTTCCTGCTCCTCTTAGCATGATAAAGAAGATTCAAAGAGAGTGAGATGCCAGCTCCTTTCATTCAGTCAGTAGCTTCAATCATTTCTGGACGTTTTTCAATGGCAAAAATCAATGAATATTGTAAATGCACAAACAGTAATTTCTCCGCATTGCAAGGTGCAATTCTGAAATTTTTTGCTTTTTCCTGCTCCTCTTAGCATGATAAACAAGATTCAAAGAGAGTGAGATGCCAGCTCCTTTCATTCAGTCAGTAGCTTCAATCATTTCTGGACGTTTTTCAATGGCAAAAATCAATGAATATTGTAAATGCACAAACAGTAATTTCTCCGCATTGCAAGGTGCAATTCTGAAATTTTTTGCTTTTTCCTGCTCCTCTTAGCATGATAAAGAAGATTCAAAGAGAGTGAGATGCCAGCTCCTTTCATTCAGTCAGTAGCTTCAAACATTTCTGGTATATGAATAACATGATGTTTTTCAATGGCAAAAATCAATGAATATTGTAAATGCACAAACAGTAATTTCTCCGCATTGCAAGGTGCAAGTCTGAAATTTTTTGCTTTTTCCTGCTCCTCTTAGCATGATAAAGAAGATTCAAAGAGAGTGAGATGCCAGCTCCTTTCATTCAGTCAGTAGCTTCAATCATTTCTGGACGTTTTTCAATGGTAAAAATCAATGAATATTGTAAATGCACAAACAGTAATTTCTCCACATTGCAAGGTGCAATTCTGAAATTTTTTGCTTTTTCCTGCTCCTCTTAGCATGATAAAGAAGATTCAAAGAGAGTGAGATGCCAGCTCCTTTCATTCAGTCAGTAGCTTCAAACATTTCTGGTATATGAATAACATGATGTTTTTCAATGGCAAAAATCAATGAATATTGTAAATGCACAAACAGTAATTTCTCCGCATTGCAAGGTGCAATTCTGAAATTTTTTGCTTTTTCCTGCTCCTCTTAGCATGATAAAGAAGATTCAAAGAGAGTGAGATGCCAGCTCCTTTCATTCAGTCAGTAGCTTCAAACATTTCTGGTATATGAATAACATGATGTTTTTCAATGGCAAAAATCAATGAATATTGTAAATGCACAAACAGTAATTTCTCCGCATTGCAAGGTGCAAGTCTGAAATTTTTTGCTTTTTCCTGCTCCTCTTAGCATGATAAAGAAGATTCAAAGAGAGTGAGATGCCAGCTACTTTCATTCAGTCAGTAGCTTCAATCATTTCTGGACGTTTTTCAATGGTAAAAATCAATGAATATTGTAAATGCACAAACAGTAATTTCTCCACATTGCAAGGTGCAATTCTGAAATTTTTTGCTTTTTCCTGCTCCTCTTAGCATGATAAAGAAGATTCAAAGAGAGTGAGATGCCAGCTCCTTTCATTCAGTCAGTAGCTTCAAACATTTCTGGTATATGAATAACATGATGTTTTTCAATGGCAAAAATCAATGAATATTGTAAATGCACAAACAGTAATTTCTCCGCATTGCAAGGTGCAATTCTGAAATTTTTTGCTTTTTCCTGCTCCTCTTAGCATGATAAAGAAGATTCAAAGAGAGTGAGATGCCAGCTCCTTTCATTCAGTCAGTAGCTTCAATCATTTCTGGATGTTTTTCAATGGCAAAAATCAATGAATATTGTAAATGCACAAACTGTAATTTCTCCGCATTGCAAGGTGCAATTCTGAAATTTTTTGCTTTTTCCTGCTCCTCTTAGCATGATAAAGAAGATTCAAAGAGAGTGAGATGCCAGCTCCTTTCATTCAGTCAGTAGCTTCAATCATTTCTGGACGTTTTTCAATGGCAAAAATCAATGAATATTGTAAATGCACAAACAGTAATTTCTCCGCATTGCAAGGTGCAATTCTGAAATTTTTTGCTTTTTCCTGCTCCTCTTAGCATGATAAAGAAGATTCAAAGAGAGTGAGATGCCAGCTCCTTTCGTTCAGTCAGTAGCTTCAATCATTTCTGGACGTTTTTCAATGGCAAAAATCATTGAATATTATAAATGCACAAACAGTTATTTCTCCGCATTGCAAGGTGCAATTCTGAAATTTTTTACTTTTTCCTGCTCCTCTTAGCATGATAAAGAAGATTCAAAGAGAGTGAGATGCCAGCTCCTTTCATTCAGTCAGTAGCTTCAATCATTTCTGGTATATGAATAACATGATGTTTTTCAATGGCAAAAATCAATGAATATTGTAAATGCACAAACAGTAATTTCTCCGCATTGCAAGGTGCAATTCTGAAATTTTTTGCTTTTTCCTGCTCCTCTTAGCATGATAAAGAAGATTCAAAGAGAGTGAGATGCCAGCTCCTTTCATTCAGTCAGTAGCTTCAATCATTTCTGGACGTTTTTCAATGGCAAAAATCAATGAATATTGTAAATGCACAAACAGTAATTTCTCCGCATTGCAAGGTGCAATTCTGAAATTTTTTGCTTTTTCCTGCTCCTCTTAGCATGATAAAGAAGATTCAAAGAGAGTGAGATGCCAGCTCCTTTCATTCAGTCAGTAGCTTCAAACATTTCTGGTATATGAATAACATGATGTTTTTCAATGGCAAAAATCAATGAATATTGTAAATGCACAAACAGTAATTTCTCCGCATTGCAAGGTGCAATTCTGAAATTTTTTGCTTTTTCCTGCTCCTCTTAGCATGATAAAGAAGATTCAAAGAGAGTGAGATGCCAGCTCCTTTCATTCAGTCAGTAGCTTCAAACATTTCTGGTATATGAATAACATGATGTTTTTCAATGGCAAAAATCAATGAATATTGTAAATGCACAAACATTAATTTCTCCGCATTGCAAGGTGCAAGTCTGAAATTTTTTGCTTTTTCCTGCTCCTCTTAGCATGATAAAGAAGATTCAAAGAGAGTGAGATGCCAGCTACTTTCATTCAGTCAGTAGCTTCAATCATTTCTGGACGTTTTTCAATGGTAAAAATCAATGAATATTGTAAATGCACAAACAGTAATTTCTCCACATTGCAAGGTGCAATTCTGAAATTTTTTGCTTTTTCCTGCTCCTCTTAGCATGATAAAGAAGATTCAAAGAGAGTGAGATGCCAGCTCCTTTCATTCAGTCAGTAGCTTCAAACATTTCTGGTATATGAATAACATGATGTTTTTCAATGGCAAAAATCAATGAATATTGTAAATGCACAAACAGTAATTTCTCCGCATTGCAAGGTGCAATTCTGAAATTTTTTGGTTTTTCCTGCTCCTCTTAGCATGATAAAGAAGATTCAAAGAGAGTGAGATGCCAGCTCCTTTCATTCAGTCAGTAGCTTCAATCATTTCTGGATGTTTTTCAATGGCAAAAATCAATGAATATTGTAAATGCACAAACTGTAATTTCTCCGCATTGCAAGGTGCAATTCTGAAATTTTTTGCTTTTTCCTGCTCCTCTTAGCATGATAAAGAAGATTCAAAGAGAGTGAGATGCCAGCTCCTTTCATTCAGTCAGTAGCTTCAATCATTTCTGGACGTTTTTCAATGGCAAAAATCAATTAATATTGTAAATGCACAAACAGTAATTTCTCCGCATTGCAAGGTGCAATTCTGAAATTTTTTGCTTTTTCCTGCTCCTCTTAGCATGATAAAGAAGATTCAAAGAGAGTGAGATGCCAGCTCCTTTCATTCAGTCAGTACCTTCAATCATTTCTGGACGTTTTTCAATGGCAAAAATCAATGAATATTGTAAATGCACAAACAGTAATTTCTCCGCATTGCAAGATGCAATTCTGAAATTTTTTGCTTTTTCCCGCTCCTCTTAGCATGATAAAGAAGATTCAAAGAGAGTGAGGTGCCAGCTCCTTTCATTCAGTCAGTAGCTTCAAACATTTCTGGTATATGAATAACATGTTTTTCAATGGCAAAAATCAATGAATATTGTAAATGCACAAACAGTAATTTCTCCGCATTGCAAGGTGCAATTCTGAAATTTTTTGCTTTTTCCTGCTCCTCTTAGCATGATAAAGAAGATTCAGAGAGTGAGATGCCAGCTCCTTTCATTCAGTCAGTAGCTTCAAACATTTCTGGTATATGAATAACATGATGTTTTTCAATGGCAAAAATCAATGAATATTGTAAATGCACAAACAGTAATTTCTCCGCATTGCAAGGTGCAAGTCTGAAATTTTTTGCTTTTTCCTGCTCCTCTTAGCATGATAAAGAAGATTCAAAGAGAGTGAGATGCCAGCTACTTTCATTCAGTCAGTAGCTTCAATCATTTCTGGACGTTTTTCAATGGCAAAAATCAATGAATATTGTAAATGCACAAACAGTAATTTCTCCGCATTGCAAGGTGCAATTCTGAAATTTTTTGCTTTTTCCTGCTCCTCTTAGCATGATAAAGAAGATTCAAAGAGAGTGAGATGCCAGCTCCTTTCGTTCAGTCAGTAGCTTCAATCATTTCTGGACGTTTTTCAATGGCAAAAATCATTGAATATTATAAATGCACAAACAGTAATTTCTCCGCATTGCAAGGTGCAATTCTGAAATTTTTTACTTTTTCCTGCTCCTCTTAGCATGATAAAGAAGATTCAAAGAGAGTGAGATGCCAGCTCCTTTCATTCAGTCAGTAGCTTCAATCATTTCTGGTATATGAATAACATGATGTTTTTCAATGGCAAAAATCAATGAATATTGTAAATGCACAAACAGTAATTTCTCCGCATTGCAAGGTGCAATTCTGAAATTTTTTGCTTTTTCCTGCTCCTCTTAGCATGATAAAGAAGATTCAAAGAGAGTGAGATGCCAGCTCCTTTCATTCAGTCAGTAGCTTCAATCATTTCTGGACGTTTTTCAATGGCAAAAATCAATGAATATTGTAAATGCACAAACAGTAATTTCTCCGCATTGCAAGGTGCAATTCTGAAATTTTTTGCTTTTTCCTGCTCCTCTTAGCATGATAAACAAGATTCAAAGAGAGTGAGATGCCAGCTCCTTTCATTCAGTCAGTAGCTTCAATCATTTCTGGACGTTTTTCAATGGCAAAAATCAATGAATATTGTAAATGCACAAACAGTAATTTCTCCGCATTGCAAGGTGCAATTCTGAAATTTTTTGCTTTTTCCTGCTCCTCTTAGCATGATAAAGAAGATTCAAAGAGAGTGAGATGCCAGCTCCTTTCATTCAGTCAGTAGCTTCAAACATTTCTGGTATATGAATAACATGATGTTTTTCAATGGCAAAAATCAATGAATATTGTAAATGCACAAACAGTAATTTCTCCGCATTGCAAGGTGCAAGTCTGAAATTTTTTGCTTTTTCCTGCTCCTCTTAGCATGATAAAGAAGATTCAAAGAGAGTGAGATGCCAGCTACTTCATTCAGTCAGTAGCTTCAATCATTTCTGGACGTTTTTCAATGGTAAAAATCAATGAATATTGTAAATGCACAAACAGTAATTTCTCCACATTGCAAGGTGCAATTCTGAAATTTTTTGCTTTTTCCTGCTCCTCTTAGCATGATAAAGAAGATTCAAAGAGAGTGAGATGCCAGCTCCTTTCATTCAGTCAGTAGCTTCAAACATTTCTGGTATATGAATAACATGATGTTTTTCAATGGCAAAAATCAATGAATATTGTAAATGCACAAACAGTAATTTCTCCGCATTGCAAGGTGCAATTCTGAAATTTTTTGCTTTTTCCTGCTCCTCTTAGCATGATAAAGAAGATTCAAAGAGAGTGAGATGCCAGCTCCTTTCATTCAGTCAGTAGCTTCAAACATTTCTGGTATATGAATAACATGATGTTTTTCAATGGCAAAAATCAATGAATATTGTAAATGCACAAACAGTAATTTCTCCGCATTGCAAGGTGCAAGTCTGAAATTTTTTGCTTTTTCCTGCTCCTCTTAGCATGATAAAGAAGATTCAAAGAGAGTGAGATGCCAGCTACTTTCATTCAGTCAGTAGCTTCAATCATTTCTGGACGTTTTTCAATGGTAAAAATCAATGAATATTGTAAATGCACAAACAGTAATTTCTCCACATTGCAAGGTGCAATTCTGAAATTTTTTGCTTTTTCCTGCTCCTCTTAGCATGATAAAGAAGATTCAAAGAGAGTGAGATGCCAGCTCCTTTCATTCAGTCAGTAGCTTCAAACATTTCTGGTATATGAATAACATGATGTTTTTCAATGGCAAAAATCAATGAATATTGTAAATGCACAAACAGTAATTTCTCCGCATTGCAAGGTGCAATTCTGAAATTTTTTGCTTTTTCCTGCTCCTCTTAGCATGATAAAGAAGATTCAAAGAGAGTGAGATGCCAGCTCCTTTCATTCAGTCAGTAGCTTCAATCATTTCTGGATGTTTTTCAATGGAAAAAATCAATGAATATTGTAAATGCACAAACTGTAATTTCTCCGCATTGCAAGGTGCAATTCTGAAATTTTTTGCTTTTTCCTGCTCCTCTTAGCATGATAAAGAAGATTCAAAGAGAGTGAGATGCCAGCTCCTTTCATTCAGTCAGTAGCTTCAATCATTTCTGGACGTTTTTCAATGGCAAAAATCAATGACTATTGTAAATGCACAAACAGTAATTTCTCCGCATTGCAAGGTGCAATTCTGAAATTTTTTGCTTTTTCCTGCTCCTCTTAGCATGATAAAGAAGATTCAAAGAGAGTGAGATGCCAGCTCCTTTCATTCAGTCAGTAGCTTCAAACATTTCTGGTATATGAATAACATGATGTTTTTCAATGGCAAAAATCAATGAATATTGTAACTGCACAAACAGTAATTTCTCCGCATTGCAAGGTGCATGTCTGAAATTTTTTGCTTTTTCCTGCTCCTCTTAGCATGATAAAGAAGATTCAAAGAGAGTGAGATGCCAGCTCCTTTCATTCAGTCAGTAGCTTCAATCATTTCTGGTATATGAATAACATGATGTTTTTCAATGGCAAAAATCAATGAATATTGTAAATGCACAAACAGTAATTTCTCCGCATTGCAAGGTGCAAGTCTGAAATTTTTTGCTTTTTCCTGCTCCTCTTAGCATGATAAAGAAGATTCAAAGAGAGTGAGATGCCAGCTACTTTCATTCAGTCAGTAGCTTCAATCATTTCTGGACGTTTTTCAATGGTAAAAATCAATGAATATTGTAAATGCACAAACAGTAATTTCTCCACATTGCAAGGTGCAATTCTGAAATTTTTTGCTTTTTCCTGCTCCTCTTAGCATGATAAAGAAGATTCAAAGAGAGTGAGATGCCAGCTCCTTTCATTCAGTCAGTAGCTTCAAACATTTCTGGTATATGAATAACATGATGTTTTTCAATGGCAAAAATCAATGAATATTGTAAATGCACAAACAGTAATTTCTCCGCATTGCAAGGTGCAATTCTGAAATTTTTTGCTTTTTCCTGCTCCTCTTAGTATGATAAAGAAGATTCAAAGAGAGTGAGATTCCAGCTTCTTTCATTCAGTCAGTAGCTTCAATCATTTCTGGATGTTTTTCAATGGCAAAAATCAATGAATATTGTAAATGCACAAACTGTAATTTCTCCGCATTGCAAGGTGCAATTCTGAAATTTTTTGCTTTTTCCTGCTCCTCTTAGCATGATAAAGAAGATTCAAAGAGAGTGAGATGCCAGCTCCTTTCATTCAGTCAGTAGCTTCAATCATTTCTGGACGTTTTTCAATGGCAAAAATCAATGAATATTGTAAATGCACAAACAGTAATTTCTCCGCATTGCAAGGTGCAATTCTGAAATTTTTTGCTTTTTCCTGCTCCTCTTAGCATGATAAAGAAGATTCAAAGAGAGTGAGATGCCAGCTCCTTTCATTCAGTCAGTAGCTTCAATCATTTCTGGACGTTTTTCAATGGCAAAAATCAATGAATATTGTAAATGCACAAACAGTAATTTCTCCGCATTGCAAGGTGCAATTCTGAAATTTTTTGCTTTTTCCCGCTCCTCTTAGCATGATAAAGAAGATTCAAAGAGAGTGAGGTGCCAGCTCCTTTCATTCAGTCAGTAGCTTCAAACATTTCTGGTATATGAATAACATGTTTTTCAATGGCAAAAATCAATGAGTATTGTAAATGCACAAACAGTAATTTCTCCGCATTGCAAGGTGCAATTCTGAAATTTTTTGCTTTTTCCTGCTCCTCTTAGCATGATAAAGAAGATTCAAAGAGAGTGAGATGCCAGCTCCTTTCATTCAGTCAGTAGCTTCAATCATTTCTGGACGTTTTTCAATGGCAAAAATCAATGAATATTGTAAATGCACAAACAGTAATTTCTCCGCATTGCAAGGTGCAATTCTGAAATTTTTTGCTTTTTCCTGCTCCTCTTAGCATGATAAAGAAGATTCAAAGAGAGTGAGATGCCAGCTCCTTTCATTCAGTCAGTAGCTTCAATCATTTCTGGACGTTTTTCAATGGCAAAAATCAATGAATATTGTAAATGCACAAACAGTAATTTCTCCGCATTGCAAGGTGCAATTCTGAAATTTTTTGCTTTTTCCTGCTCCTCTTAGCATGATAAAGAAGATTCAAAGAGAGTGAGATGCCAGCTCCTTTCATTCAGTCAGTAGCTTCAATCATTTCTGGATGTTTTTCAATGGAAAAAATCAATGAATATTGTAAATGCACAAACTGTAATTTCTCCGCATTGCAAGGTGCAATTCTGAAATTTTTTGCTTTTTCCTGCTCCTCTTAGCATGATAAAGAAGATTCAAAGAGAGTGAGATGCCAGCTCCTTTCATTCAGTCAGTAGCTTCAATCATTTCTGGACGTTTTTCAATGGCAAAAATCAATTAATATTGTAAATGCACAAACAGTAATTTCTCCGCATTGCAAGGTGCAATTCTGAAATTTTTTGCTTTTTCCTGCTCCTCTTAGCATGATAAAGAAGATTCAAAGAGAGTGAGATGCCAGCTCCTTTCATTCAGTCAGTACCTTCAATCATTTCTGGACGTTTTTCAATGGCAAAAATCAATGAATATTGTAAATGCACAAACAGTAATTTCTCCGCATTGCAAGGTGCAATTCTGAAATTTTTTGCTTTTTCCTGCTCCTCTTAGCATGATAAAGAAGATTCAAAGAGAGTGAGATGCCAGCTCCTTTCATTCAGTCAGTAGCTTCAAACATTTCTGGTATATGAATAACATGATGTTTTTCAAAGGCAAAAATCAATGAATATTGTAACTGCACAAACAGTAATTTCTCCGCATTGCAAGGTGCATGTCTGAAATTTTTTGCTTTTTCCTGCTCCTCTTAGCATGATAAAGAAGATTCAAAGAGAGTGAGATGCCAGCTCCTTTCATTCAGTCAGTAGCTTCAATCATTTCTGGTATATGAATAACATGATGTTTTTCAATGGCAAAAATCAATGAATATTGTAAATGCACAAACAGTAATTTCTCCGCATTGCAAGGTGCAAGTCTGAAATTTTTTGCTTTTTCCTGCTCCTCTTAGCATGATAAAGAAGATTCAAAGAGAGTGAGATGCCAGCTACTTTCATTCAGTCAGTAGCTTCAATCATTTCTGGACGTTTTTCAATGGTAAAAATCAATGAATATTGTAAATGCACAAACAGTAATTTCTCCACATTGCAAGGTGCAATTCTGAAATTTTTTGCTTTTTCCTGCTCCTCTTAGCATGATAAAGAAGATTCAAAGAGAGTGAGATGCCAGCTCCTTTCATTCAGTCAGTAGCTTCAAACATTTCTGGTATATGAATAACATGATGTTTTTCAATGGCAAAAATCAATGAATATTGTAAATGCACAAACAGTAATTTCTCCGCATTGCAAGGTGCAATTCTGAAATTTTTTGCTTTTTCCTGCTCCTCTTAGTATGATAAAGAAGATTCAAAGAGAGTGAGATTCCAGCTTCTTTCATTCAGTCAGTAGCTTCAATCATTTCTGGATGTTTTTCAATGGCAAAAATCAATGAATATTGTAAATGCACAAACTGTAATTTCTCCGCATTGCAAGGTGCAATTCTGAAATTTTTTGCTTTTTCCTGCTCCTCTTAGCATGATAAAGAAGATTCAAAGAGAGTGAGATGCCAGCTCCTTTCATTCAGTCAGTAGCTTCAATCATTTCTGGACGTTTTTCAATGGCAAAAATCAATGAATATTGTAAATGCACAAACAGTAATTTCTCCGCATTGCAAGGTGCAATTCTGAAATTTTTTGCTTTTTCCTGCTCCTCTTAGCATGATAAAGAAGATTCAAAGAGAGTGAGATGCCAGCTCCTTTCATTCAGTCAGTAGCTTCAATCATTTCTGGACGTTTTTCAATGGCAAAAATCAATGAATATTGTAAATGCACAAACAGTAATTTCTCCGCATTGCAAGGTGCAATTCTGAAATTTTTTGCTTTTTCCCGCTCCTCTTAGCATGATAAAGAAGATTCAAAGAGAGTGAGGTGCCAGCTCCTTTCATTCAGTCAGTAGCTTCAAACATTTCTGGTATATGAATAACATGTTTTTCAATGGCAAAAATCAATGAGTATTGTAAATGCACAAACAGTAATTTCTCCGCATTGCAAGGTGCAATTCTGAAATTTTTTGCTTTTTCCTGCTCCTCTTAGCATGATAAAGAAGATTCAAAGAGAGTGAGATGCCAGCTCCTTTCATTCAGTCAGTAGCTTCAATCATTTCTGGACGTTTTTCAATGGCAAAAATCAATGAATATTGTAAATGCACAAACAGTAATTTCTCCGCATTGCAAGGTGCAATTCTGAAATTTTTTGCTTTTTCCTGCTCCTCTTAGCATGATAAAGAAGATTCAAAGAGAGTGAGATGCCAGCTCCTTTCATTCAGTCAGTAGCTTCAATCATTTCTGGACGTTTTTCAATGGCAAAAATCAATGAATATTGTAAATGCACAAACAGTAATTTCTCCGCATTGCAAGGTGCAATTCTGAAATTTTTTGCTTTTTCCTGCTCCTCTTAGCATGATAAAGAAGATTCAAAGAGAGTGAGATGCCAGCTCCTTTCATTCAGTCAGTAGCTTCAAACATTTCTGGTATATGAATAACATGATGTTTTTCAAAGGCAAAAATCAATGAATATTGTAAATGCACAAACAGTAATTTCTCCGCATTGCAAGGTGCAAGTCTGAAATTTTTTGCTTTTTCCTGCTCCTCTTGCATGATAAAGAAGATTCAAAGAGAGTGAGATGCCAGCTACTTTCATTCAGTCAGTAGCTTCAATCATTTCTGGACGTTTTTCAATGGTAAAAATCAATGAATATTGTAAATGCACAAACAGTAATTTCTCCACATTGCAATGTGCAATTCTAAAATTTTTTGATTTTTCCTGCTCCTCTTAGCATGATAAAGAAGATTCAAAGAGAGTGAGATGCCAGCTCCTTTCATTCAGTCAGTAGCTTCAAACATTTCTGGTATATGAATAACATGATGTTTTTCAATGGCAAAAATCAATGAATATTGTAAATGCACAAACAGTAATTTCTCCGCATTGCAAGGTGCAATTCTGAAATTTTTTGCTTTTTCCTGCTCCTCTTAGCATGATAAAGAACATTCAAAGAGAGTGAGATGCCAACTCCTTTCATTCAGTCAGTAGCTTCAAACATTTCTGGTATATGAATAACATGATGTTTTTCAATGGCAAAAATCAATGAATATTGTAAATGCACAAACAGTAATTTCTCCGCATTGCAAGGTGCAATTCTGAAATTTTTTGCTTTTTCCTGCTCCTCTTAGCATGATAAAGAAGATTCAAAGAGAGTGAGATGCCAGCTCCTTTCATTCAGTCAGTAGCTTCAATCATTTCTGGACGTTTTTCAATGGCAAAAATCAATGAATATTGTAAATGCACAAACAGTAATTTCTCCGCATTGCAAGGTGCAATTCTGAAATTTTTTGCTTTTTCCTGCTCCTCTTAGCATGATAAAGAAGATTCAAAGAGAGTGAGATGCCAGCTCCTTTCATTCAGTCAGTACCTTCAATCATTTCTGGACGTTTTTCAATGGCAAAAATCAATGAATATTGTAAATGAACAAACAGTAATTTCTCCGCATTGCAAGGTGCAATTCTGAAATTTTTTGCTTTTTCCCGCTCCTCTTAGCATGATAAAGAAGATTCAAAGAGAGTGAGTTGCCAGCTCCTTTCATTCAGTCAGTAGCTTCTAACATTTCTGGTATATGAATAACATGTTTTTCAATGGCAAAAATCAATGAATATTGTAAATGCACAAACAGTAATTTCTCCGCATTGCAAGGTGCAATTCTGAAATTTTTTGCTTTTTCCTGCTCCTCTTAGCATGATAAAGAAGATTCAAAGAGAGTGAGATGCCAGCTCCTTTCATTCAGTCAGTAGCTTCAATCATTTCTGGACGTTTTTCAATGGCAAAAATCAATGAATATTGTAAATGCACAAACAGTAATTTCTCCGCATTGCAAGGTGCAATTCTGAAATTTTTTGCTTTTTCCTGCTCCTCTTAGCATGATAAAGAAGATTCAAAGAGAGTGAGATGCCAGCTCCTTTCATTCAGTCAGTAGCTTCAATCATTTCTGGACGTTTTTCAATGGCAAAAATCAATGAATATTGTAAATGCACAAACAGTAATTTCTCCATATTGCAAGGTGCAATTCTGAAATTTTTTGCTTTTTCCTGCTCCTCTTAGCATGATAAAGAAGATTCAAAGAGAGTGAGATGCCAGCTCCTTTCATTCAGTCAGTAGCTTCAAACATTTCTGGTATATGAATAACATGATGTTTTTCAATGGCAAAAATCAATGAATATTGTAAATGCACAAACAGTAATTTCTCCGCATTGCAAGGTGCAAGTCTGAAATTTTTTGCTTTTTCCTGCTCCTCTTAGCATGATAAAGAAGATTCAAAGAGAGTGAGATGCCAGCTACTTTCATTCAGTCAGTAGCTTCAATCATTTCTGGACGTTTTTCAATGGTAAAAATCAATGAATATTGTAAATGCACAAACAGTAATTTCTCCACATTGCAAGGTGCAATTCTGAAATTTTTTGCTTTTTCCTGCTCCTCTTAGCATGATAAAGAAGATTCAAAGAGAGTGAGATGCCAGCTCCTTTCATTCAGTCAGTAGCTTCAAACATTTCTGGTATATGAATAACATGATGTTTTTCAAAGGCAAAAATCAATGAATATTGTAAATGCACAAACAGTAATTTCTCCACATTGCAAGGTGCAATTCTGAAATTTTTTGCTTTTTCCTGCTCCTCTTAGCATGATAAAGAAGATTCAAAGAGAGTGAGATGCCAGCTCCTTTCATTCAGTCAGTAGCTTCAAACATTTCTGGTATATGAATAACATGATGTTTTTCAATGGCAAAAATCAATGAATATTGTAAATGCACAAACAGTAATTTCTCCGCATTGCAAGGTGCAATTCTGAAATTTTTTGCTTTTTCCTGCTCCTCTTAGCATGATAAAGAAGATTCAAAGAGAGTGAGATGCCAGCTCCTTTCATTCAGTCAGTAGCTTCAATCATTTCTGGACGTTTTTCAATGGCAAAAATCAATGAATATTGTAAATGCACAAACAGTAATTTCTCCGCATTGCAAGGTGCAATTCTGAAATTTTTTGCTTTTTCCTGCTCCTCTTAGCATGATAAAGAAGATTCAAAGAGAGTGAGATGTCAGCTCCTTTCATTCAGTCAGTAGCTTCAAACATTTCTGGTATATGAATAACATGATGTTTTTCAATGGCAAAAATCAATGAATATTGTAAATGCACAAACAGTAATTTCTCCGCATTGCAAGGTGCAATTCTGAAATTTTTTGCTTTTTCCTGCTCCTCTTAGCATGATAAAGAAGATTCAAAGAGAGTGAGATGCCAGCTCCTTTCATTCAGTCAGTAGCTTCAATCATTTCTGGACGTTTTTCAATGGCAAAAATCAATGAATATTGTAAATGCACAAACAGTAATTTCTCCGCATTGCAAGGTGCAATTCTGAAATTTTTTGCTTTTTCCTGCTCCTCTTAGCATGATAAAGAAGATTCAAAGAGAGTGAGATGCCAGCTCCTTTCGTTCAGTCAGTAGCTTCAATCATTTCTGGACGTTTTTCAATGGCAAAAATCATTGAATATTATAAATGCACAAACAGTAATTTCTCCGCATTGCAAGGTGCAATTCTGAAATTTTTTACTTTTTCCTGCTCCTCTTAGCATGATAAAGAAGATTCAAAGAGAGTGAGATGCCAGCTCCTTTCATTCAGTCAGTAGCTTCAATCATTTCTGGTATATGAATAACATGATGTTTTTCAATGGCAAAAATCAATGAATATTGTAAATGCACAAACAGTAATTTCTCCACATTGCAAGGTGCAATTCTGAAATTTTTTGCTTTTTCCTGCTCCTCTTAGCATGATAAAGAAGATTCAAAGAGAGTGAGATGCCAGCTCCTTTCATTCAGTCAGTAGCTTCAATCATTTCTGGACGTTTTTCAATGGCAAAAATCAATGAATATTGTAAATGCACAAACAGTAATTTCTCCGCATTGCAAGGTGCAATTCTGAAATTTTTTGCTTTTTCCTGCTCCTCTTAGCATGATAAAGAAGATTCAAAGAGAGTGAGATGCCAGCTCCTTTCATTCAGTCAGTACCTTCAATCATTTCTGGACGTTTTTCAATGGCAAAAATCAATGAATATTGTAAATGCACAAACAGTAATTTCTCCGCATTGCAAGGTGCAATTCTGAAATTTTTTGCTTTTTCCCGCTCCTCTTAGCATGATAAAGAAGATTCAAAGAGAGTGAGTTGCCAGCTCCTTTCATTCAGTCAGTAGCTTCTAACATTTCTGGTATATGAATAACATGTTTTTCAATGGCAAAAATCAATGAATATTGTAAATGCACAAACAGTAATTTCTCCGCATTGCAAGGTGCAATTCTGAAATTTTTTGCTTTTTCCTGCTCCTCTTAGCATGATAAAGAAGATTCAAAGAGAGTGAGATGCCAGCTCCTTTCATTCAGTCAGTAGCTTCAATCATTTCTGGACGTTTTTCAATGGCAAAAATCAATGAATATTGTAAATGCACAAACAGTAATTTCTCCGCATTGCAAGGTGCAATTCTGAAATTTTTTGCTTTTTCCTGCTCCTCTTAGCATGATAAAGAAGATTCAAAGAGAGTGAGATGCCAGCTCCTTTCATTCAGTCAGTAGCTTCAATCATTTCTGGACGTTTTTCAATGGCAAAAATCAATGAATATTGTAAATGCACAAACAGTAATTTCTCCGCATTGCAAGGTGCAATTCTGAAATTTTTTGCTTTTTCCTGCTCCTCTTAGCATGATAAAGAAGATTCAAAGAGAGTGAGATGCCAGCTCCTTTGATTCAGTCAGTAGCTTCAAACATTTCTGGTATATGAATAACATGATGTTTTTCAATGGCAAAAATCAATGAATATTGTAAATGCACAAACAGTAATTTCTCCGCATTGCAAGGTGCAAGTCTGAAATTTTTTGCTTTTTCCTGCTCCTCTTAGCATGATAAAGAAGATTCAAAGAGAGTGAGATGCCAGCTACTTTCATTCAGTCAGTAGCTTCAATCATTTCTGGACGTTTTTCAATGGTAAATATCAATGAATATTGTAAATGCACAAACAGTAATTTCTCCACATTGCAAGGTGCAATTCTGAAATTTTTTGCTTTTTCCTGCTCCTCTTAGCATGATAAAGAAGATTCAAAGAGAGTGAGATGCCAGCTCCTTTCATTCAGTCAGTAGCTTCAAACATTTCTGGTATATGAATAACATGATGTTTTTCAATGGCAAAAATCAATGAATATTGTAAATGCACAAACAGTAATTTCTCCGCATTGCAAGGTGCAAGTCTGAAATTTTTTGCTTTTTCCTGATCCTCTTAGCATGATAAAGAAGATTCAGAGAGAGTGAGATGCCAGCTACTTTCATTCAGTCAGTAGCTTCAATCATTTCTGGACGTTTTTCAATGGTAAAAATCAATGAATATTGTAAATGCACAAACAGTAATTTCTCCACATTGCAAGGTGCAATTCTGAAATTTTTTGCTTTTTCCTGCTCCTCTTAGCATGATAAAGAAGATTCAAAGAGAGTGAGATGCCAGCTCCTTTCATTCAGTCAGTAGCTTCAAACATTTCTGGTATATGAATAACATGATGTTTTTCAAAGGCAAAAATCAATGAATATTGTAAATGCACAAACAGTAATTTCTCCACATTGCAAGGTGCAATTCTGAAATTTTTTGCTTTTTCGTGCTCCTCTTAGCATGATAAAGAAGATTCAAAGAGAGTGAGATGCCAGCTCCTTTCATTCAGTCAGTAGCTTCAAACATTTCTGGTATATGAATAACATGATGTTTTTCAATGGCAAAAATCAATGAATATTGTAAATGCACAAACAGTAATTTCTCCGCATTGCAAGGTGCAATTCTGAAATTTTTTGCTTTTTCCTGCTCCTCTTAGCATGATAAAGAAGATTCAAAGAGAGTGAGATGCCAGCTCCTTTCATTCAGTCAGTAGCTTCAATCATTTCTGGACGTTTTTCAATGGCAAAAATCAATGAATATTGTAAATGCACAAACAGTAATTTCTCCGCATTGCAAGGTGCAATTCTGAAATTTTTTGCTTTTTCCTGCTCCTCTTAGCATGATAAAGAAGATTCAAAGAGAGTGAGATGTCAGCTCCTTTCATTCAGTCAGTAGCTTCAAACATTTCTGGTATATGAATAACATGATGTTTTTCAATGGCAAAAATCAATGAATATTGTAAATGCACAAACAGTAATTTCTCCGCATTGCAAGGTGCAATTCTGAAATTTTTTGCTTTTTCCTGCTCCACTTAGCATGATAAAGAAGATTCAAAGAGAGTGAGATGCCAGCTCCTTTCATTCAGTCAGTAGCTTCAATCATTTCTGGACGTTTTTCAATGGCAAAAATCAATGAATATTGTAAATGCACAAACAGTAATTTCTCCGCATTGCAAGGTGCAATTCTGAAATTTTTTGCTTTTTCCTGCTCCTCTTAGCATGATAAAGAAGATTCAAAGAGAGTGAGATGCCAGCTCCTTTCGTTCAGTCAGTAGCTTCAATCATTTCTGGACGTTTTTCAATGGCAAAAATCATTGAATATTATAAATGCACAAACAGTAATTTCTCCGCATTGCAAGGTGCAATTCTGAAATTTTTTACTTTTTCCTGCTCCTCTTAGCATGATAAAGAAGATTCAAAGAGAGTGAGATGCCAGCTCCTTTCATTCAGTCAGTAGCTTCAATCATTTCTGGTATATGAATAACATGATGTTTTTCAATGGCAAAAATCAATGAATATTGTAAATGCACAAACAGTAATTTCTCCGCATTGCAAGGTGCAATTCTGAAATTTTTTGCTTTTTCCTGCTCCTCTTAGCATGATAAAGAAGATTCAAAGAGAGTGAGATGCCAGCTCCTTTCATTCAGTCAGTAGCTTCAATCATTTCTGGACGTTTTTCAATGGCAAAAATCAATGAATATTGTAAATGCACAAACAGTAATTTCTCCGCATTGCAAGGTGCAATTCTGAAATTTTTTGCTTTTTCCTGCTCCTCTTAGCATGATAAAGAAGATTCAAAGAGAGTGAGATGTCAGCTCCTTTCATTCAGTCAGTAGCTTCAAACATTTCTGGTATATGAATAACATGATGTTTTTCAATGGCAAAAATCAATGAATATTGTAAATGCACAAACAGTAATTTCTCCGCATTGCAAGGTGCAATTCTGAAATTTTTTGCTTTTTCCTGCTCCTCTTAGCATGATAAAGAAGATTCAAAGAGAGTGAGATGCCAGCTCCTTTCATTCAGTCAGTAGCTTCAATCATTTCTGGACGTTTTTCAATGGCAAAAATCAATGAATATTGTAAATGCACAAACAGTAATTTCTCCGCATTGCAAGGTGCAATTCTGAAATTTTTTGCTTTTTCCTGCTCCTCTTAGCATGATAAAGAAGATTCAAAGAGAGTGAGATGCCAGCTCCTTTCGTTCAGTCAGTAGCTTCAATCATTTCTGGACGTTTTTCAATGGCAAAAATCATTGAATATTATAAATGCACAAACAGTAATTTCTCCGCATTGCAAGGTGCAATTCTGAAATTTTTTACTTTTTCCTGCTCCTCTTAGCATGATAAAGAAGATTCAAAGAGAGTGAGATGCCAGCTCCTTTCATTCAGTCAGTAGCTTCAATCATTTCTGGTATATGAATAACATGATGTTTTTCAATGGCAAAAATCAATGAATATTGTAAATGCACAAACAGTAATTTCTCCACATTGCAAGGTGCAATTCTGAAATTTTTTGCTTTTTCCTGCTCCTCTTAGCATGATAAAGAAGATTCAAAGAGAGTGAGATGCCAGCTCCTTTCATTCAGTCAGTAGCTTCAATCATTTCTGGACGTTTTTCAATGGCAAAAATCAATGAATATTGTAAATGCACAAACAGTAATTTCTCCGCATTGCAAGGTGCAATTCTGAAATTTTTTGCTTTTTCCTGCTCCTCTTAGCATGATAAAGAAGATTCAAAGAGAGTGAGATGCCAGCTCCTTTCATTCAGTCAGTACCTTCAATCATTTCTGGACGTTTTTCAATGGCAAAAATCAATGAATATTGTAAATGCACAAACAGTAATTTCTCCGCATTGCAAGGTGCAATTCTGAAATTTTTTGCTTTTTCCCGCTCCTCTTAGCATGATAAAGAAGATTCAAAGAGAGTGAGTTGCCAGCTCCTTTCATTCAGTCAGTAGCTTCTAACATTTCTGGTATATGAATAACATGTTTTTCAATGGCAAAAATCAATGAATATTGTAAATGCACAAACAGTAATTTCTCCGCATTGCAAGGTGCAATTCTGAAATTTTTTGCTTTTTCCTGCTCCTCTTAGCATGATAAAGAAGATTCAAAGAGAGTGAGATGCCAGCTCCTTTCATTCAGTCAGTAGCTTCAATCATTTCTGGACGTTTTTCAATGGCAAAAATCAATGAATATTGTAAATGCACAAACAGTAATTTCTCCGCATTGCAAGGTGCAATTCTGAAATTTTTTGCTTTTTCCTGCTCCTCTTAGCATGATAAAGAAGATTCAAAGAGAGTGAGATGCCAGCTCCTTTCATTCAGTCAGTAGCTTCAATCATTTCTGGACGTTTTTCAATGGCAAAAATCAATGAATATTGTAAATGCACAAACAGTAATTTCTCCGCATTGCAAGGTGCAATTCTGAAATTTTTTGCTTTTTCCTGCTCCTCTTAGCATGATAAAGAAGATTCAAAGAGAGTGAGATGCCAGCTCCTTTGATTCAGTCAGTAGCTTCAAACATTTCTGGTATATGAATAACATGATGTTTTTCAATGGCAAAAATCAATGAATATTGTAAATGCACAAACAGTAATTTCTCCGCATTGCAAGGTGCAAGTCTGAAATTTTTTGCTTTTTCCTGCTCCTCTTAGCATGATAAAGAAGATTCAAAGAGAGTGAGATGCCAGCTACTTTCATTCAGTCAGTAGCTTCAATCATTTCTGGACGTTTTTCAATGGTAAATATCAATGAATATTGTAAATGCACAAACAGTAATTTCTCCACATTGCAAGGTGCAATTCTGAAATTTTTTGCTTTTTCCTGCTCCTCTTAGCATGATAAAGAAGATTCAAAGAGAGTGAGATGCCAGCTCCTTTCATTCAGTCAGTAGCTTCAAACATTTCTGGTATATGAATAACATGATGTTTTTCAATGGCAAAAATCAATGAATATTGTAAATGCACAAACAGTAATTTCTCCGCATTGCAAGGTGCAAGTCTGAAATTTTTTGCTTTTTCCTGATCCTCTTAGCATGATAAAGAAGATTCAGAGAGAGTGAGATGCCAGCTACTTTCATTCAGTCAGTAGCTTCAATCATTTCTGGACGTTTTTCAATGGTAAAAATCAATGAATATTGTAAATGCACAAACAGTAATTTCTCCACATTGCAAGGTGCAATTCTGAAATTTTTTGCTTTTTCCTGCTCCTCTTAGCATGATAAAGAAGATTCAAAGAGAGTGAGATGCCAGCTCCTTTCATTCAGTCAGTAGCTTCAAACATTTCTGGTATATGAATAACATGATGTTTTTCAAAGGCAAAAATCAATGAATATTGTAAATGCACAAACAGTAATTTCTCCACATTGCAAGGTGCAATTCTGAAATTTTTTGCTTTTTCGTGCTCCTCTTAGCATGATAAAGAAGATTCAAAGAGAGTGAGATGCCAGCTCCTTTCATTCAGTCAGTAGCTTCAAACATTTCTGGTATATGAATAACATGATGTTTTTCAATGGCAAAAATCAATGAATATTGTAAATGCACAAACAGTAATTTCTCCGCATTGCAAGGTGCAATTCTGAAATTTTTTGCTTTTTCCTGCTCCTCTTAGCATGATAAAGAAGATTCAAAGAGAGTGAGAGGCCAGCTCCTTTCATTCAGTCAGTAGCTTCAATCATTTCTGGACGTTTTTCAATGGCAAAAATCAATGAATATTGTAAATGCACAAACAGTAATTTCTCCGCATTGCAAGGTGCAATTCTGAAATTTTTTGCTTTTTCCTGCTCCTCTTAGCATGATAAAGAAGATTCAAAGAGAGTGAGATGTCAGCTCCTTTCATTCAGTCAGTAGCTTCAAACATTTCTGGTATATGAATAACATGATGTTTTTCAATGGCAAAAATCAATGAATATTGTAAATGCACAAACAGTAATTTCTCCGCATTGCAAGGTGCAATTCTGAAATTTTTTGCTTTTTCCTGCTCCACTTAGCATGATAAAGAAGATTCAAAGAGAGTGAGATGCCAGCTCCTTTCATTCAGTCAGTAGCTTCAATCATTTCTGGACGTTTTTCAATGGCAAAAATCAATGAATATTGTAAATGCACAAACAGTAATTTCTCCGCATTGCAAGGTGCAATTCTGAAATTTTTTGCTTTTTCCTGCTCCTCTTAGCATGATAAAGAAGATTCAAAGAGAGTGAGATGCCAGCTCCTTTCGTTCAGTCAGTAGCTTCAATCATTTCTGGACGTTTTTCAATGGCAAAAATCATTGAATATTATAAATGCACAAACAGTAATTTCTCCGCATTGCAAGGTGCAATTCTGAAATTTTTTACTTTTTCCTGCTCCTCTTAGCATGATAAAGAAGATTCAAAGAGAGTGAGATGCCAGCTCCTTTCATTCAGTCAGTAGCTTCAATCATTTCTGGTATATGAATAACATGATGTTTTTCAATGGCAAAAATCAATGAATATTGTAAATGCACAAACAGTAATTTCTCCGCATTGCAAGGTGCAATTCTGAAATTTTTTGCTTTTTCCTGCTCCTCTTAGCATGATAAAGAAGATTCAAAGAGAGTGAGATGCCAGCTCCTTTCATTCAGTCAGTAGCTTCAATCATTTCTGGACGTTTTTCAATGGCAAAAATCAATGAATATTGTAAATGCACAAACAGTAATTTCTCCGCATTGCAACGTGCAATTCTGAAATTTTTTGCTTTTTCCTGCTCCTCTTAGCATGATAAACAAGATTCAAAGAGAGTGAGATGCCAGCTCCTTTCATTCAGTCAGTAGCTTCAATCATTTCTGGACGTTTTTCAATGGCAAAAATCAATGAATATTGTAAATGCACAAACAGTAATTTCTCCGCATTGCAAGGTGCAATTCTGAAATTTTTTGCTTTTTCCTGCTCCTCTTAGCATGATAAAGAAGATTCAAAGAGAGTGAGATGCCAGCTCCTTTCATTCAGTCAGTAGCTTCAAACATTTCTGGTATATGAATAACATGATGTTTTTCAATGGCAAAAATCAATGAATATTGTAAATGCACAAACAGTAATTTCTCCGCATTGCAAGGTGCAAGTCTGAAATTTTTGCTTTTTCCTGCTCCTCTTAGCATGATAAAGAAGATTCAAAGAGAGTGAGATGCCAGCTCCTTTCATTCAGTCAGTAGCTTCAATCATTTCTGGACGTTTTTCAATGGTAAAAATCAATGAATATTGTAAATGCACAAACAGTAATTTCTCCACATTGCAAGGTGCAATTCTGAAATTTTTTGCTTTTTCCTGCTCCTCTTAGCATGATAAAGAAGATTCAAAGAGAGTGAGATGCCAGCTCCTTTCATTCAGTCAGTAGTTTCAAACATTTCTGGTATATGAATAACAAGATGTTTTTCAATGGCAAAAATCAATGAATATTGTAAATGCACAAACAGTAATTTCTCCGCATTGCAAGGTGCAATTCTGAAATTTTTTGCTTTTTCCTGCTCCTCTTAGCATGATAAAGAAGATTCAAAGAGAGTGAGATGCCAGCTCCTTTCATTCAGTCAGTAGCTTCAAACATTTCTGGTATATGAATAACATGATGTTTTTCAATGGCAAAAATCAATGAATATTGTAAATGCACAAACAGTAATTTCTCCGCATTGCAAGGTGCAAGTCTGAAATTTTTTGCTTTTTCCTGCTCCTCTTAGCATGATAAAGAAGATTCAAAGAGAGTGAGATGCCAGCTACTTTCATTCAGTCAGTAGCTTCAATCATTTCTGGACGTTTTTCAATGGTAAAAATCAATGAATATTGTAAATGCACAAACAGTAATTTCTCCACATTGCAAGGTGCAATTCTGAAATTTTTTGCTTTTTCCTGCTCCTCTTAGCATGATAAAGAAGATTCAAAGAGAGTGAGATGCCAGCTCCTTTCATTCAGTCAGTAGCTTCAAACATTTCTGGTATATGAATAACATGATGTTTTTCAATGGCAAAAATCAATGAATATTGTAAATGCACAAACAGTAATTTCTCCGCATTGCAAGGTGCAATTCTGAAATTTTTTGCTTTTTCCTGCTCCTCTTAGCATGATAAAGAAGATTCAAAGAGAGTGAGATGCCAGCTCCTTTCATTCAGTCAGTAGCTTCAATCATTTCTGGATGTTTTTCAATGGCAAAAATCAATGAATATTGTAAATGCACAAACTGTAATTTCTCCGCATTGCAAGGTGCAATTCTGAAATTTTTTGCTTTTTCCTGCTCCTCTTAGCATGATAAAGAAGATTCAAAGAGAGTGAGATGCCAGCTCCTTTCATTCAGTCAGTAGCTTCAATCATTTCTGGACGTTTTTCAATGGCAAAAATCAATTAATATTGTAAATGCACAAACAGTAATTTCTCCGCATTGCAAGGTGCAATTCTGAAATTTTTTGCTTTTTCCTGCTCCTCTTAGCATGATAAAGAAGATTCAAAGAGAGTGAGATGCCAGCTCCTTTCATTCAGTCAGTACCTTCAATCATTTCTGGACGTTTTTCAATGGCAAAAATCAATGAATATTGTAAATGCACAAACAGTAATTTCTCCGCATTGCAAGGTGCAATTCTGAAATTTTTTGCTTTTTCCCGCTCCTCTTAGCATGATAAAGAAGATTCAAAGAGAGTGAGGTGCCAGCTCCTTTCATTCAGTCAGTAGCTTCAAACATTTCTGGTATATGAATAACATGTTTTTCAATGGCAAAAATCAATGAATATTGTAAATGCACAAACAGTAATTTCTCCGCATTGCAAGGTGCAATTCTGAAATTTTTTGCTTTTTCCTGCTCCTCTTAGCATGATAAAGAAGATTCAGAGAGTGAGATGCCAGCTCCTTTCATTCAGTCAGTAGCTTCAAACATTTCTGGTATATGAATAACATGATGTTTTTCAATGGCAAAAATCAATGAATATTGTAAATGCACAAACAGTAATTTCTCCGCATTGCAAGGTGCAAGTCTGAAATTTTTTGCTTTTTCCTGCTCCTCTTAGCATGATAAAGAAGATTCAAAGAGAGTGAGATGCCAGCTACTTTCATTCAGTCAGTAGCTTCAATCATTTCTGGACGTTTTTCAATGGCAAAAATCAATGAATATTGTAAATGCACAAACAGTAATTTCTCCGCATTGCAAGGTGCAATTCTGAAATTTTTTGCTTTTTCCTGCTCCTCTTAGCATGATAAAGAAGATTCAAAGAGAGTGAGATGCCAGCTCCTTTCGTTCAGTCAGTAGCTTCAATCATTTCTGGACGTTTTTCAATGGCAAAAATCATTGAATATTATAAATGCACAAACAGTAATTTCTCCGCATTGCAAGGTGCAATTCTGAAATTTTTTACTTTTTCCTGCTCCTCTTAGCATGATAAAGAAGATTCAAAGAGAGTGAGATGCCAGCTCCTTTCATTCAGTCAGTAGCTTCAATCATTTCTGGTATATGAATAACATGATGTTTTTCAATGGCAAAAATCAATGAATATTGTAAATGCACAAACAGTAATTTCTCCGCATTGCAAGGTGCAATTCTGAAATTTTTTGCTTTTTCCTGCTCCTCTTAGCATGATAAAGAAGATTCAAAGAGAGTGAGATGCCAGCTCCTTTCATTCAGTCAGTAGCTTCAATCATTTCTGGACGTTTTTCAATGGCAAAAATCAATGAATATTGTAAATGCACAAACAGTAATTTCTCCGCATTGCAAGGTGCAATTCTGAAATTTTTTGCTTTTTCCTGCTCCTCTTAGCATGATAAACAAGATTCAAAGAGAGTGAGATGCCAGCTCCTTTCATTCAGTCAGTAGCTTCAATCATTTCTGGACGTTTTTCAATGGTAAAAATCAATGAATATTGTAAATGCACAAACAGTAATTTCTCCGCATTGCAAGGTGCAATTCTGAAATTTTTTGCTTTTTCCTGCTCCTCTTAGCATGATAAAGAAGATTCAAAGAGAGTGAGATGCCAGCTCCTTTCATTCAGTCAGTAGCTTCAAACATTTCTGGTATATGAATAACATGATGTTTTTCAATGGCAAAAATCAATGAATATTGTAAATGCACAAACAGTAATTTCTCCGCATTGCAAGGTGCAAGTCTGAAATTTTTTGCTTTTTCCTGCTCCTCTTAGCATGATAAAGAAGATTCAAAGAGAGTGAGATGCCAGCTACTTTCATTCAGTCAGTAGCTTCAATCATTTCTGGACGTTTTTCAATGGTAAAAATCAATGAATATTGTAAATGCACAAACAGTAATTTCTCCACATTGCAAGGTGCAATTCTGAAATTTTTTGCTTTTTCCTGCTCCTCTTAGCATGATAAAGAAGATTCAAAGAGAGTGAGATGCCAGCTCCTTTCATTCAGTCAGTAGCTTCAAACATTTCTGGTATATGAATAACATGATGTTTTTCAATGGCAAAAATCAATGAATATTGTAAATGCACAAACAGTAATTTCTCCGCATTGCAAGGTGCAATTCTGAAATTTTTTGCTTTTTCCTGCTCCTCTTAGCATGATAAAGAAGATTCAAAGAGAGTGAGATGCCAGCTCCTTTCATTCAGTCAGTAGCTTCAAACATTTCTGGTATATGAATAACATGATGTTTTTCAATGGCAAAAATCAATGAATATTGTAAATGCACAAACAGTAATTTCTCCGCATTGCAAGGTGCAAGTCTGAAATTTTTTGCTTTTTCCTGCTCCTCTTAGCATGATAAAGAAGATTCAAAGAGAGTGAGATGCCAGCTACTTTCATTCAGTCAGTAGCTTCAATCATTTCTGGACGTTTTTCAATGGTAAAAATCAATGAATATTGTAAATGCACAAACAGTAATTTCTCCACATTGCAAGGTGCAATTCTGAAATTTTTTGCTTTTTCCTGCTCCTCTTAGCATGATAAAGAAGATTCAAAGAGAGTGAGATGCCAGCTCCTTTCATTCAGTCAGTAGCTTCAAACATTTCTGGTATATGAATAACATGATGTTTTTCAATGGCAAAAATCAATGAATATTGTAAATGCACAAACAGTAATTTCTCCGCATTGCAAGGTGCAATTCTGAAATTTTTTGCTTTTTCCTGCTCCTCTTAGCATGATAAAGAAGATTCAAAGAGAGTGAGATGCCAGCTCCTTTCATTCAGTCAGTAGCTTCAATCATTTCTGGATGTTTTTCAATGGCAAAAATCAATGAATATTGTAAATGCACAAACTGTAATTTCTCCGCATTGCAAGGTGCAATTCTGAAATTTTTTGCTTTTTCCTGCTCCTCTTAGCATGATAAAGAAGATTCAAAGAGAGTGAGATGCCAGCTCCTTTCATTCAGTCAGTAGCTTCAATCATTTCTGGACGTTTTTCAATGGCAAAAATCAATGAATATTGTAAATGCACAAACAGTAATTTCTCCGCATTGCAAGGTGCAATTCTGAAATTTTTTGCTTTTTCCTGCTCCTCTTAGCATGATAAATAAGATTCAAAGAGAGTGAGATGCCAGCTCCTTTCATTCAGTCAGTACCTTCAATCATTTCTGGACGTTTTTCAATGGCAAAAATCAATGAATATTGTAAATGCACAAACAGTAATTTCTCCGCATTGCAAGGTGCAATTCTGAAATTTTTTGCTTTTTCCCGCTCCTCTTAGCATGATAAAGAAGATTCAAAGAGAGTGAGATGCCAGCTCCTTTCATTCAGTCAGTAGCTTCAAACATTTCTGGTATATGAATAACATGTTTTTCAATGGCAAAAATCAATGAATATTGTAAATGCACAAACAGTAATTTCTCCGCATTGCAAGGTGCAATTCTGAAATTTTTTGCTTTTTCCTGCTCCTCTTAGCATGATAAAGAAGATTTAAAGAGAGTGAGATGCCAGCTCCTTTCATTCAGTCAGTAGCTTCAAACATTTCTGGTATATGAATAACATGATGTTTTTCAATGGCAAAAATCAATGAATATTGTAAATGCACAAACAGTAATTTCTCCGCATTGCAAGGTGCAAGTCTGAAATTTTTTGCTTTTTCCTGCTCCTCTTAGCATGATAAAGAAGATTCAAAGAGAGTGAGATGCCAGCTACTTTCATTCAGTCAGTAGCTTCAATCATTTCTGGACGTTTTTCAATGGTAAAAATCAATGAATATTGTAAATGCACAAACAGTAATTTCTCCACATTGCAAGGTGCAATTCTGAAATTTTTTGCTTTTTCCTGCTCCTCTTAGCATGATAAAGAAGATTCAAAGAGAGTGAGATGCCAGCTCCTTTCATTCAGTCAGTAGCTTCAAACATTTCTGGTATATGAATAACATGATGTTTTTCAATGGCAAAAATCAATGAATATTGTAAATGCACAAACAGTAATTTCTCCGCATTGCAAGGTGCAATTCTGAAATTTTTTTGCTTTTTCCTGCTCCTCTTAGCATGATAAAGAAGATTGAAAGAGAGTGAGATGCCAGCTCCTTTCATTCAGTCAGTAGCTTCAATCATTTCTGGATGTTTTTCAATGGCAAAAATCAATGAATATTGTAAATGCACAAACTGTAATTTCTCCGCATTGCAAGGTGCAATTCTGAAATTTTTTGCTTTTTCCTGCTCCTCTTAGCATGATAAAGAAGATTCAAAGAGAGTGAGATGCCAGCTCCTTTCATTCAGTCAGTAGCTTCAATCATTTCTGGACGTTTTTCAATGGCAAAAATCAATGAATATTGTAAATGCACAAACAGTAATTTCTCCGCATTGCAAGGTGCAATTCTGAAATTTTTTGCTTTTTCCCACTCCTCTTAGCATGATAAAGAAGATTCAAAGAGAGTGAGGTGCCAGCTCCTTTCATTCAGTCAGTAGCTTCAAACATTTCTGGTATATGAATAACATGTTTTTCAATGGCAAAAATCAATGAATATTGTAAATGCACAAACAGTAATTTCTCCGCATTGCAAGGTGCAATTCTGAAATTTTTTGCTTTTTCCTGCTCCTCTTAGCATGATAAAGAAGATTCAAAGAGAGTGAGATGCCAGCTCCTTTCATTCAGTCAGTAGCTTCAATCATTTCTGGACATTTTTCAATGGCAAAAATCAATGAATATTGTAAATGCACAAACAGTAATTTCTCCGCATTGCAAGGTGCAATTCTGAAATTTTTTGCTTTTTCCTGCTCCTCTTAGCATGATAAAGAAGATTCAAAGAGAGTGAGATGCCAGCTCCTTTCATTCAGTCAGTAGCTTCAATCATTTCTGGACGTTTTTCAATGGCAAAAATCAATGAATATTGTAAATGCACAAACAGTAATTTCTCCGCATTGCAAGGTGCAATTCTGAAATTTTTTGCTTTTTCCTGCTCCTCTTAGCATGATAAAGAAGATTCAAAGAGAGTGAGATGCCAGCTCCTTTCATTCAGTCAGTAGCTTCAAACATTTCTGGTATATGAATAACATGATGTTTTTCAATGGCAAAAATCAATGAATATTGTAAATGCACAAACAGTAATTTCTCCGCATTGCAAGGTGCAAGTCTGAAATTTTTTGCTTTTTCCTGCTCCTCTTAGCATGATAAAGAAGATTCAAAGAGAGTGAGATGCCAGCTACTTTCATTCAGTCAGTAGCTTCAATCATTTCTGGACGTTTTTCAATGGTAAAAATCAATGAATATTGTAAATGCACAAACAGTAATTTCTCCACATTGCAAGGTGCAATTCTGAAATTTTTTGCTTTTTCCTGCTCCTCTTAGCATGATAAAGAAGATTCAAAGAGATTGAGATGCCAGCTCCTTTCATTCAGTCAGTAGCTTCAAACATTTCTTGTATATGAATAACATGATGTTTTTCAATGGCAAAAATCAATGAATATTGTAAATGCACAAACAGTAATTTCTCCGCATTGCAAGGTGCAATTCTGAAATTTTTTGCTTTTTCCTGCTCCTCTTAGCATGATAAAGAAGATTCAAAGAGAGTGAGATGCCAGCTCCTTTCATTCAGTCAGTAGCTTCAAACATTTCTGGTATATGAATAACATGATGTTTTTCAATGGCAAAAATCAATGAATATTGTAAATGCACAAACAGTAATTTCTCCGCATTGCAAGGTGCAAGTCTGAAATTTTTTGCTTTTTCCTGCTCCTCTTAGCATGATAAAGAAGATTCAAAGAGAGTGAGGTGCCAGCTACTTTCATTCAGTCAGTAGCTTCAATCATTTCTGGACGTTTTTCAATGGTAAAAATCAATGAATATTGTAAATGCACAAACAGTAATTTCTCCACATTGCAAGGTGCAATTCTGAAATTTTTTGCTTTTTCCTGCTCCTCTTAGCATGATAAAGAAGATTCAAAGAGAGTGAGATGCCAGCTCCTTTCATTCAGTCAGTAGCTTCAATCATTTCTGGTATATGAATAACATGATGTTTTTCAATGGCAAAAATCAATGAATATTGTAAATGCACAAACAGTAATTTCTCCGCATTGCAAGGTGCAATTCTGAAATTTTTTGCTTTTTCCTGCTCCTCTTAGCATGATAAAGAAGATTCAAAGAGAGTGAGATGCCAGCTCCTTTCATTCAGTCAGTAGCTTCAATCATTTCTGGACGTTTTTCAATGGCAAAAATCAATGAATATTGTAAATGCACAAACAGTAATTTCTCCGCATTGCAAGGTGCAATTCTGAAATTTTTTGCTTTTTCCTGCTCCTCTTAGCATGATAAAGAAGATTCAAAGAGAGTGAGATGTCAGCTCCTTTCATTCAGTCAGTAGCTTCAAACATTTCTGGTATATGAATAACATGATGTTTTTCAATGGCAAAAATCAATGAATATTGTAAATGCACAAACAATAATTTCTCCGCATTGCAAGGTGCAATTCTGAAATTTTTTGCTTTTTCCTGCTCCTCTTAGCATGGTAAAGAAGATTCAAAGAGAGTGAGATGCCAGCTCCTTTCGTTCAGTCAGTAGCTTCAATAATTTCTGGACGTTTTTCAATGGCAAAAATCATTGAATATTGTAAATGCACAAACAGTAATTTCTCCGCATTGCAAGGTGCAATTCTGAAATTTTTTACTTTTTCCTGCTCCTCTTAGCATGATAAAGAAGATTCAAAGAGAGTGAGATGCCAGCTCCTTTCATTCAGTCAGTAGCTTCAATCATTTCTGGACGTTTTTCAATGGCAAAAATCAATGAATATTGTAAATGCACAAACAGTAATTTCTCCGCATTGCAAGGTGCAATTCTGAAATTTTTTGCTTTTTCCTGCTCCTCTTAGCATGATAAAGAAGTTTCAAAGAGAGTGAGATGCCAGCTCCTTTCATTCAGTCAGTAGCTTCAATCATTTCTGGACGTTTTTCAATGGCAAAAATCAATGAATATTGTAAATGCACAAACAGTAATTTCTCCGCATTGCAAGGTGCAATTCTGAAATTTTTTGCTTTTTCCTGCTCCTCTTAGCATGATAAACAAGATTCAAAGAGAGTGAGATGCCAGCTCCTTTCATTCAGTCAGTAGCTTCAATCATTTCTGGACATTTTTCAATGGCAAAAATCAATGAATACTGTAAATGCACAAACAGTAATTTCTCCGCATTGCAAGGTGCAATTCTGAAATTTTTTGCTTTTTCCTGCTCCTCTTAGCATGATAAAGAAGATTCAAAGAGAGTGAGATGCCAGCTCCTTTCATTCAGTCAGTAGCTTCAAACATTTCTGGTATATGAATAACATGATGTTTTTCAATGGCAAAAATCAATGAATATTGTAAATGCACAAACAGTAATTTCTCCGCATTGCAAGGTGCAATTCTGAAATTTTTTGCTTTTTCCTGCTCCTCTTAGCATGATAAAGAAGATTCAAAGAGAGTGAGATGCCAGCTCCTTTCATTCAGTCAGTAGCTTCAATCATTTCTGGACGTTTTTCAATTGCAAAAATCAATGAATATTGTAAATGCACAAACAGTAATTTCTCCGCATTGCAAGGTGCAATTCTGAAATTTTTTGCTTTTTCCTGCTCCTCTTAGCATGATAAAGAAGATTCAAAGAGAGTGAGATGCCAGCTCCTTTCATTCAGTCAGTAGCTTCAATCATTTCTGGTATATGAATAACATGATGTTTTTCAATGGCAAAAATCAATGAATATTGTAAATGCACAAACAGTAATTTCTCCGCATTGCAAGGTGCAATTCTGAAATTTTTTGCTTTTTCCTGCTCCTCTTAGCATGATAAAGAAGATTCAAAGAGAGTGAGATGCCAGCTCCTTTCATTCAGTCAGTAGCTTCAATCATTTCTGGTATATGAATAACATGATGTTTTTCAATGGCAAAAATCAATGAATATTGTAAATGCACAAACAGTAATTTATCCACATTGCAAGGTGCAATTCTGAAATTTTTTGCTTTTTCCTGCTCCTCTTAGCATGATAAAGAAGATTGAAAGAGAGTGAGATGCCAGCTCCTTTCATTCAGTCAGTAGCTTCAAACATTTCTGGTATATGAATAACATGATGTTTTTCAATGGCAAAAATCAATGAATATTGTAAATGCACAAACAGTAATTTCTCCGCATTGCAAGGTGCAATTCTGAAATTTTTTGCTTTTTCCTGCTCCTCTTAGCATGATAAAGAAGATTCAAAGAGAGTGAGATGCCAGCTCCTTTCATTCAGTCAGTAGCTTCAATCATTTCTGGACGTTTTTCAATGGCAAAAATCAATGAATATTGTAAATGCACAAACAGTAATTTCTCCGCATTGCAAGGTGCAATTCTGAAATTTTTTGCTTTTTCCTGCTCCTCTTAGCATTATGAACAAGATTCAAAGAGAGTGAGATGCCAGCTCCTTTCATTCAGTCAGTAGCTTCAAACATTTCTGGTATATGAATAACATGATGTTTTTCAATGGCAAAAATCAATGAATATTGTAAATGCACAAACAGTAATTTCTCCGCATTGCAAGGTGCAATTCTGAAATTTTTTGCTTTTTCCTGCTCCTCTTAGCATGATAAAGAAGATTCAAAGAGAGTGAGATGCCAGCTCCTTTCATTCAGTCAGTAGCTTCAATCATTTCTGGACGTTTTTCAATGGCAAAAATCAATGAATATTGTAAATGCACAAACAGTAATTTCTCCGCATTGCAAGGTGCAATTCTGAAATTTTTTGCTTTTTCCTGCTACTCTTAGCATTATGAACAAGATTCAAAGAGAGTGAGATGCCAGCTCCTTTCATTCAGTCAGTAGCTTCAAACATTTCTGGTATATGAATAACATGATGTTTTTCAATGGCAAAAATCAATGAATATTGTAAATGCACAAACAGTAATTTCTCCGCATTGCAAGGTGCAATTCTGAAATTTTTTGCTTTTTCCTGCTCCTCTTAGCATGATAAAGAAGATTCAAAGAGAGTGAGATGCCAGCTCCTTTCATTCAGTCAGTAGCTTCAATCATTTCTGGTATATGAATAACATGATGTTTTTCAATGGCAAAAATCAATGAATATTGTAAATGCACAAACAGTAATTTCTCCGCATTGCAAGGTGCAATTCTGAAAATTTTTGCTTTTTCCTGCTCCTCTTAGCATGATAAAGAAGATTCAAAGAGAGTGAGATGCCAGCTCCTTTCATTCAGTCAGTAGCTTCAATCATTTCTGGTATATGAATAACATGATGTTTTTCAATGGCAAAAATCAATGAATATTGTAAATGCACAAACAGTAATTTATCCGCATTGCAAGGTGCAATTCTGAAATTTTTTGCTTTTTCCTGCTCCTCTTAGCATGATAAAGAAGATTGAAAGAGAGTGAGATGCCAGCTCCTTTCATTCAGTCAGTAGCTTCAAACATTTCTGGTATATGAATAACATGATGTTTTTCAATGGCAAAAATCAATGAATATTGTAAATGCACAAACAGTAATTTCTCCGCATTGCAAGGTGCAATTCTGAAATTTTTTGCTTTTTCCTGCTCCTCTTAGCATGATAAAGAAGATTCAAAGAGAGTGAGATGCCAGCTCCTTTCATTCAGTCAGTAGCTTCAATCATTTCTGGACGTTTTTCAATGGCAAAAATCAATGAATATTGTAAATGCACAAACAGTAATTTCTCCGCATTGCAAGGTGCAATTCTGAAATTTTTTGCTTTTTCCTGCTCCTCGTAGCATTATGAAGAAGATTCAAAGAGAGTGAGATGCCAGCTCCTTTCATTCAGTCAGTAGCTTCAAACATTTCTGGTATATGAATAACATGATGTTTTTCAATGGCAAAAATCAATGAATATTGTAAATGCACAAACAATAATTTCTCCGCATTGCAAGGTGCAATTCTGAAATTTTTTGCTTTTTCCTGCTCCTCTTAGCATGGTAAAGAAGATTCAAAGAGAGTGAGATGCCAGCTCCTTTCGTTCAGTCAGTAGCTTCAATCATTTCTGGACGTTTTTCAATGGCAAAAATCATTGAATATTGTAAATGCACAAACAGTAATTTCTCCGCATTGCAAGGTGCAATTCTGAAATTTTTTGCTTTTTCCTGCTCCTCTTAGCATGATAAACAAGATTCAAAGAGAGTGAGATGCCAGCTCCTTTCATTCAGTCAGTAGCTTCAATCATTTCTGGACGTTTTTCAATGGCAAAAATCAATGAATATTGTAAATGCACAAACAGTAATTTCTCCGCATTGCAAGGTGCAATTCTGAAATTTTTTGCTTTTTCCTGCTCCTCTTAGCATGATAAAGAAGATTCAAAGAGAGTGAGATGCCAGCTCCTTTTATTCAGTCAGTAGCTTCAAACATTTCTGGTATATGAATAACATGATGTTTTTCAATGGCAAAAATCAATGAATATTGTAAATGCACAAACAGTAATTTCTCCGCATTGCAAGGTGCAATTCTGAAATTTTTTGCTTTTTCCTGCTCCTCTTAGCATGATAAAGAAGATTCAAAGAGAGTGAGATGCCAGCTCCTTTCATTCAGTCGGTAGCTTCAATCATTTCTGGACGTTTTTCAATTGCAAAAATCAATGAATATTGTAAATGCACAAACAGTAATTTCTCCGCATTGCAAGGTGCAATTCTGAAATTTTTTGCTTTTTCCTGCTCCTGTTAGCATGATAAAGAAGATTCAAAGAGAGTGAGATGCCAGCTCCTTTCATTCAGTCAGTAGCTTCAATCATTTCTGGTATATGAATAACATGATGTTTTTCAATGGCAAAAATCAATGAATATTGTAAATGCACAAACAGTAATTTATCCGCATTGCAAGGTGCAATTCTGAAATTTTTTGCTTTTTCCTGCTCCTCTTAGCATGATAAAGTAGATTCAAAGAGAGTGAGATGTCAGCTCCTTTCATTCAGTCAGTAGCTTCAAACATTTCTGGTATATGAATAACATGATGTTTTTCAATGGCAAAAATCAATGAATATTGTAAATGCACAAACAGTAATTTCTCCGCATTGCAAGGTGCAATTCTGAAATTTTTTGCTTTTTCCTGCTCCTCTTAGCATGATAAAGAAGATTAAAAGAGAGTGAGATGCCAGCTCCTTTCATTCAGTCAGTAGCTTCAATCATTTCTGGACGTTTTTCAATGGCAAAAATCAATGAATATTGTAAATGCACAAACAGTAATTACTCCGCATTGCAAGGTGCAATTCTGAAATTTTTTGCTTTTTCCTGCTCCTCTTAGCATGATAAAGAAGATTCAAAGAGAGTGAGATGCCAGCTCCTTTTATTCAGTCAGTAGCTTCAAACATTTCTGGTATATGAATAACATGATGTTTTTCAATGGCAAAAATCAATGAATATTGTAAATGCACAAACAGTAATTTCTCCGCATTGCAAGGTGCAATTCTGAAATTTTTTGCTTTTTCCTGCTCCTCTTAGCATGATAAAGAAGATTCAAAGAGAGTGAGATGCCAGCTCCTTTCATTCAGTCGGTAGCTTCAATCATTTCTGGACGTTTTTCAATTGCAAAAATCAATGAATATTGTAAATGCACAAACAGTAATTTCTCCGCATTGCAAGGTGCAATTCTGAAATTTTTTGCTTTTTCCTGCTCCTGTTAGCATGATAAAGAAGATTCAAAGAGAGTGAGATGCCAGCTCCTTTCATTCAGTCAGTAGCTTCAATCATTTCTGGTATATGAATAACATGATGTTTTTCAATGGCAAAAATCAATGAATATTGTAAATGCACAAACAGTAATTTCTCCGCATTGCAAGGTGCAATTCTGAAATTTTTTGCTTTTTCCTGCTCCTCTTAGCATGATAAAGAAGATTAAAAGAGAGTGAGATGCCAGCTCCTTTCATTCAGTCAGTAGCTTCAATCATTTCTGGACGTTTTTCAATGGCAAAAATCAATGAATATTGTAAATGCACAAACAGTAATTTCTCCGCATTGCAAGGTGCAATTCTGAAATTTTTTGCTTTTTCCTGCTCCTCTTAGCATGATAAAGAAGATTCAAAGAGAGTGAGATGCCAGCTCCTTTTATTCAGTCAGTAGCTTCAAACATTTCTGGTATATGAATAACATGATGTTTTTCAATGGCAAAAATCAATGAATATTGTAAATGCACAAACAGTAATTTCTCCGCATTGCAAGGTGCAATTCTGAAATTTTTTGCTTTTTCCTGCTCCTCTTAGCATGATAAAGAAGATTCAAAGAGAGTGAGATGCCAGCTCCTTTCATTCAGTCGGTAGCTTCAATCATTTCTGGACGTTTTTCAATTGCAAAAATCAATGAATATTGTAAATGCACAAACAGTAATTTCTCCGCATTGCAAGGTGCAATTCTGAAATTTTTTGCTTTTTCCAGCTCCTGTTAGCATGATAAAGAAGATTCAAAGAGAGTGAGATGCCAGCTCCTTTCATTCAGTCAGTAGCTTCAATCATTTCTGGTATATGAATAACATGATGTTTTTCAATGGCAAAAATCAATGAATATTGTAAATGCACAAACAGTAATTTATCCGCATTGCAAGGTGCAATTCTGAAATTTTTTGCTTTTTCCTGCTCCTCTTAGCATGCTAAAGAAGATTCAAAGAGAGTGAGATGCCAGCTCCTTTCATTCAGTCAGTAGCTTCAAACATTTCTGGTATATGAATAACATGATGTTTTTCAATGGCAAAAATCAATGAATATTGTAAATGCACAAACAGTAATTTCTCCGCATTGCAAGGTGCAATTCTGAAATTTTTTGCTTTTTCCTGTTCCTCTTAGCATGATAAAGAAGATTCAAAGAGAGTGAGATGCCAGCTCCTTTCATTCAGTCAGTAGCTTCAATCATTTCTGGACGTTTTTCAATGGCAAAAATCAATGAATATTGTAAATGCACAAACAGTAATTTCTCCGCATTGCAAGGTGCAATTCTGAAATTTTTTGCTTTTTCCTGCTCCTCTTAGCATGATAAAGAAGATTCAAAGAGAGTGAGATGCCAGCTCCTTTCATTCAGTCAGTAGCTTCAATCATTTCTGGACGTTTTTCAATGGCAAAAATCAATGAATATTGTAAATGCACAAACAGTAATTTCTCCGCATTGCAAGGTGCAATTCTGAAATTTTTTACTTTTTCCTGCTCCTCTTAGCATGATAAAGAAGATTCAAAGAGAGTGAGATGCCAGCTCCTTTCATTCAGTCAGTAGCTTCAATCATTTCTGGTATATGAATAACATGATGTTTTTCAATGGCAAAAATCAATGAATTTTGTAAGTGCACAAACAGTAATTTCTCCGCATTGCAAGGCGCAATTCTGAAATTTTTTGCTTTTTCCTGCTCCTCTTAGCATGATAAAGAAGATTCAAAGAGAGTGAGATGCCAGCTCCTTTCATTCAGTCAGTAGCTTCAATCATTTCTGGACGTTTTTCAATGGCAAAAATCAATGAATATTGTAAATGCACAAACAGTAATTTCTCCGCATTGCAAGGTGTAATTCTGAAATTTTTTGCTTTTTCCTGCTCCTCTTAGCATGATAAAGAAGATTCAAAGAGAGTGAGATGCCAGCTCCTTTCATTCAGTCAGTAGCTTCAATCATTTCTGGACGTTTTTCAATGGCAAAAATCAATGAATATTGTAAATGCACAAACAGTAATTTCTCCGCATTGCAAGGTGCAATTCTGAAATTTTTTGCTTTTTCCTGCTCCTCTTAGCATGATAAAGAAGATTCAAAGAGAGTGAGGTGCCAGCTCCTTTCATTCAGTCAATAGCTTCAAACATTTCTGGTATATGAATACCATGTTTTTCAATGGCAAAAATCAATGAATATTGTAAATGCACAAACAGTAATTTCTCCGCATTGCAAGGTGCAATTCTGAAATTTTTTGCTTTTTCCTGCTCCTCTTAGCATGATAAAGAAGATTCAAAGAGAGTGAGATGCCAGCTCCTTTCATTCAGTCAGTAGCTTCAATCATTTCTGGACGTTTTTCAATGGCAAAAATCAATGAATATTGTAAATGCACAAACTGTAATTTCTCCGCATTGCAAGGTGCAATTTTGAAATTTTTTGCTTTTTCCTGCTCCTCTTAGCATGATAAAGAAGATTCAAAGAGAGTGAGATGCCAGCTCCTTTCATTCAGTCAGTAGCTTCAATCATTTCTGGACGTTTTTCAATGGCAAAAATCAATGAATATTGTAAATGCACAAACAGTAATTTCTCCGCATTGCAAGGTGCAATTCTGAAATTTTTTGCTTTTTCCTGCTCCTCTTAGCATGGTAAAGAAGATTCAAAGAGAGTGAGATGCCAGCTCCTTTCATTGTCAGTAGCTTCAAACATTTCTGGTATATGAATAACATGATGTTTTTCAATGGCAAAAATCAATGAATATTGTAAATGCACAAACAGTAATTTCTCCGCATTGCAAGGTGCAAGTCTGAAATTTTTTGCTTTTTCCTGCTCCTCTTAGCATGATAAAGAAGATTCAAAGAGAGTGAGATGCCAGCTCCTTTCATTCAGTCAGTAGCTTCAATCATTTCTGGACGTTTTTCAATGGCAAAAATCAATGAATATTGTAAATGCACAAACAGTAATTTCTCCGCATTGCAAGGTGCAATTCTGAAATTTTTTGCTTTTTCCTGCTCCTCTTAGCATTATGAAGAAGATTCAAAGAGAGTGAGATGCCAGCTCCTTTCATTCAGTCAGTAGCTTCAAACATTTCTGGTATATGAATAACATGATGTTTTTCAATGGCAAAAATCAATGAATATTGTAAATGCACAAACAGTAATTTCTCCGCATTGCAAGGTGCAATTGTGAAATTTTTTGCTTTTTCCTGCTCCTCTTAGCATGATAAAGAAGATTCAAAGAGAGTGAGATGCCAGCTCCTTTCGTTCAGTCAGTAGCTTCAATCATTTCTGGACGTTTTTCAATGGCAAAAATCATTGAATATTGTAAATGCACAAACAGTAATTTCTCCGCATTGCAAGGTGCAATTCTGAAATTTTTTGCTTTTTCCTGCTCCTCTTAGCATGATAAAGAAGATTCAAAGAGAGTGAGATGCCAGCTCCTTTTATTCAGTCAGTAGCTTCAAACATTTCTGGTATATGAATAACATGATGTTTTTCAATGGCAAAAATCAATGAATATTGTAAATGCACAAACAGTAATTTCTCCGCATTGCAATGTGCAATTCTGAAATTTTTTGCTTTTTCCTGCTCCTCTTAGCATGATAAAGAAGATTCAAAGAGAGTGAGATGCCAGCTCCTTTCGTTCAGTCAGTAGCTTCAATCATTTCTGGACGTTTTTCAATGGCAAAAATCATTGAATATTGTAAATGCACAAACAGTAATTTCTCCGCATTGCAAGGTGCAATTCTGAAATTTTTTGCTTTTTCCTGCTCCTCTTAGCATGATAAAGAAGATTCAAAGAGAGTGAGATGCCAGCTCCTTTCATTCAGTCGGTAGCTTCAATCATTTCTGGACGTTTTTCAATTGCAAAAATCAATGAATATTGTAAATGCACAAACAGTAATTTCTCCGCATTGCAATTTGCAATTCTGAAATTTTTTGCTTTTTCCTGCTCCTGTTAGCATGATAAAGAAGATTCAAAGAGAGTGAGATGCCAGCTCCTTTCATTCAGTCAGTAGCTTCAATCATTTCTGGTATATGAATAACATGATGTTTTTCAATGGCAAAAATCAATGAATATTGTAAATGCACAAACAGTAATTTATCCGCATTGCAAGGTGCAATTCTGAAATTTTTTGCTTTTTCCTGCTCCTCTTAGCATGATAAAGAAGATTCAAAGAGAGTGAGATGCCAGCTCCTTTCATTCAGTCAGTAGCTTCAAACATTTCTGGTATATGAATAACATGATGTTTTTCAATGGCAAAAATCAATGAATATTGTAAATGCACAAACAGTAATTTCTCCGCATTGCAAGGTGCAATTCTGAAATTTTTTGCTTTTTCCTGCTCCTCTTAGCATGATAAAGAAGATTCAAAGAGAGTGAGATGCCAGCTCCTTTCATTCAGTCAGTAGCTTCAATCATTTCTGGACGTTTTTCAATGGCAAAAATCAATGAATATTGTAAATGCACAAACAGTAATTTCTCCGCATTGCAAGGTGCAATTCTGAAATTTTTTGCTTTTTCCTGCTCCTCTTAGCATGATAAAGAAGATTCAAAGAGAGTGAGATGCCAGCTCCTTTCATTCAGTCAGTAGCTTCAGTCATTTCTGGTATATGAATAACATGATGTTTTTCAATGGCAAAAATCAATGAATTTTGTAAATGCACAAACAGTAATTTCTCCGCATTGCAAGGTGCAATTCTGAAATTTTTTGCTTTTTCCTGCTCCTCTTAGCATGATAAAGAAGATTCAAAGAGAGTGAGATGCCAGCTCCTTTCATTCAGTCAGTAGCTTCAATCATTTCTGGACGTTTTTCAATGGCAAAAATCAATGAATATTGTAAATGCACAAACAATAATTTCTCCGCATTGCAAGGTGCAATTCTGAAATTTTTTGCTTTTTCCTGCTCCTCTTAGCATTATGAAGAAGATTCAAAGAGAGTGAGATGCCAGCTCCTTTCATTCAGTCAGTAGCTTCAAACATTTCTGGTATATGAATAACATGATGTTTTTCAATGGCAAAAATCAATGAATATTGTAAATGCACAAACAGTAATTTCTCCGCATTGCAAGGTGCAATTCTGAAATTTTTTGCTTTTTCCTGCTCCTCTTAGCATGATAAAGAAGATTCAAAGAGAATGAGATGCCAGCTCCTTTCGTTCAGTCAGTAGTTTCAATCATTTCTGGACGTTTTTCAATGGCAAAAATCATTGAATATTGTAAATGCACAAACAGTAATTTCTCCGCATTGCAAGATGCAATTCTGAAATTTTTTACTTTTTCCTGCTCCTCTTAGCATGATAAAGAAGATTCAAAGAGAGTGAGATGCCAGCTCCTTTCATTCAGTCAGTAGCTTCAATCATTTCTGGTATATGAATAACATGATGTTTTTCAATGGCAAAAATCAATGAATTTTGTAAATGCACAAACAGTAATTTCTCCGCATTGCAAGGCGCAATTCTGAAATTTTTTGCTTTTTCCTGCTCCTCTTAGCATGATAAAGAAGATTCAAAGAGAGTGAGATGCCAGCTCCTTTCATTCAGTCAGTAGCTTCAATCATTTCTGGACGTTTTTCAATGGCAAAAATCAATGAATATTGTAAATGCACAAACAGTAATTTCTCCGCATTGCAAGGTGTAATTCTGAAATTTTTTGCTTTTTCCTGCTCCTCTTAGCATGATAAAGAAGATTCAAAGAGAGTGAGATGCCAGCTCCTTTCATTCAGTCAGTAGCTTCAATCATTTCTGGACGTTTTTCAATGGCAAAAATCAATGAATATTGTAAATGCACAAACAGTAATTTCTCCGCATTGCAAGGTGCAATTCTGAAATTTTTTGCTTTTTCCTGCTCCTCTTAGCATGATAAAGAAGATTCAAAGAGAGTGAGGTGCCAGCTCCTTTCATTCAGTCAATAGCTTCAAACATTTCTGGTATATGAATAACATGTTTTTCAATGGCAAAAATCAATGAATATTGTAAATGCACAAACAGTAATTTCTCCGCATTGCAAGGTGCAATTCTGAAATTTTTTGCTTTTTCCTGCTCCTCTTAGCATGATAAAGAAGATTCAAAGAGAGTGAGATGCCAGCTCCTTTCATTCAGTCAGTAGCTTCAATCATTTCTGGACGTTTTTCAATGGCAAAAATCAATGAATATTGTAAATGCACAAACTGTAATTTCTCCGCATTGCAAGGTGCAATATTGAAATTTTTTGCTTTTTCCTGCTCCTCTTAGCATGATAAAGAAGATTCAAAGAGAGTGAGATGCCAGCTCCTTTCATTCAGTCAGTAGCTTCAATCATTTCTGGACGTTTTTCAATGGCAAAAATCAATGAATATTGTAAATGCACAAACAGTAATTTCTCCGCATTGCAAGGTGCAATTCTGAAATTTTTTGCTTTTTCCTGCTCCTCTTAGCATGGTAAAGAAGATTCAAAGAGAGTGAGATGCCAGCTCCTTTCATTCAGTCAGTAGCTTCAAACATTTCTGGTATATGAATAACATGATGTTTTTCAATGGCAAAAATCAATGAATATTGTAAATGCACAAACAGTAATTTCTCCGCATTGCAAGGTGCAAGTCTGAAATTTTTTGCTTTTTCCTGCTCCTCTTAGCATGATAAAGAAGATTCAAAGAGAGTGAGATGCCAGCTCCTTTCATTCAGTCAGTAGCTTCAATCATTTCTGGACGTTTTTCAATGGCAAAAATCAATGAATATTGTAAATGCACAAACTGTAATTTCTCCGCATTGCAAGGTGCAATTCTGAAATTTTTTGCTTTTTCCTGCTCCTCTTAGCATGATAAAGAAGATTCAAAGAGAGTGAGATGCCAGCTCCTTTCATTCAGTCAGTAGCTTCAATCATTTCTGGACGTTTTTCAATGGCAAAAATCAATGAATATTGTAAATGCACAAACAGTAATTTCTCCGCATTGCAAGGTGCAATTCTGAAATTTTTTGCTTTTTCCTGCTCCTCTTAGTATGGTAAAGAAGATTCAAAGAGAGTGAGATGCCAGCTCCTTTCATTCAGTCAGTAGCTTCAAACATTTCTGGTATATGAATAACATGATGTTTTTCAATGGCAAAAATCAATGAATATTGTAAATGCACAAACAGTAATTTCTCCGCATTGCAAGGTGCAAGTCTGAAATTTTTTGCTTTTTCCTGCTCCTCTTAGCATGATAAAAAGATTCAAAGAGAGTGAGATGCCAGCTCCTTTCATTCAGTCAGTAGCTTCAAACATTTCTGGTATATGAATAACATGATGTTTTTCAATGGCAAAAATCAATGAATATTGTAAATGCACAAACAGTAATTTCTCCGCATTGCAAGGTGCAATTCTGAAATTTTTTGCTTTTTCCTGCTCCTCTTAGCATGATAAAGAAGATTCAAAGAGAGTGAGATGTCAGCTCCTTTCATTCAGTCAGTAGCTTCAAACATTTCTGGTATATGAATAACATGATGTTTTTCAATGGCAAAAATCAATGGATATTGTAAATGCACAAACAGTAATTTCTCCGCATTGCAAGGTGCAATTCTGAAATTTTTTGCTTTTTCCTGCTCCTCTTAGCATGATAAAGAAGATTCAAAGAGAGTGAGATGCCAGCTCCTTTCATTCAGTCAGTAGCTTCAATCATTTCTGGACATTTTTCAATGGCAAAAATCAATGAATATTGTCAATGCACAAACAGTAATTTCTCCGCATTGCAAGGTGCAATTCTGAAATTTTTTGCTTTTTCCTGCTCCTCTTAGCATGATAAAGAAGATTCAAAGAGAGTGAGATGCCAGCTCCTTTCGTTCAGTCAGTAGCTTCAATCATTTCTGGACGTTTTTCAATGGCAAAAATCATTGAATATTATAAATGCACAAGCAGTAATTTCTCCGCATTGCAAGGCGCAATTCTGAAATTTTTTACTTTTTCCTGCTCCTCTTAGCATGATAAAGAAGATTCAAAGAGAGTGAGATGCCAGCTCCTTTCATTCAGTCAGTAGCTTCAATCATTTCTGGTATATGAATAACATGGTTTTTCAATGGCAAAAATCAATGAATATTGTAAATGCACAAACAGTAATTTCTCCGCATTGCAAGGTGCAATTCTGAAATTTTTTGCTTTTTCCTGCTCCTCGTAGCATGATAAAGAAGATTCAAAGAGAGTGAGATGCCAGCTCCTTTCATTCAGTCAGTAGCTTCAATCATTTCTGGACGTTTTTCAATGGCAAAAATCAATGAATATTGTAAATGCACAAACAGTAATTTCTCCGCATTGCAAGGTGCAATTCTGAAATTTTTTGCTTTTTCCTGCTCCTCTTAGCATGATAAACAAGATTCAAAGAGAGTGAGATGCCAGCTCCTTTCATTCAGTCAGTAGCTTCAATCATTTCTGGACGTTTTTCAATGGCAAAAATCAATGAATATTGTTAATGCACAAACAGTAATTTCTCCGCATTGCAAGGTGCAATTCTGAAATTTTTTGCTTTTTCCTGCTCCTCTTAGCATGATAAAGAAGATTCAAAGAGAGTGAGATGCCAGCTCCTTTCATTCAGTCAGTAGCTTCAAACATTTCTGGTATATGAATAACATGATGTTTTTCAATGGCAAAAATCAATGAATATTGTAAATGCACAAACAGTAATTTATCCGCATTGCAAGGTGCAATTCTGAAATTTTTTGCTTTTTCCTGCTCCTCTTAGCATGATAAAGAAGATTCAAAGAGAGTGAGATGCCAGCTCCTTTTGTTCAGTCAGTAGCTTCAATCATTTCTGGATGTTTTTCAATGGCAAAAATCATTGAATATTATAAATGCACAAACAGTAATTTCTCCGCATTGCAAGGTGCAATTCTGAAATTTTTTACTTTTTCCTGCTCCTCTTAGCATGATAAAGAAGATTCAAAGAGAGTGAGATGCCAGCTCCTTTCATTCAGTCAGTAGCTTCAATCATTTCTGGTATATGAATAACATGATGTTTTTCAATGGCAAAAATCAATGAATATTGTAAATGCACAAACAGTAATTTCTCCGCATTGCAAGGTGCAATTCTGAAATTTTTTGCTTTTTCCTGCTCCTCTTAGCATGATAAAGAAGATTCAAAGAGAGTGAGATGACAGCTCCTTTCATTCAGTCAGTAGCTTCAATCATTTCTGGACGTTTTTCAATGGCAAAAATCAATGAATATTGTAAATGCACAAACAGTAATTTCTCCGCATTGCAAGGTGCAATTCTGAAATTTTTTGCTTTTTCCTGCTCCTCTTAGCATGATAAACAAGATTCAAAGAGAGTGAGATGCCAGCTCCTTTCATTCAGTCAGTAGCTTCAATCATTTCTGGACGTTTTTCAATGGCAAAAATCAATGAATATTGTAAATGCACAAACAGTAATTTCTCCGCATTGCAATGTGCAATTCTGAAATTTTTTGCTTTTTCCTGCTCCTCTTAGCATGATAAAGAAGATTAAAAGAGAGTGAGATGCCAGCTCCTTTCATTCAGTCAGTAGCTTCAATCATTTCTGGACGTTTTTCAATTGCAAAAATCAATGAATATTGTAAATGCACAAACAGTAATTTCTCCGCATTGCAAGGTGCAATTCTGAAATTTTTGCTTTTTCCTGCTCCTCTTAGCATGATAAAGACGATTCAAAGAGAGTGAGATGCCAGCTACTTTCATTCAGTCAGTAGCTTCAATCATTTCTGGTATATGAATAACATGATGTTTTTCAATGGCAAAAATCAATGAATATTGTAAATGCACAAACAGTAATTTCTCCGCATTGCAAGGTGCAATTCTGAAATTTTTTGCTTTTTCCTGCTGCTCTTAGCATGATAAAGAAGATTCAAAGAGAGTGAGATGCCAGCTCCTTTCATTCAGTCAGTAGCTTCAATCATTTCTGGTATATGAATAACATGATGTTTTTCAATGGCAAAAATCAATGAATATTGTAAATGCACAAACAGTAATTTATCCGCATTGCAAGGTGCAATTCTGAAATTTTTTGCTTTTTCCTGCTCCTCTTAGCATGATAAAGAAGATTCAAAGAGAGTGAGATGCCAGCTCCTTTCATTCAGTCAGTAGCTTCAAACATTTCTGGTATATGAATAACATGATGTTTTTCAATGGCAAAAATCAATGAATATTGTAAATGCACAAACAGTAATTTCTCCGCATTGCAAGGTGCAATTCTGAAATTTTTTGCTTTTTCCTGCTCCTCTTAGCATGATAAAGAAGATTCAAAGAGAGTGAGACGCCAGCTCCTTTCATTCAGTCAGTAGCTTCAATCATTTCTGGTATATGAATAACATGATGTTTTTCAATGGCAAAAATCAATGAATTTTGTAAATGCACAAACAGTAATTTCTCCGCATTGCAAGGTGCAATTCTGAAATTTTTTGCTTTTTCCTGCTCCTCTTAGCATGATAAAGAAGATTCAAAGAGAGTGAGATGCCAGCTCCTTTCATTCAGTCAGTAGCTTCAATCATTTCTGGACGTTTTTCAATGGCAAAAATCAATGAATTGTAAATGCACAAACAGTAATTTCTCCGCATTGCAAGGTGCAATTCTGAAATTTTTTGCTTTTTCCTGCTCCTCTTAGCATGATAAAGAAGATTCAAAGAGAGTGAGATGCCAGCTCCTTTCATTCAGTCAGTAGCTTCAAACATTTCTGGCATATGAATAACATGATGTTTTTCAATGGCAAAAATCAATGAATATTGTAAATGCACAAACAGTGATTTCTCCGCATTGCAAGGTGCAATTCTGAAATTTTTTGCATTTTCCTGCTCCTCTTTGCATGATAAAGAAGATTTAAAGAGAGTGAGATGCCAGCTCCTTTCGTTCAGTCAGTAGCTTCAATCATTTCTGGACGTTTTTCAATGGCAAAAATCATTGAATATTGTAAATCCACAAACAGTAATTTCTCCGCATTGCAAGGTGCAATTCTGAAATTTTTTACTTTTTCCTGCTCCTCTTAGCATGATAAAGAAGATTCAAAGAGAGTGAGATGCCAGCTCCTTTCATTCAGTCAGTAGCTTCAATCATTTCTGGTATATGAATAACATGATGTTTTTCAATGGCAAAAATCAATGAATATTGTAAATGCACAAACAGTAATTTCTCCGCATTGCAAGGTGCAATTCTGAAATTTTTTACTTTTTCCTGCTCCTCTTAGCATGATAAAGAAGATTCAAAGAGAGTGAGATGCCAGCTCCTTTCAATCAGTCAGTAGCTTCAATCATTTCTGGTATATGAATAACATGATGTTTTTCAATGGCAAAAATCAATGAATATAGTAAATGCACAAACAGTAATTTCTCCGCATTGCAAGGTGCAATTCTGAAATTTTTTGCTTTTTCCTGCTCCTCTTAGCATGATAAAGAAGATTCAAAGAGAGTGAGATGCCAGCTCCTTTCATTCAGTCAGTAGCTTCAATCATTTCTGGACGTTTTTCAATGGCAAAAATCAATGAATATTGTAAATGCACAAACAGTAATTTCTCCGCATTGCAAGGTGCAATTCTGAAATTTTTTGTTTTTTCCTGCTCCTCTTAGCATGATAAACAAGATTCAAAGAGAGTGAGATGCCAGCTCCTTTCATTCAGTCAGTAGCTTCAATCATTTCTGGACGTTTTTCAATGGCAAAAATCATTGAATATTGTAAATGCACAAACAGTAATTTCTCCGCATTGCAAGGTGCAATTCTGAAATTTTTTACTTTTTCCTGCTCCTCTTAGCATGATAAAGAAGATTCAAAGAGAGTGAGATGCCAGCTCCTTTCATTCAGTCAGTAGCTTCAATCATTTCTGGTATATGAATAACATGATGTTTTTCAATCGCAAAAATCAATGAATATTGTAAATGCACAAACAGTAATTTCTCCGCATTGCAAGGTGCAATTCTGAATTTTTTTGCTTTTTCCTGCTCCTCTTAGCATGATAAAGAAGATTCAAAGAGAGTGAGATGCCAGCTCCTTTCATTCAGTCAGTAGCTTCAATCATTTCTGGACGTTTTTCAATGGCAAAAATCAATGAATATTGTAAATGCACAAACAGTAATTTCTCCGCATTGCAAGGTGCAATTCTGAAATTTTTTGCTTTTTCCTGCTCCTCTTAGCATGATAAAGAAGATTCAAAGAGAGTGAGATGCCAGCTCCTTTCATTCAGTCAGTAGCTTCAATCATTTCTGGACGTTTTTCAATGGCAAAAATCAATGAATATTGTAAATGCACAAACAGTAATTTCTCCGCATTGCAAGTTGCAATTCTGAAATTTTTTGCTTTTTCCTGCTCCTCTTAGCATGATAAAGAAGATTCAAAGAGAGTGAGGTGCCAGCTCCTTTCATTCAGTCAGGAGCTTCAAACATTTCTGGTATATGAATAACATGTTTTTCAATGGCAAAAATCAATGAATATTGTAAATGCACAAACAGTAATTTCTCCGCATTGCAAGGTGCAATTCTGAAATTTTTTGCTTTTTCCTGCTCCTCTTAGCATGATAAAGAAGATTCAAAGAGAGTGAGATGCCAGCTCCTTTCATTCAGTCAGTAGCTTCAATCATTTCTGGACGTTTTTCAATGGCAAAAATCAATGAATATTGTAAATGCACAAACAGTAATTTCTCCGCATTGCGAGGTGCAATTCTGAAATTTTTTGCTTTTTCCTGCTCCTCTTAGCATGATAAAGAAGATTCAAAGAGAGTGAGATGCCAGCTCCTTTCATTCAGTCAGTAGCTTCAATCATTTCTGGACGTTTTTCAATGGCAAAAATCAATGAATATTGTAAATGCACAAACTGTAATTTCTCCGCATTGCAAGGTGCAATTCTGAAATTTTTTGCTTTTTCCTGCTCCTCTTAGCATGATAAAGAAGATTCAAAGAGAGTGAGATGCCAGCTCCTTTCATTCAGTCAGTAACTTCAATCATTTCTGGACGTTTTTCAATGGCAAAAATCAATGAATATTGTAAATGCACAAACAGTAATTTCTCCGCATTGCAAGGTGCAATTCTGAAATTTTTGGCTTTTTCCTGCTCCTCTTAGCATGATAAAGAAGATTCAAAGAGAGTGAGATGCCAGCTCCTTTCATTCAGTCAGTAGCTTCAATCATTTCTGGACGTTTTTCAATGGCAAAAATCAATGAATATTGTAAATGCACAAACAGTAATTTCTCCGCATTGCAAGGTGCAATTCTGAAATTTTTTGCTTTTTCCTGCTCCTCTTAGCATGATAAAGAAGATTCAAAGAGAGTGAGATGTCAGCTCCTTTCATTCAGTCAGTAGCTTCAAACATTTCTGGTATATGAATAACATGATGTTTTTCAATGGCAAAAATCAATGAATATTGTAAATGCACAAACAGTAATTTCTCCGCATTGCAAGGTGCAATTCTGAAATTTTTTGCTTTTTCCTGCTCCTCTTAGCATGATAAAGAAGATTCAAAGAGAGTGAGATGCCAGCTCCTTTCATTCAGTCAGTAGCTTCAATCATTTCTGGTATATGAATAACATGATGTTTTTCAATGGCAAAAATCAATGAATTTTGTAAATGCACAAACAGTAATTTCTCAGCATTGCAAGTTGCAATTCTGAAATTTTTTGCTTTTTCCTGCTCCTCTTAGCATGATAAAGAAGATTCAAAGAGAGTGAGATGCCAGCTCCTTTCATTGTCAGTAGCTTCAATCATTTCTGGACGTTTTTCAATGGCAAAAATCAATGAATATTGTAAATGCACAAACAGTAATTTCTCCGCATTGCAAGGTGCAATTCTGAAATTTTTTGCTTTTTCCTGCTCCTCTTAGCATTATGAAGAAGATTCAAAGAGAGTGAGATACCAGCTCCTTTCATTCAGTCAGTAGCTTCAAACATTTCTGGTATATGAATAACATGATGTTTTTCAATGGCAAAAATCAATGAATTTTGTAAATGCACAAACAGTAATTTCTCCGCATTGCAAGGCGCAATTCTGAAATTTTTTGCTTTTTCCTGCTCCTCTTAGCATGATAAAGAAGATTCAAAGAGAGTGAGATGCCAGCTCCTTTCATTCAGTCAGTAGCTTCAATCATTTCTGGACATTTTTCAATGGCAAAAATCAATGAATATTGTAAATGCACAAACAGTAATTTCTCCGCATTGCAATGTGCAATTCTGAAATTTTTTGCTTTTTCCTGCTCCTCTTAGCATGATAAAGAAGATTCAAAGAGAGTGAGATGCCAGCTCCTTTCATTCAGTCAGTAGCTTCAATCATTTCTGGACGTTTTTCAATGGCAAAAATCAATGAATATTGTAAATGCACAAACAGTAATTTCTCCGCATTGCAAGGTGCAATTCTGAAATTTTTTGCTTTTTCCTGCTCCTCTTAGCATGATAAAGAAGATTCAAAGAGAGTGAGGTGCCAGCTCCTTTCATTCAGTCAGGAGCTTCAAACATTTCTGGTATATGAATAACATGTTTTTCAATGGCAAAAATCAATGAATATTGTAAATGCACAAACAGTAATTTCTCCGCATTGCAAGGTGCAATTCTGAAATTTTTTGCTTTTTCCTGCTCCTCTTAGCATGATAAAGAAGATTCAAAGAGAGTGAGATGCCAGCTCCTTTCATTCAGTCAGTAGCTTCAATCATTTCTGGACGTTTTTCAATGGCAAAAATCAATGAATATTGTAAATGCACAAACAGTAATTTCTCCGCATTGCAAGGTGCAATTCTGAAATTTTTTGCTTTTTCCTGCTCCTCTTAGCATGATAAAGAAGATTCAAAGAGAGTGAGATGTCAGCTCCTTTCATTCAGTCAGTAGCTTCAAACATTTCTGGTATATGAATAACATGATGTTTTTCAATGGCAAAAATCAATGAATATTGTAAATGCACAAACAGTAATTTCTCCGCATTGCAAGGTGCAATTCTGAAATTTTTTGCTTTTTCCTGCTTCTCTTAGCATGATAAAGAAGATTCAAAGAGAGTGAGATGCCAGCTCCTTTCATTCAGTCAGTAGCTTCAATCATTTCTGGTATATGAATAACATGATGTTTTTCAATGGCAAAAATCAATGAATTTTGTAAATGCACAAACAGTAATTTCTCAGCATTGCAAGGTGCAATTCTGAAATTTTTTGCTTTTTCCTGCTCCTCTTAGCATGATAAAGAAGATTCAAAGAGAGTGAGATGCCAGCTCCTTTCATTGTCAGTAGCTTCAATCATTTCTTGACGTTTTTCAATGGCAAAAATCAATGAATATTGTAAATGCACAAACAGTAATATCTCCACATTGCAAGGTGCAATTCTGAAATTTTTTGCTTTTTCCTGCTAATCCTAGCATGATAAAGAAGATTCAAAGAGAGTGAGATGCCAGCTCCTTTCATTCAGTCAGTAGCTTCAAACATTTCTGGTATATGAAAAACATGTTTTTCAATGGCAAAAATCAATGAATATTGTAAATGCACAAACAGTAATATCTCCACATTGCAAGGTGCAATTCTGAAATTTTTTGCTTTTTCCTGCTAATCCTAGCATGATAAAGAAGATTCAAAGAGAGTGAGATGCCAGCTCCTTTCATTCATTCAGTAGCTTCAAACATTTCTGGTATATGAAAAACATGTTTTTCAATGGCAAAAATCAATGAATATTGTAAATGCACAAACAGTAATATCTCCACATTGCAAGGTGCAATTCTGAAATTTTTTGCTTTTTCCTGCTAATCCTAGCATGATAAAGAAGATTCAAAGAGAGTGAGATGCCAGCTCCTTTCATTCAGTCAGTAGCTTGAAACATTTCTGGACGTTTTTCAATGGCAAAAATCAATGAATATTGTAAATGCACAAACAGTAATATCTCCACATTGCAAGGTGCAATTCTGAAATTTTTTGCTTTTTCCTGTTAATCCTAGTATGATAAAGAAGATTCAAAGAGAGTGAGATGCCAGCTCCTTTCATTCAGTCAGTAGCTTCAAACATTTCTGGTATATGAAAAACATGTTTTTCAATTGCAAAAATCAATGAATATTGTAAATGCACAAACAGTAATATCTCCACATTGCAAGGTGCAATTCTGAAATTTTTTGCTTTTTCCTGTTAATCCTAGCATGATAAAGAAGATTCAAAGAGAGTGAGATGCCAGCTCCTTTCATTCAGTCAGTAGCTTCAAACATTTCTGGTATATGAAAAACATGTTTTTCAATGGCAAAAATCAATGAATATTGTAAATGCACAAACAGTAATATCTCCACATTGCAAGGTGCAATTCTGAAATTTTTTGCTTTTTCCTGCTAATCCTAGCATGATAAAGAAGATTCAAAGAGAGTGAGATGCCAGCTCCTTTCATTCAGTCAGTAACTTCAAACATTTCTGGACGTTTTTCAATGGCAAAAATCAATGAATATTGTAAATGCACAAACAGTAATTTCTCCGCATTGCAAGGTGCAATTCTGAAATTTTTTGCTTTTTCCTGCTCCTCTTAGCATGATAAAGAAGATTCAAAGAGAGTGAGACGCCAGCTCCTTTCATTCAGTCAGTAGCTTCAATCATTTCTGGTATATGAATAACATGATGTTTTTCAATGGCAAAAATCAATGAATTTTGTAAATGCACAAACAGTAATTTCTCCGCATTGCAAGGTGCAATTCTGAAATTTTTTGCTTTTTCCTGCTCCTCTTAGCATGATAAAGAAGATTCAAAGAGAGTGAGATGCCAGCTCCTTTCATTCAGTCAGTAGCTTCAATCATTTCTGGACGTTTTTCAATGGCAAAAATCAATGAATTGTAAATGCACAAACAGTAATTTCTCCGCATTGCAAGGTGCAATTCTGAAATTTTTTGCTTTTTCCTGCTCCTCTTAGCATGATAAAGAAGATTCAAAGAGAGTGAGATGCCAGCTCCTTTCATTCAGTCAGTAGCTTCAAACATTTCTGGCATATGAATAACATGATGTTTTTCAATGGCAAAAATCAATGAATATTGTAAATGCACAAACAGTGATTTCTCCGCATTGCAAGGTGCAATTCTGAAATTTTTTGCATTTTCCTGCTCCTCTTTGCATGATAAAGAAGATTTAAAGAGAGTGAGATGCCAGCTCCTTTCGTTCAGTCAGTAGCTTCAATCATTTCTGGACGTTTTTCAATGGCAAAAATCATTGAATATTGTAAATCCACAAACAGTAATTTCTCCGCATTGCAAGGTGCAATACTGAAATTTTTTACTTTTTCCTGCTCCTCTTAGCATGATAAAGAAGATTCAAAGAGAGTGAGATGCCAGCTCCTTTCATTCAGTCAGTAGCTTCAATCATTTCTGGTATATGAATAACATGATGTTTTTCAATGGCAAAAATCAATGAATATTGTAAATGCACAAACAGTAATTTCTCCGCATTGCAAGGTGCAATTCTGAAATTTTTTACTTTTTCCTGCTCCTCTTAGCATGATAAAGAAGATTCAAAGAGAGTGAGATGCCAGCTCCTTTCATTCAGTCAGTAGCTTCAATCATTTCTGGTATATGAATAACATGATGTTTTTCAATGGCAAAAATCAATGAATATAGTAAATGCACAAACAGTAATTTCTCCGCATTGCAAGGTGCAATTCTGAAATTTTTTGCTTTTTCCTGCTCCTCTTAGCATGATAAAGAAGATTCAAAGAGAGTGAGATGCCAGCTCCTTTCATTCAGTCAGTAGCTTCAATCATTTCTGGACGTTTTTCAATGGCAAAAATCAATGAATATTGTAAATGCACAAACAGTAATTTCTCCGCATTGCAAGGTGCAATTCTGAAATTTTTTGTTTTTTCCTGCTCCTCTTAGCATGATAAACAAGATTCAAAGAGAGTGAGATGCCAGCTCTTTTCATTCAGTCAGTAGCTTCAATCATTTCTGGACGTTTTTCAATGGCAAAAATCATTGAATATTGTAAATGCACAAACAGTAATTTCTCCGCATTGCAAGGTGCAATTCTGAAATTTTTTACTTTTTCCTGCTCCTCTTAGCATGATAAAGAAGATTCAAAGAGAGTGAGATGCCAGCTCCTTTCATTCAGTCAGTAGCTTCAATCATTTCTGGTATATGAATAACATGATGTTTTTCAATCGCAAAAATCAATGAATATTGTAAATGCACAAACAGTAATTTCTCCGCATTGCAAGGTGCAATTCTGAATTTTTTTGCTTTTTCCTGCTCCTCTTAGCATGATAAAGAAGATTCAAAGAGAGTGAGATGCCAGCTCCTTTCATTCAGTCAGTAGCTTCAATCATTTCTGGACGTTTTTCAATGGCAAAAATCAATGAATATTGTAAATGCACAAACAGTAATTTCTCCGCATTGCAAGGTGCAATTCTGAAATTTTTTGCTTTTTCCTGCTCCTCTTAGCATGATAAAGAAGATTCAAAGAGAGTGAGATGCCAGCTCCTTTCATTCAGTCAGTAGCTTCAATCATTTCTGGACATTTTTCAATGGCAAAAATCAATGAATATTGTAAATGCACAAACAGTAATTTCTCCGCATTGCAAGGTGCAATTCTGAAATTTTTTGCTTTTTCCTGCTCCTCTTAGCATGATAAAGAAGATTCAAAGAGAGTGAGATGCCAGCTCCTTTCATTCAGTCAGTAGCTTCAATCATTTCTGGACGTTTTTCAATGGCAAAAATCAATGAATATTGTAAATGCACAAACAGTAATTTCTCCGCATTGCAAGTTGCAATTCTGAAATTTTTTGCTTTTTCCTGCTCCTCTTAGCATGATAAAGAAGATTCAAAGAGAGTGAGGTGCCAGCTCCTTTCATTCAGTCAGGAGCTTCAAACATTTCTGGTATATGAATAACATGTTTTTCAATGGCAAAAATCAATGAATATTGTAAATGCACAAACAGTAATTTCTCCGCATTGCAAGGTGCAATTCTGAAATTTTTTGCTTTTTCCTGCTCCTCTTAGCGTGATAAAGAAGATTCAAAGAGAGTGAGATGCCAGCTCCTTTCATTCAGTCAGTAGCTTCAATCATTTCTGGACGTTTTTCAATGGCAAAAATCAATGAATATTGTAAATGCACAAACAGTAATTTCTCCGCATTGCGAGGTGCAATTCTGAAATTTTTTGCTTTTTCCTGCTCCTCTTAGCATGATAAAGAAGATTCAAAGAGAGTGAGATGCCAGCTCCTTTCATTCAGTCAGTAGCTTCAATCATTTCTGGACGTTTTTCAATGGCAAAAATCAATGAATATTGTAAATGCACAAACTGTAATTTCTCCGCATTGCAAGGTGCAATTCTGAAATTTTTTGCTTTTTCCTGCTCCTCTTAGCATGATAAAGAAGATTCAAAGAGAGTGAGATGCCAGCTCCTTTCATTCAGTCAGTAACTTCAATCATTTCTAGACGTTTTTCAATGGCAAAAATAAATGAATATTGTAAATGCACAAACAGTAATTTCTCCGCATTGCAAGGTGCAATTCTGAAATTTTTGGCTTTTTCCTGCTCCTCTTAGCATGATAAAGAAGATTCAAAGAGAGTGAGATGCCAGCTCCTTTCATTCAGTCAGTAGCTTCAATCATTTCTGGACGTTTTTCAATGGCAAAAATCAATGAATATTGTAAATGCACAAACAGTAATTTCTCCGCATTGCAAGGTGCAATTCTGAAATTTTTTGCTTTTTCCTGCTCCTCTTAGCATGATAAAGAAGATTCAAAGAGAGTGAGATGCCAGCTCCTTTCATTCAGTCAGTAGCTTCAATCATTTCTGGTATATGAATAACATGATGTTTTTCAATGGCAAAAATCAATGAATTTTGTAAATGCACAAACAGTAATTTCTCAGCATTGCAAGGTGCAATTCTGAAATTTTTTGCTTTTTCCTGCTCCTCTTAGCATGATAAAGAAGATTCAAAGAGAGTGAGATGCCAGCTCCTTTCATTGTCAGTAGCTTCAATCATTTCTGGACGTTTTTCAATGGCAAAAATCAATGAATATTGTAAATGCACAAACAGTAATTTCTCCGCATTGCAAGGTGCAATTCTGAAATTTTTTGCTTTTTCCTGCTCCTCTTAGCATTATGAAGAAGATTCAAAGAGAGTGAGATACCAGCTCCTTTCATTCAGTCAGTAGCTTCAAACATTTCTGGTATATGAATAACATGATGTTTTTCAATGGCAAAAATCAATGAATTTTGTAAATGCACAAACAGTAATTTCTCCGCATTGCAAGGCGCAATTCTGAAATTTTTTGCTTTTTCCTGCTCCTCTTAGCATGATAAAGAAGATTCAAAGAGAGTGAGATGCCAGCTCCTTTCATTCAGTCAGTAGCTTCAATCATTTCTGGACATTTTTCAATGGCAAAAATCAATGAATATTGTAAATGCACAAACAGTAATTTCTCCGCATTGCAAGGTGCAATTCTGAAATTTTTTGCTTTTTCCTGCTCCTCTTAGCATGATAAAGAAGATTCAAAGAGAGTGAGATGCCAGCTCCTTTCATTCAGTCAGTAGCTTCAATCATTTCTGGTATATGAATAACATGATGTTTTTCAATGGCAAAAATCAATGAATATTGTAAATGCACAAACAGTAATTTCTCCGCATTGCAAGGTGCAATTCTGAAATTTTTTGCTTTTTCCTGCTCCTCTTAGCATGATAAAGAAGATTCAAAGAGAGTGAGATGCCAGCTCCTTTCATTCAGTCAGTAGCTTCAATCATTTCTGGACGTTTTTCAATGGCAAAAATCAATGAATATTGTAAATGCACAAACAGTAATTTCTCCGCATTGCAAGGTGCAATTCTGAAATTTTTTGTTTTTTCCTGCTCCTCTTAGCATGATAAACAAGATTCAAAGAGAGTGAGATGCCAGCTCCTTTCATTCAGTCAGTAGCTTCAATCATTTCTGGACGTTTTTCAATGGCAAAAATCATTGAATATTGTAAATGCACAAACAGTAATTTCTCCGCATTGCAAGGTGCAATTCTGAAATTTTTTACTTTTTCCTGCTCCTCTTAGCATGATAAAGAAGATTCAAAGAGAGTGAGATGCCAGCTCCTTTCATTCAGTCAGTAGCTTCAATCATTTCTGGTATATGAATAACATGATGTTTTTCAATCGCAAAAATCAATGAATATTGTAAATGCACAAACAGTAATTTCTCCGCATTGCAAGGTGCAATTCTGAATTTTTTTGCTTTTTCCTGCTCCTCTTAGCATGATAAAGAAGATTCAAAGAGAGTGAGATGCCAGCTCCTTTCATTCAGTCAGTAGCTTCAATCATTTCTGGACGTTTTTCAATGGCAAAAATCAATGAATATTGTAAATGCACAAACAGTAATTTCTCCGCATTGCAAGGTGCAATTCTGAAATTTTTTGCTTTTTCCTGCTCCTCTTAGCATGATAAAGAAGATTCAAAGAGAGTGAGATGCCAGCTCCTTTCATTCAGTCAGTAGCTTCAATCATTTCTGGACATTTTTCAATGGCAAAAATCAATGAATATTGTAAATGCACAAACAGTAATTTCTCCGCATTGCAAGGTGCAATTCTGAAATTTTTTGCTTTTTCCTGCTCCTCTTAGCATGATAAAGAAGATTCAAAGAGAGTGAGATGCCAGCTCCTTTCATTCAGTCAGTAGCTTCAATCATTTCTGGACGTTTTTCAATGGCAAAAATCAATGAATATTGTAAATGCACAAACAGTAATTTCTCCGCATTGCAAGTTGCAATTCTGAAATTTTTTGCTTTTTCCTGCTCCTCTTAGCATGATAAAGAAGATTCAAAGAGAGTGAGGTGCCAGCTCCTTTCATTCAGTCAGGAGCTTCAAACATTTCTGGTATATGAATAACATGTTTTTCAATGGCAAAAATCAATGAATATTGTAAATGCACAAACAGTAATTTCTCCGCATTGCAAGGTGCAATTCTGAAATTTTTTGCTTTTTCCTGCTCCTCTTAGCGTGATAAAGAAGATTCAAAGAGAGTGAGATGCCAGCTCCTTTCATTCAGTCAGTAGCTTCAATCATTTCTGGACGTTTTTCAATGGCAAAAATCAATGAATATTGTAAATGCACAAACAGTAATTTCTCCGCATTGCGAGGTGCAATTCTGAAATTTTTTGCTTTTTCCTGCTCCTCTTAGCATGATAAAGAAGATTCAAAGAGAGTGAGATGCCAGCTCCTTTCATTCAGTCAGTAGCTTCAATCATTTCTGGACGTTTTTCAATGGCAAAAATCAATGAATATTGTAAATGCACAAACTGTAATTTCTCCGCATTGCAAGGTGCAATTCTGAAATTTTTTGCTTTTTCCTGCTCCTCTTAGCATGATAAAGAAGATTCAAAGAGAGTGAGATGCCAGCTCCTTTCATTCAGTCAGTAACTTCAATCATTTCTAGACGTTTTTCAATGGCAAAAATAAATGAATATTGTAAATGCACAAACAGTAATTTCTCCGCATTGCAAGGTGCAATTCTGAAATTTTTGGCTTTTTCCTGCTCCTCTTAGCATGATAAAGAAGATTCAAAGAGAGTGAGATGCCAGCTCCTTTCATTCAGTCAGTAGCTTCAATCATTTCTGGACGTTTTTCAATGGCAAAAATCAATGAATATTGTAAATGCACAAACAGTAATTTCTCCGCATTGCAAGGTGCAATTCTGAAATTTTTTGCTTTTTCCTGCTCCTCTTAGCATGATAAAGAAGATTCAAAGAGAGTGAGATGCCAGCTCCTTTCATTCAGTCAGTAGCTTCAATCATTTCTGGTATATGAATAACATGATGTTTTTCAATGGCAAAAATCAATGAATTTTGTAAATGCACAAACAGTAATTTCTCAGCATTGCAAGGTGCAATTCTGAAATTTTTTGCTTTTTCCTGCTCCTCTTAGCATGATAAAGAAGATTCAAAGAGAGTGAGATGCCAGCTCCTTTCATTGTCAGTAGCTTCAATCATTTCTGGACGTTTTTCAATGGCAAAAATCAATGAATATTGTAAATGCACAAACAGTAATTTCTCCGCATTGCAAGGTGCAATTCTGAAATTTTTTGCTTTTTCCTGCTCCTCTTAGCATTATGAAGAAGATTCAAAGAGAGTGAGATACCAGCTCCTTTCATTCAGTCAGTAGCTTCAAACATTTCTGGTATATGAATAACATGATGTTTTTCAATGGCAAAAATCAATGAATTTTGTAAATGCACAAACAGTAATTTCTCCGCATTGCAAGGCGCAATTCTGAAATTTTTTGCTTTTTCCTGCTCCTCTTAGCATGATAAAGAAGATTCAAAGAGAGTGAGATGCCAGCTCCTTTCATTCAGTCAGTAGCTTCAATCATTTCTGGACATTTTTCAATGGCAAAAATCAATGAATATTGTAAATGCACAAACAGTAATTTCTCCGCATTGCAAGGTGCAATTCTGAAATTTTTTGCTTTTTCCTGCTCCTCTTAGCATGATAAAGAAGATTCAAAGAGAGTGAGATGCCAGCTCCTTTCATTCAGTCAGTAGCTTCAATCATTTCTGGTATATGAATAACATGATGTTTTTCAATCGCAAAAATCAATGAATATTGTAAATGCACAAACAGTAATTTCTCCGCATTGCAAGGTGCAATTCTGAATTTTTTTGCTTTTTCCTGCTCCTCTTAGCATGATAAAGAAGATTCAAAGAGAGTGAGATGCCAGCTCCTTTCATTCAGTCAGTAGCTTCAATCATTTCTGGACGTTTTTCAATGGCAAAAATCAATGAATATTGTAAATGCACAAACAGTAATTTCTCCGCATTGCAAGGTGCAATTCTGAAATTTTTTGCTTTTTCCTGCTCCTCTTAGCATGATAAAGAAGATTCAAAGAGAGTGAGATGCCAGCTCCTTTCATTCAGTCAGTAGCTTCAATCATTTCTGGACATTTTTCAATGGCAAAAATCAATGAATATTGTAAATGCACAAACAGTAATTTCTCCGCATTGCAAGGTGCAATTCTGAAATTTTTTGCTTTTTCCTGCTCCTCTTAGCATGATAAAGAAGATTCAAAGAGAGTGAGATGCCAGCTCCTTTCATTCAGTCAGTAGCTTCAATCATTTCTGGACGTTTTTCAATGGCAAAAATCAATGAATATTGTAAATGCACAAACAGTAATTTCTCCGCATTGCAAGTTGCAATTCTGAAATTTTTTGCTTTTTCCTGCTCCTCTTAGCATGATAAAGAAGATTCAAAGAGAGTGAGGTGCCAGCTCCTTTCATTCAGTCAGGAGCTTCAAACATTTCTGGTATATGAATAACATGTTTTTCAATGGCAAAAATCAATGAATATTGTAAATGCACAAACAGTAATTTCTCCGCATTGCAAGGTGCAATTCTGAAATTTTTTGCTTTTTCCTGCTCCTCTTAGCGTGATAAAGAAGATTCAAAGAGAGTGAGATGCCAGCTCCTTTCATTCAGTCAGTAGCTTCAATCATTTCTGGACGTTTTTCAATGGCAAAAATCAATGAATATTGTAAATGCACAAACAGTAATTTCTCCGCATTGCGAGGTGCAATTCTGAAATTTTTTGCTTTTTCCTGCTCCTCTTAGCATGATAAAGAAGATTCAAAGAGAGTGAGATGCCAGCTCCTTTCATTCAGTCAGTAGCTTCAATCATTTCTGGACGTTTTTCAATGGCAAAAATCAATGAATATTGTAAATGCACAAACTGTAATTTCTCCGCATTGCAAGGTGCAATTCTGAAATTTTTTGCTTTTTCCTGCTCCTCTTAGCATGATAAAGAAGATTCAAAGAGAGTGAGATGCCAGCTCCTTTCATTCAGTCAGTAACTTCAATCATTTCTAGACGTTTTTCAATGGCAAAAATAAATGAATATTGTAAATGCACAAACAGTAATTTCTCCGCATTGCAAGGTGCAATTCTGAAATTTTTGGCTTTTTCCTGCTCCTCTTAGCATGATAAAGAAGATTCAAAGAGAGTGAGATGCCAGCTCCTTTCATTCAGTCAGTAGCTTCAATCATTTCTGGACGTTTTTCAATGGCAAAAATCAATGAATATTGTAAATGCACAAACAGTAATTTCTCCGCATTGCAAGGTGCAATTCTGAAATTTTTTGCTTTTTCCTGCTCCTCTTAGCATGATAAAGAAGATTCAAAGAGAGTGAGATGCCAGCTCCTTTCATTCAGTCAGTAGCTTCAATCATTTCTGGTATATGAATAACATGATGTTTTTCAATGGCAAAAATCAATGAATTTTGTAAATGCACAAACAGTAATTTCTCAGCATTGCAAGGTGCAATTCTGAAATTTTTTGCTTTTTCCTGCTCCTCTTAGCATGATAAAGAAGATTCAAAGAGAGTGAGATGCCAGCTCCTTTCATTGTCAGTAGCTTCAATCATTTCTGGACGTTTTTCAATGGCAAAAATCAATGAATATTGTAAATGCACAAACAGTAATTTCTCCGCATTGCAAGGTGCAATTCTGAAATTTTTTGCTTTTTCCTGCTCCTCTTAGCATTATGAAGAAGATTCAAAGAGAGTGAGATACCAGCTCCTTTCATTCAGTCAGTAGCTTCAAACATTTCTGGTATATGAATAACATGATGTTTTTCAATGGCAAAAATCAATGAATTTTGTAAATGCACAAACAGTAATTTCTCCGCATTGCAAGGCGCAATTCTGAAATTTTTTGCTTTTTCCTGCTCCTCTTAGCATGATAAAGAAGATTCAAAGAGAGTGAGATGCCAGCTCCTTTCATTCAGTCAGTAGCTTCAATCATTTCTGGACATTTTTCAATGGCAAAAATCAATGAATATTGTAAATGCACAAACAGTAATTTCTCCGCATTGCAAGGTGCAATTCTGAAATTTTTTGCTTTTTCCTGCTCCTCTTAGCATGATAAAGAAGATTCAAAGAGAGTGAGATGCCAGCTCCTTTCATTCAGTCAGTAGCTTCAATCATTTCTGGACGTTTTTCAATGGCAAAAATCAATGAATATTGTAAATGCACAAACAGTAATTTCTCCGCATTGCAAGGTGCAATTCTGAAATTTTTTGCTTTTTCCTGCTCCTCTTAGCATGATAAAGAAGATTCAAAGAGAGTGAGGTGCCAGCTCCTTTCATTCAGTCAGGAGCTTCAAACATTTCTGGTATATGAATAACATGTTTTTCAATGGCAAAAATCAATGAATATTGTAAATGCACAAACAGTAATTTCTCCGCATTGCAAGGTGCAATTCTGAAATTTTTTGCTTTTTCCTGCTCCTCTTAGCATGATAAAGAAGATTCAAAGAGAGTGAGATGCCAGCTCCTTTCATTCAGTCAGTAGCTTCAATCATTTCTGGACGTTTTTCAATGGCAAAAATCAATGAATATTGTAAATGCACAAACAGTAATTTCTCCGCATTGCAAGGTGCAATTCTGAAATTTTTTGCTTTTTCCTGCTCCTCTTAGCATGATAAAGAAGATTCAAAGAGAGTGAGATGTCAGCTCCTTTCATTCAGTCAGTAGCTTCAAACATTTCTGGTATATGAATAACATGATGTTTTTCAATGGCAAAAATCAATGAATATTGTAAATGCACAAACAGTAATTTCTCCGCATTGCAAGGTGCAATTCTGAAATTTTTTGCTTTTTCCTGCTTCTCTTAGCATGATAAAGAAGATTCAAAGAGAGTGAGATGCCAGCTCCTTTCATTCAGTCAGTAGCTTCAATCATTTCTGGTATATGAATAACATGATGTTTTTCAATGGCAAAAATCAATGAATTTTGTAAATGCACAAACAGTAATTTCTCAGCATTGCAAGGTGCAATTCTGAAATTTTTTGCTTTTTCCTGCTCCTCTTAGCATGATAAAGAAGATTCAAAGAGAGTGAGATGCCAGCTCCTTTCATTGTCAGTAGCTTCAATCATTTCTTGACGTTTTTCAATGGCAAAAATCAATGAATATTGTAAATGCACAAACAGTAATTTCTCCACATTGCAAGGTGCAATTCTGAAATTTTTTGCTTTTTCCTGTTAATCCTAGCATGATAAAGAAGATTCAAAGAGAGTGAGATGCCAGCTCCTTTCATTCAGTCAGTAGCTTCAAACATTTCTGGTATATGAAAAACATGTTTTTCAATGGCAAAAATCAATGAATATTGTAAATGCACAAACAGTAATATCTCCACATTGCAAGGTGCAATTCTGAAATTTTTTGCTTTTTCCTGCTAATCCTAGCATGATAAAGAAGATTCAAAGAGAGTGAGATGCCAGCTCCTTTCATTCATTCAGTAGCTTCAAACATTTCTGGTATATGAAAAACATGTTTTTCAAGGGCAAAAATCAATGAATATTGTAAATGCACAAACAGTAATATCTCCACATTGCAAGGTGCAATTGTGAAATTTTTTGCTTTTTCCTGCTAATCCTAGCATGATAAAGAAGATTCAAAGAGAGTGAGATGCCAGCTACTTTCATTCAGTCAGTAGCTTGAAACATTTCTGGACGTTTTTCAATGGCAAAAATCAATGAATATAGTAAATGCACAAACAGTAATATCTCCACATTGCAAGGTGCAATTCTGAAATTTTTTGCTTTTTCCTGTTAATCCTAGCATGATAAAGAAGATTCAAAGAGAGTGAGATGCCAGCTCCTTTCATTCAGTCAGTAGCTTCAAACATTTCTGGTATATGAAAAACATGTTTTTCAATTGCAAAAATCAATGAATATTGTAAATGCACAAACAGTAATATCTCCACATTGCAAGGTGCAATTCTGAAATTTTTTGCTTTTTCCTGTTAATCCTAGCATGATAAAGAAGATTCAAAGAGAGTGAGATGCCAGCTCCTTTCATTCAGTCAGTAGCTTCAAACATTTCTGGTATATGAAAAACATGTTTTTCAATGGCAAAAATCAATGAATATTGTAAATGCACAAACAGTAATATCTCCACATTGCAAGGTGCAATTCTGAAATTTTTTGCTTTTTCCTGCTAATCCTAGCATGATAAAGAAGATTCAAAGAGAGTGAGATGCCAGCTCCTTTCATTCAGTCAGTAACTTCAAACATTTCTGGACGTTTTTCAATGGCAAAAATCAATGAATATTGTAAATGCACAAACAGTAATATCTCCACATTGCAAGGTGCAATTCTGAAATTTTTTGCTTTTTCCTGTTAATCCTAGCATGATAAAGAAGATTCAAAGAGAGTGAGATGCCAGCTCCTTTCATTCAGTCAGTAGCTTCAAACATTTCTGGTATATGAAAAACATGTTTTTCAATGGCAAAAATCAATGAATATTGTAAATGCACAAACAGTAATATCTCCACATTGCAAGGTGCAATTCTGAAATTTTTTGCTTTTTCCTGCTAATCCTAGCATGATAAAGAAGATTCAAAGAGAGTGAGATGCCAGCTCCTTTCATTCAGTCAGTAGCTTCAAACATTTCTGGTATATGAAAAACATGTTTTTCAATGGCAAAAATCAATGAATATTGTAAATGCACAAACAGTAATATCTCCACATTGCAAGGTGCAATTCTGAAATTTTTTGCTTTTTCCTGCTAATCCTAGCATGATAAAGAAGATTCAAAGAGAGTGAGATGCCAGCTCCTTTCATTCAGTCAGTAGCTTCAAACATTTCTGGTATATGAAAAACATGTTTTTCAATGGCAAAAATCAATGAATATTGTAAATGCACAAACAGTAATATCTCCACATTGCAAGGTGCAATTCTGAAATTTTTTGCTTTTTCCTGTTAATCCTAGCATGATAAAGAAGATTCAAAGAGAGTGAGATGCCAGCTCCTTTCATTCAGTCAGTAGCTTCAAACATTTCTGGTATATGAAAAACATGTTTTTCAATGGCAAAAATCAATGAATATTGTAAATGCACAAACAGTAATATCTCCACATTGCAAGGTGCAATTCTGAAATTTTTTGCTTTTTCCTGCTAATCCTAGCATGATAAAGAAGATTCAAAGAGAGTGAGATGCCAGCTCCTTTCATTCAGTCAGTAGCTTCAAACATTTCTGGACGTTTTTCAATGGCAAAAATCAATGAATATTGTAAATGCACAAACAGTAATATCTCCACATTGCAAGGTGCAATTCTGAAATTTTTTGCTTTTTCCTGTTAATCCTAGCATGATAAAGAAGATTCAAAGAGAGTGAGATTCCAGCTCCTTTCATTCAGTCAGTAGCTTCAAACATTTCTGGTATATGAAAAACATGTTTTTCAATGGCAAAAATCAATGAATATTGTAAATGCACAAACAGTAATATCTCCACATTGCAAGGTGCAATTCTGAAATTTTTTGCTTTTTCCTGTTAATCCTAGCATGATAAAGAAGATTCAAAGAGAGTGAGATGCCAGCTCCTTTCATTCAGTCAGTAGCTTCAAACATTTCTGGTATATGAAAAACATGTTTTTCAATGGCAAAAATCAATGAATATTGTAAATGCACAAACAGTAATATCTCCACATTGCAAGGTGCAATTCTGAAATTTTTTGCTTTTTCCTGCTAATCCTAGCATGATAAAGAAGATTCAAAGAGAGTGAGATGCCAGCTCCTTTCATTCAGTCAGTAGCTTCAAACATTTCTGGACGTTTTTCAATGGCAAAAATCAATGAATATTGTAAATGCACAAACAGTAATATCTCCACATTGCAAGGTGCAATTCTGAAATTTTTTGCTTTTTCCTGTTAATCCTAGCATGATAAAGAAGATTCAAAGAGAGTGAGATGCCAGCTCCTTTCATTCAGTCAGTAGCTTCAAACATTTCTGGTATATGAAAAACATGTTTTTCAATGGCAAAAATCAATGAATATTGTAAATGCACAAACAGTAATATCTCCACATTGCAAGGTGCAATTCTGAAATTTTTTGCTTTTTCCTGCTAATCCTAGCATGATAAAGAAGATTCAAAGAGAGTGAGATGCCAGCTCCTTTCATTCAGTCAGTAGCTTCAAACATTTCTGGTATATGAAAAACATGTTTTTCAATGGCAAAAATCAATGAATATTGTAAATGCACAAACAGTAATATCTCCACATTGCAAGGTGCAATTCTGAAATTTTTTGCTTTTTCCTGCTAATCCTAGCATGATAAAGAAGATTCAAAGAGAGTGAGATGCCAGCTCCTTTCATTCAGTCAGTAGCTTCAAACATTTCTGGTATATGAAAAACATGTTTTTCAATGGCAAAAATCAATGAATATTGTAAATGCACAAACAGTAATATCTCCACATTGCAAGGTGCAATTCTGAAATTTTTTGCTTTTTCCTGCTAATCCTAGCATGATAAAGAAGATTCAAAGAGAGTGAGATGCCAGCTCCTTTCATTCAGTCAGTAGCTTCAAACATTTCTGGTATATGAAAAACATGTTTTTCAATGGCAAAAATCAATGAATATTGTAAATGCACAAACAGTAATATCTCCACATTGCAAGGTGCAATTCTGAAATTTTTTGCTTTTTCCTGTTAATCCTAGCATGATAAAGAAGATTCAAAGAGAGTGAGATGCCAGCTCCTTTCATTCAGTCAGTAGCTTCAAACATTTCTGGTATATGAAAAACATGTTTTTCAATGGCAAAAATCAATGAATATTGTAAATGCACAAACAGTAATATCTCCACATTGCAAGGTGCAATTCTGAAATTTTTTGCTTTTTCCTGCTAATCCTAGCATGATAAAGAAGATTCAAAGAGAGTGAGATGCCAGCTCCTTTCATTCAGTCAGTAGCTTCAAACATTTCTGGACGTTTTTCAATGGCAAAAATCAATGAATATTGTAAATGCACAAACAGTAATATCTCCACATTGCAAGGTGCAATTCTGAAATTTTTTGCTTTTTCCTGTTAATCCTAGCATGATAAAGAAGATTCAAAGAGAGTGAGATGCCAGCTCCTTTCATTCAGTCAGTAGCTTCAAACATTTCTGGTATATGAAAAACATGTTTTTCATTGGCAAAAATCAATGAATATTGTAAATGCACAAACAGTAATATCTCCACATTGCAAGGTGCAATTCTGAAATTTTTTGCTTTTTCCTGTTAATCCTAGCATGATAAAGAAGATTCAAAGAGAGTGAGATGCCAGCTCCTTTCATTCAGTCAGTAGCTTCAAACATTTCTGGTATATGAAAAACATGTTTTTCAATGGCAAAAATCAATGAATATTGTAAATGCACAAACAGTAATATCTCCACATTGCAAGGTGCAATTCTGAAATTTTTTGCTTTTTCCTGCTAATCCTAGCATGATAAAGAAGATTCAAAGAGAGTGAGATGCCAGCTCCTTTCATTCAGTCAGTAGCTTCAAACATTTCTGGACGTTTTTCAATGGCAAAAATCAATGAATATTGTAAATGCACAAACAGTAATATCTCCACATTGCAAGGTGCAATTCTGAAATTTTTTGCTTTTTCCTGTTAATCCTAGCATGATAAAGAAGATTCAAAGAGAGTGAGATGCCAGCTCCTTTCATTCAGTCAGTAGCTTCAAACATTTCTGGTATATGAAAAACATGTTTTTCAATGGCAAAAATCAATGAATATTGTAAATGCACAAACAGTAATATCTCCACATTGCAAGGTGCAATTCTGAAATTTTTTGCTTTTTCCTGCTAATCCTAGCATGATAAAGAAGATTCAAAGAGAGTGAGATGCCAGCTCCTTTCATTCAGTCAGTAGCTTCAAACATTTCTGGTATATGAAAAACATGTTTTTCAATGGCAAAAATCAATGAATATTGTAAATGCACAAACAGTAATATCTCCACATTGCAAGGTGCAATTCTGAAATTTTTTGCTTTTTCCTGCTAATCCTAGCATGATAAAGAAGATTCAAAGAGAGTGAGATGCCAGCTCCTTTCATTCAGTCAGTAGCTTCAAACATTTCTGGTATATGAAAAACATGTTTTTCAATGGCAAAAATCAATGAATATTGTAAATGCACAAACAGTAATATCTCCACATTGCAAGGTGCAATTCTGAAATTTTTTGCTTTTTCCTGCTAATCCTAGCATGATAAAGAAGATTCAAAGAGAGTGAGATGCCAGCTCCTTTCATTCAGTCAGTAGCTTCAAACATTTCTGGACGTTTTTCAATGGCAAAAATCAATGAATATTGTAAATGCACAAACAGTAATATCTCCACATTGCAAGGTGCAATTCTGAAATTTTTTGCTTTTTCCTGTTAATCCTAGCATGATAAAGAAGATTCAAAGAGAGTGAGATGCCAGCTCCTTTCATTCAGTCAGTAGCTTCAAACATTTCTGGTATATGAAAAACATGTTTTTCAATGGCAAAAATCAATGAATATTGTAAATGCACAAACAGTAATATCTCCACATTGCAAGGTGCAATTCTGAAATTTTTTGCTTTTTCCTGCTAATCCTAGCATGATAAAGAAGATTCAAAGAGAGTGAGATGCCAGCTCCTTTCATTCAGTCAGTAGCTTCAAACATTTCTGGACGTTTTTCAATGGCAAAAATCAATGAATATTGTAAATGCACAAACAGTAATATCTCCACATTGCAACGTGCAATTCTGAAATTTTTTGCTTTTTCCTGTTAATCCTAGCATGATAAAGAAGATTCAAAGAGAGTGAGATGCCAGCTCCTTTCATTCAGTCAGTAGCTTCAAACATTTCTGGTATATGAAAAACATGTTTTTCAATGGCAAAAATCAATGAATATTGTAAATGCACAAACAGTAATATCTCCACATTGCAAGGTGCAATTCTGAAATTTTTTGCTTTTTCCTGCTAATCCTAGCATGATAAAGAAGATTCAAAGAGAGTGAGATGCCAGCTCCTTTCATTCAGTCAGTAGCTTCAAACATTTCTGGTATATGAAAAACATGTTTTTCAATGGCAAAAATCAATGAATATTGTAAATGCACAAACAGTAATATCTCCACATTGCAAGGTGCAATTCTGAAATTTTTTGCTTTTTCCTGCTAATCCTAGCATGATAAAGAAGATTCAAAGAGAGTGAGATGCCAGCTCCTTTCATTCAGTCAGTAGCTTCAAACATTTCTGGTATATGAAAAACATGTTTTTCAATGGCAAAAATCAATGAATATTGTAAATGCACAAACAGTAATATCTCCACATTGCAAGGTGCAATTCTGAAATTTTTTGCTTTTTCCTGTTAATCCTAGCATGATAAAGAAGATTCAAAGAGAGTGAGATGCCAGCTCCTTTCATTCAGTCAGTAGCTTCAAACATTTCTGGACGTTTTTCAATGGCAAAAATCAATGAATATTGTAAATGCACAAACAGTAATATCTCCACATTGCAAGGTGCAATTCTGAAATTTTTTGCTTTTTCCTGTTAATCCTAGCATGATAAAGAAGATTCAAAGAGAGTGAGATGCCAGCTCCTTTCATTTAGTCAGTAGCTTCAAACATTTCTGGTATATGAAAAACATGTTTTTCAATGGCAAAAATCAATGAATATTGTAAATGCACAAAACAGTAATATCTCCACATTGCAAGGTGCAATTCTGAAATTTTTTGCTTTTTCCTGCTAATCCTAGCATGATAAAGAAGATTCAAAGAGAGTGAGATGCCAGCTCCTTTCATTCAGTCAGTAGCTTCAAACATTTCTGGTATATGAAAAACATGTTTTTCAATGGCAAAAATCAATGAATATTGTAAATGCACAAACAGTAATATCTCCACATTGCAAGGTGCAATTCTGAAATTTTTTGCTTTTTCCTGCTAATCCTAGCATGATAAAGAAGATTCAAAGAGAGTGAGATGCCAGCTCCTTTCATTCAGTCAGTAGCTTCAAACATTTCTGGTATATGAAAAACATGTTTTTCAATGGCAAAAATCAATGAATATTGTAAATGCACAAACAGTAATATCTCCACATTGCAAGGTGCAATTCTGAAATTTTTTGCTTTTTCCTGTTAATCCTAGCATGATAAAGAAGATTCAAAGAGAGTGAGATGCCAGCTCCTTTCATTCAGTCAGTAGCTTCAAACATTTCTGGACGTTTTTCAATGGCAAAAATCAATGAATATTGTAAATGCACAAACAGTAATATCTCCACATTGCAAGGTGCAATTCTGAAATTTTTTGCTTTTTCCTGTTAATCCTAGCATGATAAAGAAGATTCAAAGAGAGTGAGATGCCAGCTCCTTTCATTCAGTCAGTAGCTTCAAACATTTCTGGTATATGAAAAACATGTTTTTCAATGGCAAAAATCAATGAATATTGTAAATGCACAAACAGTAATATCTCCACATTGCAAGGTGCAATTCTGAAATTTTTTGCTTTTTCCTGTTAATCCTAGCATGATAAAGAAGATTCAAAGAGAGTGAGATGCCAGCTCCTTTCATTCAGTCAGTAGCTTCAAACATTTCTGGTATATGAAAAACATGTTTTTCAATGGCAAAAATCAATGAATATTGTAAATGCACAAACAGTAATATCTCCACATTGCAAGGTGCAATTCTGAAATTTTTTGCTTTTTCCTGCTAATCCTAGCATGATAAAGAAGATTCAAAGAGAGTGAGATGCCAGCTCCTTTCATTCAGTCAGTAGCTTCAAACATTTCTGGACGTTTTTCAATGGCAAAAATCAATGAATATTGTAAATGCACAAACAGTAATATCTCCACATTGCAAGGTGCAATTCTGAAATTTTTTGCTTTTTCCTGTTAATCCTAGCATGATAAAGAAGATTCAAAGAGAGTGAGATGCCAGCTCCTTTCATTCAGTCAGTAGCTTCAAACATTTCTGGTATATGAAAAACATGTTTTTCAATGGCAAAAATCAATGAATATTGTAAATGCACAAACAGTAATATCTCCACATTGCAAGGTGCAATTCTGAAATTTTTTGCTTTTTCCTGTTAATCCTAGCATGATAAAGAAGATTCAAAGAGAGTGAGATGCCAGCTCCATTCATTCAGTCAGTAGCTTCAAACATTTCTGGTATATGAAAAACATGTTTTTCAATGGCAAAAATCAATGAATATTGTAAATGCACAAACAGTAATATCTCCACATTGCAAGGTGCAATTCTGAAATTTTTTGCTTTTTCCTGCTAATCCTAGCATGATAAAGAAGATTCAAAGAGAGTGAGATGCCAGCTCCTTTCATTCAGTCAGTAGCTTCAAACATTTCTGGTATATGAAAAACATGTTTTTCAATGGCAAAAATCAATGAATATTGTAAATGCACAAACAGTAATATCTCCACATTGCAAGGTGCAATTCTGAAATTTTTTGCTTTTTCCTGCTAATCCTAGCATGATAAAGAAGATTCAAAGAGAGTGAGATGCCAGCTCCTTTCATTCAGTCAGTAGCTTCAAACATTTCTGGTATATGAAAAACATGTTTTTCAATGGCAAAAATCAATGAATATTGTAAATGCACAAACAGTAATATCTCCACATTGCAAGGTGCAATTCTGAAATTTTTTGCTTTTTCCTGCTAATCCTAGCATGATAAAGAAGATTCAAAGAGAGTGAGATGCCAGCTCCTTTCATTCAGTCAGTAGCTTCAAACATTTCTGGTATATGAAAAACATGTTTTTCAATGGCAAAAATCAATGAATATTGTAAATGCACAAACAGTAATATCTCCACATTGCAAGGTGCAATTCTGAAATTTTTTGCTTTTTCCTGTTAATCCTAGCATGATAAAGAAGATTCAAAGAGAGTGAGATGCCAGCTCCTTTCATTCAGTCAGTAGCTTCAAACATTTCTGGTATATGAAAAACATGTTTTTCAATGGCAAAAATCAATGAATATTGTAAATGCACAAACAGTAATATCTCCACATTGCAAGGTGCAATTCTGAAATTTTTTGCTTTTTCCTGTTAATCCTAGCATGATAAAGAAGATTCAAAGAGAGTGAGATGCCAGCTCCTTTCATTCAGTCAGTAGCTTCAAACATTTCTGGTATATGAAAAACATGTTTTTCAATGGCAAAAATCAATGAATATTGTAAATGCACAAACAGTAATATCTCCACATTGCAAGGTGCAATTCTGAAATTTTTTGCTTTTTCCTGCTAATCCTAGCATGATAAAGAAGATTCAAAGAGAGTGAGATGCCAGCTCCTTTCATTCAGTCAGTAGCTTCAAACATTTCTGGGACGTTTTTCAATGGCAAAAATCAATGAATATTGTAAATGCACAAACAGTAATATCTCCACATTGCAAGTGCAATTCTGAAATTTTTTGCTTTTTCCTGTTAATCCTAGCATGATAAAGAAGATTCAAAGAGAGTGAGATGCCAGCTCCTTTCATTCAGTCAGTAGCTTCAAACATTTCTGGTATATGAAAAACATGTTTTTCAATGGCAAAAATCAATGAATATTGTAAATGCACAAACAGTAATATCTCCACATTGCAAGGTGCAATTCTGAAATTTTTTGCTTTTTCCTGTTAATCCTAGCATGATAAAGAAGATTCAAAGAGAGTGAGATGCCAGCTCCATTCATTCAGTCAGTAGCTTCAAACATTTCTGGTATATGAAAAACATGTTTTTCAATGGCAAAAATCAATGAATATTGTAAATGCACAAACAGTAATATCTCCACATTGCAAGGTGCAATTCTGAAATTTTTTGCTTTTTCCTGCTAATCCTAGCATGATAAAGAAGATTCAAAGAGAGTGAGATGCCAGCTCCTTTCATTCAGTCAGTAGCTTCAAACATTTCTGGTATATGAAAAACATGTTTTTCAATGGCAAAAATCAATGAATATTGTAAATGCACAAACAGTAATATCTCCACATTGCAAGGTGCAATTCTGAAATTTTTTGCTTTTTCCTGCTAATCCTAGCATGATAAAGAAGATTCAAAGAGAGTGAGATGCCAGCTCCTTTCATTCAGTCAGTAGCTTCAAACATTTCTGGTATATGAAAAACATGTTTTTCAATGGCAAAAATCAATGAATATTGTAAATGCACAAACAGTAATATCTCCACATTGCAAGGTGCAATTCTGAAATTTTTTGCTTTTTCCTGCTAATCCTAGCATGATAAAGAAGATTCAAAGAGAGTGAGATGCCAGCTCCTTTCATTCAGTCAGTAGCTTCAAACATTTCTGGTATATGAAAAACATGTTTTTCAATGGCAAAAATCAATGAATATTGTAAATGCACAAACAGTAATATCTCCACATTGCAAGGTGCAATTCTGAAATTTTTTGCTTTTTCCTGTTAATCCTAGCATGATAAAGAAGATTCAAAGAGAGTGAGATGCCAGCTCCTTTCATTCAGTCAGTAGCTTCAAACATTTCTGGACGTTTTTCAATGGCAAAAATCAATGAATATTGTAAATGCACAAACAGTAATATCTCCACATTGCAAGGTGCAATTCTGAAATTTTTTGCTTTTTCCTGTTAATCCTAGCATGATAAAGAAGATTCAAAGAGAGTGAGATGCCAGCTCCTTTCATTCAGTCAGTAGCTTCAAACATTTCTGGTATATGAAAAACATGTTTTTCAATGGCAAAAATCAATGAATATTGTAAATGCACAAACAGTAATATCTCCACATTGCAAGGTGCAATTCTGAAATTTTTTGCTTTTTCCTGCTAATCCTAGCATGATAAAGAAGATTCAAAGAGAGTGAGATGCCAGCTCCTTTCATTCAGTCAGTAGCTTCAAACATTTCTGGTATATGAAAAACATGTTTTTCAATGGCAAAAATCAATGAATATTGTAAATGCACAAACAGTAATATCTCCACATTGCAAGGTGCAATTCTGAAATTTTTTGCTTTTTCCTGTTAATCCTAGCATGATAAAGAAGATTCAAAGAGAGTGAGATGCCAGCTCCTTTCATTCAGTCAGTAGCTTCAAACATTTCTGGTATATGAAAAACATGTTTTTCAATGGCAAAAATCAATGAATATTGTAAATGCACAAACAGTAATATCTCCACATTGCAAGGTGCAATTCTGAAATTTTTTGCTTTTTCCTGCTAATCCTAGCATGATAAAGAAGATTCAAAGAGAGTGAGATGCCAGCTCCTTTCATTCAGTCAGTAGCTTCAAACATTTCTGGACGTTTTTCAATGGCAAAAATCAATGAATATTGTAAATGCACAAACAGTAATATCTCCACATTGCAAGGTGCAATTCTGAAATTTTTTGCTTTTTCCTGTTAATCCTAGCATGATAAAGAAGATTCAAAGAGAGTGAGATGCCAGCTCCTTTCATTCAGTCAGTAGCTTCAAACATTTCTGGTATATGAAAAACATGTTTTTCAATGGCAAAAATCAATGAATATTGTAAATGCACAAACAGTAATATCTCCACATTGCAAGGTGCATTTCTGAAATTTTTTGCTTTTTCCTGTTAATCCTAGCATGATAAAGAAGATTCAAAGAGAGTGAGATGCCAGCTCCTTTCATTCAGTCAGTAGCTTCAAACATTTCTGGTATATGAAAAACATGTTTTTCAATGGCAAAAATCAATGAATATTGTAAATGCACAAACAGTAATATCTCCACATTGCAAGGTGCAATTCTGAAATTTTTTGCTTTTTCCTGCTAATCCTAGCATGATAAAGAAGATTCAAAGAGAGTGAGATGCCAGCTCCTTTCATTCAGTCAGTAGCTTCAAACATTTCTGGACGTTTTTCAATGGCAAAAATCAATGAATATTGTAAATGCACAAACAGTAATATCTCCACATTGCAAGGTGCAATTCTGAAATTTTTTGCTTTTTCCTGTTAATCCTAGCATGATAAAGAAGATTCAAAGAGAGTGAGATGCCAGCTCCTTTCATTCAGTCAGTAGCTTCAAACATTTCTGGTATATGAAAAACATGTTTTTCAATGGCAAAAATCAATGAATATTGTAAATGCACAAACAGTAATATCTCCACATTGCAAGGTGCAATTCTGAAATTTTTTGCTTTTTCCTGCTAATCCTAGCATGATAAAGAAGATTCAAAGAGAGTGAGATGCCAGCTCCTTTCATTCAGTCAGTAGCTTCAAACATTTCTGGTATATGAAAAACATGTTTTTCAATGGCAAAAATCAATGAATATTGTAAATGCACAAACAGTAATATCTCCACATTGCAAGGTGCAATTCTGAAATTTTTTGCTTTTTCCTGTTAATCCTAGCATGATAAAGAAGATTCAAAGAGAGTGAGATGCCAGCTCCTTTCATTCAGTCAGTAGCTTCAAACATTTCTGGTATATGAAAAACATGTTTTTCAATGGCAAAAATCAATGAATATTGTAAATGCACAAACAGTAATATCTCCACATTGCAAGGTGCAATTCTGAAATTTTTTGCTTTTTCCTGCTAATCCTAGCATGATAAAGAAGATTCAAAGAAAGTGAGATGCCAGCTCCTTTCATTCAGTCAGTAACTTCAAACATTTCTGGACGTTTTTCAATGGCAAAAATCAATGAATATTGTAAATGCACAAACAGTAATATCTCCACATTGCAAGGTGCAATTCTGAAATTTTTTGCTTTTTCCTGTTAATCCTAGCATGATAAAGAAGATTCAAAGAGAGTGAGATGCCAGCTCCTTTCATTCAGTCAGTAGCTTCAAACATTTCTGGTATATGAAAAACATGTTTTTCAATGGCAAAAATCAATGAATATTGTAAATGCACAAACAGTAATATCTCCACATTGCAAGGTGCAATTCTGAAATTTTTTGCTTTTTCCTGCTAATCCTAGCATGATAAAGAAGATTCAAAGAGAGTGAGATGCCAGCTCCTTTCATTCAGTCAGTAGCTTCAAACATTTCTGGTATATGAAAAACATGTTTTTCAATGGCAAAAATCAATGAATATTGTAAATGCACAAACAGTAATATCTCCACATTGCAAGGTGCAATTCTGAAATTTTTTGCTTTTTCCTGCTAATCCTAGCATGATAAAGAAGATTCAAAGAGAGTGAGATGCCAGCTCCTTTCATTCAGTCAGTAGCTTCAAACATTTCTGGTATATGAAAAACATGTTTTTCAATGGCAAAAATCAATGAATATTGTAAATGCACAAACAGTAATATCTCCACATTGCAAGGTGCAATTCTGAAATTTTTTGCTTTTTCCTGTTAATCCTAGCATGATAAAGAAGATTCAAAGAGAGTGAGATGCCAGCTCCTTTCATTCAGTCAGTAGCTTCAAACATTTCTGGATGTTTTTCAATGGCAAAAATCAATGAATATTGTAAATGCACAAACAGTAATATCTCCACATTGCAAGGTGCAATTCTGAAATTTTTTGCTTTTTCCTGTTAATCCTAGCATGATAAAGAAGATTCAAAGAGAGTGAGATGCCAGCTCCTTTCATTCAGTCAGTAGCTTCAAATATTTCTGGTATATGAAAAACATGTTTTTCAATGGCAAAAATCAATGAATATTGTAAATGCACAAACAGTAATATCTCCACATTGCAAGGTGCAATTCTGAAATTTTTTGCTTTTTCCTGCTAATCCTAGCATGATAAAGAAGATTCAAAGAGAGTGAGATGCCAGCTCCTTTCATTCAGTCAGTAGCTTCAAACATTTCTGGTATATGAAAAACATGTTTTTCAATGGCAAAAATCAATGAATATTGTAAATGCACAAACAGTAATATCTCCACATTGCAAGGTGCAATTCTGAAATTTTTTGCTTTTTCCTGCTAATCCTAGCATGATAAAGAAGATTCAAAGAGAGTGAGATGCCAGCTCCTTTCATTCAGTCAGTAGCTTCAAACATTTCTGGTATATGAAAAACATGTTTTTCAATGGCAAAAATCAATGAATATTGTAAATGCACAAACAGTAATATCTCCACATTGCAAGGTGCAATTCTGAAATTTTTTGCTTTTTCCTGTTAATCCTAGCATGATAAAGAAGATTCAAAGAGAGTGAGATGCCAGCTCCTTTCATTCAGTCAGTAGCTTCAAACATTTCTGGACGTTTTTCAATGGCAAAAATCAATGAATATTGTAAATGCACAAACAGTAATATCTCCACATTGCAAGGTGCAATTCTGAAATTTTTTGCTTTTTCCTGTTAATCCTAGCATGATAAAGAAGATTCAAAGAGAGTGAGATGCCAGCTCCTTTCATTCAGTCAGTAGCTTCAAACATTTCTGGTATATGAAAAACATGTTTTTCAATGGCAAAAATCAATGAATATTGTAAATGCACAAACAGTAATATCTCCACATTGCAAGGTGCAATTCTGAAATTTTTTGCTTTTTCCTGCTAATCCTAGCATGATAAAGAAGATTCAAAGAGAGTGAGATGCCAGCTCCTTTCATTCAGTCAGTAGCTTCAAACATTTCTGGTATATGAAAAACATGTTTTTCAATGGCAAAAATCAATGAATATTGTAAATGCACAAACAGTAATATCTCCACATTGCAAGGTGCAATTCTGAAATTTTTTGCTTTTTCCTGTTAATCCTAGCATGATAAAGAAGATTCAAAGAGAGTGAGATGCCAGCTCCTTTCATTCAGTCAGTAGCTTCAAACATTTCTGGTATATGAAAAACATGTTTTTCAATGGCAAAAATCAATGAATATTGTAAATGCACAAACAGTAATATCTCCACATTGCAAGGTGCAATTCTGAAATTTTTTGCTTTTTCCTGCTAATCCTAGCATGATAAAGAAGATTCAAAGAGAGTGAGATGCCAGCTCCTTTCATTCAGTCAGTAGCTTCAAACATTTCTGGACGTTTATCAATGGCAAAAATCAATGAATATTGTAAATGCACAAACAGTAATATCTCCACATTGCAAGGTGCAATTCTGAAATTTTTTGCTTTTTCCTGTTAATCCTAGCATGATAAAGAAGATTCAAAGAGAGTGAGATGCCAGCTCCTTTCATTCAGTCAGTAGCTTCAAACATTTCTGGTATATGAAAAACATGTTTTTCAATGGCAAAAATCAATGAATATTGTAAATGCACAAACAGTAATATCTCCACATTGCAAGGTGCATTTCTGAAATTTTTTGCTTTTTCCTGTTAATCCTAGCATGATAAAGAAGATTCAAAGAGAGTGAGATGCCAGCTCCTTTCATTCAGTCAGTAGCTTCAAACATTTCTGGTATATGAAAAACATGTTTTTCAATGGCAAAAATCAATGAATATTGTAAATGCACAAACAGTAATATCTCCACATTGCAAGGTGCAATTCTGAAATTTTTTGCTTTTTCCTGCTAATCCTAGCATGATAAAGAAGATTCAAAGAGAGTGAGATGCCAGCTCCTTTCATTCAGTCAGTAGCTTCAAACATTTCTGGACGTTTTTCAATGGCAAAAATCAATGAATATTGTAAATGCACAAACAGTAATATCTCCACATTGCAAGGTGCAATTCTGAAATTTTTTGCTTTTTCCTGTTAATCCTAGCATGATAAAGAAGATTCAAAGAGAGTGAGATGCCAGCTCCTTTCATTCAGTCAGTAGCTTCAAACATTTCTGGTATATGAAAAACATGTTTTTCAATGGCAAAAATCAATGAATATTGTAAATGCACAAACAGTAATATCTCCACATTGCAAGGTGCAATTCTGAAATTTTTTGCTTTTTCCTGCTAATCCTAGCATGATAAAGAAGATTCAAAGAGAGTGAGATGCCAGCTCCTTTCATTCAGTCAGTAGCTTCAAACATTTCTGGTATATGAAAAACATGTTTTTCAATGGCAAAAATCAATGAATATTGTAAATGCACAAACAGTAATATCTCCACATTGCAAGGTGCAATTCTGAAATTTTTTGCTTTTTCCTGTTAATCCTAGCATGATAAAGAAGATTCAAAGAGAGTGAGATGCCAGCTCCTTTCATTCAGTCAGTAGCTTCAAACATTTCTGGTATATGAAAAACATGTTTTTCAATGGCAAAAATCAATGAATATTGTAAATGCACAAACAGTAATATCTCCACATTGCAAGGTGCAATTCTGAAATTTTTTGCTTTTTCCTGCTAATCCTAGCATGATAAAGAAGATTCAAAGAAAGTGAGATGCCAGCTCCTTTCATTCAGTCAGTAACTTCAAACATTTCTGGACGTTTTTCAATGGCAAAAATCAATGAATATTGTAAATGCACAAACAGTAATATCTCCACATTGCAAGGTGCAATTCTGAAATTTTTTGCTTTTTCCTGTTAATCCTAGCATGATAAAGAAGATTCAAAGAGAGTGAGATGCCAGCTCCTTTCATTCAGTCAGTAGCTTCAAACATTTCTGGTATATGAAAAACATGTTTTTCAATGGCAAAAATCAATGAATATTGTAAATGCACAAACAGTAATATCTCCACATTGCAAGGTGCAATTCTGAAATTTTTTGCTTTTTCCTGCTAATCCTAGCATGATAAAGAAGATTCAAAGAGAGTGAGATGCCAGCTCCTTTCATTCAGTCAGTAGCTTCAAACATTTCTGGTATATGAAAAACATGTTTTTCAATGGCAAAAATCAATGAATATTGTAAATGCACAAACAGTAATATCTCCACATTGCAAGGTGCAATTCTGAAATTTTTTGCTTTTTCCTGCTAATCCTAGCATGATAAAGAAGATTCAAAGAGAGTGAGATGCCAGCTCCTTTCATTCAGTCAGTAGCTTCAAACATTTCTGGTATATGAAAAACATGTTTTTCAATGGCAAAAATCAATGAATATTGTAAATGCACAAACAGTAATATCTCCACATTGCAAGGTGCAATTCTGAAATTTTTTGCTTTTTCCTGTTAATCCTAGCATGATAAAGAAGATTCAAAGAGAGTGAGATGCCAGCTCCTTTCATTCAGTCAGTAGCTTCAAACATTTCTGGATGTTTTTCAATGGCAAAAATCAATGAATATTGTAAATGCACAAACAGTAATATCTCCACATTGCAAGGTGCAATTCTGAAATTTTTTGCTTTTTCCTGTTAATCCTAGCATGATAAAGAAGATTCAAAGAGAGTGAGATGCCAGCTCCTTTCATTCAGTCAGTAGCTTCAAACATTTCTGGTATATGAAAAACATGTTTTTCAATGGCAAAAATCAATGAATATTGTAAATGCACAAACAGTAATATCTCCACATTGCAAGGTGCAATTCTGAAATTTTTTGCTTTTTCCTGCTAATCCTAGCATGATAAAGAAGATTCAAAGAGAGTGAGATGCCAGCTCCTTTCATTCAGTCAGTAGCTTCAAACATTTCTGGTATATGAAAAACATGTTTTTCAATGGCAAAAATCAATGAATATTGTAAATGCACAAACAGTAATATCTCCACATTGCAAGGTGCAATTCTGAAATTTTTTGCTTTTTCCTGCTAATCCTAGCATGATAAAGAAGATTCAAAGAGAGTGAGATGCCAGCTCCTTTCATTCAGTCAGTAGCTTCAAACATTTCTGGTATATGAAAAACATGTTTTTCAATGGCAAAAATCAATGAATATTGTAAATGCACAAACAGTAATATCTCCACATTGCAAGGTGCAATTCTGAAATTTTTTGCTTTTTCCTGTTAATCCTAGCATGATAAAGAAGATTCAAAGAGAGTGAGATGCCAGCTCCTTTCATTCAGTCAGTAGCTTCAAACATTTCTGGACGTTTTTCAATGGCAAAAATCAATGAATATTGTAAATGCACAAACAGTAATATCTCCACATTGCAAGGTGCAATTCTGAAATTTTTTGCTTTTTCCTGTTAATCCTAGCATGATAAAGAAGATTCAAAGAGAGTGAGATGCCAGCTCCTTTCATTCAGTCAGTAGCTTCAAACATTTCTGGTATATGAAAAACATGTTTTTCAATGGCAAAAATCAATGAATATTGTAAATGCACAAACAGTAATATCTCCACATTGCAAGGTGCAATTCTGAAATTTTTTGCTTTTTCCTGTTAATCCTAGCATGATAAAGAAGATTCAAAGAGAGTGAGATGCCAGCTCCTTTCATTCAGTCAGTAGCTTCAAACATTTCTGGTATATGAAAAACATGTTTTTCAATGGCAAAAATCAATGAATATTGTAAATGCACAAACAGTAATATCTCCACATTGCAAGGTGCAATTCTGAAATTTTTTGCTTTTTCCTGCTAATCCTAGCATGATAAAGAAGATTCAAAGAGAGTGAGATGCCAGCTCCTTTCATTCAGTCAGTAGCTTCAAACATTTCTGGACGTTTTTCAATGGCAAAAATCAATGAATATTGTAAATGCACAAACAGTAATATCTCCACATTGCAAGGTGCAATTCTGAAATTTTTTGCTTTTTCCTGTTAATCCTAGCATGATAAAGAAGATTCAAAGAGAGTGAGATGCCAGCTCCTTTCATTCAGTCAGTAGCTTCAAACATTTCTGGTATATGAAAAACATGTTTTTCAATGGCAAAAATCAATGAATATTGTAAATGCACAAACAGTAATATCTCCACATTGCAAGGTGCAATTCTGAAATTTTTTGCTTTTTCCTGCTAATCCTAGCATGATAAAGAAGATTCAAAGAGAGTGAGATGCCAGCTCCTTTCATTCAGTCAGTAGCTTCAAACATTTCTGGACGTTTTTCAATGGCAAAAATCAATGAATATTGTAAATGCACAAACAGTAATATCTCCACATTGCAAGGTGCAATTCTGAAATTTTTTGCTTTTTCCTGTTAATCCTAGCATGATAAAGAAGATTCAAAGAGAGTGAGATGCCAGCTCCTTTCATTCAGTCAGTAGCTTCAAACATTTCTGGTATATGAAAAACATGTTTTTCAATGGCAAAAATCAATGAATATTGTAAATGCACAAACAGTAATATCTCCACATTGCAAGGTGCAATTCTGAAATTTTTTGCTTTTTCCTGCTAATCCTAGCATGATAAAGAAGATTCAAAGAGAGTGAGATGCCAGCTCCTTTCATTCAGTCAGTAGCTTCAAACATTTCTGGTATATGAAAAACATGTTTTTCAATGGCAAAAATCAATGAATATTGTAAATGCACAAACAGTAATATCTCCACATTGCAAGGTGCAATTCTGAAATTTTTTGCTTTTTCCTGCTAATCCTAGCATGATAAAGAAGATTCAAAGAGAGTGAGATGCCAGCTCCTTTCATTCAGTCAGTAGCTTCAAACATTTCTGGTATATGAAAAACATGTTTTTCAATGGCAAAAATCAATGAATATTGTAAATGCACAAACAGTAATATCTCCACATTGCAAGGTGCAATTCTGAAATTTTTAGCTTTTTCCTGTTAATCCTAGCATGATAAAGAAGATTCAAAGAGAGTGAGATGCCAGCTCCTTTCATTCAGTCAGTAGCTTCAAACATTTCTGGACGTTTTTCAATGGCAAAAATCAATGAATATTGTAAATGCACAAACAGTAATATCTCCACATTACAAGGTGCAATTCTGAAATTTTTTGCTTTTTCCTGTTAATCCTAGCATGATAAAGAAGATTCAAAGAGAGTGAGATGCCAGCTCCTTTCATTCAGTCAGTAGCTTCAAACATTTCTGGTATATGAAAAACATGTTTTTCAATGGCAAAAATCAATGAATATTGTAAATGCACAAACAGTAATATCTCCACATTGCAAGGTGCAATTCTGAAATTTTTTGCTTTTTCCTGTTAATCCTAGCATGATAAAGAAGATTCAAAGAGAGTGAGATGCCAGCTCCTTTCATTCAGTCAGTGGCTTCAAACATTTCTGGTATATGAAAAACATGTTTTTCAATGGCAAAAATCAATGAATATTGTAAATGCACAAACAGTAATATCTCCACATTGCAAGGTGCAATTCTGAAATTTTTTGCTTTTTCCTGCTAATCCTAGCATGATAAAGAAGATTCAAAGAGAGTGAGATGCCAGCTCCTTTCATTCAGTCAGCAGCTTCAAACATTTCTGGTATATGAAAAACATGTTTTTCAATGGCAAAAATCAATGAATATTGTAAATGCACAAACAGTAATATCTCCACATTGCAAGGTGCAATTCTGAAATTTTTTGCTTTTTCCTGCTAATCCTAGCATGATAAAGAAGATTCAAAGAGAGTGAGATGCCAGCTCCTTTCATTCAGTCAGTAGCTTCAAACATTTCTGGACGTTTTTCAATGGCAAAAATCAATGAATATTGTAAATGCACAAACAGTAATATCTCCACATTGCAAGGTGCAATTCTGAAATTTTTTGCTTTTTCCTGTTAATCCTAGCAGGATAAAGAAGATTCAAAGAGAGTGAGATGCCAGCTCCTTTCATTCAGTCAGTAGCTTCAAACATTTCTGGTATATGAAAAACATGTTTTTCAATGGCAAAAATCAATGAATATTGTAAATGCACAAACAGTAATATCTCCACATTGCAAGGTGCAATTCTGAAATTTTTAGCTTTTTCCTGTTAATCCTAGCATGATAAAGAAGATTCAAAGAGAGTGAGATGCCAGCTCCTTTCATTCAGTCAGTAGCTTCAAACATTTCTGGACGTTTTTCAATGGCAAAAATCAATGAATATTGTAAATGCACAAACAGTAATATCTCCACATTGCAAGGTGCAATTCTGAATTTTTTTGCTTTTTCCTGTTAATCCTAGCATGATAAAGAAGATTCAAAGAGAGTGAGATGCCAGCTCCTTTCATTCAGTCAGTAGCTTCAAACATTTCTGGTATATGAAAAACATGTTTTTCAATGGCAAAAATCAATGAATATTGTAAATGCACAAACAGTAATATCTCCACATTTGCAAGGTGCAATTCTGAAATTTTTTGCTTTTTCCTGTTAATCCTAGCAGGATAAAGAAGATTCAAAGAGAGTGAGATGCCAGCTCCTTTCATTCAGTCAGTAGCTTCAAACATTTCTGGTATATGAAAAACATGTTTTTCAATGGCAAAAATCAATGAATATTGTAAATGCACAAACAGTAATATCTCCACATTGCAAGGTGCAATTCTGAAATTTTTAGCTTTTTCCTGTTAATCCTAGCATGATAAAGAAGATTCAAAGAGAGTGAGATGCCAGCTCCTTTCATTCAGTCAGTAGCTTCAAACATTTCTGGACGTTTTTCAATGGCAAAAATCAATGAATATTGTAAATGCACAAACAGTAATATCTCCACATTGCAAGGTGCAATTCTGAAATTTTTTGCTTTTTCCTGCTAATCCTAGCATGATAAAGAAGATTCAAAGAGAGTGAGATGCCAGCTCCTTTCATTCAGTCAGCAGCTTCAAACAATTCTGGTATATGAAAAACATGTTTTTCAATGGCAAAAATCAATGAATATTGTAAATGCACAAACAGTAATATCTCCACATTGCAAGGTGCAATTCTGAAATTTTTTGCTTTTTCCTGCTAATCCTAGCATGATAAAGAAGATTCAAAGAGAGTGAGATGCCAGCTCCTTTCATTCAGTCAGCAGCTTCAAACATTTCTGGTATATGAAAAACATGTTTTTCAATGGCAAAAATCAATGAATATTGTAAATGCACAAACAGTAATATCTCCACATTGCAAGGTGCAATTCTGAAATTTTTTGCTTTTTCCTGCTAATCCTAGCATGATAAAGAAGATTCAAAGAGAGTGAGATGCCAGCTCCTTTCATTCAGTCAGTAGCTTCAAACATTTCTGGACGTTTTTCAATGGCAAAAATCAATGAATATTGTAAATGCACAAACAGTAATATCTCCACATTGCAAGGTGCAATTCTGAAATTTTTTGCTTTTTCCTGTTAATCCTAGCAGGATAAAGAAGATTCAAAGAGAGTGAGATGCCAGCTCCTTTCATTCAGTCAGTAGCTTCAAACATTTCTGGTATATGAAAAACATGTTTTTCAATGGCAAAAATCAATGAATATTGTAAATGCACAAACAGTAATATCTCCACATTGCAAGGTGCAATTCTGAAATTTTTTGCTTTTTCCTGCTAATCCTAGCATGATAAAGAAGATTCAAAGAGAGTGAGATGCCAGCTCCTTTCATTCAGTCAGTAGCTTCAAACATTTCTGGTATATGAAAAACATGTTTTTCAATGGCAAAAATCAATGAATATTGTAAATGCACAAACAGTAATATCTCCACATTGCAAGGTGCAATTCTGAAATTTTTTGCTTTTTCCTGCTAATCCTAGCATGATAAAGAAGATTCAAAGAGAGTGAGATGCCAGCTCCTTTCATTCAGTCAGTAGCTTCAAACATTTCTGGACGTTTTTCAATGGCAAAAATCAATGAATATTGTAAATGCACAAACAGTAATATCTCCACATTGCAAGGTGCAATTCTGAAATTTTTTGCTTTTTCCTGTTAATCCTAGCATGATAAAGAAGATTCAAAGAGAGTGAGATGCCAGCTCTTTTCATTCAGTCAGTAGCTTCAAACATTTCTGGTATATGAAAAACATGTTTTTCAATGGCAAAAATCAATGAATATTGTAAATGCACAAACAGTAATATCTCCACATTGCAAGGTGCAATTCTGAAATTTTTTGCTTTTTCCTGCTAATCCTAGCATGATAAAGAAGATTCAAAGAGAGTGAGATGCCAGCTCCTTTCATTCAGTCAGTAGCTTCAAACATTTCTGGTATATGAAAAACATGTTTTTCAATGGCAAAAATCAATGAATATTGTAAATGCACAAACAGTAATATCTCCACATTGCAAGGTGCAATTCTGAAATTTTTTGCTTTTTCCTGCTAATCCTAGCATGATAAAGAAGATTCAAAGAGAGTGAGATGCCAGCTCCTTTCATTCAGTCAGTAGCTTCAAACATTTCTGGACGTTTTTCAATGGCAAAAATCAATGAATATTGTAAATGCACAAACAGTAATATCTCCACATTGCAAGGTGCAATTCTGAAATTTTTTGCTTTTTCCTGTTAATCCTAGCATGATAAAGAAGATTCAAAGAGAGTGAGATGCCAGCTCCTTTCATTCAGTCAGTAGCTTCAAACATTTCTGGTATATGAAAAACATGTTTTTCAATGGCAAAAATCAATGAATATTGTAAATGCACAAACAGTAATATCTCCACATTGCAAGGTGCAATTCTGAAATTTTTTGCTTTTTCCTGTTAATCCTAGCATGATAAAGAAGATTCAAAGAGAGTGAGATGCCAGCTCCTTTCATTCAGTCAGTAGCTTCAAACATTTCTGGTATATGAAAAACATGTTTTTCAATGGCAAAAATCAATGAATATTGTAAATGCACAAACAGTAATATCTCCACATTGCAAGGTGCAATTCTGAAATTTTTTGCTTTTTCCTGCTAATCCTAGCATGATAAAGAAGATTCAAAGAGAGTGAGATGCCAGCTCCTTTCATTCAGTCAGTAACTTCAAACATTTCTGGACGTTTTTCAATGGCAAAAATCAATGAATATTGTAAATGCACAAACAGTAATATCTCCACATTGCAAGGTGCAATTCTGAAATTTTTTGCTTTTTCCTGTTAATCCTAGCATGATAAAGAAGATTCAAAGAGAGTGAGATGCCAGCTCCTTTCATTCAGTCAGTAGCTTCAAACATTTCTGGTATATGAAAAACATGTTTTTCAATGGCAAAAATCAATGAATATTGTAAATGCACAAACAGTAATATCTCCACATTGCAAGGTGCAATTCTGAAATTTTTTGATTTTTCCTGCTAATCCTAGCATGATAAAGAAGATTCAAAGAGAGTGAGATGCCAGCTCCTTTCATTCAGTCAGTAGCTTCAAACATTTCTGGTATATGAAAAACATGTTTTTCAATGGCAAAAATCAATGAATATTGTAAATGCACAAACAGTAATATCTCCACATTGCAAGGTGCAATTCTGAAATTTTTTGCTTTTTCCTGTTAATCCTAGCATGATAAAGAAGATTCAAAGAGAGTGAGATGCCAGCTCCTTTCATTCAGTCAGTAGCTTCAAACATTTCTGGACGTTTTTCAATGGCAAAAATCAATGAATATTGTAAATGCACAAACAGTAATATCTCCACATTGCAAGGTGCAATTCTGAAATTTTTTGCTTTTTCCTGTTAATCCTAGCATGATAAAGAAGATTCAAAGAGAGTGAGATGCCAGCTCCTTTCATTCAGTCAGTAGCTTCAAACATTTCTGGTATATGAAAAACATGTTTTTCAATGGCAAAAATCAATGAATATTGTAAATGCACAAACAGTAATATCTCCACATTGCAAGGTGCAATTCTGAAATTTTTTGCTTTTTCCTGCTAATCCTAGCATGATAAAGAAGATTCAAAGAGAGTGAGATGCCAGCTCCTTTCATTCAGTCAGTAGCTTCAAACATTTCTGGACGTTTTTCAATGGCAAAAATCAATGAATATTGTAAATGCACAAACAGTAATATCTCCACATTGCAAGGTGCAATTCTGAAATTTTTTGCTTTTTCCTGTTAATCCTAGCATGATAAAGAAGATTCAAAGAGAGTGAGATGCCAGCTCCTTTCATTCAGTCAGTAGCTTCAAACATTTCTGGTATATGAAAAACATGTTTTTCAATGGCAAAAATCAATGAATATTGTAAATGCACAAACAGTAATATCTCCACATTGCAAGGTGCAATTCTGAAATTTTTTGCTTTTTCCTGCTAATCCTAGCATGATAAAGAAGATTCAAAGAGAGTGAGATGCCAGCTCCTTTCATTCAGTCAGTAGCTTCAAACATTTCTGGACGTTTTTCAATGGCAAAAATCAATGAATATTGTAAATGCACAAACAGTAATATCTCCACATTGCAAGGTGCAATTCTGAAATTTTTTGCTTTTTCCTGTTAATCCTAGCATGATAAAGAAGATTCAAAGAGAGTGAGATGCCAGCTCCTTTCATTCAGTCAGTAGCTTCAAACATTTCTGGTATATGAAAAACATGTTTTTCAATGGCAAAAATCAATGAATATTGTAAATGCACAAACAGTAATATCTCCACATTGCAAGGTGCAATTCTGAAATTTTTTGCTTTTTCCTGCTAATCCTAGCATGATAAAGAAGATTCAAAGAGAGTGAGATGCCAGCTCCTTTCATTCAGTCAGTAGCTTCAAACATTTCTGGTATATGAAAAACATGTTTTTCAATGGCAAAAATCAATGAATATTGTAAATGCACAAACAGTAATATCTCCACATTGCAAGGTGCAATTCTGAAATTTTTTGCTTTTTCCTGCTAATCCTAGCATGATAAAGAAGATTCAAAGAGAGTGAGATGCCAGCTCCTTTCATTCAGTCAGTAGCTTCAAACATTTCTGGTATATGAAAAACATGTTTTTCAATGGCAAAAATCAATGAATATTGTAAATGCACAAACAGTAATATCTCCACATTGCAAGGTGCAATTCTGAAATTTTTAGCTTTTTCCTGTTAATCCTAGCATGATAAAGAAGACTCAAAGAGAGTGAGATGCCAGCTCCTTTCATTCAGTCAGTAGCTTCAAACATTTCTGGACGTTTTTCAATGGCAAAAATCAATGAATATTGTAAATGCACAAACAGTAATATCTCCACATTGCAAGGTGCAATTCTGAAATTTTTTGCTTTTTCCTGTTAATCCTAGCATGATAAAGAAGATTCAAAGAGAGTGAGATGCCAGCTCCTTTCATTCAGTCAGTAGCTTCAAACATTTCTGGTATATGAAAAACATGTTTTTCAATGGCAAAAATCAATGAATATTGTAAATGCACAAACAGTAATATCTCCACATTGCAAGGTGCAATTCTGAAATTTTTTGCTTTTTCCTGCTAATCCTAGCATGATAAAGAAGATTCAAAGAGAGTGAGATGCCAGCTCCTTTCATTCAGTCAGTAGCTTCAAACATTTCTGGTATATGAAAAACATGTTTTTCAATGGCAAAAATCAATGAATATTGTAAATGCACAAACAGTAATATCTCCACATTGCAAGGTGCAATTCTGAAATTTTTTGCTTTTTCCTGTTAATCCTAGCATGATAAAGAAGATTCAAAGAGAGTGAGATGCCAGCTCCTTTCATTCAGTCAGTGGCTTCAAACATTTCTGGTATATGAAAAACATGTTTTTCAATGGCAAAAATCAATGAATATTGTAAATGCACAAACAGTAATATCTCCACATTGCAAGGTGCAATTCTGAAATTTTTTGCTTTTTCCTGCTAATCCTAGCATGATAAAGAAGATTCAAAGAGAGTGAGATGCCAGCTCCTTTCATTCAGTCAGCAGCTTCAAACATTTCTGGTATATGAAAAACATGTTTTTCAATGGCAAAAATCAATGAATATTGTAAATGCACAAACAGTAATATCTCCACATTGCAAGGTGCAATTCTGAAATTTTTTGCTTTTTCCTGCTAATCCTAGCATGATAAAGAAGATTCAAAGAGAGTGAGATGCCAGCTCCTTTCATTCAGTCAGTAGCTTCAAACATTTCTGGACGTTTTTCAATGGCAAAAATCAATGAATATTGTAAATGCACAAACAGTAATATCTCCACATTGCAAGGTGCAATTCTGAAATTTTTTGCTTTTTCCTGTTAATCCTAGCAGGATAAAGAAGATTCAAAGAGAGTGAGATGCCAGCTCCTTTCATTCAGTCAGTAGCTTCAAACATTTCTGGTATATGAAAAACGTTTTTCAATGGCAAAAATCAATGAATATTGTAAATGCACAAACAGTAATATCTCCACATTGCAAGGTGCAATTCTGAAATTTTTAGCTTTTTCCTGTTAATCCTAGCATGATAAAGAAGATTCAAAGAGAGTGAGATGCCAGCTCCTTTCATTCAGTCAGTAGCTTCAAACATTTCTGGACGTTTTTCAATGGCAAAAATCAATGAATATTGTAAATGCACAAACAGTAATATCTCCACATTGCAAGGTGCAATTCTGAAATTTTTTGCTTTTTCCTGTTAATCCTAGCATGATAAAGAAGATTCAAAGAGAGTGAGATGCCAGCTCCTTTCATTCAGTCAGTAGCTTCAAACATTTCTGGACGTTTTTCAATGGCAAAAATCAATGAATATTGTAAATGCACAAACAGTAATATCTCCACATTGCAAGGTGCAATTCTGAAATTTTTTGCTTTTTCCTGTTAATCCTAGCATGATAAAGAAGATTCAAAGAGAGTGAGATGCCAGCTCCTTTCATTCAGTCAGTAGCTTCAAACATTTCTGGTATATGAAAAACATGTTTTTCAATGGCAAAAATCAATGAATATTGTAAATGCACAAACAGTAATATCTCCACATTTGCAAGGTGCAATTCTGAAATTTTTTGCTTTTTCCTGTTAATCCTAGCAGGATAAAGAAGATTCAAAGAGAGTGAGATGCCAGCTCCTTTCATTCAGTCAGTAGCTTCAAACATTTCTGGTATATGAAAAACATGTTTTTCAATGGCAAAAATCAATGAATATTGTAAATGCACAAACAGTAATATCTCCACATTGCAAGGTGCAATTCTGAAATTTTTAGCGTTTTCCTGTTAATCCTAGCATGATAAAGAAGATTCAAAGAGAGTGAGATGCCAGCTCCTTTCATTCAGTCAGTAGCTTCAAACATTTCTGGACGTTTTTCAATGGCAAAAATCAATGAATATTGTAAATGCACAAACAGTAATATCTCCACATTGCAAGGTGCAATTCTGAAATTTTTTGCTTTTTCCTGCTAATCCTAGCATGATAAAGAAAATTCAAAGAGAGTGAGATGCCAGCTCCTTTCATTCAGTCAGCAGCTTCAAACATTTCTGGTATATGAAAAACATGTTTTTCAATGGCAAAAATCAATGAATATTGTAAATGCACAAACAGTAATATCTCCACATTGCAAGGTGCAATTCTGAAATTTTTTGCTTTTTCCTGCTAATCCTAGCATGATAAAGAAGATTCAAAGAGAGTGAGATGCCAGCTCCTTTCATTCAGTCAGCAGCTTCAAACATTTCTGGTTTATGAAAAACATGTTTTTCAATGGCAAAAATCAATGAATATTGTAAATGCACAAACAGTAATATCTCCACATTGCAAGGTGCAATTCTGAAATTTTTTGCTTTTTCCTGCTAATCCTAGCATGATAAAGAAGATTCAAAGAGAGTGAGATGCCAGCTCCTTTCATTCAGTCAGTAGCTTCAAACATTTCTGGACGTTTTTCAATGGCAAAAATCAATGAATATTGTAAATGCACAAACAGTAATATCTCCACATTGCAAGGTGCAATTCTGAAATTTTTTGCTTTTTCCTGTTAATCCTAGCAGGATAAAGAAGATTCAAAGAGAGTGAGATGCCAGCTCCTTTCATTCAGTCAGTAGCTTCAAACATTTCTGGTATATGAAAAACATGTTTTTCAATGGCAAAAATCAATGAATATTGTAAATGCACAAACAGTAATATCTCCACATTGCAAGGTGCAATTCTGAAATTTTTTGCTTTTTCCTGCTAATCCTAGCATGATAAAGAAGATTCAAAGAGAGTGAGATGCCAGCTCCTTTCATTCAGTCAGTAGCTTCAAACATTTCTGGTATATGAAAAACATGTTTTTCAATGGCAAAAATCAATGAATATTGTAAATGCACAAACAGTAATATCTCCACATTGCAAGGTGCAATTCTGAAATTTTTTGCTTTTTCCTGCTAATCCTAGCATGATAAAGAAGATTCAAAGAGAGTGAGATGCCAGCTCCTTTCATTCAGTCAGTAGCTTCAAACATTTCTGGACGTTTTTCAATGGCAAAAATCAATGAATATTGTAAATGCACAAACAGTAATATCTCCACATTGCAAGGTGCAATTCTGAAATTTTTTGCTTTTTCCTGTTAATCCTAGCATTATAAAGAAGATTCAAAGAGAGTGAGATGCCAGCTCCTTTCATTCAGTCAGTAGCTTCAAACATTTCTGGTATATGAAAAACATGTTTTTCAATGGCAAAAATCAATGAATATTGTAAATGCACAAACAGTAATATCTCCACATTGCAAGGTGCAATTCTGAAATTTTTTGCTTTTTCCTGCTAATCCTAGCATGATAAAGAAGATTCAAAGAGAGTGAGATGCCAGCTCCTTTCATTCAGTCAGTAGCTTCAAACATTTCTGGTATATGAAAAACATGTTTTTCAATGGCAAAAATCAATGAATATTGTAAATGCACAAACAGTAATATCTCCACATTGCAAGGTGCAATTCTGAAATTTTTTGCTTTTTCCTGCTAATCCTAGCATGATAAAGAAGATTCAAAGAGAGTGAGATGCCAGCTCCTTTCATTCAGTCAGTAGCTTCAAACATTTCTGGACGTTTTTCAATGGCAAAAATCAATGAATATTGTAAATGCACAAACAGTAATATCTCCACATTGCAAGGTGCAATTCTGAAATTTTTTGCTTTTTCCTGTTAATCCTAGCATGATAAAGAAGATTCAAAGAGAGTGAGATGCCAGCTCCTTTCATTCAGTCAGTAGCTTCAAACATTTCTGGTATATGAAAAACATGTTTTTCAATGGCAAAAATCAATGAATATTGTAAATGCACAAACAGTAATATCTCCACATTGCAAGGTGCAATTCTGAAATTTTTTGCTTTTTCCTGTTAATCCTAGCATGATAAAGAAGATTCAAAGAGAGTGAGATGCCAGCTCCTTTCATTCAGTCAGTAGCTTCAAACATTTCTGGTATATGAAAAACATGTTTTTCAATGGCAAAAATCAATGAATATTGTAAATGCACAAACAGTAATATCTCCACATTGCAAGGTGCAATTCTGAAATTTTTTGCTTTTTCCTGTTAATCCTAGCATGATAAAGAAGATTCAAAGAGAGTGAGATGCCAGCTCCTTTCATTCAGTCAGTAACTTCAAACATTTCTGGACGTTTTTCAATGGCAAAAATCAATGAATATTGTAAATGCACAAACAGTAATATCTCCACATTGCAAGGTGCAATTCTGAAATTTTTTGCTTTTTCCTGTTAATCCTAGCATGATAAAGAAGATTCAAAGAGAGTGAGATGCCAGCTCCTTTCATTCAGTCAGTAGCTTCAAACATTTCTGGTATATGAAAAACATGTTTTTCAATGGCAAAAATCAATGAATATTGTAAATGCACAAACAGTAATATCTCCACATTGCAAGGTGCAATTCTGAAATTTTTTGCTTTTTCCTGCTAATCCTAGCATGATAAAGAAGATTCAAAGAGAGTGAGATGCCAGCTCCTTTCATTCAGTCAGTAGCTTCAAACATTTCTGGTATATGAAAAACATGTTTTTCAATGGCAAAAATCAATGAATATTGTAAATGCACAAACAGTAATATCTCCACATTGCAAGGTGCAATTCTGAAATTTTTTGCTTTTTCCTGCTAATCCTAGCATGATAAAGAAGATTCAAAGAGAGTGAGATGCCAGCTCCTTTCATTCAGTCAGTAGCTTCAAACATTTCTGGTATATGAAAAACATGTTTTTCAATGGCAAAAATCAATGAATATTGTAAATGCACAAACAGTAATATCTCCACATTGCAAGGTGCAATTCTGAAATTTTTTGCTTTTTCCTGTTAATCCTAGCATGATAAAGAAGATTCAAAGAGAGTGAGATGCCAGCTCCTTTCATTCAGTCAGTAGCTTCAAACATTTCTGGACGTTTTTCAATGGCAAAAATCAATGAATATTGTAAATGCACAAACAGTAATATCTCCACATTGCAAGGTGCAATTCTGAAATTTTTTGCTTTTTCCTGTTAATCCTAGCATGATAAAGAAGATTCAAAGAGAGTGAGATGCCAGCTCCTTTCATTCAGTCAGTAGCTTCAAACATTTCTGGTATATGAAAAACATGTTTTTCAATGGCAAAAATCAATGAATATTGTAAATGCACAAACAGTAATATCTCCACATTGCAAGGTGCAATTCTGAAATTTTTTGCTTTTTCCTGCTAATCCTAGCATGATAAAGAAGATTCAAAGAGAGTGAGATGCCAGCTCCTTTCATTCAGTCAGTAGCTTCAAACATTTCTGGTATATGAAAAACATGTTTTTCAATGGCAAAAATCAATGAATATTGTAAATGCACAAACAGTAATATCTCCACATTGCAAGGTGCAATTCTGAAATTTTTTGCTTTTTCCTGCTAATCCTAGCATGATAAAGAAGATTCAAAGAGAGTGAGATGCCAGCTCCTTTCATTCAGTCAGTAGCTTCAAACATTTCTGGTATATGAAAAACATGTTTTTCAATGGCAAAAATCAATGAATATTGTAAATGCACAAACAGTAATATCTCCACATTGCAAGGTGCAATTCTGAAATTTTTTGCTTTTTCCTGTTAATCCTAGCATGATAAAGAAGATTCAAAGAGAGTGAGATGCCAGCTCCTTTCATTCAGTCAGTAGCTTCAAACATTTCTGGACGTTTTTCAATGGCAAAAATCAATAAATATTGTAAATGCACAAACAGTAATATCTCCACATTGCAAGGTGCAATTCTGAAATTTTTTGCTTTTTCCTGTTAATCCTAGCATGATAAAGAAGATTCAAAGAGAGTGAGATGCCAGCTCCTTTCATTCAGTCAGTAGCTTCAAACATTTCTGGTATATGAAAAACATGTTTTTCAATGGCAAAAATCAATGAATATTGTAAATGCACAAACAGTAATATCTCCACATTGCAAGGTGCAATTCTGAAATTTTTTGCTTTTTCCTGCTAATCCTAGCATGATAAAGAAGATTCAAAGAGAGTGAGATGCCAGCTCCTTTCATTCAGTCAGTTGCTTCAAACATTTCTGGACGTTTTTCAATGGCAAAAATCAATGAATATTGTAAATGCACAAACAGTAATATCTCCACATTGCAAGGTGCAATTCTGAAATTTTTTGCTTTTTCCTGTTAATCCTAGCATGATAAAGAAGATTCAAAGAGAGTGAGATGCCAGCTCCTTTCATTCAGTCAGTAGCTTCAAACATTTCTGGTATATGAAAAACATGTTTTTCAATGGCAAAAATCAATGAATATTGTAAATGCACAAACAGTAATATCTCCACATTGCAAGGTGCAATTCTGAAATTTTTTGCTTTTTCCTGCTAATCCTAGCATGATAAAGAAGATTCAAAGAGAGTGAGATGCCAGCTCCTTTCATTCAGTCAGTAGCTTCAAACATTTCTGGTATATGAAAAACATGTTTTTCAATGGCAAAAATCAATGAATATTGTAAATGCACAAACAGTAATATCTCCACATTGCAAGGTGCAATTCTGAAATTTTTTGCTTTTTCCTGCTAATCCTAGCATGATAAAGAAGATTCAAAGAGAGTGAGATGCCAGCTCCTTTCATTCAGTCAGTAGCTTCAAACATTTCTGGTATATGAAAAACATGTTTTTCAATGGCAAAAATCAATGAATATTGTAAATGCACAAACAGTAATATCTCCACATTGCAAGGTGCAATTCTGAAATTTTTAGCTTTTTCCTGTTAATCCTAGCATGATAAAGAAGATTCAAAGAGAGTGAGATGCCAGCTCCTTTCATTCAGTCAGTAGCTTCAAACATTTCTGGACGTTTTTCAATGGCAAAAATCAATGAATATTGTAAATGCACAAACAGTAATATCTCCACATTACAAGGTGCAATTCTGAAATTTTTTGCTTTTTCCTGTTAATCCTAGCATGATAAAGAAGATTCAAAGAGAGTGAGATGCCAGCTCCTTTCATTCAGTCAGTAGCTTCAAACATTTCTGGTATATGAAAAACATGTTTTTCAATGGCAAAAATCAATGAATATTGTAAATGCACAAACAGTAATATCTCCACATTGCAAGGTGCAATTCTGAAATTTTTTGCTTTTTCCTGTTAATCCTAGCATGATAAAGAAGATTCAAAGAGAGTGAGATGCCAGCTCCTTTCATTCAGTCAGTGGCTTCAAACATTTCTGGTATATGAAAAACATGTTTTTCAATGGCAAAAATCAATGAATATTGTAAATGCACAAACAGTAATATCTCCACATTGCAAGGTGCAATTCTGAAATTTTTTGCTTTTTCCTGCTAATCCTAGCATGATAAAGAAGATTCAAAGAGAGTGAGATGCCAGCTCCTTTCATTCAGTCAGCAGCTTCAAACATTTCTGGTATATGAAAAACATGTTTTTCAATGGCAAAAATCAATGAATATTGTAAATGCACAAACAGTAATATCTCCACATTGCAAGGTGCAATTCTGAAATTTTTTGCTTTTTCCTGCTAATCCTAGCATGATAAAGAAGATTCAAAGAGAGTGAGATGCCAGCTCCTTTCATTCAGTCAGTAGCTTCAAACATTTCTGGACGTTTTTCAATGGCAAAAATCAATGAATATTGTAAATGCACAAACAGTAATATCTCCACATTGCAAGGTGCAATTCTGAAATTTTTTGCTTTTTCCTGTTAATCCTAGCAGGATAAAGAAGATTCAAAGAGAGTGAGATGCCAGCTCCTTTCATTCAGTCAGTAGCTTCAAACATTTCTGGTATATGAAAAACATGTTTTTCAATGGCAAAAATCAATGAATATTGTAAATGCACAAACAGTAATATCTCCACATTGCAAGGTGCAATTCTGAAATTTTTTGCTTTTTCCTGTTAATCCTAGCATGATAAAGAAGATTCAAAGAGAGTGAGATGCCAGCTCCTTTCATTCAGTCAGTAGCTTCAAACATTTCTGGACGTTTTTCAATGGCAAAAATCAATGAATATTGTAAATGCACAAACAGTAATATCTCCACATTGCAAGGTGCAATTCTGAAATTTTTTGCTTTTTCCTGTTAATCCTAGCATGATAAAGAAGATTCAAAGAGAGTGAGATGCCAGCTCCTTTCATTCAGTCAGTAGCTTCAATCATTTCTGGTATATGAAAAACATGTTTTTCAATGGCAAAAATCAATGAATATTGTAAATGCACAAACAGTAATATCTCCACATTTGCAAGGTGCAATTCTGAAATTTTTTGCTTTTTCCTGTTAATCCTAGCAGGATAAAGAAGATTCAAAGAGAGTGAGATGCCAGCTCCTTTCATTCAGTCAGTAGCTTCAAACATTTCTGGTATATGAAAAACATGTTTTTCAATGGCAAAAATCAATGAATATTGTAAATGCACAAACAGTAATATCTCCACATTGCAAGGTGCAATTCTGAAATTTTTAGCTTTTTCCTGTTAATCCTAGCATGATAAAGAAGATTCAAAGAGAGTGAGATGCCAGCTCCTTTCATTCAGTCAGTAGCTTCAAACATTTCTGGACGTTTTTCAATGGCAAAAATCAATGAATATTGTAAATGCACAAACAGTAATATCTCCACATTGCAAGGTGCAATTCTGAAATTTTTTGCTTTTTCCTGCTAATCCTAGCATGATAAAGAAGATTCAAAGAGAGTGAGATGCCAGCTCCTTTCATTCAGTCAGCAGCTTCAAACAATTCTGGTATATGAAAAACATGTTTTTCAATGGCAAAAATCAATGAATATTGTAAATGCACAAACAGTAATATCTCCACATTGCAAGGTGCAATTCTGAAATTTTTTGCTTTTTCCTGCTAATCCTAGCATGATAAAGAAGATTCAAAGAGAGTGAGATGCCAGCTCCTTTCATTCAGTCAGTAGCTTCAAACATTTCTGGTATATGAAAAACATGTTTTTCAATGGCAAAAATCAATGAATATTGTAAATGCACAAACAGTAATATCTCCACATTGCAAGGTGCAATTCTGAAATTTTTTGCTTTTTCCTGCTAATCCTAGCATGATAAAGAAGATTCAAAGAGAGTGAGATGCCAGCTCCTTTCATTCAGTCAGTAGCTTCAAACATTTCTGGACGTTTTTCAATGGCAAAAATCAATGAATATTGTAAATGCACAAACAGTAATATCTCCACATTGCAAGGTGCAATTCTGAAATTTTTTGCTTTTTCCTGTTAATCCTAGCATGATAAAGAAGATTCAAAGAGAGTGAGATGCCAGCTCCTTTCATTCAGTCAGTAGCTTCAAACATTTCTGGTATATGAAAAACATGTTTTTCAATGGCAAAAATCAATGAATATTGTAAATGCACAAACAGTAATATCTCCACATTGCAAGGTGCAATTCTGAAATTTTTTGCTTTTTCCTGCTAATCCTAGCATGATAAAGAAGATTCAAAGAGAGTGAGATGCCAGCTCCTTTCATTCAGTCAGTAGCTTCAAACATTTCTGGTATATGAAAAACATGTTTTTCAATGGCAAAAATCAATGAATATTGTAAATGCACAAACAGTAATATCTCCACATTGCAAGGTGCAATTCTGAAATTTTTTGCTTTTTCCTGCTAATCCTAGCATGATAAAGAAGATTCAAAGAGAGTGAGATGCCAGCTCCTTTCATTCAGTCAGTAGCTTCAAACATTTCTGGACGTTTTTCAATGGCAAAAATCAATGAATATTGTAAATGCACAAACAGTAATATCTCCACATTGCAAGGTGCAATTCTGAAATTTTTTGCTTTTTCCTGTTAATCCTAGCATGATAAAGAAGATTCAAAGAGAGTGAGATGCCAGCTCCTTTCATTCAGTCAGTAACTTCAAACATTTCTGGACGTTTTTCAATGGCAAAAATCAATGAATATTGTAAATGCACAAACAGTAATATCTCCACATTGCAAGGTGCAATTCTGAAATTTTTTGCTTTTTCCTGCTAATCCTAGCATGATAGAGAAGATTCAAAGAGAGTGAGATGCCAGCTCCTTTCATTCAGTCAGTAGCTTCAAACATTTCTGGTATATGAAAAACATGTTTTTCAATGGCAAAAATCAATGAATATTGTAAATGCACAAACAGTAATATCTCCACATTGCAAGGTGCAATTCTGAAATTTTTTGCTTTTTCCTGCTAATCCTAGCATGATAAAGAAGATTCAAAGAGAGTGAGATGCCAGCTCCTTTCATTCAGTCAGTAGCTTCAAACATTTCTGGTATATGAAAAACATGTTTTTCAATGGCAAAAATCAATGAATATTGTAAATGCACAAACAGTAATATCTCCACATTGCAAGGTGCAATTCTGAAATTTTTTGCTTTTTCCTGTTAATCCTAGCATGATAAAGAAGATTCAAAGAGAGTGAGATGCCAGCTCCTTTCATTCAGTCAGTAGCTTCAAACATTTCTGGACGTTTTTCAATGGCAAAAATCAATGAATATTGTAAATGCACAAACAGTAATATCTCCACATTGCAAGGTGCAATTCTGAAATTTTTTGCTTTTTCCTGTTAATCCTAGCATGATAAAGAAGATTCAAAGAGAGTGAGATGCCAGCTCCTTTCATTCAGTCAGTAGCTTCAAACATTTCTGGTATATGAAAAACATGTTTTTCAATGGCAAAAATCAATGAATATTGTAAATGCACAAACAGTAATATCTCCACATTGCAAGGTGCAATTCTGAAATTTTTTGCTTTTTCCTGCTAATCCTAGCATGATAAAGAAGATTCAAAGAGAGTGAGATGCCAGCTCCTTTCATTCAGTCAGTAGCTTCAAACATTTCTGGACGTTTTTCAATGGCAAAAATCAATGAATATTGTAAATGCACAAACAGTAATATCTCCACATTGCAAGGTGCAATTCTGAAATTTTTTGCTTTTTCCTGTTAATCCTAGCATGATAAAGAAGATTCAAAGAGAGTGAGATGCCAGCTCCTTTCATTCAGTCAGTAGCTTCAAACATTTCTGGTATATGAAAAACATGTTTTTCAATGGCAAAAATCAATGAATATTGTAAATGCACAAACAGTAATATCTCCACATTGCAAGGTGCAATTCTGAAATTTTTTGCTTTTTCCTGCTAATCCTAGCATGATAAAGAAGATTCAAAGAGAGTGAGATGCCAGCTCCTTTCATTCAGTCAGTAGCTTCAAACATTTCTGGACGTTTTTCAATGGCAAAAATCAATGAATATTGTAAATGCACAAACAGTAATATCTCCACATTGCAAGGTGCAATTCTGAAATTTTTTGCTTTTTCCTGTTAATCCTAGCATGATAAAGAAGATTCAAAGAGAGTGAGATGCCAGCTCCTTTCATTCAGTCAGTAGCTTCAAACATTTCTGGTATATGAAAAACATGTTTTTCAATGGCAAAAATCAATGAATATTGTAAATGCACAAACAGTAATATCTCCACATTGCAAGGTGCAATTCTGAAATTTTTTGCTTTTTCCTGCTAATCCTAGCATGATAAAGAAGATTCAAAGAGAGTGAGATGCCAGCTCCTTTCATTCAGTCAGTAGCTTCAAACATTTCTGGTATATGAAAAACATGTTTTTCAATGGCAAAAATCAATGAATATTGTAAATGCACAAACAGTAATATCTCCACATTGCAAGGTGCAATTCTGAAATTTTTTGCTTTTTCCTGCTAATCCTAGCATGATAAAGAAGATTCAAAGAGAGTGAGATGCCAGCTCCTTTCATTCAGTCAGTAGCTTCAAACATTTCTGGTATATGAAAAACATGTTTTTCAATGGCAAAAATCAATGAATATTGTAAATGCACAAACAGTAATATCTCCACATTGCAAGGTGCAATTCTGAAATTTTTAGCTTTTTCCTGTTAATCCTAGCATGATAAAGAAGACTCAAAGAGAGTGAGATGCCAGCTCCTTTCATTCAGTCAGTAGCTTCAAACATTTCTGGACGTTTTTCAATGGCAAAAATCAATGAATATTGTAAATGCACAAACAGTAATATCTCCACATTGCAAGGTGCAATTCTGAAATTTTTAGCTTTTTCCTGTTAATCCTAGCATGATAAAGAAGATTCAAAGAGAGTGAGATGCCAGCTCCTTTCATTCAGTCAGTAGCTTCAAACATTTCTGGACGTTTTTCAATGGCAAAAATCAATGAATATTGTAAATGCACAAACAGTAATATCTCCACATTGCAAGGTGCAATTCTGAAATTTTTTGCTTTTTCCTGCTAATCCTAGCATGATAAAGAAGATTCAAAGAGAGTGAGATGCCAGCTCCTTTCATTCAGTCAGCAGCTTCAAACAATTCTGGTATATGAAAAACATGTTTTTCAATGGCAAAAATCAATGAATATTGTAAATGCACAAACAGTAATATCTCCACATTGCAAGGTGCAATTCTGAAATTTTTTGCTTTTTCCTGCTAATCCTAGCATGATAAAGAAGATTCAAAGAGAGTGAGATGCCAGCTCCTTTCATTCAGTCAGTAGCTTCAAACATTTCTGGTATATGAAAAACATGTTTTTCAATGGCAAAAATCAATGAATATTGTAAATGCACAAACAGTAATATCTCCACATTGCAAGGTGCAATTCTGAAATTTTTTGCTTTTTCCTGCTAATCCTAGCATGATAAAGAAGATTCAAAGAGAGTGAGATGCCAGCTCCTTTCATTCAGTCAGTAGCTTCAAACATTTCTGGACGTTTTTCAATGGCAAAAATCAATGAATATTGTAAATGCACAAACAGTAATATCTCCACATTGCAAGGTGCAATTCTGAAATTTTTTGCTTTTTCCTGTTAATCCTAGCATGATAAAGAAGATTCAAAGAGAGTGAGATGCCAGCTCCTTTCATTCAGTCAGTAGCTTCAAACATTTCTGGTATATGAAAAACATGTTTTTCAATGGCAAAAATCAATGAATATTGTAAATGCACAAACAGTAATATCTCCACATTGCAAGGTGCAATTCTGAAATTTTTTGCTTTTTCCTGCTAATCCTAGCATGATAAAGAAGATTCAAAGAGAGTGAGATGCCAGCTCCTTTCATTCAGTCAGTAGCTTCAAACATTTCTGGTATATGAAAAACATGTTTTTCAATGGCAAAAATCAATGAATATTGTAAATGCACAAACAGTAATATCTCCACATTGCAAGGTGCAATTCTGAAATTTTTTGCTTTTTCCTGCTAATCCTAGCATGATAAAGAAGATTCAAAGAGAGTGAGATGCCAGCTCCTTTCATTCAGTCAGTAGCTTCAAACATTTCTGGACGTTTTTCAATGGCAAAAATCAATGAATATTGTAAATGCACAAACAGTAATATCTCCACATTGCAAGGTGCAATTCTGAAATTTTTTGCTTTTTCCTGTTAATCCTAGCATGATAAAGAAGATTCAAAGAGAGTGAGATGCCAGCTCCTTTCATTCAGTCAGTAACTTCAAACATTTCTGGACGTTTTTCAATGGCAAAAATCAATGAATATTGTAAATGCACAAACAGTAATATCTCCACATTGCAAGGTGCAATTCTGAAATTTTTTGCTTTTTCCTGCTAATCCTAGCATGATAAAGAAGATTCAAAGAGAGTGAGATGCCAGCTCCTTTCATTCAGTCAGTAGCTTCAAACATTTCTGGTATATGAAAAACATGTTTTTCAATGGCAAAAATCAATGAATATTGTAAATGCACAAACAGTAATATCTCCACATTGCAAGGTGCAATTCTGAAATTTTTTGCTTTTTCCTGCTAATCCTAGCATGATAAAGAAGATTCAAAGAGAGTGAGATGCCAGCTCCTTTCATTCAGTCAGTAGCTTCAAACATTTCTGGTATATGAAAAACATGTTTTTCAATGGCAAAAATCAATGAATATTGTAAATGCACAAACAGTAATATCTCCACATTGCAAGGTGCAATTCTGAAATTTTTTGCTTTTTCCTGTTAATCCTAGCATGATAAAGAAGATTCAAAGAGAGTGAGATGCCAGCTCCTTTCATTCAGTCAGTAGCTTCAAACATTTCTGGACGTTTTTCAATGGCAAAAATCAATGAATATTGTAAATGCACAAACAGTAATATCTCCACATTGCAAGGTGCAATTCTGAAATTTTTTGCTTTTTCCTGTTAATCCTAGCATGATAAAGAAGATTCAAAGAGAGTGAGATGCCAGCTCCTTTCATTCAGTCAGTAGCTTCAAACATTTCTGGTATATGAAAAACATGTTTTTCAATGGCAAAAATCAATGAATATTGTAAATGCACAAACAGTAATATCTCCACATTGCAAGGTGCAATTCTGAAATTTTTTGCTTTTTCCTGCTAATCCTAGCATGATAAAGAAGATTCAAAGAGAGTGAGATGCCAGCTCCTTTCATTCAGTCAGTAGCTTCAAACATTTCTGGACGTTTTTCAATGGCAAAAATCAATGAATATTGTAAATGCACAAACAGTAATATCTCCACATTGCAAGGTGCAATTCTGAAATTTTTTGCTTTTTCCTGTTAATCCTAGCATGATAAAGAAGATTCAAAGAGAGTGAGATGCCAGCTCCTTTCATTCAGTCAGTAGCTTCAAACATTTCTGGTATATGAAAAACATGTTTTTCAATGGCAAAAATCAATGAATATTGTAAATGCACAAACAGTAATATCTCCACATTGCAAGGTGCAATTCTGAAATTTTTTGCTTTTTCCTGCTAATCCTAGCATGATAAAGAAGATTCAAAGAGAGTGAGATGCCAGCTCCTTTCATTCAGTCAGTAGCTTCAAACATTTCTGGACGTTTTTCAATGGCAAAAATCAATGAATATTGTAAATGCACAAACAGTAATATCTCCACATTGCAAGGTGCAATTCTGAAATTTTTTGCTTTTTCCTGTTAATCCTAGCATGATAAAGAAGATTCAAAGAGAGTGAGATGCCAGCTCCTTTCATTCAGTCAGTAGCTTCAAACATTTCTGGTATATGAAAAACATGTTTTTCAATGGCAAAAATCAATGAATATTGTAAATGCACAAACAGTAATATCTCCACATTGCAAGGTGCAATTCTGAAATTTTTTGCTTTTTCCTGCTAATCCTAGCATGATAAAGAAGATTCAAAGAGAGTGAGATGCCAGCTCCTTTCATTCAGTCAGTAGCTTCAAACATTTCTGGTATATGAAAAACATGTTTTTCAATGGCAAAAATCAATGAATATTGTAAATGCACAAACAGTAATATCTCCACATTGCAAGGTGCAATTCTGAAATTTTTTGCTTTTTCCTGCTAATCCTAGCATGATAAAGAAGATTCAAAGAGAGTGAGATGCCAGCTCCTTTCATTCAGTCAGTAGCTTCAAACATTTCTGGTATATGAAAAACATGTTTTTCAATGGCAAAAATCAATGAATATTGTAAATGCACAAACAGTAATATCTCCACATTGCAAGGTGCAATTCTGAAATTTTTAGCTTTTTCCTGTTAATCCTAGCATGATAAAGAAGACTCAAAGAGAGTGAGATGCCAGCTCCTTTCATTCAGTCAGTAGCTTCAAACATTTCTGGACGTTTTTCAATGGCAAAAATCAATGAATATTGTAAATGCACAAACAGTAATATCTCCACATTGCAAGGTGCAATTCTGAAATTTTTTGCTTTTTCCTGTTAATCCTAGCATGATAAAGAAGATTCAAAGAGAGTGAGATGCCAGCTCCTTTCATTCAGTCAGTAGCTTCAAACATTTCTGGTATATGAAAAACATGTTTTTCAATGGCAAAAATCAATGAATATTGTAAATGCACAAACAGTAATATCTCCACATTGCAAGGTGCAATTCTGAAATTTTTTGCTTTTTCCTGCTAATCCTAGCATGATAAAGAAGATTCAAAGAGAGTGAGATGCCAGCTCCTTTCATTCAGTCAGTAGCTTCAAACATTTCTGGTATATGAAAAACATGTTTTTCAATGGCAAAAATCAATGAATATTGTAAATGCACAAACAGTAATATCTCCACATTGCAAGGTGCAATTCTGAAATTTTTTGCTTTTTCCTGTTAATCCTAGCATGATAAAGAAGATTCAAAGAGAGTGAGATGCCAGCTCCTTTCATTCAGTCAGTGGCTTCAAACATTTCTGGTATATGAAAAACATGTTTTTCAATGGCAAAAATCAATGAATATTGTAAATGCACAAACAGTAATATCTCCACATTGCAAGGTGCAATTCTGAAATTTTTTGCTTTTTCCTGCTAATCCTAGCATGATAAAGAAGATTCAAAGAGAGTGAGATGCCAGCTCCTTTCATTCAGTCAGCAGCTTCAAACATTTCTGGTATATGAAAAACATGTTTTTCAATGGCAAAAATCAATGAATATTGTAAATGCACAAACAGTAATATCTCCACATTGCAAGGTGCAATTCTGAAATTTTTTGCTTTTTCCTGCTAATCCTAGCATGATAAAGAAGATTCAAAGAGAGTGAGATGCCAGCTCCTTTCATTCAGTCAGTAGCTTCAAACATTTCTGGACGTTTTTCAATGGCAAAAATCAATGAATATTGTAAATGCACAAACAGTAATATCTCCACATTGCAAGGTGCAATTCTGAAATTTTTTGCTTTTTCCTGTTAATCCTAGCAGGATAAAGAAGATTCAAAGAGAGTGAGATGCCAGCTCCTTTCATTCAGTCAGTAGCTTCAAACATTTCTGGTATATGAAAAACGTTTTTCAATGGCAAAAATCAATGAATATTGTAAATGCACAAACAGTAATATCTCCACATTGCAAGGTGCAATTCTGAAATTTTTAGCTTTTTCCTGTTAATCCTAGCATGATAAAGAAGATTCAAAGAGAGTGAGATGCCAGCTCCTTTCATTCAGTCAGTAGCTTCAAACATTTCTGGACGTTTTTCAATGGCAAAAATCAATGAATATTGTAAATGCACAAACAGTAATATCTCCACATTGCAAGGTGCAATTCTGAAATTTTTTGCTTTTTCCTGTTAATCCTAGCATGATAAAGAAGATTCAAAGAGAGTGAGATGCCAGCTCCTTTCATTCAGTCAGTAGCTTCAAACATTTCTGGACGTTTTTCAATGGCAAAAATCAATGAATATTGTAAATGCACAAACAGTAATATCTCCACATTTGCAAGGTGCAATTCTGAAATTTTTTGCTTTTTCCTGTTAATCCTAGCAGGATAAAGAAGATTCAAAGAGAGTGAGATGCCAGCTCCTTTCATTCAGTCAGTAGCTTCAAACATTTCTGGTATATGAAAAACATGTTTTTCAATGGCAAAAATCAATGAATATTGTAAATGCACAAACAGTAATATCTCCACATTGCAAGGTGCAATTCTGAAATTTTTAGCTTTTTCCTGTTAATCCTAGCATGATAAAGAAGATTCAAAGAGAGTGAGATGCCAGCTCCTTTCATTCAGTCAGTAGCTTCAAACATTTCTGGACGTTTTTCAATGGCAAAAATCAATGAATATTGTAAATGCACAAACAGTAATATCTCCACATTGCAAGGTGCAATTCTGAAATTTTTTGCTTTTTCCTGCTAATCCTAGCATGATAAAGAAGATTCAAAGAGAGTGAGATGCCAGCTCCTTTCATTCAGTCAGCAGCTTCAAACATTTCTGGTATATGAAAAACATGTTTTTCAATGGCAAAAATCAATGAATATTGTAAATGCACAAACAGTAATATCTCCACATTGCAAGGTGCAATTCTGAAATTTTTTGCTTTTTCCTGCTAATCCTAGCATGATAAAGAAGATTCAAAGAGAGTGAGATGCCAGCTCCTTTCATTCAGTCAGCAGCTTCAAACATTTCTGGTATATGAAAAACATGTTTTTCAATGGCAAAAATCAATGAATATTGTAAATGCACAAACAGTAATATCTCCACATTGCAAGGTGCAATTCTGAAATTTTTTGCTTTTTCCTGCTAATCCTAGCATGATAAAGAAGATTCAAAGAGAGTGAGATGCCAGCTCCTTTCATTCAGTCAGTAGCTTCAAACATTTCTGGACGTTTTTCAATGGCAAAAATCAATGAATATTGTAAATGCACAAACAGTAATATCTCCACATTGCAAGGTGCAATTCTGAAATTTTTTGCTTTTTCCTGTTAATCCTAGCAGGATAAAGAAGATTCAAAGAGAGTGAGATGCCAGCTCCTTTCATTCAGTCAGTAGCTTCAAACATTTCTGGTATATGAAAAACATGTTTTTCAATGGCAAAAATCAATGAATATTGTAAATGCACAAACAGTAATATCTCCACATTGCAAGGTGCAATTCTGAAATTTTTTGCTTTTTCCTGCTAATCCTAGCATGATAAAGAAGATTCAAAGAGAGTGAGATGCCAGCTCCTTTCATTCAGTCAGTAGCTTCAAACATTTCTGGTATATGAAAAACATGTTTTTCAATGGCAAAAATCAATGAATATTGTAAATGCACAAACAGTAATATCTCCACATTGCAAGGTGCAATTCTGAAATTTTTTGCTTTTTCCTGCTAATCCTAGCATGATAAAGAAGATTCAAAGAGAGTGAGATGCCAGCTCCTTTCATTCAGTCAGTAGCTTCAAACATTTCTGGACGTTTTTCAATGGCAAAAATCAATGAATATTGTAAATGCACAAACAGTAATATCTCCACATTGCAAGGTGCAATTCTGAAATTTTTTGCTTTTTCCTGTTAATCCTAGCATGATAAAGAAGATTCAAAGAGAGTGAGATGCCAGCTCCTTTCATTCAGTCAGTAGCTTCAAACATTTCTGGTATATGAAAAACATGTTTTTCAATGGCAAAAATCAATGAATATTGTAAATGCACAAACAGTAATATCTCCACATTGCAAGGTGCAATTCTGAAATTTTTTGCTTTTTCCTGCTAATCCTAGCATGATAAAGAAGATTCAAAGAGAGTGAGATGCCAGCTCCTTTCATTCAGTCAGTAGCTTCAAACATTTCTGGTATATGAAAAACATGTTTTTCAATGGCAAAAATCAATGAATATTGTAAATGCACAAACAGTAATATCTCCACATTGCAAGGTGCAATTCTGAAATTTTTTGCTTTTTCCTGCTAATCCTAGCATGATAAAGAAGATTCAAAGAGAGTGAGATGCCAGCTCCTTTCATTCAGTCAGTAGCTTCAAACATTTCTGGTATATGAAAAACATGTTTTTCAATGGCAAAAATCAATGAACATTGTAAATGCACAAACAGTAATATCTCCACATTGCAAGGTGCAATTCTGAAATTTTTTGCTTTTTCCTGCTAATCCTAGCATGATAAAGAAGATTCAAAGAGAGTGAGATGCCAGCTCCTTTCATTCAGTCAGTAGCTTCAAACATTTCTGGTATATGAAAAACATGTTTTTCAATGGCAAAAATCAATGAATATTGTAAATGCACAAACAGTAATATCTCCACATTGCAAGGTGCAATTCTGAAATTTTTTTGCTTTTTCCTGTTAATCCTAGCATGATAAAGAAGATTCAAAGAGAGTGAGATGCCAGCTCCTTTCATTCAGTCAGTAGCTTCAAACATTTCTGGTATATGAAAAACATGTTTTTCAATGGCAAAAATCAATGAATATTGTAAATGCACAAACAGTAATATCTCCACATTGCAAGGTGCAATTCTGAAATTTTTTGCTTTTTCCTGCTAATCCTAGCATGATAAAGAAGATTCAAAGAGAGTGAGATGCCAGCTCCTTTCATTCAGTCAGTAGCTTCAAACATTTCTGGACGTTTTTCAATGGCAAAAATCAATGAATATTGTAAATGCACAAACAGTAATATCTCCACATTGCAAGGTGCAATTCTGAAATTTTTTGCTTTTTCCTGTTAATCCTAGCATGATAAAGAAGATTCAAAGAGAGTGAGATGCCAGCTCCTTTCATTCAGTCAGTAGCTTCAAACATTTCTGGTATATGAAAAACATGTTTTTCAATGGCAAAAATCAATGAATATTGTAAATGCACAAACAGTAATATCTCCACATTGCAAGGTGCAATTCTGAAATTTTTTGCTTTTTCCTGCTAATCCTAGCATGATAAAGAAGATTCAAAGAGAGTGAGATGCCAGCTCCTTTCATTCAGTCAGTAGCTTCAAACATTTCTGGACGTTTTTCAATGGCAAAAATCAATGAATATTGTAAATGCACAAACAGTAATATCTCCACATTGCAAGGTGCAATTCTGAAATTTTTTGCTTTTTCCTGTTAATCCTAGCATGATAAAGAAGATTCAAAGAGAGTGAGATGCCAGCTCCTTTCATTCAGTCAGTAGCTTCAAACATTTCTGGTATATGAAAAACATGTTTTTCAATGGCAAAAATCAATGAATATTGTAAATGCACAAACAGTAATATCTCCACATTGCAAGGTGCAATTCTGAAATTTTTTGCTTTTTCCTGCTAATCCTAGCATGATAAAGAAGATTCAAAGAGAGTGAGATGCCAGCTCCTTTCATTCAGTAAGTAGCTTCAAACATTTCTGGTATATGAAAAACATGTTTTTCAATGGCAAAAATCAATGAATATTGTAAATGCACAAACAGTAATATCTCCACATTGCAAGGTGCAATTCTGAAATTTTTTGCTTTTTCCTGCTAATCCTAGCATGATAAAGAAGATTCAAAGAGAGTGAGATGCCAGCTCCTTTCATTCAGTCAGTAGCTTCAAACATTTCTGGTATATGAAAAACATGTTTTTCAATGGCAAAAATCAATGAATATTGTAAATGCACAAACAGTAATATCTCCACATTGCAAGGTGCAATTCTGAAATTTTTAGCTTTTTCCTGTTAATCCTAGCATGATAAAGAAGACTCAAAGAGAGTGAGATGCCAGCTCCTTTCATTCAGTCAGTAGCTTCAAACATTTCTGGACGTTTTTCAATGGCAAAAATCAATGAATATTGTAAATGCACAAACAGTAATATCTCCACATTGCAAGGTGCAATTCTGAAATTTTTTGCTTTTTCCTGTTAATCCTAGCATGATAAAGAAGATTCAAAGAGAGTGAGATGCCAGCTCCTTTCATTCAGTCAGTAGCTTCAAACATTTCTGGTATATGAAAAACATGTTTTTCAATGGCAAAAATCAATGAATATTGTAAATGCACAAACAGTAATATCTCCACATTGCAAGGTGCAATTCTGAAATTTTTTGCTTTTTCCTGCTAATCCTAGCATGATAAAGAAGATTCAAAGAGAGTGAGATGCCAGCTCCTTTCATTCAGTCAGTAGCTTCAAACATTTCTGGTATATGAAAAACATGTTTTTCAATGGCAAAAATCAATGAATATTGTAAATGCACAAACAGTAATATCTCCACATTGCAAGGTGCAATTCTGAAATTTTTTGCTTTTTCCTGTTAATCCTAGCATGATAAAGAAGATTCAAAGAGAGTGAGATGCCAGCTCCTTTCATTCAGTCAGTGGCTTCAAACATTTCTGGTATATGAAAAACATGTTTTTCAATGGCAAAAATCAATGAATATTGTAAATGCACAAACAGTAATATCTCCACATTGCAAGGTGCAATTCTGAAATTTTTTGCTTTTTCCTGCTAATCCTAGCATGATAAAGAAGATTCAAAGAGAGTGAGATGCCAGCTCCTTTCATTCAGTCAGCAGCTTCAAACATTTCTGGTATATGAAAAACATGTTTTTCAATGGCAAAAATCAATGAATATTGTAAATGCACAAACAGTAATATCTCCACATTGCAAGGTGCAATTCTGAAATTTTTTGCTTTTTCCTGCTAATCCTAGCATGATAAAGAAGATTCAAAGAGAGTGAGATGCCAGCTCCTTTCATTCAGTCAGTAGCTTCAAACATTTCTGGACGTTTTTCAATGGCAAAAATCAATGAATATTGTAAATGCACAAACAGTAATATCTCCACATTGCAAGGTGCAATTCTGAAATTTTTTGCTTTTTCCTGTTAATCCTAGCAGGATAAAGAAGATTCAAAGAGAGTGAGATGCCAGCTCCTTTCATTCAGTCAGTAGCTTCAAACATTTCTGGTATATGAAAAACGTTTTTCAATGGCAAAAATCAATGAATATTGTAAATGCACAAACAGTAATATCTCCACATTGCAAGGTGCAATTCTGAAATTTTTAGCTTTTTCCTGTTAATCCTAGCATGATAAAGAAGATTCAAAGAGAGTGAGATGCCAGCTCCTTTCATTCAGTCAGTAGCTTCAAACATTTCTGGACGTTTTTCAATGGCAAAAATCAATGAATATTGTAAATGCACAAACAGTAATATCTCCACATTGCAAGGTGCAATTCTGAAATTTTTTGCTTTTTCCTGTTAATCCTAGCATGATAAAGAAGATTCAAAGAGAGTGAGATGCCAGCTCCTTTCATTCAGTCAGTAGCTTCAAACATTTCTGGACGTTTTTCAATGGCAAAAATCAATGAATATTGTAAATGCACAAACAGTAATATCTCCACATTGCAAGGTGCAATTCTGAAATTTTTTGCTTTTTCCTGTTAATCCTAGCATGATAAAGAAGATTCAAAGAGAGTGAGATGCCAGCTCCTTTCATTCAGTCAGTAGCTTCAAACATTTCTGGTATATGAAAAACATGTTTTTCAATGGCAAAAATCAATGAATATTGTAAATGCACAAACAGTAATATCTCCACATTTGCAAGGTGCAATTCTGAAATTTTTTGCTTTTTCCTGTTAATCCTAGCAGGATAAAGAAGATTCAAAGAGAGTGAGATGCCAGCTCCTTTCATTCAGTCAGTAGCTTCAAACATTTCTGGTATATGAAAAACATGTTTTTCAATGGCAAAAATCAATGAATATTGTAAATGCACAAACAGTAATATCTCCACATTGCAAGGTGCAATTCTGAAATTTTTAGCTTTTTCCTGTTAATCCTAGCATGATAAAGAAGATTCAAAGAGAGTGAGATGCCAGCTCCTTTCATTCAGTCAGTAGCTTCAAACATTTCTGGACGTTTTTCAATGGCAAAAATCAATGAATATTGTAAATGCACAAACAGTAATATCTCCACATTGCAAGGTGCAATTCTGAAATTTTTTGCTTTTTCCTGCTAATCCTAGCATGATAAAGAAGATTCAAAGAGAGTGAGATGCCAGCTCCTTTCATTCAGTCAGCAGCTTCAAACATTTCTGGTATATGAAAAACATGTTTTTCAATGGCAAAAATCAATGAATATTGTAAATGCACAAACAGTAATATCTCCACATTGCAAGGTGCAATTCTGAAATTTTTTGCTTTTTCCTGCTAATCCTAGCATGATAAAGAAGATTCAAAGAGAGTGAGATGCCAGCTCCTTTCATTCAGTCAGCAGCTTCAAACATTTCTGGTGTATGAAAAACATGTTTTTCAATGGCAAAAATCAATGAATATTGTAAATGCACAAACAGTAATATCTCCACATTGCAAGGTGCAATTCTGAAATTTTTTGCTTTTTCCTGCTAATCCTAGCATGATAAAGAAGATTCAAAGAGAGTGAGATGCCAGCTCCTTTCATTCAGTCAGTAGCTTCAAACATTTCTGGACGTTTTTCAATGGCAAAAATCAATGAATATTGTAAATGCACAAACAGTAATATCTCCACATTGCAAGGTGCAATTCTGAAATTTTTTGCTTTTTCCTGTTAATCCTAGCAGGATAAAGAAGATTCAAAGAGAGTGAGATGCCAGCTCCTTTCATTCAGTCAGTAGCTTCAAACATTTCTGGTATATGAAAAACATGTTTTTCAATGGCAAAAATCAATGAATATTGTAAATGCACAAACAGTAATATCTCCACATTGCAAGGTGCAATTCTGAAATTTTTTGCTTTTTCCTGCTAATCCTAGCATGATAAAGAAGATTCAAAGAGAGTGAGATGCCAGCTCCTTTCATTCAGTCAGTAGCTTCAAACATTTCTGGTATATGAAAAACATGTTTTTCAATGGCAAAAATCAATGAATATTGTAAATGCACAAACAGTAATATCTCCACATTGCAAGGTGCAATTCTGAAATTTTTTGCTTTTTCCTGCTAATCCTAGCATGATAAAGAAGATTCAAAGAGAGTGAGATGCCAGCTCCTTTCATTCAGTCAGTAGCTTCAAACATTTCTGGACGTTTTTCAATGGCAAAAATCAATGAATATTGTAAATGCACAAACAGTAATATCTCCACATTGCAAGGTGCAATTCTGAAATTTTTTGCTTTTTCCTGTTAATCCTAGCATGATAAAGAAGATTCAAAGAGAGTGAGATGCCAGCTCCTTTCATTCAGTCAGTAGCTTCAAACATTTCTGGTATATGAAAAACATGTTTTTCAATGGCAAAAATCAATGAATATTGTAAATGCACAAACAGTAATATCTCCACATTGCAAGGTGCAATTCTGAAATTTTTTGCTTTTTCCTGCTAATCCTAGCATGATAAAGAAGATTCAAAGAGAGTGAGATGCCAGCTCCTTTCATTCAGTCAGTAGCTTCAAACATTTCTGGTATATGAAAAACATGTTTTTCAATGGCAAAAATCAATGAATATTGTAAATGCACAAACAGTAATATCTCCACATTGCAAGGTGCAATTCTGAAATTTTTTGCTTTTTCCTGCTAATCCTAGCATGATAAAGAAGATTCAAAGAGAGTGAGATGCCAGCTCCTTTCATTCAGTCAGTAGCTTCAAACATTTCTGGACGTTTTTCAATGGCAAAAATCAATGAATATTGTAAATGCACAAACAGTAATATCTCCACATTGCAAGGTGCAATTCTGAAATTTTTTGCTTTTTCCTGTTAATCCTAGCATGATAAAGAAGATTCAAAGAGAGTGAGATGCCAGCTCCTTTCATTCAGTCAGTAGCTTCAAACATTTCTGTTATATGAAAAACATGTTTTTCAATGGCAAAAATCAATGAATATTGTAAATGCACAAACAGTAATATCTCCACATTGCAAGGTGCAATTCTGAAATTTTTTGCTTTTTCCTGTTAATCCTAGCATGATAAAGAAGATTCAAAGAGAGTGAGATGCCAGCTCCTTTCATTCAGTCAGTAGCTTCAAACATTTCTGGTATATGAAAAACATGTTTTTCAATGGCAAAAATCAATGAATATTGTAAATGCACAAACAGTAATATCTCCACATTGCAAGGTGCAATTCTGAAATTTTTTGCTTTTTCCTGTTAATCCTAGCATGATAAAGAAGATTCAAAGAGAGTGAGATGCCAGCTCCTTTCATTCAGTCAGTAACTTCAAACATTTCTGGACGTTTTTCAATGGCAAAAATCAATGAATATTGTAAATGCACAAACAGTAATATCTCCACATTGCAAGGTGCAATTCTGAAATTTTTTGCTTTTTCCTGTTAATCCTAGCAGGATAAAGAAGATTCAAAGAGAGTGAGATGCCAGCTCCTTTCATTCAGTCAGTAGCTTCAAACATTTCTGGTATATGAAAAACATGTTTTTCAATGGCAAAAATCAATGAATATTGTAAATGCACAAACAGTAATATCTCCACATTGCAAGGTGCAATTCTGAAATTTTTTGCTTTTTCCTGCTAATCCTAGCATGATAAAGAAGATTCAAAGAGAGTGAGATGCCAGCTCCTTTCATTCAGTCAGTAGCTTCAAACATTTCTGGTATATGAAAAACATGTTTTTCAATGGCAAAAATCAATGAATATTGTAAATGCACAAACAGTAATATCTCCACATTGCAAGGTGCAATTCTGAAATTTTTTGCTTTTTCCTGCTAATCCTAGCATGATAAAGAAGATTCAAAGAGAGTGAGATGCCAGCTCCTTTCATTCAGTCAGTAGCTTCAAACATTTCTGGACGTTTTTCAATGGCAAAAATCAATGAATATTGTAAATGCACAAACAGTAATATCTCCACATTGCAAGGTGCAATTCTGAAATTTTTTGCTTTTTCCTGTTAATCCTAGCATGATAAAGAAGATTCAAAGAGAGTGAGATGCCAGCTCCTTTCATTCAGTCAGTAGCTTCAAACATTTCTGGTATATGAAAAACATGTTTTTCAATGGCAAAAATCAATGAATATTGTAAATGCACAAACAGTAATATCTCCACATTGCAAGGTGCAATTCTGAAATTTTTTGCTTTTCCCTGCTAATCCTAGCATGATAAAGAAGATTCAAAGAGAGTGAGATGCCAGCTCCTTTCATTCAGTCAGTAGCTTCAAACATTTCTGGTATATGAAAAACATGTTTTTCAATGGCAAAAATCAATGAATATTGTAAATGCACAAACAGTAATATCTCCACATTGCAAGGTGCAATTCTGAAAATTTTTGCTTTTTCCTGCTAATCCTAGCATGATAAAGAAGATTCAAAGAGAGTGAGATGCCAGCTCCTTTCATTCAGTCAGTAGCTTCAAACATTTCTGGACGTTTTTCAATGGCAAAAATCAATGAATATTGTAAATGCACAAACAGTAATATCTCCACATTGCAAGGTGCAATTCTGAAATTTTTTGCTTTTTCCTGTTAATCCTAGCATGATAAAGAAGATTCAAAGAGAGTGAGATGCCAGCTCCTTTCATTCAGTCAGTAGCTTCAAACATTTCTGGTATATGAAAAACATGTTTTTCAATGGCAAAAATCAATGAATATTGTAAATGCACAAACAGTAATATCTCCACATTGCAAGGTGCAATTCTGAAATTTTTTGCTTTTTCCTGTTAATCCTAGCATGATAAAGAAGATTCAAAGAGAGTGAGATGCCAGCTCCTTTCATTCAGTCAGTAGCTTCAAACATTTCTGGTATATGAAAAACATGTTTTTCAATGGCAAAAATCAATGAATATTGTAAATGCACAAACAGTAATATCTCCACATTGCAAGGTGCAATTCTGAAATTTTTTGCTTTTTCCTGTTAATCCTAGCATGATAAAGAAGATTCAAAGAGAGTGAGATGCCAGCTCCTTTCATTCAGTCAGTAACTTCAAACATTTCTGGACGTTTTTCAATGGCAAAAATCAATGAATATTGTAAATGCACAAAAAGTAATATCTCCACATTGCAAGGTGCAATTCTGAAATTTTTTGCTTTTTCCTGTTAATCCTAGCATGATAAAGAAGATTCAAAGAGAGTGAGATGCCAGCTCCTTTCATTCAGTCAGTAGCTTCAAACATTTCTGGTATATGAAAAACATGTTTTTCAATGGCAAAAATCAATGAATATTGTAAATGCACAAACAGTAATATCTCCACATTGCAAGGTGCAATTCTGAAATTTTTTGCTTTTTCCTGCTAATCCTAGCATGATAAAGAAGATTCAAAGAGAGTGAGATGCCAGCTCCTTTCATTCAGTCAGTAGCTTCAAACATTTCTGGTATATGAAAAACATGTTTTTCAATGGCAAAAATCAATGAATATTGTAAATGCACAAACAGTAATATCTCCACATTGCAAGGTGCAATTCTGAAATTTTTTGCTTTTTCCTGCTAATCCTAGCATGATAAAGAAGATTCAAAGAGAGTGAGATGCCAGCTCCTTTCATTCAGTCAGTAGCTTCAAACATTTCTGGTATATGAAAAACATGTTTTTCAACGGCAAAAATCAATGAATATTGTAAATGCACAAACAGTAATATCTCCACATTGCAAGGTGCAATTCTGAAATTTTTTGCTTTTTCCTGTTAATCCTAGCATGATAAAGAAGATTCAAAGAGAGTGAGATGCCAGCTCCTTTCATTCAGTCAGTAGCTTCAAACATTTCTGGACGTTTTTCAATGGCAAAAATCAATGAATATTGTAAATGCACAAACAGTAATATCTCCACATTGCAAGGTGCAATTCTGAAATTTTTTGCTTTTTCCTGTTAATCCTAGCATGATAAAGAAGATTCAAAGAGAGTGAGATGCCAGCTCCTTTCATTCAGTCAGTAGCTTCAAACATTTCTGGTATATGAAAAACATGTTTTTCAATGGCAAAAATCAATGAATATTGTAAATGCACAAACAGTAATATCTCCACATTGCAAGGTGCAATTCTGAAATTTTTTGCTTTTTCCTGCTAATCCTAGCATGATAAAGAAGATTCAAAGAGAGTGAGATGCCAGCTCCTTTCATTCAGTCAGTAGCTTCAAACATTTCTGGTATATGAAAAACATGTTTTTCAATGGCAAAAATCAATGAATATTGTAAATGCACAAACAGTAATATCTCCACATTGCAAGGTGCAATTCTGAAATTTTTTGCTTTTTCCTGCTAATCCTAGCATGATAAAGAAGATTCAAAGAGAGTGAGATGCCAGCTCCTTTCATTCAGTCAGTAGCTTCAAACATTTCTGGTATATGAAAAACATGTTTTTCAATGGCAAAAATCAATGAATATTGTAAATGCACAAACAGTAATATCTCCACATTGCAAGGTGCAATTCTGAAATTTTTTGCTTTTTCCTGTTAATCCTAGCATGATAAAGAAGATTCAAAGAGAGTGAGATGCCAGCTCCTTTCATTCAGTCAGTAGCTTCAAACATTTCTGGACGTTTTTCAATGGCAAAAATCAATGAATATTGTAAATGCACAAACAGTAATATCTCCACATTGCAAGGTGCAATTCTGAAATTTTTTGCTTTTTCCTGTTAATCCTAGCATGATAAAGAAGATTCAAAGAGAGTGAGATGCCAGCTCCTTTCATTCAGTCAGTAGCTTCAAACATTTCTGGTATATGAAAAACATGTTTTTCAATGGCAAAAATCAATGAATATTGTAAATGCACAAACAGTAATATCTCCACATTGCAAGGTGCAATTCTGAAATTTTTTGCTTTTTCCTGCTAATCCTAGCATGATAAAGAAGATTCAAAGAGAGTGAGATGCCAGCTCCTTTCATTCAGTCAGTAGCTTCAAACATTTCTGGTATATGAAAAACATGTTTTTCAATGGCAAAAATCAATGAATATTGTAAATGCACAAACAGTAATATCTCCACATTGCAAGGTGCAATTCTGAAATTTTTTGCTTTTTCCTGCTAATCCTAGCATGATAAAGAAGATTCAAAGAGAGTGAGATGCCAGCTCCTTTCATTCAGTCAGTAGCTTCAAACATTTCTGGTATATGAAAAACATGTTTTTCAATGGCAAAAATCAATGAATATTGTAAATGCACAAACAGTAATATCTCCACATTGCAAGGTGCAATTCTGAAATTTTTTGCTTTTTCCTGTTAATCCTAGCATGATAAAGAAGATTCAAAGAGAGTGAGATGCCAGCTCCTTTCATTCAGTCAGTAGCTTCAAACATTTCTGGATGTTTTTCAATGGCAAAAATCAATGAATATTGTAAATGCACAAACAGTAATATCTCCACATTGCAAGGTGCAATTCTGAAATTTTTTGCTTTTTCCTGTTAATCCTAGCATGATAAAGAAGATTCAAAGAGAGTGAGATGCCAGCTCCTTTCATTCAGTCAGTAGCTTCAAACATTTCTGGTATATGAAAAACATGTTTTTCAATGGCAAAAATCAATGAATATTATAAATGCACAAACAGTAATATCTCCACATTGCAAGGTGCAATTCTGAAATTTTTTGCTTTTTCCTGTTAATCCTAGCATGATAAAGAAGATTCAAAGAGAGTGAGATGCCAGCTCCTTTCATTCAGTCAGTAGCTTCAAACATTTCTGGTATATGAAAAACATGTTTTTCAATGGCAAAAATCAATGAATATTGTAAATGCACAAACAGTAATATCTCCACATTGCAAGGTGCAATTCTGAAATTTTTTGCTTTTTCCTGCTAATCCTAGCATGATAAAGAAGATTCAAAGAGAGTGAGATGCCAGCTCCTTTCATTCAGTCAGTAGCTTCAAACATTTCTGGACGTTTTTCAATGGCAAAAATCAATGAATATTGTAAATGCACAAACAGTAATATCTCCACATTGCAAGGTGCAATTCTGAAATTTTTTGCTTTTTCCTGTTAATCCTAGCATGATAAAGAAGATTCAAAGAGAGTGAGATGCCAGCTCCTTTCATTCAGTCAGTAGCTTCAAACATTTCTGGTATATGAAAAACATGTTTTTCAATGGCAAAAATCAATGAATATTGTAAATGCACAAACAGTAATATCTCCACATTGCAAGGTGCAATTCTGAAATTTTTTGCTTTTTCCTGCTAATCCTAGCATGATAAAGAAGATTCAAAGAGAGTGAGATGCCAGCTCCTTTCATTCAGTCAGTAGCTTCAAACATTTCTGGACGTTTTTCAATGGCAAAAATCAATGAATATTGTAAATGCACAAACAGTAATATCTCCACATTGCAAGGTGCAATTCTGAAATTTTTTGCTTTTTCCTGTTAATCCTAGCATGATAAAGAAGATTCAAAGAGAGTGAGATGCCAGCTCCTTTCATTCAGTCAGTAGCTTCAAACATTTCTGGTATATGAAAAACATGTTTTTCAATGGCAAAAAATCAATGAATATTGTAAATGCACAAACAGTAATATCTCCACATTGCAAGGTGCAATTCTGAAATTTTTTGCTTTTTCCTGCTAATCCTAGCATGATAAAGAAGATTCAAAGAGAGTGAGATGCCAGCTCCTTTCATTCAGTCAGTAGCTTCAAACATTTCTGGTATATGAAAAACATGTTTTTCAATGGCAAAAATCAATGAATATTGTAAATGCACAAACAGTAATATCTCCACATTGCAAGGTGCAATTCTGAAATTTTTTGCTTTTTCCTGCTAATCCTAGCATGATAAAGAAGATTCAAAGAGAGTGAGATGCCAGCTCCTTTCATTCAGTCAGTAGCTTCAAACATTTCTGGTATATGAAAAACATGTTTTTCAATGGCAAAAATCAATGAATATTGTAAATGCACAAACAGTAATATCTCCACATTGCAAGGTGCAATTCTGAAATTTTTAGCTTTTTCCTGTTAATCCTAGCATGATAAAGAAGATTCAAAGAGAGTGAGATGCCAGCTCCTTTCATTCAGTCAGTAGCTTCAAACATTTCTGGACGTTTTTCAATGGCAAAAATCAATGAATATTGTAAATGCACAAACAGTAATATCTCCACATTGCAAGGTGCAATTCTGAAATTTTTTGCTTTTTCCTGTTAATCCTAGCATGATAAAGAAGATTCAAAGAGAGTGAGATGCCAGCTCCTTTCATTCAGTCAGTAGCTTCAAACATTTCTGGTATATGAAAAACATGTTTTTCAATGGCAAAAATCAATGAATATTGTAAATGCACAAACAGTAATATCTCCACATTGCAAGGTGCAATTCTGAAATTTTTTGCTTTTTCCTGCTAATCCTAGCATGATAAAGAAGATTCAAAGAGAGTGAGATGCCAGCTCCTTTCATTCAGTCAGTAGCTTCAAACATTTCTGGTATATGAAAAACATGTTTTTCAATGGCAAAAATCAATGAATATTGTAAATGCACAAACAGTAATATCTCCACATTGCAAGGTGCAATTCTGAAATTTTTTGCTTTTTCCTGTTAATCCTAGCATGATAAAGAAGATTCAAAGAGAGTGAGATGCCAGCTCCTTTCATTCAGTCAGTGGCTTCAAACATTTCTGGTATATGAAAAACATGTTTTTCAATGGCAAAAATCAATGAATATTGTAAATGCACAAACAGTAATATCTCCACATTGCAAGGTGCAATTCTGAAATTTTTTGCTTTTTCCTGCTAATTCTAGCATGATAAAGAAGATTCAAAGAGAGTGAGATGCCAGCTCCTTTCATTCAGTCAGCAGCTTCAAACATTTCTGGTATATGAAAAACATGTTTTTCAATGGCAAAAATCAATGAATATTGTAAATGCACAAACAGTAATATCTCCACATTGCAAGGTGCAATTCTGAAATTTTTTGCTTTTTCCTGCTAATCCTAGCATGATAAAGAAGATTCAAAGAGAGTGAGATGCCAGCTCCTTTCATTCAGTCAGTAGCTTCAAACATTTCTGGACGTTTTTCAATGGCAAAAATCAATGAATATTGTAAATGCACAAACAGTAATATCTCCACATTGCAAGGTGCAATTCTGAAATTTTTTGCTTTTTCCTGTTAATCCTAGCAGGATAAAGAAGATTCAAAGAGAGTGAGATGCCAGCTCCTTTCATTCAGTCAGTAGCTTCAAACATTTCTGGTATATGAAAAACATGTTTTTCAATGGCAAAAATCAATGAATATTGTAAATGCACAAACAGTAATATCTCCACATTGCAAGGTGCAATTCTGAAATTTTTAGCTTTTTCCTGTTAATCCTAGCATGATAAAGAAGATTCAAAGAGAGTGAGATGCCAGCTCCTTTCATTCAGTCAGTAGCTTCAAACATTTCTGGATGTTTTTTAATGGCAAAAATCAATGAATATTGTAAATGCACAAACAGTAATATCTCCACATTGCAAGGTGCAATTCTGAAATTTTTTGCTTTTTCTTGTTAATCCTAGCATGATAAAGAAGATTCAAAGAGAGTGAGATGCCAGCTTCTTTCATTCAGTCAGTAGCTTCAAACATTTCTGGTATATGAAAAACATGTTTTTCAATGGCAAAAATCAATGAATATTGTAAATGCACAAACAGTAATATCTCCACATTTGCAAGGTGCAATTCTGAAATTTTTTGCTTTTTCCTGTTAATCCTAGCAGGATAAAGAAGATTCAAAGAGAGTGAGATGCCAGCTCCTTTCATTCAGTCAGTAGCTTCAAACATTTCTGGTATATGAAAAACATGTTTTTCAATGGCAAAAATCAATGAATATTGTAAATGCACAAACAGTAATATCTCCACATTGCAAGGTGCAATTCTGAAATTTTTAGCTTTTTCCTGTTAATCCTAGCATGATAAAGAAGATTCAAAGAGAGTGAGATGCCAGCTCCTTTCATTCAGTCAGTAGCTTCAAACATTTCTGGACGTTTTTCAATGGCAAAAATCAATGAATATTGTAAATGCACAAACAGTAATATCTCCACATTGCAAGGTGCAATTCTGAAATTTTTTGCTTTTTCCTGCTAATCCTAGCATGATAAAGAAGATTCAAAGAGAGTGAGATGCCAGCTCCTTTCATTCAGTCAGCAGCTTCAAACATTTCTGGTATATGAAAAACATGTTTTTCAATGGCAAAAATCAATGAATATTGTAAATGCACAAACAGTAATATCTCCACATTGCAAGGTGCAATTCTGAAATTTTTTGCTTTTTCCTGCTAATCCTAGCATGATAAAGAAGATTCAAAGAGAGTGAGATGCCAGCTCCTTTCATTCAGTCAGCAGCTTCAAACATTTCTGGTATATGAAAAACATGTTTTTCAATGGCAAAAATCAATGAATATTGTAAATGCACAAACAGTAATATCTCCACATTGCAAGGTGCAATTCTGAAATTTTTTGCTTTTTCCTGCTAATCCTAGCATGATAAAGAAGATTCAAAGAGAGTGAGATGCCAGCTCCTTTCATTCAGTCAGTAGCTTCAAACATTTCTGGACGTTTTTCAATGGCAAAAATCAATGAATATTGTAAATGCACAAACAGTAATATCTCCACATTGCAAGGTGCAATTCTGAAATTTTTTGCTTTTTCCTGTTAATCCAAGCATGATAAAGAAGATTCAAAGAGAGTGAGATGCCAGCTCCTTTCATTCAGTCAGTAGCTTCAAACATTTCTGGACGTTTTTCAATGGCAAAAATCAATGAATATTGTAAATGCACAAACAGTAATATCTCCACATTGCAAGGTGCAATTCTGAAATTTTTTGCTTTTTCCTGTTAATCCTAGCATGATAAAGAAGATTCAAAGAGAGTGAGATGCCAGCTCCTTTCATTCAGTCAGTAGCTTCAAACATTTCTGGTATATGAAAAACATGTTTTTCAATGGCAAAAATCAATGAATATTGTAAATGCACAAACAGTAATATCTCCACATTGCAAGGTGCAATTCTGAAATTTTTTGCTTTTTCCTGCTAATCCTAGCATGATAAAGAAGATTCAAAGAGAGTGAGATGCCAGCTCCTTTCATTCAGTCAGTAGCTTCAAACATTTCTGGTATATGAAAAACATGTTTTTCAATGGCAAAAATCAATGAATATTGTAAATGCACAAACAGTAATATCTCCACATTGCAAGGTGCAATTCTGAAATTTTTTGCTTTTTCCTGTTAATCCTAGCATGATAAAGAAGATTCAAAGAGAGTGAGATGCCAGCTCCTTTCATTCAGTCAGTAGCTTCAAACATTTCTGGATGTTTTTCAATGGCAAAAATCAATGAATATTGTAAATGCACAAACAGTAATATCTCCACATTGCAAGGTGCAATTCTGAAATTTTTTGCTTTTTCCTGTTAATCCTAGCATGATAAAGAAGATTCAAAGAGAGTGAGATGCCAGCTCCTTTCATTCAGTCAGTAGCTTCAAACATTTCTGGTATATGAAAAACATGTTTTTCAATGGCAAAAATCAATGAATATTGTAAATGCACAAACAGTAATATCTCCACATTGCAAGGTGCAATTCTGAAATTTTTTGCTTTTTCCTGTTAATCCTAGCATGATAAAGAAGATTCAAAGAGAGTGAGATGCCAGCTCCTTTCATTCAGTCAGTAGCTTCAAACATTTCTGGTATATGAAAAACATGTTTTTCAATGGCAAAAATCAATGAATATTGTAAATGCACAAACAGTAATATCTCCACATTGCAAGGTGCAATTCTGAAATTTTTTGCTTTTTCCTGCTAATCCTAGCATGATAAAGAAGATTCAAAGAGAGTGAGATGCCAGCTCCTTTCATTCAGTCAGTAGCTTCAAACATTTCTGGACGTTTTTCAATGGCAAAAATCAATGAATATTGTAAATGCACAAACAGTAATATCTCCACATTGCAAGGTGCAATTCTGAAATTTTTTGCTTTTTCCTGTTAATCCTAGCATGATAAAGAAGATTCAAAGAGAGTGAGATGCCAGCTCCTTTCATTCAGTCAGTAGCTTCAAACATTTCTGGTATATGAAAAACATGTTTTTCAATGGCAAAAAATCAATGAATATTGTAAATGCACAAACAGTAATATCTCCACATTGCAAGGTGCAATTCTGAAATTTTTTGCTTTTTCCTGCTAATCCTAGCATGATAAAGAAGATTCAAAGAGAGTGAGATGCCAGCTCCTTTCATTCAGTCAGTAGCTTCAAACATTTCTGGTATATGAAAAACATGTTTTTCAATGGCAAAAATCAATGAATATTGTAAATGCACAAACAGTAATATCTCCACATTGCAAGGTGCAATTCTGAAATTTTTTGCTTTTTCCTGCTAATCCTAGCATGATAAAGAAGATTCAAAGAGAGTGAGATGCCAGCTCCTTTCATTCAGTCAGTAGCTTCAAACATTTCTGGTATATGAAAAACATGTTTTTCAATGGCAAAAATCAATGAATATTGTAAATGCACAAACAGTAATATCTCCACATTGCAAGGTGCAATTCTGAAATTTTTAGCTTTTTCCTGTTAATCCTAGCATGATAAAGAAGATTCAAAGAGAGTGAGATGCCAGCTCCTTTCATTCAGTCAGTAGCTTCAAACATTTCTGGACGTTTTTCAATGGCAAAAATCAATGAATATTGTAAATGCACAAACAGTAATATCTCCACATTGCAAGGTGCAATTCTGAAATTTTTTGCTTTTTCCTGTTAATCCTAGCATGATAAAGAAGATTCAAAGAGAGTGAGATGCCAGCTCCTTTCATTCAGTCAGTAGCTTCAAACATTTCTGGTATATGAAAAACATGTTTTTCAATGGCAAAAATCAATGAATATTGTAAATGCACAAACAGTAATATCTCCACATTGCAAGGTGCAATTCTGAAATTTTTTGCTTTTTCCTGTTAATCCTAGCATGATAAAGAAGATTCAAAGAGAGTGAGATGCCAGCTCCTTTCATTCAGTCAGTAGCTTCAAACATTTCTGGTATATGAAAAACATGTTTTTCAATGGCAAAAATCAATGAATATTGTAAATGCACAAACAGTAATATCTCCACATTGCAAGGTGCAATTCTGAAATTTTTTGCTTTTTCCTGTTAATCCTAGCATGATAAAGAAGATTCAAAGAGAGTGAGATGCCAGCTCCTTTCATTCAGTCAGTAGCTTCAAACATTTCTGGTATATGAAAAACATGTTTTTCAATGGCAAAAATCAATGAATATTGTAAATGCACAAACAGTAATATCTCCACATTGCAAGGTGCAATTCTGAAATTTTTTGCTTTTTCCTGCTAATCCTAGCATGATAAAGAAGATTCAAAGAGAGTGAGATGCCAGCTCCTTTCATTCAGTCAGTAGCTTCAAACATTTCTGGACGTTTTTCAATGGCAAAAATCAATGAATATTGTAAATGCACAAACAGTAATATCTCCACATTGCAAGGTGCAATTCTGAAATTTTTTGCTTTTTCCTGTTAATCCTAGCATGATAAAGAAGATTCAAAGAGAGTGAGATGCCAGCTCCTTTCATTCAGTCAGTAGCTTCAAACATTTCTGGTATATGAAAAACATGTTTTTCAATGGCAAAAAATCAATGAATATTGTAAATGCACAAACAGTAATATCTCCACATTGCAAGGTGCAATTCTGAAATTTTTTGCTTTTTCCTGCTAATCCTAGCATGATAAAGAAGATTCAAAGAGAGTGAGATGCCAGCTCCTTTCATTCAGTCAGTAGCTTCAAACATTTCTGGTATATGAAAAACATGTTTTTCAATGGCAAAAATCAATGAATATTGTAAATGCACAAACAGTAATATCTCCACATTGCAAGGTGCAATTCTGAAATTTTTTGCTTTTTCCTGCTAATCCTAGCATGATAAAGAAGATTCAAAGAGAGTGAGATGCCAGCTCCTTTCATTCAGTCAGTAGCTTCAAACATTTCTGGTATATGAAAAACATGTTTTTCAATGGCAAAAATCAATGAATATTGTAAATGCACAAACAGTAATATCTCCACATTGCAAGGTGCAATTCTGAAATTTTTAGCTTTTTCCTGTTAATCCTAGCATGATAAAGAAGATTCAAAGAGAGTGAGATGCCAGCTCCTTTCATTCAGTCAGTAGCTTCAAACATTTCTGGACGTTTTTCAATGGCAAAAATCAATGAATATTGTAAATGCACAAACAGTAATATCTCCACATTGCAAGGTGCAATTCTGAAATTTTTTGCTTTTTCCTGTTAATCCTAGCATGATAAAGAAGATTCAAAGAGAGTGAGATGCCAGCTCCTTTCATTCAGTCAGTAGCTTCAAACATTTCTGGTATATGAAAAACATGTTTTTCAATGGCAAAAATCAATGAATATTGTAAATGCACAAACAGTAATATCTCCACATTGCAAGGTGCAATTCTGAAATTTTTTGCTTTTTCCTGCTAATCCTAGCATGATAAAGAAGATTCAAAGAGAGTGAGATGCCAGCTCCTTTCATTCAGTCAGTAGCTTCAAACATTTCTGGTATATGAAAAACATGTTTTTCAATGGCAAAAATCAATGAATATTGTAAATGCACAAACAGTAATATCTCCACATTGCAAGGTGCAATTCTGAAATTTTTTGCTTTTTCCTGTTAATCCTAGCATGATAAAGAAGATTCAAAGAGAGTGAGATGCCAGCTCCTTTCATTCAGTCAGTGGCTTCAAACATTTCTGGTATATGAAAAACATGTTTTTCAATGGCAAAAATCAATGAATATTGTAAATGCACAAACAGTAATATCTCCACATTGCAAGGTGCAATTATGAAATTTTTTGCTTTTTCCTGCTAATTCTAGCATGATAAAGAAGATTCAAAGAGAGTGAGATGCCAGCTCCTTTCATTCAGTCAGCAGCTTCAAACATTTCTGGTATATGAAAAACATGTTTTTCAATGGCAAAAATCAATGAATATTGTAAATGCACAAACAGTAATATCTCCACATTGCAAGGTGCAATTCTGAAATTTTTTGCTTTTTCCTGCTAATCCAAGCATGATAAAGAAGATTCAAAGAGAGTGAGATGCCAGCTCCTTTCATTCAGTCAGTAGCTTCAAACATTTCTGGTATATGAAAAACATGTTTTTCAATGGCAAAAATCAATGAATATTGTAAATGCACAAACAGTAATATCTCCACATTGCAAGGTGCAATTCTGAAATTTTTAGCTTTTTCCTGTTAATCCTAGCATGATAAAGAAGATTCAAAGAGAGTGAGATGCCAGCTCCTTTCATTCAGTCAGTAGCTTCAAACATTTCTGGACGTTTTTTAATGGCAAAAATCAATGAATATTGTAAATGCACAAACAGTAATATCTCCACATTGCAAGGTGCAATTCTGAAATTTTTTGCTTTTTCTTGTTAATCCTAGCATGATAAAGAAGATTCAAAGAGAGTGAGATGCCAGCTTCTTTCATTCAGTCAGTAGCTTCAAACATTTCCGGTGTATGAAAAACATGTTTTTCAATGGCAAAAATCAATGAATATTGTAAATGCACAAACAGTAATATCTCCACATTTGCAAGGTGCAATTCTGAAATTTTTTGCTTTTTCCTGTTAATCCTAGCAGGATAAAGAAGATTCAAAGAGAGTGAGATGCCAGCTCCTTTCATTCAGTCAGTAGCTTCAAACATTTCTGGTATATGAAAAACATGTTTTTCAATGGCAAAAATCAATGAATATTGTAAATGCACAAACAGTAATATCTCCACATTGCAAGGTGCAATTCTGAAATTTTTAGCTTTTTCCTGTTAATCCTAGCATGATAAAGAAGATTCAAAGAGAGTGAGATGCCAGCTCCTTTCATTCAGTCAGTAGCTTCAAACATTTCTGGACGTTTTTCAATGGCAAAAATCAATGAATATTGTAAATGCACAAACAGTAATATCTCCACATTGCAAGGTGCAATTCTGAAATTTTTTGCTTTTTCCTGCTAATCCTAGCATGATAAAGAAGATTCAAAGAGAGTGAGATGCCAGCTCCTTTCATTCAGTCAGCAGCTTCAAACATTTCTGGTATATGAAAAACATGTTTTTCAATGGCAAAAATCAATGAATATTGTAAATGCACAAACAGTAATATCTCCACATTGCAAGGTGCAATTCTGAAATTTTTTGCTTTTTCCTGCTAATCCTAGCATGATAAAGAAGATTCAAAGAGAGTGAGATGCCAGCTCCTTTCATTCAGTCAGCAGCTTCAAACATTTCTGGTATATGAAAAACATGTTTTTCAATGGCAAAAATCAATGAATATTGTAAATGCACAAACAGTAATATCTCCACATTGCAAGGTGCAATTCTGAAATTTTTTGCTTTTTCCTGCTAATCCTAGCATGATAAAGAAGATTCAAAGAGAGTGAGATGCCAGCTCCTTTCATTCAGTCAGTAGCTTCAAACATTTCTGGACATTTTTCAATGGCAAAAATCAATGAATATTGTAAATGCACAAACAGTAATATCTCCACATTGCAAGGTGCAATTCTGAAATTTTTTGCTTTTTCCTGTTAATCCTAGCAGGATAAAGAAGATTCAAAGAGAGTGAGATGCCAGCTCCTTTCATTCAGTCAGTAGCTTCAAACATTTCTGGTATATGAAAAACATGTTTTTCAATGGCAAAAATCAATGAATATTGTAAATGCACAAACAGTAATATCTCCACATTGCAAGGTGCAATTCTGAAATTTTTAGCTTTTTCCTGTTAATCCTAGCATGATAAAGAAGATTCAAAGAGAGTGAGATGCCAGCTCCTTTCATTCAGTCAGTAGCTTCAAACATTTCTGGACGTTTTTCAATGGCAAAAATCAATGAATATTGTAAATGCACAAACAGTAATATCTCCACATTGCAAGGTGCAATTCTGAAATTTTTTGCTTTTTCCTGTTAATCCTAGCATGATAAAGAAGATTCAAAGAGAGTGAGATGCCAGCTCCTTTCATTCAGTCAGTAGCTTCAAACATTTCTGGTATATGAAAAACATGTTTTTCAATGGCAAAAATCAATGAATATTGTAAATGCACAAACAGTAATATCTCCACATTTGCAAGGTGCAATTCTGAAATTTTTTGCTTTTTCCTGTTAATCCTAGCAGGATAAAGAAGATTCAAAGAGAGTGAGATGCCAGCTCCTTTCATTCAGTCAGTAGCTTCAAACATTTCTGGTATATGAAAAACATGTTTTTCAATGGCAAAAATCAATGAATATTGTAAATGCACAAACAGTAATATCTCCACATTGCAAGGTGCAATTCTGAAATTTTTAGCTTTTTCCTGTTAATCCTAGCATGATAAAGAAGATTCAAAGAGAGTGAGATGCCAGCTCCTTTCATTCAGTCAGTAGCTTCAAACATTTCTGGACGTTTTTCAATGGCAAAAATCAATGAATATTGTAAATGCACAAACAGTAATATCTCCACATTGCAAGGTGCAATTCTGAAATTTTTTGCTTTTTCCTGCTAATCCTAGCATGATAAAGAAGATTCAAAGAGAGTGAGATGCCAGCTCCTTTCATTCAGTCAGCAGCTTCAAACATTTCTGGTATATGAAAAACATGTTTTTCAATGGCAAAAATCAATGAATATTGTAAATGCACAAACAGTAATATCTCCACATTGCAAGGTGCAATTCTGAAATTTTTTGCTTTTTCCTGCTAATCCTAGCATGATAAAGAAGATTCAAAGAGAGTGAGATGCCAGCTCCTTTCATTCAGTCAGTAGCTTCAAACATTTCTGGACGTTTTTCAATGGCAAAAATCAATGAATATTGTAAATGCACAAACAGTAATATCTCCACATTGCAAGGTGCAATTCTGAAATTTTTTGCTTTTTCCTGTTAATCCTAGCAGGATAAAGAAGATTCAAAGAGAGTGAGATGCCAGCTCCTTTCATTCAGTCAGTAGCTTCAAACATTTCTGGTATATGAAAAACATGTTTTTCAATGGCAAAAATCAATGAATATTGTAAATGCACAAACAGTAATATCTCCACATTGCAAGGTGCAATTCTGAAATTTATAGCTTTTTCCTGTTAATCCTAGCATGATAAAGAAGATTCAAAGAGAGTGAGATGCCAGCTCCTTTCATTCAGTCAGTAGCTTCAAACATTTCTGGACGTTTTTCAATGGCAAAAATCAATGAATATTGTAAATGCACAAACAGTAATATCTCCACATTGCAAGGTGCAATTCTGAAATTTTTTGCTTTTTCCTGTTAATCCTAGCATGATAAAGAAGATTCAAAGAGAGTGAGATGCCAGCTCCTTTCATTCAGTCAGTAGCTTCAAACATTTCTGGTATATGAAAAACATGTTTTTCAATGGCAAAAATCAATGAATATTGTAAATGCACAAACAGTAATATCTCCACATTTGCAAGGTGCAATTCTGAAATTTTTTGCTTTTTCCTGTTAATCCTAGCAGGATAAAGAAGATTCAAAGAGAGTGAGATGCCAGCTCCTTTCATTCAGTCAGTAGCTTCAAACATTTCTGGTATATGAAAAACATGTTTTTCAATGGCAAAAATCAATGAATATTGTAAATGCACAAACAGTAATATCTCCACATTGCAAGGTGCAATTCTGAAATTTTTAGCTTTTTCCTGTTAATCCTAGCATGATAAAGAAGATTCAAAGAGAGTGAGATGCCAGCTCCTTTCATTCAGTCAGTAGCTTCAAACATTTCTGGACGTTTTTCAATGGCAAAAATCAATGAATATTGTAAATGCACAAACAGTAATATCTCCACATTGCAAGGTGCAATTCTGAAATTTTTTGCTTTTTCTTGTTAATCCTAGCATGATAAAGAAGATTCAAAGAGAGTGAGATGCCAGCTCCTTTGATTCAGTCAGTAGCTTCAAACATTTCTGGTATATGAAAAACATGTTTTTCAATGGCAAAAATCAATGAATATTGTAAATGCACAAACAGTAATATCTCCACATTTGCAAGGTGCAATTCTGAAATTTTTTGCTTTTTCCTGTTAATCCTAGCAGGATAAAGAAGATTCAAAGAGAGTGAGATGCCAGCTCCTTTCATTCAGTCAGTAGCTTCAAACATTTCTGGTATATGAAAAACATGTTTTTCAATGGCAAAAATCAATGAATATTGTAAATGCACAAACAGTAATATCTCCACATTGCAAGGTGCAATTCTGAAATTTTTAGCTTTTTCCTGTTAATCCTAGCATGATAAAGAAGATTCAAAGAGAGTGAGATGCCAGCTCCTTTCATTCAGTCAGTAGCTTCAAACATTTCTGGACGTTTTTCATAGGCAAAAATCAATGAATATTGTAAATGCACAAACATTAATATCTCCACATTGCAAGGTGCAATTCTGAAATTTTTTGCTTTTTCCTGCTAATCCTAGCATGATAAAGAAGATTCAAAGAGAGTGAGATGCCAGCTCCTTTCATTCAGTCAGCAGCTTCAAACATTTCTGGTATATGAAAAACATGTTTTTCAATGGCAAAAATCAATGAATATTGTAAATGCACAAACAGTAATATCTCCACATTGCAAGGTGCAATTCTGAAATTTTTTGCTTTTTCCTGCTAATCCTAGCATGATAAAGAAGATTCAAAGAGAGTGAGATGCCAGCTCCTTTCATTCAGTCAGTAGCTTCAAACATTTCTGGACGTTTTTCAATGGCAAAAATCAATGAATATTGTAAATGCACAAACAGTAATATCTCCACATTGCAAGGTGCAATTCTGAAATTTTTTGCTTTTTCCTGTTAATCCTAGCAGGATAAAGAAGATTCAAAGAGAGTGAGATGCCAGCTCCTTTCATTCAGTCAGTAGCTTCAAACATTTCTGGTATATGAAAAACATGTTTTTCAATGGCAAAAATCAATGAATATTGTAAATGCACAAACAGTAATATCTCCACATTGCAAGGTGCAATTCTGAAATTTTTAGCTTTTTCCTGTTAATCCTAGCATGATAAAGAAGATTCAAAGAGAGTGAGATGCCAGCTCCTTTCATTCAGTCAGTAGCTTCAAACATTTCTGGACGTTTTTCAATGGCAAAAATCAATGAATATTGTAAATGCACAAACAGTAATATCTCCACATTGCAAGGTGCAATTCTGAAATTTTTTGCTTTTTCCTGTTAATCCTAGCATGATAAAGAAGATTCAAAGAGAGTGAGATGCCAGCTCCTTTCATTCAGTCAGTAGCTTCAAACATTTCTGGTATATGAAAAACATGTTTTTCAATGGCAAAAATCAAAGAATATTGTAAATGCACAAACAGTAATATCTCCACATTTGCAAGGTGCAATTCTGAAATTTTTTGCTTTTTCCTGTTAATCCTAGCAGGATAAAGAAGATTCAAAGAGAGTGAGATGCCAGCTCCTTTCATTCAGTCAGTAGCTTCAAACATTTCTGGTATATGAAAAACATGTTTTTCAATGGCAAAAATCAATGAATATTGTAAATGCACAAACAGTAATATCTCCACATTGCAAGGTGCAATTCTGAAATTTTTAGCTTTTTCCTGTTAATCCTAGCATGATAAAGAAGATTCAAAGAGAGTGAGATGCCAGCTCCTTTCATTCAGTCAGTAGCTTCAAACATTTCTGGACGTTTTTCAATGGCAAAAATCAATGAATATTGTAAATGCACAAACAGTAATATCTCCACATTGCAAGGTGCAATTCTGAAATTTTTTGCTTTTTCCTGCTAATCCTAGCATGATAAAGAAGATTCAAAGAGAGTGAGATGCCAGCTCCTTTCATTCAGTCAGCAGCTTCAAACATTTCTGGTATATGAAAAACATGTTTTTCAATGGCAAAAATCAATGAATATTGTAAATGCACAAACAGTAATATCTCCACATTGCAAGGTGCAATTCTGAAATTTTTTGCTTTTTCCTGCTAATCCTAGCATGATAAAGAAGATTCAAAGAGAGTGAGATGCCAGCTCCTTTCATTCAGTCAGCAGCTTCAAACATTTCTGGTATATGAAAAACATGTTTTTCAATGGCAAAAATCAATGAATATTGTAAATGCACAAACAGTAATATCTCCACATTGCAAGGTGCAATTCTGAAATTTTTTGCTTTTTCCTGCTAATCCTAGCATGATAAAGAAGATTCAAAGAGAGTGAGATGCCAGCTCCTTTCATTCAGTCAGTAGCTTCAAACATTTCTGGACGTTTTTCAATGGCAAAAATCAATGAATATTGTAAATGCACAAACAGTAATATCTCCACATTGCAAGGTGCAATTCTGAAATTTTTTGCTTTTTCCTGTTAATCCTAGCAGGATAAAGAAGATTCAAAGAGAGTGAGATGCCAGCTCCTTTCATTCAGTCAGTAGCTTCAAACATTTCTGGTATATGAAAAACATGTTTTTCAATGGCAAAAATCAATGAATATTGTAAATGCACAAACAGTAATATCTCCACATTGCAAGGTGCAATTCTGAAATTTTTAGCTTTTTCCTGTTAATCCTAGCATGATAAAGAAGATTCAAAGAGAGTGAGATGCCAGCTCCTTTCATTCAGTCAGTAGCTTCAAACATTTCTGGACGTTTTTCAATGGCAAAAATCAATGAATATTGTAAATGCACAAACAGTAATATCTCCACATTGCAAGGTGCAATTCTGAAATTTTTTGCTTTTTCCTGTTAATCCTAGCATGATAAAGAAGATTCAAAGAGAGTGAGATGCCAGCTCCTTTCATTCAGTCAGTAGCTTCAAACATTTCTGGTATATGAAAAACATGTTTTTCAATGGCAAAAATCAATGAATATTGTAAATGCACAAACAGTAATATCTCCACATTTGCAAGGTGCAATTCTGAAATTTTTTGCTTTTTCCTGTTAATCCTAGCAGGATAAAGAAGATTCAAAGAGAGTGAGATGCCAGCTCCTTTCATTCAGTCAGTAGCTTCAAACATTTCTGGTATATGAAAAACATGTTTTTCAATGGCAAAAATCAATGAATATTGTAAATGCACAAACAGTATTATCTCCACATTGCAAGGTGCAATTCTGAAATTTTTAGCTTTTTCCTGTTAATCCTAGCATGATAAAGAAGATTCAAAGAGAGTGAGATGCCAGCTCCTTTCATTCAGTCAGTAGCTTCAAACATTTCTGGACGTTTTTCAATGGCAAAAATCAATGAATATTGTAAATGCACAAACAGTAATATCTCCACATTGCAAGGTGCAATTCTGAAATTTTTTGCTTTTTCCTGCTAATCCTAGCATGATAAAGAAGATTCAAAGAGAGTGAGATGCCAGCTCCTTTCATTCAGTCAGCAGCTTCAAACATTTCTGGTATATGAAAAACATGTTTTTCAATGGCAAAAATCAATGAATATTGTAAATGCACAAACAGTAATATCTCCACATTGCAAGGTGCAATTCTGAAATTTTTTGCTTTTTCCTGCTAATCCTAGCATGATAAAGAAGATTCAAATAGAGTGAGATGCCAGCTCCTTTCATTCAGTCAGTAGCTTCAAACATTTCTGGACGTTTTTCAATGGCAAAAATCAATGAATATTGTAAATGCACAAACAGTAATATCTCCACATTGCAAGGTGCAATTCTGAAATTTTTTGCTTTTTCCTGCTAATCCTAGCAGGATAAAGAAGATTCAAAGAGAGTGAGATGCCAGCTCCTTTCATTCAGTCAGTAGCTTCAAACATTTCTGGTATATGAAAAACATGTTTTTCAATGGCAAAAATCAATGAATATTGTAAATGCACAAACAGTAATATCTCCACATTGCAAGGTGCAATTCTGAAATTTTTAGCTTTTTCCTGTTAATCCTAGCATGATAAAGAAGATTCAAAGAGAGTGAGATGCCAGCTCCTTTCATTCAGTCAGTAGCTTCAAACATTTCTGGACGTTTTTCAATGGCAAAAATCAATGAATATTGTAAATGCACAAACAGTAATATCTCCACATTGCAAGGTGCAATTCTGAAATTTTTTGCTTTTTCCTGTTAATCCTAGCATGATAAAGAAGATTCAAAGAGAGTGAGATGCCAGCTCCTTTCATTCAGTCAGTAGCTTCAAACATTTCTGGTATATGAAAAACATGTTTTTCAATGGCAAAAATCAATGAATATTGTAAATGCACAAACAGTAATATCTCCACATTTGCAAGGTGCAATTCTGAAATTTTTTGCTTTTTCCTGTTAATCCTAGCAGGATAAAGAAGATTCAAAGAGAGTGAGATGCCAGCTCCTTTCATTCAGTCAGTAGCTTCAAACATTTCTGGTATATGAAAAACATGTTTTTCAATGGCAAAAATCAATGAATATTGTAAATGCACAAACAGTAATATCTCCACATTGCAAGGTGCAATTCTGAAATTTTTAGCTTTTTCCTGTTAATCCTAGCATGATAAAGAAGATTCAAAGAGAGTGAGATGCCAGCTCCTTTCATTCAGTCAGTAGCTTCAAACATTTCTGGACGTTTTTCAATGGCAAAAATCAATGAATATTGTAAATGCACAAACAGTAATATCTCCACATTGCAAGGTGCAATTCTGAAATTTTTTGCTTTTTCCTGTTAATCCTAGCATGATAAAGAAGATTCAAAGAGAGTGAGATGCCAGCTCCTTTCATTCAGTCAGTAGCTTCAAACATTTCTGGTATATGAAAAACATGTTTTTCAATGGCAAAAATCAATGAATATTGTAAATGCACAAACAGTAATATCTCCACATTTGCAAGGTGCAATTCTGAAATTTTTTGCTTTTTCCTGCTTTTCCTAGCATGATAAAGAAGATTCAAAGAGAGTGAGATGCCAGCTCCTTTCATTCAGTCAGTAGCTTCAAACATTTCTGGTATATGAAAAACATGTTTTTCAATGGCAAAAATCAATGAATATTGTAAATGCACAAACAGTAATATCTCCACATTGCAAGGTGCAATTCTGAATTTTTTTGCTTTTTCCTGCTAATCCTAGCATGATAAAGAAGATTCAAAGAGAGTGAGATGCCAGCTCCTTTCAGTCAGTAGCTTCAAACATTTCTGGACGTTTTTCAATGGCAAAAATCAATGAATATTGTAAATGCACAAACAGTAATATCTCCACATTGCAAGGTGCAATTCTGAAATTTTTTGCTTTTTCCTGTTAATCCTAGCATGATAAAGAAGATTCAAAGAGAGTGAGATGCCAGCTCCTTTCATTCAGTCAGTAGCTTCAAACATTTCTGGTATATGAAAAACATGTTTTTCAATGGCAAAAATCAATGAATATTGTAAATGCACAAACAGTAATATCTCCACATTGCAAGGTGCAATTCTGAAATTTTTTGCTTTTTCCTGCTAATCCTAGCATGATAAAGAAGATTCAAAGAGAGTGAGATGCCAGCTCCTTTCATTCAGTCAGTAGCTTCAAACATTTCTGGATGTTTTTCAATGGCAAAAATCAATGAATATTGTAAATGCACAAACAGTAATATCTCCACATTGCAAGGTGCAATTCTGAAATTTTTTGCTTTTTCCCGCTAATCCTAGCAGGATAAAGAAGATTCAAAGAGAGTGAGATGCCAGCTCCTTTCATTCAGTCAGTAGCTTCAAACATTTCTGGTATATGAAAAACATGTTTTTCAATGGCAAAAATCAATGAATATTGTAAATGCACAAACAGTAATATCTCCACATTGCAAGGTGCAATTCTGAAATTTTTAGCTTTTTCCTGTTAATCCTAGCATGATAAAGAAGATTCAAAGAGAGTGAGATGCCAGCTCCTTTCATTCAGTCAGTAGCTTCAAACATTTCTGGACGTTTTTCAATGGCAAAAATCAATGAATATTGTAAATGCACAAACAGTAATATCTCCACATTGCAAGGTGCAATTCTGAAATTTTTTGCTTTTTCCTGTTAATCCTAGCATGATAAGAAGATTCAAAGAGAGTGAGATGCCAGCTCCTTTCATTCAGTCAGTAGCTTCAAACATGTCTGGTATATGAAAAACATGTTTTTCAATGGCAAAAATCAATGAATATTGTAAATGCACAAACAGTAATATCTCCACATTTGCAAGGTGCAATTCTGAAATTTTTTGCTTTTTCCTGTTAATCCTAGCAGGATAAAGAAGATTCAAAGAGAGTGAGATGCCAGCTCCTTTCATTCAGTCAGTAGCTTCAAACATTTCTGGTATATGAAAAACATGTTTTTCAATGGCAAAAATCAATGAATATTGTAAATGCACAAACAGTAATATCTCCACATTGCAAGGTGCAATTCTGAAATTTTTAGCTTTTTCCTGTTAATCCTAGCATGATAAAGAAGATTCAAAGAGAGTGAGATGCCAGCTCCTTTCATTCAGTCAGTAGCTTCAAACATTTCTGGACGTTTTTCAATGGCAAAAATCAATGAATATTGTAAATGCACAAACAGTAATATCTCCACATTGCAAGGTGCAATTCTGAAATTTTTTGCTTTTTCCTGTTAATCCTAGCATGATAAAGAAGATTCAAAGAGAGTGAGATGCCAGCTCCTTTCATTCAGTCAGTAGCTTCAAACATTTCTGGTATATGAAAAACATGTTTTTCAATGGCAAAAATCAATGAATATTGTAAATGCACAAACAGTAATATCTCCACATTTGCAAGGTGCAATTCTGAAATTTTTTGCTTTTTCCTGCTTTTCCTAGCATGATAAAGAAGATTCAAAGAGAGTGAGATGCCAGCTCCTTTCATTCAGTCAGTAGCTTCAAACATTTCTGGTATATGAAAAACATGTTTTTCAATGGCAAAAATCAATGAATATTGTAAATGCACAAACAGTAATATCTCCACATTGCAAGGTGCAATTCTGAATTTTTTTGCTTTTTCCTGCTAATCCTAGCATGATAAAGAAGATTCAAAGAGAGTGAGATGCCAGCTCCTTTCAGTCAGTAGCTTCAAACATTTCTGGACGTTTTTCAATGGCAAAAATCAATGAATATTGTAAATGCACAAACAATAATATCTCCACATTGCAAGGTGCAATTCTGAAATTTTTTGCTTTTTCCTGTTAATCCTAGCATGATAAAGAAGATTCAAAGAGAGTGAGATGCCAGCTCCTTTCATTCAGTCAGTAGCTTCAAACATTTCTGGTATATGAAAAACATGTTTTTCAATGGCAAAAATCAATGAATATTGTAAATGCACAAACAGTAATATCTCCACATTGCAAGGTGCAATTCTGAAATTTTTAGCTTTTTCCTGCTGATCCTAGCATGATAAAGAAGATTAAAAGAGAGTGAGATGCCAGCTCCTTTCATTCAGTCAGTAGCTTCAAACATTTCTGGACGTTTTTCAATGGCAAAAATCAATGAATATTGTAAATGCACAAACAGTAATATCTCCACATTGCAAGGTGCAATTCTGAAATTTTTTGCTTTTTCCTGTTAATCCTATTATGATAAAGAAGATTCAAAGAGAGTGAGATGCCAGCTCCTTTCATTCAGTCAGTAGCTTCAAACATTTCTGGTATATGAAAAACATGTTTTTCAATGGCAAAAATCAATGAATATTGTAAATGCACAAACAGTAATATCTCCACATTGCAAGGTGCAATTCTGAAATTTTTAGCTTTTTCCTGTTAATCCTAGCATGATAAAGAAGATTCAAAGAGAGTGAGATGCCAGCTCCTTTCATTCAGTCAGTAGCTTCAAACATTTCTGGACGTTTTTCAATGGCAAAAATCAATGAATATTGTAAATGCTCAAACAGTAATATCTCCACATTGCAAGGTGCAATTCTGAAATTTTTTGCTTTTTCCTGTTAATCCTAGCATGATAAAGAAGATTCAAAGAGAGTGAGATGCCAGCTCCTTTCATTCAGTCAGTGGCTTCAAACATTTCTGGTATATGAAAAACATGTTTTTCAATGGCAAAAATCAATGAATATTGTAAATGCACAAACAGTAATATCTCCACATTGCAAGGTGCAATTCTGAAATTTTTTGCTTTTTCCTGCTAATTCTAGCATGATAAAGAAGATTCAAAGAGAGTGAGATGCCAGCTCCTTTCATTCAGTCAGCAGCTTCAAACATTTCTGGTATATGAAAAACATGTTTTTCAATGGCAAAAATCAATGAATATTGTAAATGCACAAACAGTAATATCTCCACATTGCAAGGTGCAATTCTGAAATTTTTTGCTTTTTCCTGCTAATCCTAGCATGATAAAGAAGATTCAAAGAGAGTGAGATGCCAGCTCCTTTCATTCAGTCAGTAGCTTCAAACATTTCTGGACGTTTTTCAATGGCAAAAATCAATGAATATTGTAAATGCACAAACAGTAATATCTCCACATTGCAAGGTGCAATTCTGAAATTTTTTGCTTTTTCCTGTTAATCCTAGCAGGATAAAGAAGATTCAAAGAGAGTGAGATGCCAGCTCCTTTCATTCAGTCAGTAGCTTCAAACATTTCTGGTATATGAAAAACATGTTTTTCAATGGCAAAAATCAATGAATATTGTAAATGCACAAACAGTAATATCTCCACATTGCAAGGTGCAATTCTGAAATTTTTAGCTTTTTCCTGTTAATCCTAGCATGATAAAGAAGATTCAAAGAGAGTGAGATGCCAGCTCCTTTCATTCAGTCAGTAGCTTCAAACATTTCTGGACGTTTTTTAATGGCAAAAATCAATGAATATTGTAAATGCACAAACAGTAATATCTCCACATTGCAAGGTGCAATTCTGAAATTTTTTGCTTTTTCTTGTTAATCCTAGCATGATAAAGAAGATTCAAAGAGAGTGAGATGCCAGCTTCTTTCATTCAGTCAGTAGCTTCAAACATTTCTGGTATATGAAAAACATGTTTTTCAATGGCAAAAATCAATGAATATTGTAAATGCACAAACAGTAATATCTCCACATTTGCAAGGTGCAATTCTGAATTTTTTTGCTTTTTCCTGTTAATCCTAGCAGGATAAAGAAGATTCAAAGAGAGTGAGATGCCAGCTCCTTTCATTCAGTCAGTAGCTTCAAACATTTCTGGTATATGAAAAACATGTTTTTCAATGGCAAAAATCAATGAATATTGTAAATGCACAAACAGTAATATCTCCACATTGCAAGGTGCAATTCTGAAATTTTTAGCTTTTTCCTGTTAATCCTAGCATGATAAAGAAGATTCAAAGAGAGTGAGATGCCAGCTCCTTTCATTCAGTCAGTAGCTTCAAACATTTCTGGACGTTTTTCAATGGCAAAAATCAATGAATATTGTAAATGCACAAACAGTAATATCTCCACATTGCAAGGTGCAATTCTGAAATTTTTTGCTTTTTCCTGCTAATCCTAGCATGATAAAGAAGATTCAAAGAGAGTGAGATGCCAGCTCCTTTCATTCAGTCAGCAGCTTCAAACATTTCTGGTATATGAAAAACATGTTTTTCAATGGCAAAAATCAATGAATATTGTAAATGCACAAACAGTAATATCTCCACATTGCAAGGTGCAATTCTGAAATTTTTTGCTTTTTCCTGCTAATCCTAGCATGATAAAGAAGATTCAAAGAGAGTGAGATGCCAGCTCCTTTCATTCAGTCAGCAGCTTCAAACATTTCTGGTATATGAAAAACATGTTTTTCAATGGCAAAAATCAATGAATATTGTAAATGCACAAACAGTAATATCTCCACATTGCAAGGTGCAATTCTGAAATTTTTTGCTTTTTCCTGTTAATCCTAGCAGGATAAAGAAGATTCAAAGAGAGTGAGATGCCAGCTCCTTTCATTCAGTCAGTAGCTTCAAACATTTCTGGTATATGAAAAACATGTTTTTCAATGGCAAAAATCAATGAATATTGTAAATGCACAAACAGTAATATCTCCACATTGCAAGGTGCAATTCTGAAATTTTTAGCTTTTTCCTGTTAATCCTAGCATGATAAAGAAGATTCAAAGAGAGTGAGATGCCAGCTCCTTTCATTCAGTCAGTAGCTTCAAACATTTCTGGACGTTTTTCAATGGCAAAAATCAATGAATATTGTAAATGCACAAACAGTAATATCTCCACATTGCAAGGTGCAATTCTGAAATTTTTTGCTTTTTCCTGTTAATCCTAGCATGATAAAGAAGATTCAAAGAGAGTGAGATGCCAGCTCCTTTCATTCAGTCAGTAGCTTCAAACATTTCTGGTATATGAAAAACATGTTTTTCAATGGCAAAAATCAATGAATATTGTAAATGCACAAACAGTAATATCTCCTTATTTGCAAGGTGCAATTCTGAAATTTTTTGCTTTTTCCTGTTAATCCTAGCAGGATAAAGAAGATTCAAAGAGAGTGAGATGCCAGCTCCTTTCATTCAGTCAGTAGCTTCAAACATTTCTGGTATATGAAAAACATGTTTTTCAATGGCAAAAATCAATGAATATTGTAAATGCACAAACAGTAATATCTCCACATTGCAAGGTGCAATTCTGAAATTTTTAGCTTTTTCCTGTTAATCCTAGCATGATAAAGAAGATTCAAAGAGAGTGAGATGCCAGCTCCTTTCATTCAGTCAGTAGCTTCAAACATTTCTGGACGTTTTTCAATGGCAAAAATCAATGAATATTGTAAATGCACAAACAGTAATATCTCCACATTGCAAGGTGCAATTCTGAAATTTTTTGCTTTTTCCTGCTAATCCTAGCATGATAAAGAAGATTCAAAGAGAGTGAGATGCCAGCTCCTTTCATTCAGTCAGCAGCTTCAAACATTTCTGGTATATGAAAAACATGTTTTTCAATGGCAAAAATCAATGAATATTGTAAATGCACAAACAGTAATATCTCCACATTGCAAGGTGCAATTCTGAAATTTTTTGCTTTTTCCTGCTAATCCTAGCATGATAAAGAAGATTCAAAGAGAGTGAGATGCCAGCTCCTTTCATTCAGTCAGTAGCTTCAAACATTTCTGGACGTTTTTCAATGGCAAAAATCAATGAATATTGTAAATGCACAAACAGTAATATCTCCACATTGCAAGGTGCAATTCTGAAATTTTTTGCTTTTTCCTGTTAATCCTAGCAGGATAAAGAAGATTCAAAGAGAGTGAGATGCCAGCTCCTTTCATTCAGTCAGTAGCTTCAAACATTTCTGGTATATGAAAAACATGTTTTTCAATGGCAAAAATCAATGAATATTGTATATGCACAAACAGTAATATCTCCACATTGCAAGGTGCAATTCTGAAATTTTTAGCTTTTTCCTGTTAATCCTAGCATGATAAAGAAGATTCAAAGAGAGTGAGATGCCAGCTCCTTTCATTCAGTCAGTAGCTTCAAACATTTCTGGACGTTTTTCAATGGCAAAAATCAATGAATATTGTAAATGCACAAACAGTAATATCTCCACATTGCAAGGTGCAATTCTGAAATTTATTGCTTTTTCCTGTTAATCCTAGCATGATAAAGAAGATTCAAAGAGAGTGAGATGCCAGCTCCTTTCATTCAGTCAGTAGCTTCAAACATTTCTGGTATATGAAAAACATGTTTTTCAATGGCAAAAATCAATGAATATTGTAAATGCACAAACAGTAATATCTCCACATTTGCAAGGTGCAATTCTGAAATTTTTTGCTTTTTCCTGTTAATCCTAGCAGGATAAAGAAGATTCAAAGAGAGTGAGATGCCAGCTCCTTTCATTCAGTCAGTAGCTTCAAACATTTCTGGTATATGAAAAACATGTTTTTCAATGGCAAAAATCAATGAATATTGTAAATGCACAAACAGTAATATCTCCACATTGCAAGGTGCAATTCTGAAATTTTTAGCTTTTTCCTGTTAATCCTAGCATGATAAAGAAGATTCAAAGAGAGTGAGATGCCAGCTCCTTTCATTCAGTCAGTAGCTTCAAACATTTCTGGACGTTTTTCAATGGCAAAAATCAATGAATATTGTAAATGCACAAACAGTAATATCTCCACATTGCAAGGTGCAATTCTGAAATTTTTTGCTTTTTCTTGTTAATCCTAGCATGATAAAGAAGATTCAAAGAGAGTGAGATGCCAGCTCCTTTGATTCAGTCAGTAGCTTCAAACATTTCTGGTATATGAAAAACATGTTTTTCAATGGCAAAAATCAATGAATATTGTAAATGCACAAACAGTAATATCTCCACATTTGCAAGGTGCAATTCTGAAATTTTTTGCTTTTTCCTGTTAATCCTAGCAGGATAAAGAAGATTCAAAGAGAGTGAGATGCCAGCTCCTTTCATTCAGTCAGTAGCTTCAAACATTTCTGGTATATGAAAAACATGTTTTTCAATGGCAAAAATCAATGAATATTGTAAATGCACAAACAGTAATATCTCCACATTGCAAGGTGCAATTCTGAAATTTTTAGCTTTTTCCTGTTAATCCTAGCATGATAAAGAAGATTCAAAGAGAGTGAGATGCCAGCTCCTTTCATTCAGTCAGTAGCTTCAAACATTTCTGGACGTTTTTCATAGGCAAAAATCAATGAATATTGTAAATGCACAAACAGTAATATCTCCACATTGCAAGGTGCAATTCTGAAATTTTTTGCTTTTTCCTGCTAATCCTAGCATGATAAAGAAGATTCAAAGAGAGTGAGATGCCAGCTCCTTTCATTCAGTCAGCAGCTTCAAACATTTCTGGTATATGAAAAACATGTTTTTCAATGGCAAAAATCAATGAATATTGTAAATGCACAAACAGTAATATCTCCACATTGCAAGGTGCAATTCTGAAATTTTTTGCTTTTTCCTGCTAATCCTAGCATGATAAAGAAGATTCAAAGAGAGTGAGATGCCAGCTCCTTTCATTCAGTCAGCAGCTTCAAACATTTCTGGTATATGAAAAACATGTTTTTCAATGGCAAAAATCAATGAATATTGTAAATGCACAAACAGTAATATCTCCACATTGCAAGGTGCAATTCTGAAATTTTTTGCTTTTTCCTGCTAATCCTAGCATGATAAAGAAGATTCAAAGAGAGTGAGATGCCAGCTCCTTTCATTCAGTCAGTAGCTTCAAACATTTCTGGACGTTTTTCAATGGCAAAAATCAATGAATATTGTAAATGCACAAACAGTAATATCTCCACATTGCAAGGTGCAATTCTGAAATTTTTTGCTTTTTCCTGTTAATCCTAGCAGGATAAAGAAGATTCAAAGAGAGTGAGATGCCAGCTCCTTTCATTCAGTCAGTAGCTTCAAACATTTCTGGTATATGAAAAACATGTTTTTCAATGGTAAAAATCAATGAATATTGTAAATGCACAAACAGTAATATCTCCACATTGCAAGGTGCAATTCTGAAATTTTTAGCTTTTTCCTGTTAATCCTAGCATGATAAAGAAGATTCAAAGAGAGTGAGATGCCAGCTCCTTTCATTCAGTCAGTAGCTTCAAACATTTCTGGACGTTTTTCAATGGCAAAAATCAATGAATATTGTAAATGCACAAACAGTAATATCTCCACATTGCAAGGTGCAATTCTGAAATTTTTTGCTTTTTCCTGTTAATCCTAGCATGATAAAGAAGATTCAAAGAGAGTGAGATGCCAGCTCCTTTCATTCAGTCAGTAGCTTCAAACATTTCTGGTATATGAAAAACATGTTTTTCAATGGCAAAAATCAATGAATATTGTAAATGCACAAACAGTAATATCTCCACATTTGCAAGGTGCAATTCTGAAATTTTTTGCTTTTTCCTGTTAATCCTAGCAGGATAAAGAAGATTCAAAGAGAGTGAGATGCCAGCTCCTTTCATTCAGTCAGTAGCTTCAAACATTTCTGGTATATGAAAAACATGTTTTTCAATGGCAAAAATCAATGAATATTGTAAATGCACAAACAGTAATATCTCCACATTGCAAGGTGCAATTCTGAAATTTTTAGCTTTTTCCTGTTAATCCTAGCATGATAAAGAAGATTCAAAGAGAGTGAGATGCCAGCTCCTTTCATTCAGTCAGTAGCTTCAAACATTTCTGGACGTTTTTCAATGGCAAAAATCAATGAATATTGTAAATGCACAAACAGTAATATCTCCACATTGCAAGGTGCAATTCTGAAATTTTTTGCTTTTTCCTGCTAATCCTAGCATGATAAAGAAGATTCAAAGAGAGTGAGATGCCAGCTCCTTTCATTCAGTCAGCAGCTTCAAACATTTCTGGTATATGAAAAACATGTTTTTCAATGGCAAAAATCAATGAATATTGTAAATGCACAAACAGTAATATCTCCACATTGCAAGGTGCAATTCTGAAATTTTTTACTTTTTCCTGCTAATCCTAGCATGATAAAGAAGATTCAAAGAGAGTGAGATGCCAGCTCCTTTCATTCAGTCAGCAGCTTCAAACATTTCTGGTATATGAAAAACATGTTTTTCAATGGCAAAAATCAATGAATATTGTAAATGCACAAACAGTAATATCTCCACATTGCAAGGTGCAATTCTGAAATTTTTTGCTTTTTCCTGCTAATCCTAGCATGATAAAGAAGATTCAAAGAGAGTGAGATGCCAGCTCCTTTCATTCAGTCAGTAGCTTCAAACATTTCTGGACGTTTTTCAATGGCAAAAATCAATGAATATTGTAAATGCACAAACAGTAATATCTCCACATTGCAAGGTGCAATTCTGAAATTTTTTGCTTTTTCCTGTTAATCCTAGCAGGATAAAGAAGATTCAAAGAGAGTGAGATGCCAGCTCCTTTCATTCAGTCAGTAGCTTCAAACATTTCTGGTATATGAAAAACATGTTTTTCAATGGCAAAAATCAATGAATATTGTAAATGCACAAACAGTAATATCTCCACATTGCAAGGTGCAATTCTGAAATTTTTAGCTTTTTCCTGTTAATCCTAGCATGATAAAGAAGATTCAAAGAGAGTGAGATGCCAGCTCCTTTCATTCAGTCAGTAGCTTCAAACATTTCTGGACGTTTTTCAATGGCAAAAATCAATGAATATTGTAAATGCACAAACAGTAATATCTCCACATTGCAAGGTGGAATTCTGAAATTTTTTGCTTTTTCCTGTTAATCCTAGCATGATAAAGAAGATTCAAAGAGAGTGAGATGCCAGCTCCTTTCATTCAGTCAGTAGCTTCAAACATTTCTGGTATATGAAAAACATGTTTTTCAATGGCAAAAATCAATGAATATTGTAAATGCACAAACAGTAATATCTCCACATTTGCAAGGTGCAATTCTGAAATTTTTTGCTTTTTCCTGTTAATCCTAGCAGGATAAAGAAGATTCAAAGAGAGTGAGATGCCAGCTCCTTTCATTCAGTCAGTAGCTTCAAACATTTCTGGTATATGAAAAACATGTTTTTCAATGGCAAAAATCAATGAATATTGTAAATGCACAAACAGTATTATCTCCACATTGCAAGGTGCAATTCTGAAATTTTTAGCGTTTTCCTGTTAATCCTAGCATGATAAAGAAGATTCAAAGAGAGTGAGATGCCAGCTCCTTTCATTCAGTCAGTAGCTTCAAACATTTCTGGACGTTTTTCAATGGCAAAAATCAATGAATATTGTAAATGCACAAACAGTAATATCTCCACATTGCAAGGTGCAATTCTGAAATTTTTTGCTTTTTCCTGCTAATCCTAGCATGATAAAGAAGATTCAAAGAGAGTGAGATGCCAGCTCCTTTCATTCAGTCAGCAGCTTCAAACATTTCTGGTATATGAAAAACATGTTTTTCAATGGCAAAAATCAATGAATATTGTAAATGCACAAACAGTAATATCTCCACATTGCAAGGTGCAATTCTGAAATTTTTTGCTTTTTCCTGCTAATCCTAGCATGATAAAGAAGATTCAAAGAGAGTGAGATGCCAGCTCCTTTCATTCAGTCAGTAGCTTCAAACATTTCTGGACGTTTTTCAATGGCAAAAATCAATGAATATTGTAAATGCACAAACAGTAATATCTCCACATTGCAAGGTGCAATTCTGAAATTTTTTGCTTTTTCCTGCTAATCCTAGCAGGATAAAGAAGATTCAAAGAGAGTGAGATGCCAGCTCCTTTCATTCAGTCAGTAGCTTCAAACATTTCTGGTATATGAAAAACATGTTTTTCAATGGCAAAAATCAATGAATATTGTAAATGCACAAACAGTAATATCTCCACATTGCAAGGTGCAATTCTGAAATTTTTAGCTTTTTCCTGTTAATCCTAGCATGATAAAGAAGATTCAAAGAGAGTGAGATGCCAGCTCCTTTCATTCAGTCAGTAGCTTCAAACATTTCTGGACGTTTTTCAATGGCAAAAATCAATGAATATTGTAAATGCACAAACAGTAATATCTCCACATTGCAAGGTGCAATTCTGAAATTTTTTGCTTTTTCCTGTTAATCCTAGCATGATAAAGAAGATTCAAAGAGAGTGAGATGCCAGCTCCTTTCATTCAGTCAGTAGCTTCAAACATTTCTGGTATATGAAAAACATGTTTTTCAATGGCAAAAATCAATGAATATTGTAAATGCACAAACAGTAATATCTCCACATTTGCAAGGTGCAATTCTGAAATTTTTTGCTTTTTCCTGTTAATCCTAGCAGGATAAAGAAGATTCAAAGAGAGTGAGATGCCAGCTCCTTTCATTCAGTCAGTAGCTTCAAACATTTCTGGTATATGAAAAACATGTTTTTCAATGGCAAAAATCAATGAATATTGTAAATGCACAAACAGTAATATCTCCACATTGCAAGGTGCAATTCTGAAATTTTTAGCTTTTTCCTGTTAATCCTAGCATGATAAAGAAGATTCAAAGAGAGTGAGATGCCAGCTCCTTTCATTCAGTCAGTAGCTTCAAACATTTCTGGACGTTTTTCAATGGCAAAAATCAATGAATATTGTAAATGCACAAACAGTAATATCTCCACATTGCAAGGTGCAATTCTGAAATTTTTTGCTTTTTCCTGTTAATCCTAGCATGATAAAGAAGATTCAAAGAGAGTGAGATGCCAGCTCCTTTCATTCAGTCAGTAGCTTCAAACATTTCTGGTATATGAAAAACATGTTTTTCAATGGCAAAAATCAATGAATATTGTAAATGCACAAACAGTAATATCTCCACATTTGCAAGGTGCAATTCTGAAATTTTTTGCTTTTTCCTGCTTTTCCTAGCATGATAAAGAAGATTCAAAGAGAGTGAGATGCCAGCTCCTTTCATTCAGTCAGTAGCTTCAAACATTTCTGGTATATGAAAAACATGTTTTTCAATGGCAAAAATCAATGAATATTGTAAATGCACAAACAGTAATATCTCCACATTGCAAGGTGCAATTCTGAATTTTTTTGCTTTTTCCTGCTAATCCTAGCATGATAAAGAAGATTCAAAGAGAGTGAGATGCCAGCTCCTTTCAGTCAGTAGCTTCAAACATTTCTGGACGTTTTTCAATGGCAAAAATCAATGAATATTGTAAATGCACAAACAGTAATATCTCCACATTGCAAGGTGCAATTCTGAAATTTTTTGCTTTTTCCTGTTAATCCTAGCATGATAAAGAAGATTCAAAGAGAGTGAGATGCCAGCTCCTTTCATTCAGTCAGTAGCTTCAAACATTTCTGGTATATGAAAAACATGTTTTTCAATGGCAAAAATCAATGAATATTGTAAATGCACAAACAGTAATATCTCCACATTTGCAAGGTGCAATTCTGAAATTTTTTGCTTTTTCCTGTTAATCCTAGCAGGATAAAGAAGATTCAAAGAGAGTGAGATGCCAGCTCCTTTCATTCAGTCAGTAGCTTCAAACATTTCTGGTATATGAAAAACATGTTTTTCAATGGCAAAAATCAATGAATATTGTAAATGCACAAACAGTAATATCTCCACATTGCAAGGTGCAATTCTGAAATTTTTAGCTTTTTCCTGTTAATCCTAGCATGATAAAGAAGATTCAAAGAGAGTGAGATGCCAGCTCCTTTCATTCAGTCAGTAGCTTCAAACATTTCTGGACGTTTTTCAATGGCAAAAATCAATGAATATTGTAAATGCACAAACAGTAATATCTCCACATTGCAAGGTGCAATTCTGAAATTTTTTGCTTTTTCCTGCTAATCCTAGCATGATAAAGAAGATTCAAAGAGAGTGAGATGCCAGCTCCTTTCATTCAGTCAGCAGCTTCAAACATTTCTGGTATATGAAAAACATGTTTTTCAATGGCAAAAATCAATGAAGATTGTAAATGCACAAACAGTAATATCTCCACATTGCAAGGTGCAATTCTGAAATTTTTTGCTTTTTCCTGCTAATCCTAGCATGATAAAGAAGATTCAAAGAGAGTGAGATGCCAGCTCCTTTCATTCAGTCAGCAGCTTCAAACATTTCTGGTATATGAAAAACATGTTTTTCAATGGCAAAAATCAATGAATATTGTAAATGCACAAACAGTAATATCTCCACATTGCAAGGTGCAATTCTGAAATTTTTTTCTTTTTCCTGCTAATCCTAGCATGATAAAGAAGATTCAAAGAGAGTGAGATGCCAGCTCCTTTCATTCAGTCAGTAGCTTCAAACATTTCTGGACGTTTTTCAATGGCAAAAATCAATGAATATTGTAAATGCACAAACAGTAATATCTCCACATTGCAAGGTGCAATTCTGAAATTTTTTGCTTTTTCCTGTTAATCCTAGCAGGATAAAGAAGATTCAAAGAGAGTGAGATGCCAGCTCCTTTCATTCAGTCAGTAGCTTCAAACATTTCTGGTATATGAAAAACATGTTTTTCAATGGCAAAAATCAATGAATATTGTAAATGCACAAACAGTAATATCTCCACATTGCAAGGTGCAATTCTGAAATTTTTAGCTTTTTCCTGTTAATCCTAGCATGATAAAGAAGATTCAAAGAGAGTGAGATGCCAGCTCCTTTCATTCAGTCAGTAGCTTCAAACATTTCTGGACGTTTTTCAATGGCAAAAATCAATGAATATTGTAAATGCACAAACAGTAATATCTCCACATTGCAAGGTGCAATTCTGAAATTTTTTGCTTTTTCCTGTTAATCCTAGCATGATAAAGAAGATTCAAAGAGAGTGAGATGCCAGCTCCTTTCATTCAGTCAGTAGCTTCAAACATTTCTGGTATATGAAAAACATGTTTTTCAATGGCAAAAATCAATGAATATTGTAAATGCACAAACAGTAATATCTCCACATTTGCAAGGTGCAATTCTGAAATTTTTTGCTTTTTCCTGTTAATCCTAGCAGGATAAAGAAGATTCAAAGAGAGTGAGATGCCAGCTCCTTTCATTCAGTCAGTAGCTTCAAACATTTCTGGTATATGAAAAACATGTTTTTCAATGGCAAAAATCAATGAATATTGTAAATGCACAAACAGTATTATCTCCACATTGCAAGGTGCAATTCTGAAATTTTTAGCTTTTTCCTGTTAATCCTAGCATGATAAAGAAGATTCAAAGAGAGTGAGATGCCAGCTCCTTTCATTCAGTCAGTAGCTTCAAACATTTCTGGACGTTTTTCAATGGCAAAAATCAATGAATATTGTAAATGCACAAACAGTAATATCTCCACATTACAAGGTGCAATTCTGAAATTTTTTGCTTTTTCCTGCTAATCCTAGCATGATAAAGAAGATTCAAAGAGAGTGAGATGCCAGCTCCTTTCATTCAGTCAGCAGCTTCAAACATTTCTGGTATATGAAAAACATGTTTTTCAATGGCAAAAATCAATGAATATTGTAAATGCACAAACAGTAATATCTCCACATTGCAAGGTGCAATTCTGAAATTTTTTGCTTTTTCCTGCTAATCCTAGCATGATAAAGAAGATTCAAAGAGAGTGAGATGCCAGCTCCTTTCATTCAGTCAGTAGCTTCAAACATTTCTGGACGTTTTTCAATGGCAAAAATCAATGAATATTGTAAATGCACAAACAGTAATATCTCCACATTGCAAGGTGCAATTCTGAAATTTTTTGCTTTTTCCTGCTAATCCTAGCAGGATAAAGAAGATTCAAAGAGAGTGAGATGCCAGCTCCTTTCATTCAGTCAGTAGCTTCAAACATTTCTGGTATATGAAAAACATGTTTTTCAATGGCAAAAATCAATGAATATTGTAAATGCACAAACAGTAATATCTCCACATTGCAAGGTGCAATTCTGAAATTTTTAGCTTTTTCCTGTTAATCCTAGCATGATAAAGAAGATTCAAAGAGAGTGAGATGCCAGCTCCTTTCATTCAGTCAGTAGCTTCAAACATTTCTGGACGTTTTTCAATGGCAAAAATCAATGAATATTGTAAATGCACAAACAGTAATATCTCCACATTGCAAGGTGCAATTCTGAAATTTTTTGCTTTTTCCTGTTAATCCTAGCATGATAAAGAAGATTCAAAGAGAGTGAGATGCCAGCTCCTTTCATTCAGTCAGTAGCTTCAAACATTTCTGGTATATGAAAAACATGTTTTTCAATGGCAAAAATCAATGAATATTGTAAATGCACAAACAGTAATATCTCCACATTTGCAAGGTGCAATTCTGAAATTTTTTGCTTTTTCCTGTTAATCCTAGCAGGATAAAGAAGATTCAAAGAGAGTGAGATGCCAGCTCCTTTCATTCAGTCAGTAGCTTCAAACATTTCTGGTATATGAAAAACATGTTTTTCAATGGCAAAAATCAATGAATATTGTAAATGCACAAACAGTAATATCTCCACATTGCAAGGTGCAATTCTGAAATTTTTAGCTTTTTCCTGTTAATCCTAGCATGATAAAGAAGATTCAAAGAGAGTGAGATGCCAGCTCCTTTCATTCAGTCAGTAGCTTCAAACATTTCTGGACGTTTTTCAATGGCAAAAATCAATGAATATTGTAAATGCACAAACAGTAATATCTCCACATTGCAAGGTGCAATTCTGAAATTTTTTGCTTTTTCCTGTTAATCCTAGCATGATAAAGAAGATTCAAAGAGAGTGAGATGCCAGCTCCTTTCATTCAGTCAGTAGCTTCAAACATTTCTGGTATATGAAAAACATGTTTTTCAATGGCAAAAATCAATGAATATTGTAAATGCACAAACAGTAATATCTCCACATTTGCAAGGTGCAATTCTGAAATTTTTTGCTTTTTCCTGCTTTTCCTAGCATGATAAAGAAGATTCAAAGAGAGTGAGATGCCAGCTCCTTTCATTCAGTCAGTAGCTTCAAACATTTCTGGTATATGAAAAACATGTTTTTCAATGGCAAAAATCAATGAATATTGTAAATGCACAAACAGTAATATCTCCACATTGCAAGGTGCAATTCTGAATTTTTTTGCTTTTTCCTGCTAATCCTAGCATGATAAAGAAGATTCAAAGAGAGTGAGATGCCAGCTCCTTTCAGTCAGTAGCTTCAAACATTTCTGGACGTTTTTCAATGGCAAAAATCAATGAATATTGTAAATGCACAAACAGTAATATCTCCACATTGCAAGGTGCAATTCTGAAATTTTTTGCTTTTTCCTGTTAATCCTAGCATGATAAAGAAGATTCAAAGAGAGTGAGATGCCAGCTCCTTTCATTCAGTCAGTAGCTTCAAACATTTCTGGTATATGAAAAACATGTTTTTCAATGGCAAAAATCAATGAATATTGTAAATGCACAAACAGTAATATCTCCACATTGCAAGGTGCAATTCTGAAATTTTTTGCTTTTTCCTGCTAATCCTAGCATGATAAAGAAGATTCAAAGAGAGTGAGATGCCAGCTCCTTTCATTCAGTCAGTAGCTTCAAACATTTCTGGACGTTTTTCAATGGCAAAAATCAATGAATATTGTAAATGCACAAACAGTAATATCTCCACATTGCAAGGTGCAATTCTGAAATTTTTTGCTTTTTCCTGTTAATCCTAGCACGATAAAGAAGATTCAAAGAGAGTGAGATGCCAGCTCCTTTCATTCAGTCAGTAGCTTCAAACATTTCTGGTATATGAAAAACATGTTTTTCAATGGCAAAAATCAATGAATATTGTAAATGCACAAACAGTATTATCTCCACATTGCAAGGTGCAATTCTGAAATTTTTAGCTTTTTCCTGTTAATCCTAGCATGATAAAGAAGATTCAAAGAGAGTGAGATGCCAGCTCCTTTCATTCAGTCAGTAGCTTCAAACATTTCTGGACGTTTTTCAATGGCAAAAATCAATGAATATTGTAAATGCACAAACAGTAATATCTCCACATTGCAAGGTGCAATTCTGAAATTTTTTGCTTTTTCCTGTTAATCCTAGCATGATAAAGAAGATTCAAAGAGAGTGAGATGCCAGCTCCTTTCATTCAGTCAGTAGCTTCAAACATTTCTGGTATATGAAAAACATGTTTTTCAATGGCAAAAATCAATGAATATTGTAAATGCACAAACAGTAATATCTCCACATTTGCAAGGTGCAATTCTGAAATTTTTTGCTTTTTCCTGTTAATCCTAGCAGGATAAAGAAGATTCAAAGAGAGTGAGATGCCAGCTCCTTTCATTCAGTCAGTAGCTTCAAACATTTCTGGTATATGAAAAACATGTTTTTCAATGGCAAAAATCAATGAATATTGTAAATGCACAAACAGTAATATCTCCACATTGCAAGGTGCAATTCTGAAATTTTTAGCTTTTTCCTGTTAATCCTAGCATGATAAAGAAGATTCAAAGAGAGTGAGATGCCAGCTCCTTTCATTCAGTCAGTAGCTTCAAACATTTCTGGACGTTTTTCAATGGCAAAAATCAATGAATATTGTAAATGCACAAACAGTAATATCTCCACATTGCAAGGTGCAATTCTGAAATTTTTTGCTTTTTCCTGTTAATCCTAGCATGATAAAGAAGATTCAAAGAGAGTGAGATGCCAGCTCCTTTCATTCAGTCAGTAGCTTCAAACATTTCTGGTATATGAAAAACATGTTTTTCAATGGCAAAAATCAATGAATATTGTAAATGCACAAACAGTAATATCTCCACATTGCAAGGTGCAATTCTGAATTTTTTTGCTTTTTCCTGCTAATCCTAGCATGATAAAGAAGATTCAAAGAGAGTGAGATGCCAGCTCCTTTCAGTCAGTAGCTTCAAACATTTCTGGACGTTTTTCAATGGCAAAAATCAATGAATATTGTAAATGCACAAACAGTAATATCTCCACATTGCAAGGTGCAATTCTGAAATTTTTTGCTTTTTCCTGTTAATCCTAGCATGATAAAGAAGATTCAAAGAGAGTGAGATGCCAGCTCCTTTCATTCAGTCAGTAGCTTCAAACATTTCTGGTATATGAAAAACATGTTTTTCAATGGCAAAAATCAATGAATATTGTAAATGCACAAACAGTAATATCTCCACATTGCAAGGTGCAATTCTGAAATTTTTAGCTTTTTCCTGCTGATCCTAGCATGATAAAGAAGATTCAAAGAGAGTGAGATGCCAGCTCCTTTCATTCAGTCAGTAGCTTCAAACATTTCTGGACGTTTTTCAATGGCAAAAATCAATGAATATTGTAAATGCACAAACAGTAATATCTCCACATTGCAAGGTGCAATTCTGAAATTTTTTGCTTTTTCCTGTTAATCCTAGCATGATAAAGAAGATTCAAAGAGAGTGAGATGCCAGCTCCTTTCATTCAGTCAGTAGCTTCAAACATTTCTGGTATATGAAAAACATGTTTTTCAATGGCAAAAATCAATGAATATTGTAAATGCACAAACAGTAATATCTCCACATTGCAAGGTGCAATTCTGAAATTTTTAGCTTTTTCCTGTTAATCCTAGCATGATAAAGAAGATTCAAAGAGAGTGAGATGCCAGCTCCTTTCATTCAGTCAGTAGCTTCAAACATTTCTGGACGTTTTTCAATGGCAAAAATCAATGAATATTGTAAATGCTCAAACAGTAATATCTCCACATTGCAAGGTGCAATTCTGAAATTTTTTGCTTTTTCCTGTTAATCCTAGCATGATAAAGAAGATTCAAAGAGAGTGAGATGCCAGCTCCTTTCATTCAGTCAGTAGCTTCAAACATTTCTGGTATATGAAAAACGTTTTTCAATGGCAAAAATCAATGAATATTGTAAATGCACAAACAGTAATATCTCCACATTGCAAGGTGCAATTCTGAAATTTTTAGCTTTTTCCTGTTAATCCTAGCATGATAAAGAAGATTCAAAGAGTGAGATGCCAGCTCCTTTCATTCAGTCAGTAGCTTCAAACATTTCTGGACGTTTTTCAATGGCAAAAATCAATGAATATTGTAAATGCTCAAACAGTAATATCTCCACATTGCAAGGTGCAATTCTGAAATTTTTTGCTTTTTCCTGCTTTTCCTAGCATGATAAAGAAGATTCAAAGAGAGTGAGATGCCAGCTCCTTTCATTCAGTCAGTAGCTTCAAACATTTCTGGTATATGAAAAACGTTTTTCAATGGCAAAAATCAATGAATATTGTAAATGCACAAACAGTAATATCTCCACATTGCAAGGTGCAATTCTGAATTTTTTTGCTTTTTCCTGCTAATCCTAGCATGATAAAGAAGATTCAAAGAGAGTGAGATGCCAGCTCCTTTCAGTCAGTAGCTTCAAACATTTCTGGACGTTTTTCAATGGCAAAAATCAATGAATATTGTAAATGCACAAACAGTAATATCTCCACATTGCAAGGTGCAATTCTGAAATTTTTTGCTTTTTCCTGTTAATCCTAGCATGATAAAGAAGATTCAAAGAGAGTGAGATGCCAGCTCCTTTCATTCAGTCAGTAGCTTCAAACATTTCTGGTATATGAAAAACATGTTTTTCAATGGCAAAAATCAATGAATATTGTAAATGCACAAACAGTAATATCTCCACATTGCAAGGTGCAATTCTGAAATTTTTAGCTTTTTCCTGCTGATCCTAGCATGATAAAGAAGATTCAAAGAGAGTGAGATGCCAGCTCCTTTCATTCAGTCAGTAGCTTCAAACATTTCTGGACGTTTTTCAATGGCAAAAATCAATGAATATTGTAAATGCACAAACAGTAATATCTCCACATTGCAAGGTGCAATTCTGAAATTTTTTGCTTTTTCCTGTTAATCCTAGCATGATAAAGAAGATTCAAAGAGAGTGAGATGCCAGCTCCTTTCATTCAGTCAGTAGCTTCAAACATTTCTGGTATATGAAAAACATGTTTTTCAATGGCAAAAATCAATGAATATTGTAAATGCACAAACAGTAATATCTCCACATTGCAAGGTGCAATTCTGAAATTTTTAGCTTTTTCCTGTTAATCCTAGCATGATAAAGAAGATTCAAAGAGAGTGAGATGCCAGCTCCTTTCATTCAGTCAGTAGCTTCAAACATTTCTGGACGTTTTTCAATGGCAAAAATCAATGAATATTGTAAATGCTCAAACAGTAATATCTCCACATTGCAAGGTGCAATTCTGAAATTTTTTGCTTTTTCCTGTTAATCCTAGCATGATAAAGAAGATTCAAAGAGAGTGAGATGCCAGCTCCTTTCATTCAGTCAGTAGCTTCAAACATTTCTGGTATATGAAAAACGTTTTTCAATGGCAAAAATCAATGAATATTGTAAATGCACAAACAGTAATATCTCCACATTGCAAGGTGCAATTCTGAAATTTTTAGCTTTTTCCTGTTAATCCTAGCATGATAAAGAAGATTCAAAGAGTGAGATGCCAGCTCCTTTCATTCAGTCAGTAGCTTCAAACATTTCTGGACGTTTTTCAATGGCAAAAATCAATGAATATTGTAAATGCTCAAACAGTAATATCTCCACATTGCAAGGTGCAATTCTGAAATTTTTTGCTTTTTCCTGTTAATTCTAGCATGATAAAGAAGATTCAAAGAGAGTGAGATGCCAGCTCCTTTCATTCAGTCAGTAGCTTCAAACATTTCTGGTATATGAAAAACGTTTTTCAATGGCAAAAATCAATGAATATTGTAAATGCACAAACAGTAATATCTCCACATTGCAAGGTGCAATTCTGAAATTTTTAGCTTTTTCCTGTTAATCCTAGCATGATAAAGAAGATTCAAAGAGAGTGAGATGCCAGCTCCTTTCATTCAGTCAGTAGCTTCAAACATTTCTGGACGTTTTTCAATGGCAAAAATCAATGAATATTGTAAATGCACAAACAGTAATATCTCCACATTGCAAGGTGCAATTCTGAAATTTTTTGCTTTTTCCTGTTAATCCTAGCATGATAAAGAAGATTCAAAGAGAGTGAGATGCCAGCTCCTTTCATTCAGTCAGTAGCTTCAAACATTTCTGGTATATGAAAAACATGTTTTTCAATGGCAAAAATCAATGAATATTGTAAATGCACAAACAGTAATATCTCCACATTTGCAAGGTGCAATTCTGAAATTTTTTGCTTTTTCCTGTTAATCCTAGCAGGATAAAGAAGATTCAAAGAGAGTGAGATGCCAGCTCCTTTCATTCAGTCAGTAGCTTCAAACATTTCTGGTATATGAAAAACATGTTTTTCAATGGCAAAAATCAATGAATATTGTAAATGCACAAACAGTAATATCTCCACATTGCAAGGTGCAATTCTGAAATTTTTAGCTTTTTCCTGTTAATCCTAGCATGATAAAGAAGATTCAAATAGAGTGAGATGCCAGCTCCTTTCATTCAGTCAGTAGCTTCAAACATTTCTGGACGTTTTTCAATGGCAAAAATCAATGAATATTGTAAATGCACAAACAGTAATATCTCCACATTGCAAGGTGCAATTCTGAAATTTTTTGCTTTTTCCTGCTAATCCTAGCATGATAAAGAAGATTCAAAGAGAGTGAGATGCCAGCTCCTTTCATTCAGTCAGCAGCTTCAAACATTTCTGGTATATGAAAAACATGTTTTTCAATGGCAAAAATCAATGAATATTGTAAATGCACAAACAGTAATATCTCCACATTGCAAGGTGCAATTCTGAAATTTTTTGCTTTTTCCTGCTAATCCTAGCATGATAAAGAAGATTCAAAGAGAGTGAGATGCCAGCTCCTTTCATTCAGTCAGCAGCTTCAAACATTTCTGGTATATGAAAAACATGTTTTTCAATGGCAAAAATCAATGAATATTGTAAATGCACAAACAGTAATATCTCCACATTGCAAGGTGCAATTCTGAAATTTTTTGCTTTTTCCTGCTAATCCTAGCATGATAAAGAAGATTCAAAGAGAGTGAGATGCCAGCTCCTTTCATTCGGTCAGTAGCTTCAAACATTTCTGGACGTTTTTCAATGGCAAAAATCAATGAATATTGTAAATGCACAAACAGTAATATCTCCACATTGCAAGGTGCAATTCTGAAATTTTTTGCTTTTTCCTGTTAATCCTAGCAGGATAAAGAAGATTCAAAGAGAGTGAGATGCCAGCTCCTTTCATTCAGTCAGTAGCTTCAAACATTTCTGGTATATGAAAAACATGTTTTTCAATGGCAAAAATCAATGAATATTGTAAATGCACAAACAGTAATATCTCCACATTGCAAGGTGCAATTCTGAAATTTTTAGCTTTTTCCTGTTAATCCTAGCATGATAAAGAAGATTCAAAGAGAGTGAGATGCCAGCTCCTTTCATTCAGTCAGTAGCTTCAAACATTTCTGGACGTTTTTCAATGGCAAAAATCAATGAATATTGTAAATGCACAAACAGTAATATCTCCACATTGCAAGGTGCAATTCTGAAATTTTTTGCTTTTTCCTGTTAATCCTAGCATGATAAAGAAGATTCAAAGAGAGTGAGATGCCAGCTCCTTTCATTCAGTCAGTAGCTTCAAACATTTCTGGTATATGAAAAACATGTTTTTCAATGGCAAAAATCAATGAATATTGTAAATGCACAAACAGTAATATCTCCACATTTGCAAGGTGCAATTCTGAAATTTTTTGCTTTTTCCTGTTAATCCTAGCAGGATAAAGAAGATTCAAAGAGAGTGAGATGCCAGCTCCTTTCATTCAGTCAGTAGCTTCAAACATTTCTGGTATATGAAAAACATGTTTTTCAATGGCAAAAATCAATGAATATTGTAAATGCACAAACAGTAATATCTCCACATTGCAAGGTGCAATTCTGAAATTTTTAGCTTTTTCCTGTTAATCCTAGCATGATAAAGAAGATTCAAATAGAGTGAGATGCCAGCTCCTTTCATTCAGTCAGTAGCTTCAAACATTTCTGGACGTTTTTCAATGGCAAAAATCAATGAATATTGTAAATGCACAAACAGTAATATCTCCACATTGCAAGGTGCAATTCTGAAATTTTTTGCTTTTTCCTGCTAATCCTAGCATGATAAAGAAGATTCAAAGAGAGTGAGATGCCAGCTCCTTTCATTCAGTCAGCAGCTTCAAACATTTCTGGTATATGAAAAACATGTTTTTCAATGGCAAAAATCAATGAATATTGTAAATGCACAAACAGTAATATCTCCACATTGCAAGGTGCAATTCTGAAATTTTTTGCTTTTTCCTGCTAATCCTAGCATGATAAAGAAGATTCAAAGAGAGTGAGATGCCAGCTCCTTTCATTCAGTCAGCAGCTTCAAACATTTCTGGTATATGAAAAACATGTTTTTCAATGGCAAAAATCAATGAATATTGTAAATGCACAAACAGTAATATCTCCACATTGCAAGGTGCAATTCTGAAATTTTTTGCTTTTTCCTGCTAATCCTAGCATGATAAAGAAGATTCAAAGAGAGTGAGATGCCAGCTCCTTTCATTCAGTCAGTAGCTTCAAACATTTCTGGACGTTTTTCAATGGCAAAAATCAATGAATATTGTAAATGCACAAACAGTAATATCTCCACATTGCAAGGTGCAATTCTGAAATTTTTTGCTTTTTCCTGTTAATCCTAGCAGGATAAAGAAGATTCAAAGAGAGTGAGATGCCAGCTCCTTTCATTCAGTCAGTAGCTTCAAACATTTCTGGTATATGAAAAACATGTTTTTCAATGGCAAAAATCAATGAATATTGTAAATGCACAAACAGTAATATCTCCACATTGCAAGGTGCAATTCTGAAATTTTTAGCTTTTTCCTGTTAATCCTAGCATGATAAAGAAGATTCAAAGAGAGTGAGATGCCAGCTCCTTTCATTCAGTCAGTAGCTTCAAACATTTCTGGACGTTTTTCAATGGCAAAAATCAATGAATATTGTAAATGCACAAACAGTAATATCTCCACATTGCAAGGTGCAATTCTGAAATTTTTTGCTTTTTCCTGTTAATCCTAGCATGATAAAGAAGATTCAAAGAGAGTGAGATGCCAGCTCCTTTCATTCAGTCAGTAGCTTCAAACATTTCTGGTATATGAAAAACATGTTTTTCAATGGCAAAAATCAATGAATATTGTAAATGCACAAACAGTAATATCTCCACATTTGCAAGGTGCAATTCTGAAATTTTTTGCTTTTTCCTGTTAATCCTAGCAGGATAAAGAAGATTCAAAGAGAGTGAGATGCCAGCTCCTTTCATTCAGTCAGTAGCTTCAAACATTTCTGGTATATGAAAAACATGTTTTTCAATGGCAAAAATCAATGAATATTGTAAATGCACAAACAGTATTATCTCCACATTGCAAGGTGCAATTCTGAAATTTTTAGCTTTTTCCTGTTAATCCTAGCATGATAAAGAAGATTCAAAGAGAGTGAGATGCCAGCTCCTTTCATTCAGTCAGTAGCTTCAAACATTTCTGGACGTTTTTCAATGGCAAAAATCAATGAATATTGTAAATGCACAAACAGTAATATCTCCACATTGCAAGGTGCAATTCTGAAATTTTTTGCTTTTTCCTGCTAATCCTAGCATGATAAAGAAGATTCAAAGAGAGTGAGATGCCAGCTCCTTTCATTCAGTCAGCAGCTTCAAACATTTCTGGTATATGAAAAACATGTTTTTCAATGGCAAAAATCAATGAATATTGTAAATGCACAAACAGTAATATCTCCACATTGCAAGGTGCAATTCTGAAATTTTTTGCTTTTTCCTGCTAATCCTAGCATGATAAAGAAGATTCAAAGAGAGTGAGATGCCAGCTCCTTTCATTCAGTCAGTAGCTTCAAACATTTCTGGACGTTTTTCAATGGCAAAAATCAATGAATATTGTAAATGCACAAACAGTAATATCTCCACATTGCAAGGTGCAATTCTGAAATTTTTTGCTTTTTCCTGTTAATCCTAGCAGGATAAAGAAGATTCAAAGAGAGTGAGATGCCAGCTCCTTTCATTCAGTCAGTAGCTTCAAACATTTCTGGTATATGAAAAACATGTTTTTCAATGGCAAAAATCAATGAATATTGTAAATGCACAAACAGTAATATCTCCACATTGCAAGGTGCAATTCTGAAATTTTTAGCTTTTTCCTGTTAATCCTAGCATGATAAAGAAGATTCAAAGAGAGTGAGATGCCAGCTCCTTTCATTCAGTCAGTAGCTTCAAACATTTCTGGACGTTTTTCAATGGCAAAAATCAATGAATATTGTAAATGCACAAACAGTAATATCTCCACATTGCAAGGTGCAATTCTGAAATTTTTTGCTTTTTCCTGTTAATCCTAGCATGATAAAGAAGATTCAAAGAGAGTGAGATGCCAGCTCCTTTCATTCAGTCAGTAGCTTCAAACATTTCTGGTATATGAAAAACATGTTTTTCAATGGCAAAAATCAATGAATATTGTAAATGCACAAACAGTAATATCTCCACATTTGCAAGGTGCAATTCTGAAATTTTTTGCTTTTTCCTGTTAATCCTAGCAGGATAAAGAAGATTCAAAGAGAGTGAGATGCCAGCTCCTTTCATTCAGTCAGTAGCTTCAAACATTTCTGGTATATGAAAAACATGTTTTTCAATGGCAAAAATCAATGAATATTGTAAATGCACAAACAGTAATATCTCCACATTGCAAGGTGCAATTCTGAAATTTTTAGCTTTTTCCTGTTAATCCTAGCATGATAAAGAAGATTCAAAGAGAGTGAGATGCCAGCTCCTTTCATTCAGTCAGTAGCTTCAAACATTTCTGGACGTTTTTCAATGGCAAAAATCAATGAATATTGTAAATGCACAAACAGTAATATCTCCACATTGCAAGGTGCAATTCTGAAATTTTTTGCTTTTTCCTGTTGATCCTAGCATGATAAAGAAGATTCAAAGAGAGTGAGATGCCAGCTCCTTTCATTCAGTCAGTAGCTTCAAACATTTCTGGTATATGAAAAACATGTTTTTCAATGGCAAAAATCAATGAATATTGTAAATGCACAAACAGTAATATCTCCACATTTGCAAGGTGCAATTCTGAAATTTTTTGCTTTTTCCTGCTTTTCCTAGCATGATAAAGAAGATTCAAAGAGAGTGAGATGCCAGCTCCTTTCATTCAGTCAGTAGCTTCAAACATTTCTGGTATATGAAAAACATGTTTTTCAATGGCAAAAATCAATGAATATTGTAAATGCACAAACAGTAATATCTCCACATTGCAAGGTGCAATTCTGAATTTTTTTGCTTTTTCCTGCTAATCCTAGCATGATAAAGAAGATTCAAAGAGAGTGAGATGCCAGCTCCTTTCAGTCAGTAGCTTCAAACATTTCTGGACGTTTTTCAATGGCAAAAATCAATGAATATTGTAAATGCACAAACAGTAATATCTCCACATTGCAAGGTGCAATTCTGAAATTTTTTGCTTTTTCCTGTTAATCCTAGCATGATAAAGAAGATTCAAAGAGAGTGAGATGCCAGCTCCTTTCATTCAGTCAGTAGCTTCAAACATTTCTGGTATATGAAAAACATGTTTTTCAATGGCAAAAATCAATGAATATTGTAAATGCACAAACAGTAATATCTCCACATTGCAAGGTGCAATTCTGAAATTTTTAGCTTTTTCCTGCTGATCCTAGCATGATAAAGAAGATTCAAAGAGAGTGAGATGCCAGCTCCTTTCATTCAGTCAGTAGCTTCAAACATTTCTGGACGTTTTTCAATGGCAAAAATCAATGAATATTGTAAATGCACAAACAGTAATATCTCCACATTGCAAGGTGCAATTCTGAAATTTTTTGCTTTTTCCTGTTAATCCTAGCATGATAAAGAAGATTCAAAGAGAGTGAGATGCCAGCTCCTTTCATTCAGTCAGTAGCTTCAAACATTTCTGGTATATGAAAAACATGTTTTTCAATGGCAAAAATCAATGAATATTGTAAATGCACAAACAGTAATATCTCCACATTGCAAGGTGCAATTCTGAAATTTTTAGCTTTTTCCTGTTAATCCTAGCATGATAAAGAAGATTCAAAGAGAGTGAGATGCCAGCTCCTTTCATTCAGTCAGTAGCTTCAAACATTTCTGGACGTTTTTCAATGGCAAAAATCAATGAATATTGTAAATGCTCAAACAGTAATATCTCCACATTGCAAGGTGCAATTCTGAAATTTTTTGCTTTTTCCTGTTAATCCTAGCATGATAAAGAAGATTCAAAGAGAGTGAGATGCCAGCTCCTTTCATTCAGTCAGTAGCTTCAAACATTTCTGGTATATGAAAAACGTTTTTCAATGGCAAAAATCAATGAATATTGTAAATGCACAAACAGTAATATCTCCACATTGCAAGGTGCAATTCTGAAATTTTTTGCTTTTTCCTGTTAATCCTAGCATGATAAAGAAGATTCAAAGAGTGAGATGCCAGCTCCTTTCATTCAGTCAGTAGCTTCAAACATTTCTGGACGTTTTTCAATGGCAAAAATCAATGAATATTGTAAATGCTCAAACAGTAATATCTCCACATTGCAAGGTGCAATTCTGAAATTTTTTGCTTTTTCCTGTTAATCATAGCATGATAAAGAAGATTCAAAGAGAGTGAGATGCCAGCTCCTTTCATTCAGTCAGTAGCTTCAAACATTTCTGGTATATGAAAAACGTTTTTCAATGGCAAAAATCAATGAATATTGTAAATGCACAAACAGTAATATCTCCACATTACAAGGTGCAATTCTGAAATTTTTTGCTTTTTCCTGCTAATCCTAGCATGATAAAGAAGATTCAAAGAGAGTGAGATGCCAGCTCCTTTCATTCAGTCAGTAGCTTCAAACATTTCTGGACGTTTTTCAATGGCAAAAATCAATGAATATTGTAAATGCACAAACAGTAATATCTCCACATTGCAAGGTGCAATTCTGAAATTTTTTGCTTTTTCCTGTTAATCCTAGCATGATAAAGAAGATTCAAAGAGAGTGAGATGCCAGCTCCTTTCATTCAGTCAGTAGCTTCAAACATTTCTGGTATATGAAAAACATGTTTTTCAATGGCAAAAATCAATGAATATTGTAAATGCACAAACAGTAATATCTCCACATTGCAAGGTGCAATTCTGAAATTTTTTGCTTTTTCCTGCTAATCCTAGCATGATAAAGAAGATTCAAAGAGAGTGAGATGCCAGCTCCTTTCATTCAGTCAGTAGCTTCACACATTTCTGGACGTTTTTCAATGGCAAAAATCAATGAATATTGTAAATGCACAAACAGTAATATCTCCACATTGCAAGGTGCAATTCTGAAATTTTTTGCTTTTTCCTGTTAATCCTAGCATGATAAAGAAGATTCAAAGAGAGTGAGATGCCAGCTCCTTTCATTCCGTCAGTAGCTTCAAACATTTCTGGTATATGAAAAACATGTTTTTCAATGGCAAAAATCAATGAATATTGTAAATGCACAAACAGTAATATCTCCACATTGCAAGGTGCAATTCTGAAATTTTTTGCTTTTTCCTGCTAATCCTAGCATGATAAAGAAGATTCAAAGAGAGTGAGATGCCAGCTCCTTTCATTCAGTCAGTAACTTCAAACATTTCTGGACGTTTTTCAATGGCAAAAATCAATGAATATTGTAAATGCACAAACAGTAATATCTCCACATTGCAAGGTGCAATTCTGAAATTTTTTGCTTTTTCCTGTTAATCCTAGCATGATAAAGAAGATTCAAAGAGAGTGAGATGCCAGCTCCTTTCATTCAGTCAGTAGCTTCAAACATTTCTGGTATATGAAAAACATGTTTTTCAATGGCAAAAATCAATGAATATTGTAAATGCACAAACAGTAATATCTCCACATTGCAAGGTGCAATTCTGAAATTTTTTGCTTTTTCCTGCTAATCCTAGCATGATAAAGAAGATTCAAAGAGAGTGAGATGCCAGCTCCTTTCATTCAGTCAGTAGCTTCAAACATTTCTGGACGTTTTTCAATGGCAAAAATCAATGAATATTGTAAATGCACAAACAGTAATATCTCCACATTGCAAGGTGCAATTCTGAAATTTTTTGCTTTTTCCTGTTAATCCTAGCATGATAAAGAAGATTCAAAGAGAGTGAGATGCCAGCTCCTTTCATTCAGTCAGTAGCTTCAAACATTTCTGGTATATGAAAAACATGTTTTTCAATGGCAAAAATCAATGAATATTGTAAATGCACAAACAGTAATATCTCCACATTGCAAGGTGCAATTCTGAAATGTTTTGCTTTTTCCTGCTAATCCTAGCATGATAAAGAAGATTCAAAGAGAGTGAGATGCCAGCTCCTTTCATTCAGTCAGTAGCTTCAAACATTTCTGGACGTTTTTCAATGGCAAAAATCAATGAATATTGTAAATGCACAAACAGTAATATCTCCACATTGCAAGGTGCAATTCTGAAATTTTTTGCTTTTTCCTGTTAATCCTAGCATGATAAAGAAGATTCAAAGAGAGTGAGATGCCAGCTCCTTTCATTCAGTCAGTAGCTTCAAACATTTCTGGTATATGAAAAACATGTTTTTCAATGGCAAAAATCAATGAATATTGTAAATGCACAAACAGTAATATCTCCACATTGCAAGGTGCAATTCTGAAATTTTTAGCTTTTTCCTGTTAATCCTAGCATGATAAAGAAGATTCAAAGAGAGTGAGATGCCAGCTCCTTTCATTCAGTCAGTAGCTTCAAACATTTCTGGACGTTTTTCAATGGCAAAAATCAATGAATATTGTAAATGCTCAAACAGTAATATCTCCACATTGCAAGGTGCAATTCTGAAATTTTTAGCTTTTTCCTATTAATCCTAGCATGATAAAGAAGATTCAAAGAGAGTGAGATGCCAGCTCCTTTCATTCAGTCAGTAGCTTCAAACATTTCTGGACGTTTTTCAATGGCAAAAATCAATGAATATTGTAAATGCTCAAACAGTAATATCTCCACATTGCAAGGTGCAATTCTGAAATTTTTTGCTTTTTCCTGTTAATCCTAGCATGATAAAGAAGATTCAAAGAGAGTGAGATGCCAGCTCCTTTCATTCAGTCAGTAGCTTCAAACATTTCTGGTATATGAAAAACGTTTTTCAATGGCAAAAATCAATGAATATTGTAAATGCACAAACAGTAATATCTCCACATTGCAAGGTGCAATTCTGAAATTTTTTGCTTTTTCCTGCTAATCCTAGCATGATAAAGAAGATTCAAAGAGAGTGAGATGCCAGCTCCTTTCATTCAGTCAGTAGCTTCAAACATTTCTGGTATATGAAAAACATGTTTTTCAATGGCAAAAATCAATGAATATTGTAAATGCACAAACAGTAATATCTCCACATTGCAAGGTGCAATTCTGAAATTTTTTGCTTTTTCCTGCTAATCCTAGCATGATAAAGAAGATTCAAAGAGAGTGAGATGCCAGCTCCTTTCATTCAGTCAGTAACTTCAAACATTTCTGGACGTTTTTCAATGGCAAAAATCAATGAATATTGTAAATGCATAAACAGTAATATCTCCACATTGCAAGGTGCAATTCTGAAATTTTTTGCTTTTTCCTGTTAATCCTAGCATGATAAAGAAGATTCAAAGAGAGTGAGATGCCAGCTCCTTTCATTCAGTCAGTAGCTTCAAACATTTCTGGTATATGAAAAACATGTTTTTCAATGGCAAAAATCAATGAATATTGTAAATGCACAAACAGTAATATCTCCACATTGCAAGGTGCAATTCTGAAATTTTTTGCTTTTTCCTGCTAATCCTAGCATGATAAAGAAGATTCAAAGAGAGTGAGATGCCAGCTCCTTTCATTCAGTCAGTAGCTTCAAACATTTCTGGACGTTTTTCAATGGCAAAAATCAATGAATATTGTAAATGCACAAACAGTAATATCTCCACATTGCAAGGTGCAATTCTGAAATTTTTTGCTTTTTCCTGTTAATCCTAGCATGATAAAGAAGATTCAAAGAGAGTGAGATGCCAGCTCCTTTCATTCAGTCAGTAGCTTCAAACATTTCTGGTATATGAAAAACATGTTTTTCAATGGCAAAAATCAATGAATATTGTAAATGCACAAACAGTAATATCTCCACATTGCAAGGTGCAATTCTGAAATTTTTTGCTTTTTCCTGTTAATCCTAGCATGATAAAGAAGATTCAAAGAGAGTGAGATGCCAGCTCCTTTCATTCAGTCAGTAGCTTCAAACATTTCTGGTATATGAAAAACATGTTTTTCAATGGCAAAAATCAATGAATATTGTAAATGCACAAACAGTAATATCTCCACATTGCAAGGTGCAATTCTGAAATTTTTTGCTTTTTCCTGCTAATCCTAGCATGATAAAGAAGATTCAAAGAGAGTGAGATGCCAGCTCCTTTCATTCAGTCAGTAGCTTCAAACATTTCTGGACGTTTTTCAATGGCAAAAATCAATGAATATTGTAAATGCACAAACAGTAATATCTCCACATTGCAAGGTGCAATTCTGAAATTTTTTGCTTTTTCCTGTTAATCCTAGCATGATAAAGAAGATTCAAAGAGAGTGAGATGCCAGCTCCTTTCATTCAGTCAGTAGCTTCAAACATTTCTGGTATATGAAAAACATGTTTTTTAATGGCAAAAATCAATGAATATTGTAAATGCACAAACAGTAATATCTCCACATTGCAAGGTGCAATTCTGAAATTTTTTGCTTTTTCCTGCTAATCCTAGCATGATAAAGAAGATTCAAAGAGAGTGAGATGCCAGCTCCTTTCATTCAGTCAGTAGCTTCAAACATTTCTGGACGTTTTTCAATGGCAAAAATCAATGAATATTGTAAATGCACAAACAGTAATATCTCCACATTGCAAGGTGCAATTCTGAAATTTTTTGCTTTTTCCTGTTAATCCTAGCATGATAAAGAAGATTCAAAGAGAGTGAGATGCCAGCTCCTTTCATTCAGTCAGTAGCTTCAAACATTTCTGGTATATGAAAAACATGTTTTTCAATGGCAAAAATCAATGAATATTGTAAATGCACAAACAGTAATATCTCCACATTGCAAGGTGCAATTCTGAAATTTTTTGCTTTTTCCTGCTAATCCTAGCATGATAAAGAAGATTCAAAGAGAGTGAGATGCCAGCTCCTTTCATTCAGTCAGTAACTTCAAACATTTCTGGACGTTTTTCAATGGCAAAAATCAATGAATATTGTAAATGCACATACAGTAATATCTCCACATTGCAAGGTGCAATTCTGAAATTTTTTGCTTTTTCCTGTTAATCCTAGCATGATAAAGAAGATTCAAAGAGAGTGAGATGCCAGCTCCTTTCATTCAGTCAGTAGCTTCAAACATTTCTGGTATATGAAAAACATGTTTTTCAATGGCAAAAATCAATGAATATTGTAAATGCACAAACAGTAATATCTCCACATTGCAAGGTGCAATTCTGAAATTTTTTGCTTTTTCCTGCTAATCCTAGCATGATAAAGAAGATTCAAAGAGAGTGAGATGCCAGCTCCTTTCATTCAGTCAGTAGCTTCAAACATTTCTGGACGTTTTTCAATGGCAAAAATCAATGAATATTGTAAATGCACAAACAGTAATATCTCCACATTGCAAGGTGCAATTCTGAAATTTTTTGCTTTTTCCTGTTAATCCTAGCATGATAAAGAAGATTCAAAGAGAGTGAGATGCCAGCTCCTTTCATTCAGTCAGTAGCTTCAAACATTTCTGGTATATGAAAAACGTTTTTCAATGGCAAAAATCAATGAATATTGTAAATGCACAAACAGTAATATCTCCACATTGCAAGGTGCAATTCTGAAATTTTTTGCTTTTTCCTGTTAATCCTAGCATGATAAAGAAGATTCAAAGAGAGTGAGATGCCAGCTCCTTTCATTCAGTCAGTAGCTTCAAACATTTCTGGACGTTTTTCAATGGCAAAAATCAATGAATATTGTAAATGCTCAAACAGCAATATCTCCACATTGCAAGGTGCAATTCTGAAATTTTTTGCTTTTTCCTGTTAATCCTAGCATGATAAAGAAGATTCAAAGAGAGTGAGATGCCAGCTCCTTTCATTCAGTCAGTAGCTTCAAACATTTCTGGTATATGAAAAACATGTTTTTCAATGGCAAAAATCAATGAATATTGTAAATGCACAAACAGTAATATCTCCACATTTGCAAGGTGCAATTCTGAAATTTTTTGCTTTTTCCTGCTTTTCCTAGCATGATAAAGAAGATTCAAAGAGAGTGAGATGCCAGCTCCTTTCATTCAGTCAGTAGCTTCAAACATTTCTGGTATATGAAAAACATGTTTTTCAATGGCAAAAAATCAATGAATATTGTAAATGCACAAACAGTAATATCTCCACATTGCAAGGTGCAATTCTGAAATTTTTTGCTTTTTCCTGCTAATCCTAGCATGATAAAGAAGATTCAAAGAGAGTGAGATGCCAGCTGATTTCAGTCAGTAGCTTCAAACATTTCTGGACGTTTTTCAATGGCAAAAATCAATGAATATTGTAAATGCACAAACAGTAATATCTCCACATTGCAAGGTGCAATTCTGAAATTTTTTGCTTTTTCCTGTTAATCCTAGCATGATAAAGAAGATTCAAAGAGAGTGAGATGCCAGCTCCTTTCATTCAGTCAGTAGCTTCAAACATTTCTGGTATATGAAAAACATGTTTTTCAATGGCAAAAATCAATGAATATTGTAAATGCACAAACAGTAATATCTCCACATTGCAAGGTGCAATTCTGAAATTTTTTGCTTTTTCCTGCTAATCCTAGCATGATAAAGAAGATTCAAAGAGAGTGAGATGCCAGCTCCTTTCATTCAGTCAGTAGCTTCAAACATTTCTGGACGTTTTTCAATGGCAAAAATCAATGAATATTGTAAATGCACAAACAGTAATATCTCCACATTGCAAGGTGCAATTCTGAAATTTTTTGCTTTTTCCTGTTAATCCTAGCATGATAAAGAAGATTCAAAGAGAGTGAGATGCCAGCTCCTTTCATTCAGTCAGTAGCTTCAAACATTTCTGGTATATGAAAAACATGTTTTTCAATGGCAAAAATCAATGAATATTGTAAATGCACAAACAGTAATATCTCCACATTGCAAGGTGCAATTCTGAAATTTTTAGCTTTTTCCTGTTAATCCTAGCATGATAAAGAAGATTCAAAGAGAGTGAGATGCCAGCTCCTTTCATTCAGTCAGTAGCTTCAAACATTTCTGGACGTTTTTCAATGGCAAAAATCAATGAATATTGTAAATGCTCAAACAGTAATATCTCCACATTGCAAGGTGCAATTCTGAAATTTTTTGCTTTTTCCTGTTAATCCTAGCATGATAAAGAAGATTCAAAGAGAGTGAGATGCCAGCTCCTTTCATTCAGTCAGTAGCTTCAAACATTTCTGGTATATGAAAAACGTTTTTCAATGGCAAAAATCAATGAATATTGTAAATGCACATACAGTAATATCTCCACATTGCAAGGTGCAATTCTGAAATTTTTTGCTTTTTCCTGTTAATCCTAGCATGATAAAGAAGATTCAAAGAGAGTGAGATGCCAGCTCCTTTCATTCAGTCAGTAGCTTCAAACATTTCTGGTATATGAAAAACATGTTTTTCAATGGCAAAAATCAATGAATATTGTAAATGCACAAACAGTAATATCTCCACATTGCAAGGTGCAATTCTGAAATTTTTTGCTTTTTCCTGCTAATCCTAGCATGATAAAGAAGATTCAAAGAGAGTGAGATGCCAGCTCCTTTCATTCAGTCAGTAGCTTCAAACATTTCTGGACGTTTTTCAATGGCAAAAATCAATGAATATTGTAAATGCACAAACAGTAATATCTCCACATTGCAAGGTGCAATTCTGAAATTTTTTGCTTTTTCCTGTTAATCCTAGCATGATAAAGAAGATTCAAAGAGAGTGAGATGCCAGCTCCTTTCATTCAGTCAGTAGCTTCAAACATTTCTGGTATATGAAAAACGTTTTTCAATGGCAAAAATCAATGAATATTGTAAATGCACAAACAGTAATATCTCCACATTGCAAGGTGCAATTCTGAAATTTTTAGCTTTTTCCTGTTAATCCTAGCATGATAAAGAAGATTCAAAGAGAGTGAGATGCCAGCTCCTTTCATTCAGTCAGTAGCTTCAAACATTTCTGGTATATGAAAAACATGTTTTTCAATGGCAAAAATCAATGAATATTGTAAATGCACAAACAGTAATATCTCCACATTTGCAAGGTGCAATTCGGAAATTTTTTGCTTTTTCCTGCTTTTCCTAGCATGATAAAGAAGATTCAAAGAGAGTGAGATGCCAGCTCCTTTCATTCAGTCAGTAGCTTCAAACATTTCTGGTATATGAAAAACATGTTTTTCAATGGCAAAAATCAATGAATATTGTAAATGCACAAACAGTAATATCTCCACATTGCAAGGTGCAATTCTGAAATTTTTTGCTTTTTCCTGCTAATCCTAGCATGATAAAGAAGATTCAAAGAGAGTGAGATGCCAGCTCCTTTCAGTCAGTAGCTTCAAACATTTCTGGACGTTTTTCAATGGCAAAAATCAATGAATATTGTAAATGCACAAACAGTAATATCTCCACATTGCAAGGTGCAATTCTGAAATTTTTTGCTTTTTCCTGTTAATCCTAGCATGATAAAGAAGATTCAAAGAGAGTGAGATGCCAGCTCCTTTCATTCAGTCAGTAGCTTCAAACATTTCTGGTATATGAAAAACATGTTTTTCAATGGCAAAAATCAATGAATATTGTAAATGCACAAACAGTAATATCTCCACATTGCAAGGTGCAATTCTGAAATTTTTTGCTTTTTCCTGCTAATCCTAGCATGATAAAGAAGATTCAAAGAGAGTGAGATGCCAGCTCCTTTCATTCAGTCAGTAGCTTCAAACATTTCTGGACGTTTTTCAATGGCAAAAATCAATGAATATTGTAAATGCACAAACAGTAATATCTCCACATTGCAAGGTGCAATTCTGAAATTTTTTGCTTTTTCCGGTTAATACTAGCATGATAAAGAAGATTCAAAGAGAGTGAGATGCCAGCTCCTTTCATTCAGTCAGTAGCTTCAAACATTTCTGGTATATGAAAAACATGTTTTTCAATGGCAAAAATCAATGAATATTGTAAATGCACAAACAGTAATATCTCCACATTGCAAGGTGCAATTCTGAAATTTTTAGCTTTTTCCTGTTAATCCTAGCATGATAAAGAAGATTCAAAGAGAGTGAGATGCCAGCTCCTTTCATTCAGTCAGTAGCTTCAAACATTTCTGGACGTTTTTCAATGGCAAAAATCAATGAATATTGTAAATGCTCAAACAGTAATATCTCCACATTGCAAGGTGCAATTCTGAAATTTTTTGCTTTTTCCTGTTAATCCTAGCATGATAAAGAAGATTCAAAGAGAGTGAGATGCCAGCTCCTTTCATTCAGTCAGTAGCTTCAAACATTTCTGGTATATGAAAAACGTTTTTCAATGGCAAAAATCAATGAATATTGTAAATGCACAAACAGTAATATCTCCACATTGCAAGGTGCAATTCTGAAATTTTTAGCTTTTTCCTGTTAATCCTAGCATGATAAAGAAGATTCAAAGAGTGAGATGCCAGCTCCTTTCATTCAGTCAGTAGCTTCAAACATTTCTGGACGTTTTTCAATGGCAAAAATCAATGAATATTGTAAATGCTCAAACAGTAATATCTCCACATTGCAAGGTGCAATTCTGAAATTTTTTGCTTTTTCCTGTTAATCCTAGCATGATAAAGAAGATTCAAAGAGAGTGAGATGCCAGCTCCTTTCATTCAGTCAGTAGCTTCAAACATTTCTGGTATATGAAAAACGTTTTTCAATGGCAAAAATCAATGAATATTGTAAATGCACAAACAGTAATATCTCCACATTGCAAGGTGCAATTCTGAAATTTTTTGCTTTTTCCTGCTAATCCTAGCATGATAAAGAAGATTCAAAGAGAGTGAGATGCCAGCTCCTTTCATTCAGTCAGTAGCTTCAAACATTTCTGGTATATGAAAAACATGTTTTTCAATGGCAAAAATCAATGAATATTGTAAATGCACAAACAGTAATATCTCCACATTGCAAGGTGCAATTCTGAAATTTTTTGCTTTTTCCTGCTAATCCTAGCATGATAAAGAAGATTCAAAGAGAGTGAGATGCCAGCTCCTTTCATTCAGTCAGTAGCTTCAAACATTTCTGGACGTTTTTCAATGGCAAAAATCAATGAATATTGTAAATGCACAAACAGTAATATCTCCACATTGCAAGGTGCAATTCTGAAATTTTTTGCTTTTTCCTGTTAATCCTAGCATGATAAAGAAGATTCAAAGAGAGTGAGATGCCAGCTCCTTTCATTCAGTCAGTAGCTTCAAACATTTCTGGTATATGAAAAACATGTTTTTCAATGGCAAAAATCAATGAATATTGTAAATGCACAAACAGTAATATCTCCACATTGCAAGGTGCAATTCTGAAATTTTTTGCTTTTTCCTGCTAATCCTAGCATGATAAAGAAGATTCAAAGAGAGTGAGATGCCAGCTCCTTTCATTCAGTCAGTAGCTTCAAACATTTCTGGACGTTTTTCAATGGCAAAAATCAATGAATATTGTAAATGCACAAACAGTAATATCTCCACATTGCAAGGTGCAATTCTGAAATTTTTTGCTTTTTCCTGTTAATCCTAGCATGATAAAGAAGATTCAAAGAGAGTGAGATGCCAGCTCCTTTCATTCAGTCAGTAGCTTCAAACATTTCTGGTATATGAAAAACATGTTTTTCAATGGCAAAAATCAATGAATATTGTAAATGCACAAACAGTAATATCTCCACATTGCAAGGTGCAATTCTGAAATTTTTTGCTTTTTCCTGCTAATCCTAGCATGATAAAGAAGATTCAAAGAGAGTGAGATGCCAGCTCCTTTCATTCAGTCAGTAACTTCAAACATTTCTGGACGTTTTTCAATGGCAAAAATCAATGAATATTGTAAATGCACATACAGTAATATCTCCACATTGCAAGGTGCAATTCTGAAATTTTTTGCTTTTTCCTGTTAATCCTAGCATGATAAAGAAGATTCAAAGAGAGTGAGATGCCAGCTCCTTTCATTCAGTCAGTAGCTTCAAACATTTCTGGTATATGAAAAACATGTTTTTCAATGGCAAAAATCAATGAATATTGTAAATGCACAAACAGTAATATCTCCACATTGCAAGGTGCAATTCTGAAATTTTTTGCTTTTTCCTGCTAATCCTAGCATGATAAAGAAGATTCAAAGAGAGTGAGATGCCAGCTCCTTTCATTCAGTCAGTAGCTTCAAACATTTCTGGACGTTTTTCAATGGCAAAAATCAATGAATATTGTAAATGCACAAACAGTAATATCTCCACATTGCAAGGTGCAATTCTGAAATTTTTTGCTTTTTCCTGTTAATCCTAGCATGATAAAGAAGATTCAAAGAGAGTGAGATGCCAGCTCCTTTCATTCAGTCAGTAGCTTCAAACATTTCTGGTATATGAAAAACGTTTTTCAATGGCAAAAATCAATGAATATTGTAAATGCACAAACAGTAATATCTCCACATTGCAAGGTGCAATTCTGAAATTTTTAGCTTTTTCCTGTTAATCCTAGCATGATAAAGAAGATTCAAAGAGAGTGAGATGCCAGCTCCTTTCATTCAGTCAGTAGCTTCAAACATTTCTGGACGTTTTTCAATGGCAAAAATCAATGAATATTGTAAATGCTCAAACAGTAATATCTCCACATTGCAAGGTGCAATTCTGAAATTTTTTGCTTTTTCCTGTTAATCCTAGCATGATAAAGAAGATTCAAAGAGAGTGAGATGCCAGCTCCTTTCATTCAGTCAGTAGCTTCAAACATTTCTGGTATATGAAAAACATGTTTTTCAATGGCAAAAATCAATGAATATTGTAAATGCACAAACAGTAATATCTCCACATTTGCAAGGTGCAATTCTGAAATTTTTTGCTTTTTCCTGCTTTTCCTAGCATGATAAAGAAGATTCAAAGAGAGTGAGATGCCAGCTCCTTTCATTCAGTCAGTAGCTTCAAACATTTCTGGTATATGAAAAACATGTTTTTCAATGGCAAAAATCAATGAATATTGTAAATGCACAAACTAATATCTCCACATTGCAAGGTGCAATTCTGAAATTTTTTGCTTTTTCCTGCTAATCCTAGCATGATAAAGAAGATTCAAAGAGAGTGAGATGCCAGCTCCTTTCAGTCAGTAGCTTCAAACATTTCTGGACGTTTTTCAATGGCAAAAATCAATGAATATTGTAAGTGCACAAACAGTAATATCTCCACATTGCAGGGTGCAATTCTGAAATTTTTTGCTTTTTCCTGTTAATCCTAGCATGATAAAGAAGATTCAAAGAGAGTGAGATGCCAGCTCCTTTCATTCAGTCAGTAACTTCAAACATTTCTGGACGTTTTTCAATGGCAAAAATCAATGAATATTGTAAATGCACATACAGTAATATCTCCACATTGCAAGGTGCAATTCTGAAATTTTTTGCTTTTTCCTGTTAATCCTAGCATGATAAAGAAGATTCAAAGAGAGTGAGATGCCAGCTCCTTTCATTCAGTCAGTAGCTTCAAACATTTCTGGTATATGAAAAACATGTTTTTCAATGGCAAAAATCAATGAATATTGTAAATGCACAAACAGTAATATCTCCACATTGCAAGGTGCAATTCTGAAATTTTTTGCTTTTTCCTGCTAATCCTAGCATGATAAAGAAGATTCAAAGAGAGTGAGATGCCAGCTCCTTTCATTCAGTCAGTAGCTTCAAACATTTCTGGACGTTTTTCAATGGCAAAAATCAATGAATATTGTAAATGCACAAACAGTAATATCTCCACATTGCAAGGTGCAATTCTGAAATTTTTTGCTTTTTCCTGTTAACCCTAGCATGATAAAGAAGATTCAAAGAGAGTGAGATGCCAGCTCCTTTCATTCAGTCAGTAGCTTCAAACATTTCTGGTATATGAAAAACGTTTTTCAATGGCAAAAATCAATGAATATTGTAAATGCACAAACAGTAATATCTCCACATTGCAAAGTGCAATTCTGAAATTTTTAGCTTTTTCCTGTTAATCCTAGCATGATAAAGAAGATTCAAAGAGAGTGAGATGCCAGCTCCTTTCATTCAGTCAGTAGCTTCAAACATTTCTGGACGTTTTTCAATGGCAAAAATCAATGAATATTGTAAATGCTCAAACAGTAATATCTCCACATTGCAAGGTGCAATTCTGAAATTTTTTGCTTTTTCCTGTTAATCCTAGCATGATAAAGAAGATTCAAAGAGAGTGAGATGCCAGCTCCTTTCATTCAGTCAGTAGCTTCAAACATTTCTGGTATATGAAAAACATGTTTTTCAATGGCAAAAATCATTGAATATTGTAAATGCACAAACTAATATCTCCACATTGCAAGGTGCAATTCTGAAATTTTTTGCTTTTTCCTGCTAATCCTAGCATGATAAAGAAGATTCAAAGAGAGTGAGATGCCAGCTCCTTTCAGTCAGTAGCTTCAAACATTTCTGGACGTTTTTCAATGGCAAAAATCAATGAATATTGTAAGTGCACAAACAGTAATATCTCCACATTGCAAGGTGCAATTCTGAAATTTTTTGCTTTTTCCTGTTAATCCTAGCATGATAAAGAAGATTCAAAGAGAGTGAGATGCCAGCTCCTTTCATTCAGTCAGTAGCTTCAAACATTTCTGGTATATGAAAAACATGTTTTTCAATGGCAAAAATCAATGAATATTGTAAATGCACAAACAGTAATATCTCCACATTGCAAGGTGCAATTCTGAAATTTTTTGCTTTTTCCTGCTAATCCTAGCATGATAAAGAAGATTCAAAGAGAGTGAGATGCCAGCTCCTTTCATTCAGTCAGTAGCTTCAAACATTTCTGGACGTTTTTCAATGGCAAAAATCAATGAATATTGTAAATGCACAAACTAATATCTCCACATTGCAAGGTGCAATTCTGAAATTTTTTGCTTTTTCCTGTTAATCCTAGCATGATAAAGAAGATTCAAAGAGAGTGAGATGCCAGCTCCTTTCATTCAGTCAGTAGCTTCAAACATTTCTGGTATATGAAAAACATGTTTTTCAATGGCAAAAATCAATGAATATTGTAAATGCACAAACAGTAATATCTCCACATTGCAAGGTGCAATTCTGAAATTTTTAGCTTTTTCCTGTTAATCCTAGCATGATAAAGAAGATTCAAAGAGAGTGAGATGCCAGCTCCTTTCATTCAGTCAGTAGCTTCAAACATTTCTGGACGTTTTTCAATGGCAAAAATTAATGAATATTGTAAATGCTCAAACAGTAATATCTCCACATTGCAAGGTGCAATTCTGAAATTTTTTGCTTTTTCCTGTTAATCCTAGCATGATAAAGAAGATTCAAAGAGAGTGAGATGCCAGCTCCTTTCATTCAGTCAGTAGCTTCAAACATTTCTGGTATATGAAAAACGTTTTTCAATGGCAAAAATCAATGAATATTGTAAATGCACAAACAGTAATATCTCCACATTGCAAGGTGCAATTCTGAAATTTTTAGCTTTTTCCTGTTAATCCTAGCATGATAAAGAAGATTCAAAGAGTGAGATGCCAGCTCCTTTCATTCAGTCAGTAGCTTCAAACATTTCTGGACGTTTTTCAATGGCAAAAATCAATGAATATTGTAAATGCTCAAACAGTAATATCTCCACATTGCAAGGTGCAATTCTGAAATTTTTTGCTTTTTCCTGTTAATCCTAGCATGATAAAGAAGATTCAAAGAGAGTGAGATGCCAGCTCCTTTCATTCAGTCAGTAGCTTCAAACATTTCTGGTATATGAAAAACGTTTTTCAATGGCAAAAATCAATGAATATTGTAAATGCACAAACAGTAATATCTCCACATTGCAAGGTGCAATTCTGAGATTTTTTGCTTTTTCCTGCTAATCCTAGCATGATAAAGAAGATTCAAAGAGAGTGAGATGCCAGCTCCTTTCATTCAGTCAGTAGCTTCAAACATTTCTGGACGTTTTTCAATGGCAAAAATCAATGAATATTGTAAATGCACAAACAGTAATATCTCCACATTGTAAGGTGCAATTCTGAAATTTTTTGCTTTTTCCTGTTAATCCTAGCATGATAAAGAAGATTCAAAGAGAGTGAGATGCCAGCTCCTTTCATTCAGTCAGTAGCTTCAAACATTTCTGGTATATGAAAAACATGTTTTTCAATGGCAAAAATCAATGAATATTCTAAATGCACAAACAGTAATATCTCCACATTGCAAGGTGCAATTCTGAAATTTTTTGCTTTTTCCTGTTAATCCTAGCATGATAAAGAAGATTCAAAGAGAGTGAGATGCCAGCTCCTTTCATTCAGTCAGTAGCTTCAAACATTTCTGGACGTTTTTCAATGGCAAAAATCAATGAATATTGTAAATGCACAAACAGTAATATCTCCACATTGCAAGGTGCAATTCTGAAATTTTTTGCTTTTTCCTGTTAATCCTAGCATGATAAAGAAGATTCAAAGAGAGTGAGATGCCAGCTCCTTTCATTCAGTCAGTAGCTTCAAACATTTCTGGTATATGAAAAACATGTTTTTCAATGGCAAAAATCAATGAATATTGTAAATGCACAAACAGTAATATCTCCACATTGCAAGGTGCAATTCTGAAATTTTTTGCTTTTTCCTGCTAATCCTAGCATGATAAAGAAGATTCAAAGAGAGTGAGATGCCAGCTCCTTTCATTCAGTCAGTAACTTCAAACATTTCTGGACGTTTTTCAATGGCAAAAATCAATGAATATTGTAAATGCACAAACAGTAATATCTCCACATTGCAAGGTGCAATTCTGAAATTTTTTGCTTTTTCCTGTTAATCCTAGCATGATAAAGAAGATTCAAAGAGAGTGAGATGCCAGCTCCTTTCATTCAGTCAGTAGCTTCAAACATTTCTGGTATATGAAAAACATGTTTTTCAATGGCAAAAATCAATGAATATTGTAAATGCACAAACAGTAATATCTCCACATTGCAAGGTGCAATTCTGAAATTTTTTGCTTTTTCCTGCTAATCCTAGCATGATAAAGAAGATTCAAAGAGAGTGAGATGCCAGCTCCTTTCATTCAGTCAGTAGCTTCAAACATTTCTGGACGTTTTTCAATGGCAAAAATCAATGAATATTGTAAATGCACAAACAGTAATATCTCCACATTGCAAGGTGCAATTCTGAAATTTTTTGCTTTTTCCTGTTAATCCTAGCATGATAAAGAAGATTCAAAGAGAGTGAGATGCCAGCTCCTTTCATTCAGTCAGTAGCTTCAAACATTTCTGGACGTTTTTCAATGGCAAAAATCAATGAATATTGTAAATGCACAAACAGTAATATCTCCACATTGCAAGGTGCAATTCTGAAATTTTTTGCTTTTTCCTGTTAATCCTAGCATGATAAAGAAGATTCAAAGAGAGTGAGATGCCAGCTCCTTTCATTCAGTCAGTAGCTTCAAACATTTCTGGTATATGAAAAACATGTTTTTCAATGGCAAAAATCAATGAATATTGTAAATGCACAAACAGTAATATCTCCACATTGCAAGGTGCAATTCTGAAATTTTTTGCTTTTTCCTGCTAATCCTAGCATGATAAAGAAGATTCAAAGAGAGTGAGATGCCAGCTCCTTTCATTCAGTCAGTAACTTCAAACATTTCTGGACGTTTTTCAATGGCAAAAATCAATGAATATTGTAAATGCACAAACAGTAATATCTCCACATTGCAAGGTGCAATTCTGAAATTTTTTGCTTTTTCCTGTTAATCCTAGCATGATAAAGAAGATTCAAAGAGAGTGAGATGCCAGCTCCTTTCATTCAGTCAGTAGCTTCAAACATTTCTGGTATATGAAAAACATGTTTTTCAATGGCAAAAATCAATGAATATTGTAAATGCACAAACAGTAATATCTCCACATTGCAAGGTGCAATTCTGAAATTTTTTGCTTTTTCCTGCTAATCCTAGCATGATAAAGAAGATTCAAAGAGAGTGAGATGCCAGCTCCTTTCATTCAGTCAGTAGCTTCAAACATTTCTGGACGTTTTTCAATGGCAAAAATCAATGAATATTGTAAATGCACAAACAGTAATATCTCCACATTGCAAGGTGCAATTCTGAAATTTTTTGCTTTTTCCTGTTAATCCTAGCATGATAAAGAAGATTCAAAGAGAGTGAGATGCCAGCTCCTTCCATTCAGTCAGTAGCTTCAAACATTTCTGGTATATGAAAAACGTTTTTCAATGGCAAAAATCAATGAATATTGTAAATGCACAAACAGTAATATCTCCACATTGCAAGGTGCAATTCTGAAATTTTTAGCTTTTTCCTGTTAATCCTAGCATGATAAAGAAGATTCAAAGAGAGTGAGATGCCAGCTCCTTTCATTCAGTCAGTAGCTTCAAACATTTCTGGACGTTTTTCAATGGCAAAAATCAATGAATATTGTAAATGCTCAAACAGTAATATCTCCACATTGCAAGGTGCAATTCTGAAATTTTTTGCTTTTTCCTGTTAATCCTAGCATGATAAAGAAGATTCAAAGAGAGTGAGATGCCAGCTCCTTTCATTCAGTCAGTAGCTTCAAACATTTCTGGTATATGAAAAACATGTTTTTCAATGGCAAAAATCAATGAATATTGTAAATGCACAAACAGTAATATCTCCACATTGCAAGGTGCAATTCTGAAATTTTTAGCTTTTTCCTGTTAATCCTAGCATGATAAAGAAGATTCAAAGAGAGTGAGATGCCAGCTCCTTTCATTCAGTCAGTAGCTTCAAACATTTCTGGACGTTTTTCAATGGCAAAAATCAATGAATATTGTAAATGCTCAAACAGTAATATCTCCACATTGCAAGGTGCAATTCTGAAATTTTTTGCTTTTTCATGTTAATCCTAGCATGATAAAGAAGATTCAAAGAGAGTGAGATGCCAGCTCCTTTCATTCAGTCAGTAGCTTCAAACATTTCTGGTATATGAAAAACATGTTTTTCAATGGCAAAAATCAATGAATATTGTAAATGCACAAACAGTAATATCTCCACATTGCAAGGTGCAATTCTGAAATTTTTAGCTTTTTCCTGTTAATCCTAGCATGATAAAGAAGATTCAAAGAGAGTGAGATGCCAGCTCCTTTCATTCAGTCAGTAGCTTCAAACATTTCTGGACGTTTTTCAATGGCAAAAATCAATGAATATTGTAAATGCTCAAACAGTAATATCTCCACATTGCAAGGTGCAATTCTGAAATTTTTTGCTTTTTCCTGTTAATCCTAGCATGATAAAGAAGATTCAAAGAGAGTGAGATGCCAGCTCCTTTCATTCAGTCAGTAGCTTCAAACATTTCTGGTATATGAAAAACGTTTTTCAATGGCAAAAATCAATGAATATTGTAAATGCACAAACAGTAATATCTCCACATTGCAAGGTGCAATTCTGAAATTTTTTGCTTTTTCCTGCTAATCCTAGCATGATAAAGAAGATTCAAAGAGAGTGAGATGCCAGCTCCTTTCATTCAGTCAGTAGCTTCAAACATTTCTGGTATATGAAAAACATGTTTTTCAATGGCAAAAATCAATGAATATTGTAAATGCACAAACATTAATATCTCCACATTGCAAGGTGCAATTCTGAAATTTTTAGCTTTTTCCTGTTAATCCTAGCATGGTAAAGAAGATTCAAAGAGAGTGAGATGCCAGCTCCTTTCATTCAGTCAGTAGCTTCAAACATTTCTGGACGTTTTTCAATGGCAAAAATCAATGAATATTGTAAATGCTCAAACAGTAATATCTCCACATTGCAAGGTGCAATTCTGAAATTTTTTGCTTTTTCCTGTTAATCCTAGCATGATAAAGAAGATTCAAAGAGAGTGAGATGCCAGCTCCTTTCATTCAGTCAGTAGCTTCAAACATTTCTGGTATATGAAAAACATGTTTTTCAATGGCAAAAATCAATGAATATTGTAAATGCACAAACAGTAATATCTCCACATTGCAAGGTGCAATTCTGAAATTTTTTGCTTTTTCCTGTTAATCCTAGCATGATAAAGAAGATTCAAAGAGAGTGAGATGCCAGCTCCTTTCATTCAGTCAGTAGCTTCAAACATTTCTGGTATATGAAAAACATGTTTTTCAATGGCAAAAATCAATGAATATTGTAAATGCACAAACAGTAATATCTCCACATTGCAAGGTGCAATTCTGAAATTTTTTGCTTTTTCCTGCTAATCCTAGCATGATAAAGAAGATTCAAAGAGAGTGAGATGCCAGCTCCTTTCATTCAGTCAGTAACTTCAAACATTTCTGGACGTTTTTCAATGGCAAAAATCAATGAATATTGTAAATGCACAAACAGTAATATCTCCACATTGCAAGGTGCAATTCTGAAATTTTTTGCTTTTTCCTGTTAATCCTAGCATGATAAAGAAGATTCAAAGAGAGTGAGATGCCAGCTCCTTTCATTCAGTCAGTAGCTTCAAACATTTCTGGTATATGAAAAACATGTTTTTCAATGGCAAAAATCAATGAATATTGTAAATGCACAAACAGTAATATCTCCACATTGCAAGGTGCAATTCTGAAATTTTTTGCTTTTTCCTGCTAATCCTAGCATGATAAAGAAGATTCAAAGAGAGTGAGATGCCAGCTCCTTTCATTCAGTCAGTAGCTTCAAACATTTCTGGACGTTTTTCAATGGCAAAAATCAATGAATATTGTAAATGCACAAACAGTAATATCTCCACATTGCAAGGTGCAATTCTGAAATTTTTTGCTTTTTCCTGTTAATCCTAGCATGATAAAGAAGATTCAAAGAGAGTGAGATGCCAGCTCCTTTCATTCAGTCAGTAGCTTCAAACATTTCTGGTATATGAAAAACATGTTTTTCAATGGCAAAAATCAATGAATATTGTAAATGCACAAACAGTAATATCTCCACATTGCAAGGTGCAATTCTGAAATTTTTTGCTTTTTCCTGTTAATCCTAGCATGATAAAGAAGATTCAAAGAGAGTGAGATGCCAGCTCATTTCATTCAGTCAGTAGCTTCAAACATTTCTGGTATATGAAAAACATGTTTTTCAATGGCAAAAATCAATGAATATTGTAAATGCACAAACAGTAATATCTCCACATTGCAAGGTGCAATTCTGAAATTTTTTGCTTTTTCCTGCTAATCCTAGCATGATAAAGAAGATTCAAAGAGAGTGAGATGCCAGCTCCTTTCATTCAGTCAGTAGCTTCAAACATTTCTGGACGTTTTTCAATGGCAAAAATCAATGAATATTGTAAATGCACAAACAGTAATATCTCCACATTGCAAGGTGCAATTCTGAAATTTTTTGCTTTTTCCTGTTAATCTTAGCATGATAAAGAAGATTCAAAGAGAGTGAGATGCCAGCTCCTTTCATTCAGTCAGTAGCTTCAAACATTTCTGGTATATGAAAAACATGTTTTTCAATGGCAAAAATCAATGAATATTGTAAATGCACAAACAGTAATATCTCCACATTGCAAGGTGCAATTCTGAAATTTTTTGCTTTTTCCTGCTAATCCTAGCATGATAAAGAAGATTCAAAGAGAGTGAGATGCCAGCTCCTTTCATTCAGTCAGTAGCTTCAAACATTTCTGGACGTTTTTCAATGGCAAAAATCAATGAATATTGTAAATGCACAAACAGTAATATCTCCACATTGCAAGGTGCAATTCTGAAATTTTTTGCTTTTTCCTGTTAATCCTAGCATGATAAAGAAGATTCAAAGAGAGTGAGATGCCAGCTCCTTTCATTCAGTCAGTAGCTTCAAACATTTCTGGTATATGAAAAACATGTTTTTCAATGGCAAAAATCAATGAATATTGTAAATGCACAAACAGTAATATCTCCACATTGCAAGGTGCAATTCTGAAATTTTTTGCTTTTTCCTGCTAATCCTAGCATGATAAAGAAGATTCAAAGAGAGTGAGATGCCAGCTCCTTTCATTCAGTCAGTAGCTTCAAACATTTCTGGACGTTTTTCAATGGCAAAAATCAATGAATATTGTAAATGCACAAACAGTAATATCTCCACATTGCAAGGTGCAATTCTGAAATTTTTTGCTTTTTCCTGTTAATCCTAGCATGATAAAGAAGATTCAAAGAGAGTGAGATGCCAGCTCCTTTCATTCAGTCAGTAGCTTCAAACATTTCTGGTATATGAAAAACATGTTTTTCAATGGCAAAAATCAATGAATATTGTAAATGCACAAACAGTAATATCTCCACATTGCAACGTGCAATTCTGAAATTTTTTGCTTTTTCCTGCTAATCCTAGCATGATAAAGAAGATTCAAAGAGAGTGAGATGCCAGCTCCTTTCATTCAGTCAGTAACTTCAAACATTTCTGGACGTTTTTCAATGGCAAAAATCAATGAATATTGTAAATGCACATACAGTAATATCTCCACATTGCAAGGTGCAATTCTGAAATTTTTTGCTTTTTCCTGTTAATCCTAGCATGATAAAGAAGATTCAAAGAGAGTGAGATGCCAGCTCCTTTCATTCAGTCAGTAGCTTCAAACATTTCTGGTATATGAAAAACATGTTTTTCAAAGGCAAAAATCAATGAATATTGTAAATGCACAAACAGTAATATCTCCACATTGCAAGGTGCAATTCTGAAATTTTTTGCTTTTTCCTGCTAATCCTAGCATGATAAAGAAGATTCAAAGAGAGTGAGATGCCAGCTCCTTTCATTCAGTCAGTAGCTTCAAACATTTCTGGACGTTTTTCAATGGCAAAAATCAATGAATATTGTAAATGCTCAAACAGTAATATCTCCACATTGCAAGGTGCAATTCTGAAATTTTTTGCTTTTTCCTGTTAATCCTAGCATGATAAAGAAGATTCAAAGAGAGTGAGATGCCAGCTCCTTTCATTCAGTCAGTAGCTTCAAACATTTCTGGTATATGAAAAACATGTTTTTCAATGGCAAAAATCAATGAATATTGTAAATGCACAAACAGTAATATCTCCACATTTGCAAGGTGCAATTCTGAAATTTTTTGCTTTTTCCTGCTTTTCCTAGCATGATAAAGAAGATTCAAAGAGAGTGAGATGCCAGCTCCTTTCATTCAGTCAGTAGCTTCAAACATTTCTGGTATATGAAAAACATGTTTTTCAATGGCAAAAATCAATGAATATTGTAAATGCACAAACAGTAATATCTCCACATTGCAAGGTGCAATTCTGAAATTTTTTGCTTTTTCCTGCTAATCCTAGCATGATAAAGAAGATTCAAAGAGAGTGAGATGCCAGCTCCTTTCATTCAGTCAGTAGCTTCAAACATTTCTGGACGTTTTTCAATGGCAAAAATCAATGAATATTGTAAATGCACAAACAGTAATATCTCCACATTGCAAGGTGCAATTCTGAAATTTTTTGCTTTTTCCTGTTAATCCTAGCATGATAAAGAAGATTCAAAGAGAGTGAGATGCCAGCTCCTTTCATTCAGTCAGTAGCTTCAAACATTTCTGGTATATGAAAAACATGTTTTTCAATGGCAAAAATCAATGAATATTGTAAATGCACAAACAGTAATATCTCCACATTGCAAGGTGCAATTCTGAAATTTTTAGCTTTTTCCTGTTAATCCTAGCATGATAAAGAAGATTCAAAGAGAGTGAGATGCCAGCTCCTTTCATTCAGTCAGTAGCTTCAAACATTTCTGGACGTTTTTCAATGGCAAAAATCAATGAATATTGTAAATGCTCAAACAGTAATATCTCCACATTGCAAGGTGCAATTCTGAAATTTTTTGCTTTTTCCTGTTAATCCTAGCATGATAAAGAAGATTCAAAGAGAGTGAGATGCCAGCTCCTTTCATTCAGTCAGTAGCTTCAAACATTTCTGGTATATGAAAAACGTTTTTCAATGGCAAAAATCAATGAATATTGTAAATGCACAAACAGTAATATCTCCACATTGCAAGGTGCAATTCTGAAATTTTTAGCTTTTTCCTGTTAATCCTAGCATGATAAAGAAGATTCAAAGAGTGAGATGCGGGGCGTGGCTTAGGCACAGACCAAGATGGCAGCATAGGTCTGTGCTCCTTGAGGGCTATAATCATAAAGCGACGATAAAAGCAGCTTAAGAGGATTTATTCACTCAACTTTTACATGGACAAACTTCTTACAGCCTAAGGATCATCTGGATATTGAAAAAACTTTCCCTGACCCGTTATTCTGGGAGTTTTAACATGCGGAAGCAGTGAGGTGCGTCCTTGATTTCATTCCAGTCGTGGGTATTGCGACATAGACCTGCAGGCTTGCAGGTTTGCGTGTCTCTGCAAAGGGACCCCCACCGCTCCCTACCTCCGGTCTTCAGAGCGCTGCTCACCGGGGGTTACTGAATAGACTGTGCAGGATTTATATTTTGAAGCCGGCGGCACCAGAGCCCCGTGAATCAGCTGATCGCTATATGCTGAGAAAACCTCTACTGACCCGGCACCCAGAATAGCCCCACTGAGGAGGATCAGATATCGGATACCATCTACAGGCTGTCTTCATCGGGTAATCAGCCCCCTGCAACATAAGTAGAGACCTACCTTGAAACCGTGGGGGCACACAGTCGTGCCCTGGATTGGTCCCCCCGTGCTGGCAAGCTCCTTTTGTCCTGTCGGCAAGTCGCGCGGCTCTGCTGCTGTGAGGTGCCGGTGGTTGTGAGACGAGTCGGCTCTGTACATCAGCCTATGCAGTTTCTGCAAAAAGAAATATGGACTGAGTCCTGACCGGACCTTGTTCAGCTACACTATTACACCGGATCACTGCCCTGTAAACTGCCCCGGCCTTCAATCCACCCAGCTGACAACTGCGACCGGTGGCAGGTCTCCTGCAGAGATATCACCGCCCGGCGCTGTACCACCCTGCTATCAGCTGCGACCAGTGACAGGATTCCGGAAGTTAAAACACCGGCCGGCTTGTGGAGGATCGCGGACCCCAAGGACCCCCGGATCTACAATCAAGTAAAGGGACCGGGAGACCGGAGCACTAAGAAACCTGACAAGACCCCGCTCCCATAGAAGGATTGACCCACCGATACCAAGCTACGGGACCCTTCCTGCTTCAGGACGCCGGCGGCAGCCCGAGGACCCGGCCTTGCTCACAGCTGACGCGGCTATACAGAGGACCCGTCCGGAGCGGAACTGCACTCTCCATTTAACAAGGTTAGATAAGCCCTGGCTGACGCCAGGGCTCCTACCGTGACTCAGTGGGGCTGCTGACTGAGGTCTGGTGGCGGCGGTGTCCCCTTTTCTTTTGCGGAGCGATTCTGTCCCTCTCTCCCTCCTGCTGCTGGGCGCTGCTTGTGTCTGCGGCCGGGCTCCCTGCTCTGTGTGGCTGTTCCCTGGGTTCAGGGGCTGTTCCGGGGGTGGTCGTGCCCCCTCCTCTGCTCCGGAGCCGCTCTGCTCCTGTCTCTCCTCAGCAGACCGGCACCGCCGGTGTAAGGGGCTCGTAGCTCCGCAACACACGGGGCTGATTTGCCGGCGGCGGTATCTCCTTCCTGCTGCTGGGGGGGCCGCTTTGCTCCTCCCCGCCTTTGACTGACAGGTGCCACCGGTCCCCACGCTCTGCTCCAGTTATATTCCCCCTGGGTCGCTCTGCTAACTGTGTCCCTCCGGTGTCTGGTCCCTGCAGACCCTTGTGACTGCCTCCCCCTCCTGTAGTAGCGCCGCTGAGCTTTGATCTTGCTTCTGGTCCCTAGCTGCAGCAGCTCCGCTGTCCTCCACTGCCCTATACTCACAATCAGCTGATAACTTCAAATTCTCCCGCCCCCTGCTGTAGCATCGCTCTGCACTGCTGTCCATGGTGCTGATCTTGTGTCAGTGCTGATACAGAGGTCTATTAAATACCAAACGGTTCTGCACTGCTGTCCATGGTGCTGATCTTGTATCAGTGCTGATTCTGCACTGCTGTCCATGGTGCTGATCTTGTTTCAATGCTGATATAGAGGTCTATTAAATTCCAAACGGTGTATTATCATCTGGACTGTGAGACTCGATCCTGTGGGGAGGGGGGGGATAGGAGGACCTGTCTCTACCTTCATATATATATACTGTGACTACGCTACTTGATATATATATCACAGTTGGTGCCCATGGAACTCTACAGATCTGCAAGCCTTCATAATAATTAGTTTCCTGCTAAAACTATATGTGCCTTTTATTTTCATCCCTCAGGTCAATTTCATTATTTCTTTTGATACTTTGGATTGTGATTTATATTTAAAGGTTTACATTCTAGGGGGTTCATAACTCTACAGTTTTTTGTATTGATTGTCTTTTGTTGGAATGATATTTGTTTAACGCAAATTTCTTCTAGCCATTGTTTCCAGACATTTTGCAACTCTAAAGTTTTTGGCCCTCTCTTTAGGTCAATTATTTCTAGTGTCATTTTAGTATTTTCTATATATATTCACCCATAGGTCTGATATCTTATAATGGCGGCTAATAAAAAAAATACCCAAAAATCTTTGGAAGCTCCCCTTAAAACTAGTGTGGTAAGAGCAAAGTCCTCCCAACGCTTTTCATTTTCAAACCCTTCAGAAGATGATGTCAATACCATTAGCCCACTTAAGTCCAGATCACCTCATAGAAATCCTGAAGACAGACAGAGTTCTAAAATAAGCTCTCCCACCAAACAATCTTCTAAAAGTCTATTATCTCCAAAACCACAGAGAATTCCTGATGCTAAACCTGCCCCTTCTACCGTAATTAAAGAAAAAAAAGTGGAAGAGATGGATATTTCCATCTCATCAAAAAGAAGGGATCCAGGTACCTGGAGCAACAAATATTCTGCACTGGCTACGAGTTCGGAGGAGGAATCATCGGACACGTCTCCCAATCCTAGTCCAGATAAGAGACGTGCTAAAAAGGACGTCTCCCCTTCGTCCTCAGACCCTACGCCTAGTGTCCCGGCCAAAATACCCATTTCTCAAGAGTTGGGAAATACCGACCTTGGTTCATATCTGGACAATCTTTTAAAGACGATTGACAGAAATATGAAACTGGGTTTTGAGAAACAGGTAGACACCATGAAATCTACTTTGGAAGCTTTTGGAGTTAAATTGGAGGAAAACACTAAAAGACTTGAAAAGGTGGAGGGTAAGGTAGAGTCTGTCTCTTCTGATAATTTAGAAATTAAATCCGAGCTCAAAAGACTTAGATTAAAAGTTGCGGATTTGGAGGACAGGAGTAGGAGAAATAATTTGAAGATTAGAGGCATATCTGAGGATGTTTCTCCCTCAGATATCTCGGCTTTTCTCAAAGACTTATTTCACAAGACAATCCCATCCCTTTCTGAGCAGGATCTTATCATTGATAGGGCCCATCGCTTATTTCGTCCGACCTCCATTTCCTCGGATCTTCCTAGGGATGTAATAGCTAGGTTACATTTTTTCTCGACCAAAGAGAGAATCTTGAATTATATTAGGGAAAACAGGACTTTTCCAGAGCCTTTCTCGCACCTAAAAATCTTCTCAGATTTTTCCAAAGAAACCATGGATGCGAGAAGGTCATACAAATTGACAACAGATAGACTGAGGGATATGAATATCCCGTATAGGTGGGGCTTTCCAGTAAAGTTGCTGATTTTCTCTAAGGGGAAAACATTTACTCTTACAGATCCTGATGAAGGCCCTAAATTTTTTGATTTTATAAGGGACATTCCTTACAAGGTTACAAAGGCACCCCACCGCTGAAATGAGAAATACTACTCCCTCGGGAGCCCTCTTCAAAAATAAACTCATCCTTCTACCTCACCTAACATGTTATACTAGATTTATTATTCTTCTTCACATTTAGCCTTCGTAGTTGTCCACATTATTTTTCCCCCCCAATCTGAGGGAGAACCTTTACGGTAAAGGTTCCCTCAGGAGATTTTTGGATTCGTTTTTTTTCTTTTCTCTTTGAATATTTGGTTATTGTTATTACTATCTTTGTATTAGTATTGGAGATATTGTATTCCAGCTTTGATTGTCGGTTGATTTTATTTTTTGGGAATTTGTTGGACCAACTGACCCCTCTCTTTTTGGCCTATTCTGATTACAAATTTACCTATGCCTATCAAGATCATCACCTATAATGTAAGAGGCCTAAACAGTCCTAATAAGAGATTCTCCCTTTGGAAGGAATTGGGTTATCTTGGTGCTGATGTTGCGTGTCTTCAGGAGACAAGGTTTGCCGAGGGGAAACACCCTACCTTCACCCACAAGCGCTACCCTCATATATTTGAATCTACTAGCGACCGGAAAAAAGCCGGTGTAGCTACAGTGATCAAGGATTCTGTCCCATTTGAGTTTTTAGATCAACATAAGGATGTCAATGGAAGGTTTCATATATTGCTCTGTAAACTGAATAATCATGAGTGCACTGTTATTAATGTATACGCCCCAAATAAAAAGCAAATACCCTTTTTGAACAAGGTTTTTAGGAAGGTTGAAGAGGTTAGGAGAGGAGAGTTGATTTTTTTAGGAGACTTCAACATGGTCCCGGACGGGCATATGGACTCCTCCTCCCCCAGCCGCCACCTATACCCGACGCTAAATAATTGGCTTTATAAAAATGAACTATTTGATACATTTAGATGTCTGCAAACTACCTCCAAAGAGTTCTCCCATTTTTCGGATGCGCACCAAACGGCCTCTAGAATTGACTTAATAGTTACTGATGTCTTTTCTTTACCCAAATTTTCTAACGTATCTATAGGCCTCAGATCTCTATCAGATCATGCCCCTACGTCATGTGAAATTCATATTGGTCCTCTTATTAAAAATGGATTTCTTTGGAAATGTAGGTCTTCACTTATTCATAACCCCAAAAACAAAAAAATTATTGAAAAAGCTATTTCCGACTATTTTATGGAAAACGATACCCCAGATTTGACCAATCCCTTTTCCAGCTGGTGTGCTCACAAAGCAGTCATTCGTGGAGTGCTAATGCAGATATCCTCTTCTGAAAAAAAAGAAAAAAGATCAAAAATTAATTCTCTTCAAAAACTGATTAGGGAAAAAGAACTTGAGCAAATTAATCTTCCTTCCCCTTCCCCAATAATTCAAAAAGAGCTGTCAAATTTAAGGATAGAGCTAAAATCAGAAATTTCTTCCTCTTATGATGCGATTATTCGAAAATCAAAATTTAATTACTATGCGGCTCTAAATAAACCGACCCGCTTTATGGCTCGCTTAGTTAAATGTAAAAGAGCAATTAATAGAATAGATAAAATAAAAAATAATAGTGGAATAACGTTTTGTCACCCTAAAGATATAGTGAACCAGTTTGCAGACTTTTACAAAAAACTCTACAACATTAAAACTGACCCTCTAATTCCTCATCCTCATCCAGACGAAATCAACAAATTTTTAGCCTCCATTAACCTACCAAAATTGAACCCTCTGGACCACGAGTCATTGAACAAGCCTTTCTCTAACCTTGAAATTATTAACACAATAAAGCAACTTAAAGCTTTCAAGGCCCCGGGTCCAGATGGGTTCATTAACGAATATTATAAAACCTTTTGTGACCTACTTTCTCTCCCCCTCACGAAAATTTTCAATCATGCTTCCTCAATAAGCTCCTTCCCCTCAGAAATGCTGGAAGCTACCATTACCCTAATACCCAAGTCTAAGGAAGAGAGAGATAATGTTAAAAATTATAGGCCCATTTCGCTAATTAACACTGACATCAAGATATACTCGAAAATTCTGGCCAATCGTTTATCGACTATTCTCCCATCTCTCATCAATGACGACCAAATTGGCTTCGTTGGTGGGAGACAAGCTACTGATGGCTCTAGAAGACTCCTGAATATTATTAAGGTGATAAATACGGCGAAACTCCCAGCCTCGTTGCTTGCTTTAGATGCTGAAAAAGCTTTCGACAGGTTAAATTGGCTATACCTTAAACTCACCCTTATTAAATTTGGCTTTGATAACAATTTTCTCTCTTCAATTATGGCCCTATATTCCAACCCCCAAGCTAAAATCTATGTTAATAACTATCTCTCAAATCCAATTCCTATTACAAACGGTACTAGACAGGGTTGCCCGCTTTCCCCCCTTCTTTTTGTCTTGGCTATGGAGCCCCTTGCTCAGAGGATTAGAGAAAATACTGACATTAGGGGGATATCTACCCCATCTCGAGAATTTAAAATTGGCCTCTTTGCGGATGATGTTATGCTTTCCTTGCTGGACCCAGTAAATTCGGTTGCGGAGGTTTCAAAGGTTCTAGAACTATTCTCTCAGATTTCTTATTTTAAAATTAACAATGAGAAGTCTAAACTTTTGAATATTAATCTGGACCGCCAGACGAGAGAGGTTTTACACTCAAGATTTTCCTTTGGTCTGGCTAAACGCAATCTGACTTATTTGGGGATCAGTATTGGTAAATCTATTAATTCAACAATCTCTGACAATCTGGTTCTGATTGATGACATCGTCCGCGGAGATTTGATGGATTTTATGAAAAGAGATTTGTCGTGGTGGGGTAGAGTCCTCTCTATCAAGATGTTTGTTCTTCCCAAAATTTTGTATTTTTTCCGCAACCTACCTTTATCTATTTCCCACATCTTTGTTCAAAAAATTCAAAATCAGATTAATTCTTATGTCTGGGATAATAAACGTGCGAGGATATCTGCTGATATATTGTACAAGAATAAAAGTAACGGAGGTCTGAGCCATCCTAATATTTCCGCTTACTATCTGGCAAACCTTATCAAACAGAGCAGTTACTGGTTTAATTCTGACAGCCCCCCAGCTTGGATGATTCTGGAGACCTTCTTAAATAACGGTTCTTCTCCTCGTGAATTGTTACTCAGGCATCTCTTTAGACAGTGTACTCATGATTCTTCCCACCCTATTTTCCAGGCGATCATTGACGCCTGGAAAAAAATCACCAAAAAAAAGAAAAAGAATCCTTTAAGAGATTCTGATATGGATAAGCTTTCCCTTGTCAAAAAATTTCCAATTGGTTTTGTTGCTGATCTGTATAACTCTTTCATTCCAGATCAATGGGACATTAAAGGGTTAAGGAAAATTGGAGACTTGTATGAAGCTTCTGTCTTTATCCCTTTCCAAATTCTTAAGAAAAGATTCAATTTGCCTTTTTCTGATTTCTTTTTATACTCTCATTTAAAGAGCATTATTCTGGAATTCATTTCTAGCAAATTTATCGTTTCCGAAATCTCGGTGAACCTGTTAAGTAACCCATCCCATAAGATTTTTTGGAGCCTGAGACACCTATATAACAGCTTCAATAATGACCTCTCTTTCCAAAAACATCTTTACATGATTCGATGGGAAAAGGACCTAAAACTCAATTTCCAATCCGACCAATGGGAGAATGCTCTTCTTTTCTCACAAGCCTCTAATATATCTATGCCCTTACAAGAGGCCTACTTCAAAATTTTAACCAGATGGTACTACACTCCAATCAGGCTCCACTATATAAAGCCCAGCAACTCTCCCCTCTGTTGGAGGGAGTGCGGCCTTAGGGGAGATCTGTTACATCTCTTTTGGAGCTGCCCTAAAATCCGCAATCTATGGGCTCAGATCTCTTCTTTGGTAGATGATCTCTTGGGCAGACCACTAATATTGACCCCTCAAAGGGCTTTACTATCCTTGGATCTTGAATCATACAAGTCGTTTGAAAGATCTTTGGTGATTCATTTATTCTCAGTTTGTAAGAATACATTGGCTTTTTATTGGAGAAAGTCACATGTCCCCACTTTGGAGGACTTAGTTGATAAGATGAATCTCCATAGAATATTTGAACTCAGATTTGCCCTTATTAACAATAATTTACTTAAATTTTCTAAGAAGTGGGATATTTGGTCCATTAAGTTCCCTCAACCATCTCATAATGCTGGAATATCTTAATAGGTGTTACATGTTTAGCTTATTAATATGTTTAATTTTGCTAATATGATAGTAGTGTGTGTTTAATTGTTCAAGTTATCTATTATCGTGTATATTATTTGACGAACAAATTTCTCCCACCTTCCCTGATTATTCCATTCCCGTTTGTACCCTTGCCCTTCCCCTTCCTCGGAATTACCCCTTCCCACGAATATTCTTATTTCACTACTTTATGCTACGATTGTTATTCCCCTGTTAAACTGTTTATTAAAAATAAAAAAATATGGTAAAACAAAGAGTGAGATGCCAGCTCCTTTCATTCAGTCAGTAGCTTCAAACATTTCTGGACGTTTTTCAATGGCAAAAATCAATGAATATTGTAAATGCTCAAACAGTAATATCTCCACATTGCAAGGTGCAATTCTGAAATTTTTTGCTTTTTCCTGCTAATCCTAGCATGATAAAGAAGATTCAAAGAGAGTGAGATGCCAGCTCCTTTCATTCAGTCAGTAGCTTCAAACATTTCTGGTATATGAAAAACATGTTTTTCAATGGCAAAAATCATGAATATTGTAAATGCACAAACAGTAATATCTCCACATTGCAAGGTGCAATTCTGAAATTTTTTGATTTTTCCTGCTAATCCTAGCATGATAAAGAAGATTCAAAGAGAGTGAGATGCCAGCTCCTTTCATTCAGTCAGTAGCTTCAAACATTTCTGGTATATGAAAAACATGTTTTTCAATGGCAAAAATCATGAATATTGTAAATGCACAAACAGTAATATCTCCACATTGCAAGGTGCAATTCTGAAATTTTTTGATTTTTCCTGCTAATCCTAGCATGATAAAGAAGATTCAAAGAGAGTGAGAAGCCAGCTCCTTTCATTCAGTCTGTAGCTTCAAACATTTCTGGACGTTTTTCAATGGCAAAAATCAATGAATATTGTAAATGCACAAACAGTAATATCTCCACATTGTAAGGTGCAATTCTGAAATTTTTTGCTTTTTCCTGTTAATCCTAGCATGATAAAGAAGATTCAAAGAGAGTGAGATGCCAGCTCCTTTCATTCAGTCAGTAGCTTCAAACATTTCTGGTATATGAAAAACATGTTTTTCAATGGCAAAAATCAATGAATATTGTAAATGCACAAACAGTAATATCTCCACATTGCAAGGTGCAATTCTGAAATTTTTTGCTTTTTCCTGTTAATCCTAGCATGATAAAGAAGATTCAAAGAGAGTGAGATGCCAGCTCCTTTCATTCAGTCAGTAGCTTCAAACATTTCTGGACGTTTTTCAATGGCAAAAATCAATGAAAATTGTAAATGCACAAACAGTAATATCTCCACATTGCAAGGTGCATTTCTGAAATTTTTTGCTTTTTCCTGTTAATCCTAGCATGATAAAGAAGATTCAAAGAGAGTGAGATGCCAGCTCCTTTCATTCAGTCAGTAGCTTCAAACATTTCTGGTATATGAAAAACATGTTTTTCAATGGCAAAAATCAATGAATATTGTAAATGCACAAACAGTAATATCTCCACATTGCAAGGTGCAATTCTGAAATTTTTTGCTTTTTCCTGCTAATCCTAGCATGATAAAGAAGATTCAAAGAGAGTGAGATGCCAGCTCCTTTCATTCAGTCAGTAGCTTCAAACATTTCTGGACGTTTTTCAATGGCAAAAATCAATGAATATTGTAAATGCACAAACAGTAATATCTCCACATTGCAAGGTGCAATTCTGAAATTTTTTGCTTTTTCCTGTTAATCCTAGCATGATAAAGAAGATTCAAAGAGAGTGAGATGCCAGCTCCTTTCATTCAGTCAGTAGCTTCAAACATTTCTGGTATATGAAAAACATGTTTTTCAATGGCAAAAATCAATGAATATTGTAAATGCACAAACAGTAATATCTCCACATTGCAAGGTGCAATTCTGAAATTTTTTGCTTTTTCCTGCTAATCCTAGCATGATAAAGAAGATTCAAAGAGAGTGAGATGCCAGATCCTTTCATTCAGTCAGTAGCTTCAAACATTTCTGGTATATGAAAAACATGTTTTTCAATGGCAAAAATCAATGAATATTGTAAATGCACAAACAGTAATATCTCCACATTGCAAGGTGCAATTCTGAAATTTTTTGCTTTTTCCTGCTAATCCTAGCATGATAAAGAAGATTCAAAGAGAGTGAGATGCCAGCTCCTTTCATTCAGTCAGTAGCTTCAAACATTTCTGGTATATGAAAAACATGTTTTTCAATGGCAAAAATCAATGAATATTGTAAATGCACAAACAGTAATATCTCCACATTGCAAGGTGCAATTCTGAAATTTTTTGCTTTTTCCTGCTAATCCTAGCATGATAAAGAAGATTCAAAGAGAGTGAGATGCCAGCTCCTTTCATTCAGTCAGTAGCTTCAAACATTTCTGGACGTTTTTCAATGGCAAAAATCAATGAATATTGTAAATGCACAAACAGTAATATCTCCACATTGCAAGGTGCAATTCTGAAATTTTTTGCTTTTTCCTGTTAATCCTAGCATGATAAAGAAGATTCAAAGAGAGTGAGATGCCAGCTCCTTTCATTCAGTCAGTAGCTTCAAACATTTCTGGTATATGAAAAACATGTTTTTCAATGGCAAAAATCAATGAATATTGTAAATGCACAAACAGTAATATCTCCACATTGCAAGGTGCAATTCTGAAATTTTTTGCTTTTTCCTGCTAATCCTAGCATGATAAAGAAGATTCAAAGAGAGTGAGATGCCAGCTCCTTTCATTCAGTCAGTAGCTTCAAACATTTCTGGTATATGAAAAACATGTTTTTCAATGGCAAAAATCAATGAATATTGTAAATGCACAAACAGTAATATCTCCACATTGCAAGGTGCAATTCTGAAATTTTTTGCTTTTTCCTGCTAATCCTAGCATGATAAAGAAGATTCAAAGAGAGTGAGATGCCAGCTCCTTTCATTCAGTCAGTAGCTTCAAACATTTCTGGTATATGAAAAACATGTTTTTCAATGGCAAAAATCAATGAATATTGTAAATGCACAAACAGTAATATCTCCACATTGCAAGGTGCAATTCTGAAATTTTTAGCTTTTTCCTGTTAATCCTAGCATGATAAAGAAGATTCAAAGAGAGTGAGATGCCAGCTCCTTTCATTCAGTCAGTAGCTTCAAACATTTCTGGACGTTTTTCAATGGCAAAAATCAATGAATATTGTAAATGCACAAACAGTAATATCTCCACATTGCAAGGTGCAATTCTGAAATTTTTTGCTTTTTCCTGTTAATCCTAGCATGATAAAGAAGATTCAAAGAGAGTGAGATGCCAGCTCCTTTCATTCAGTCAGTAGCTTCAAACATTTCTGGTATATGAAAAACATGTTTTTCAATGGCAAAAATCAATGAATATTGTAAATGCACAAACAGTAATATCTCCACATTGCAAGGTGCAATTCTGAAATTTTTTGCTTTTTCCTGCTAATCCTAGCATGATAAAGAAGATTCAAAGAGAGTGAGATGCCAGCTCCTTTCATTCAGTCAGCAGCTTCAAACATTTCTGGTATATGAAAAACATGTTTTTCAATGGCAAAAATCAATGAATATTGTAAATGCACAAACAGTAATATCTCCACATTGCAAGGTGCAATTCTGAAATTTTTTGCTTTTTCCTGCTAATCCTAGCATGATAAAGAAGATTCAAAGAGAGTGAGATGCCAGCTCCTTTCATTCAGTCAGTAGCTTCAAACATTTCTGGACGTTTTTCAATGGCAAAAATCAATGAATATTGTAAATGCACAAACAGTAATATCTCCACATTGCAAGGTGCAATTCTGAAATTTTTTGCTTTTTCCTGTTAATCCTAGCAGGATAAAGAAGATTCAAAGAGAGTGAGATGCCAGCTCCTTTCATTCAGTCAGTAGCTTCAAACATTTCTGGTATATGAAAAACATGTTTTTCAATGGCAAAAATCAATGAATATTGTAAATGCACAAACCGTAATATCTCCACATTGCAAGGTGCAATTCTGAAATTTTTAGCTTTTTCCTGTTAATCCTAGCATGATAAAGAAGATTCAAAGAGAGTGAGATGCCAGCTCCTTTCATTCAGTCAGTAGCTTCAAACATTTCTGGACGTTTTTCAATGGCAAAAATCAATGAATATTGTAAATGCACAAACAGTAATATCTCCACATTGCAAGGTGCAATTCTGAAATTTTTTGCTTTTTCCTGTTAATCCTAGCATGATAAAGAAGATTCAAAGAGAGTGAGATGCCAGCTCCTTTCATTCAGTCAGTAGCTTCAAACATTTCTGGTATATGAAAAACATGTTTTTCAATGGCAAAAATCAATGAATATTGTAAATGCACAAACAGTAATATCTCCACATTGCAAGGTGCAATTCTGAAATTTTTTGCTTTTTCCTGCTAATCCTAGCATGATAAAGAAGATTCAAAGAGAGTGAGATGCCAGCTCCTTTCATTCAGTCAGCAGCTTCAAACATTTCTGGTATATGAAAAACATGTTTTTCAATGGCAAAAATCAATGAATATTGTAAATGCACAAACAGTAATATCTCCACATTGCAAGGTGCAATTCTGAAATTTTTTGCTTTTTCCTGCTAATCCTAGCATGATAAAGAAGATTCAAAGAGAGTGAGATGCCAGCTCCTTTCATTCAGTCAGTAGCTTCAAACATTTCTGGACGTTTTTCAATGGCAAAAATCAATGAATATTGTAAATGCACAAACAGTAATATCTCCACATTGCAAGGTGCAATTCTGAAATTTTTTGCTTTTTCCTGTTAATCCTAGCAGGATAAAGAAGATTCAAAGAGAGTGAGATGCCAGCTCCTTTCATTCAGTCAGTAGCTTCAAACATTTCTGGTATATGAAAAACATGTTTTTCAATGGCAAAAATCAATGAATATTGTAAATGCACAAACAGTAATATCTCCACATTGCAAGGTGCAATTCTGAAATTTTTAGCTTTTTCCTGTTAATCCTAGCATGATAAAGAAGATTCAAAGAGAGTGAGATGCCAGCTCCTTTCATTCAGTCAGTAGCTTCAAACATTTCTGGACGTTTTTCAATGGCAAAAATCAATGAATATTGTAAATGCACAAACAGTAATATCTCCACATTGCAAGGTGCAATTCTGAAATTTTTTGCTTTTTCCTGTTAATCCTAGCATGATAAAGAAGATTCAAAGAGAGTGAGATGCCAGCTCCTTTCATTCAGTCAGTAGCTTCAAACATTTCTGGTATATGAAAAACATGTTTTTCAATGGCAAAAATCAATGAATATTGTAAATGCACAAACAGTAATATCTCCACATTGCAAGGTGCAATTCTGAAATTTTTTGCTTTTTCCTGCTAATCCTAGCATGATAAAGAAGATTCAAAGAGAGTGAGATGCCAGCTCCTTTCATTCAGTCAGCAGCTTCAAACATTTCTGGTATATGAAAAACATGTTTTTCAATGGCAAAAATCAATGAATATTGTAAATGCACAAACAGTAATATCTCCACATTGCAAGGTGCAATTCTGAAATTTTTTGCTTTTTCCTGCTAATCCTAGCATGATAAAGAAGATTCAAAGAGAGTGAGATGCCAGCTCCTTTCATTCAGTCAGTAGCTTCAAACATTTCTGGAAGTTTTTCAATGGCAAAAATCAATGAATATTGTAAATGCACAAACAATAATATCTCCACATTGCAAGGTGCAATTCTGAAATTTTTTGCTTTTTCCTGTTAATCCTAGCAGGATAAAGAAGATTCAAAGAGAGTGAGATGCCAGCTCCTTTCATTCAGTCAGTAGCTTCAAACATTTCTGGTATATGAAAAACATGTTTTTCAATGGCAAAAATCAATGAATATTGTAAATGCACAAACAGTAATATCTCCACATTGCAAGGTGCAATTCTGAAATTTTTAGCTTTTTCCTGTTAATCCTAGCATGATAAAGAAGATTCAAAGAGAGTGAGATGCCAGCTCCTTTCATTCAGTCAGTAGCTTCAAACATTTCTGGACGTTTTTCAATGGCAAAAATCAATGAATATTGTAAATGCACAAACAGTAATATCTCCACATTGCAAGGTGCAATTCTGAAATTTTTTGCTTTTTCCTGTTAATCCTAGCATGATAAAGAAGATTCAAAGAGAGTGAGATGCCAGCTCCTTTCATTCAGTCAGTAGCTTCAAACATTTCTGGTATATGAAAAACATGTTTTTCAATGGCAAAAATCAATGAATATTGTAAATGCACAAACAGTAATATCTCCACATTTGCAAGGTGCAATTCTGAAATTTTTTGCTTTTTCCTGTTAATCCTAGCATCATAAAGAAGATTCAAAGAGAGTGAGATGCCAGCTCCTTTCATTCAGTCAGTAGCTTCAAACATTTCTGGTATATGAAAAACATGTTTTTCAATGGCAAAAATCAATGAATATTGTAAATGCACAAACAGTAATATCTCCACATTGCAAGGTGCAATTCTGAAATTTTTAGCTTTTTCCTGTTAATCCTAGCATGATAAAGAAGATTCAAAGAGAGTGAGATGCCAGCTCCTTTCATTCAGTCAGTAGCTTCAAACATTTCTGGACGTTTTTCAATGGCAAAAATCAATGAATATTGTAAATGCACAAACAGTAATATCTCCACATTGCAAGGTGCAATTCTGAAATTTTTTGCTTTTTCCTGTTAATCCTAGCATGATAAAGAAGATTCAAAGAGAGTGAGATGCCAGCTCCTTTCATTCAGTCAGTAGCTTCAAACATTTCTGGTATATGAAAAACATGTTTTTCAATGGCAAAAATCAATGAATATTGTAAATGCACAAACAGTAATATCTCCACATTGCAAGGTGCAATTCTGAAATTTTTTGCTTTTTCCTGCTAATCCTAGCATGATAAAGAAGATTCAAAGAGAGTGAGATGCCAGCTCCTTTCATTCAGTCAGTAGCTTCAAACATTTCTGGACGTTTTTCAATGGCAAAAATCAATGAATATTGTAAATGCACAAACAGTAATATCTCCACATTGCAAGGTGCAATTCTGAAATTTTTTGCTTTTTCCTGTTAATCCTAGCATGATAAAGAAGATTCAAAGAGAGTGAGATGCCAGCTCCTTTCATTCAGTCAGTAGCTTCAAACATTTCTGGTATATGAAAAACATGTTTTTCAATGGCAAAAATCAATGAATATTGTAAATGCACAAACAGTAATATCTCCACATTGCAAGGTGCAATTCTGAAATTTTTTGCTTTTTCCTGCTAATCCTAGCATGATAAAGAAGATTCAAAGAGAGTGAGATGCCAGCTCCTTTCATTCAGTCAGCAGCTTCAAACATTTCTGGTATATGAAAAACATGTTTTTCAATGGCAAAAATCAATGAATATTGTAAATGCACAAACAGTAATATCTCCACATTGCAAGGTGCAATTCTGAAATTTTTTGCTTTTTCCTGCTAATCCTAGCATGATAAAGAAGATTCAAAGAGAGTGAGATGCCAGCTCCTTTCATTCAGTCAGTAGCTTCAAACATTTCTGGACGTTTTTCAATGGCAAAAATCAATGAATATTGTAAATGCACAAACAGTAATATCTCCACATTGCAAGGTGCAATTCTGAAATTTTTTGCTTTCCTGTTAATCCTAGCAGGATAAAGAAGATTCAAAGAGAGTGAGATGCCAGCTCCTTTCATTCAGTCAGTAGCTTCAAACATTTCTGGTATATGAAAAACATGTTTTTCAATGGCAAAAATCAATGAATATTGTAAATGCACAAACAGTAATATCTCCACATTGCAAGGTGCAATTCTGAAATTTTTAGCTTTTTCCTGTTAATCCTAGCATGATAAAGAAGATTCAAAGAGAGTGAGATGCCAGCTCCTTTCATTCAGTCAGTAGCTTCAAACATTTCTGGACGTTTTTCAATGGCAAAAATCAATGAATATTGTAAATGCACAAACAGTAATATCTCCACATTGCAAGGTGCAATTCTGAAATTTTTTGCTTTTTCCTGTTAATCCTAGCATGATAAAGAAGATTCAAAGAGAGTGAGATGCCATCTCCTTTCATTCAGTCAGTAGCTTCAAACATTTCTGGTATATGAAAAACATGTTTTTCAATGGCAAAAATCAATGAATATTGTAAATGCACAAACAGTAATATCTCCACATTTGCAAGGTGCAATTCTGAAATTTTTTGCTTTTTCCTGTTAATCCTAGCAGGATAAAGAAGATTCAAAGAGAGTGAGATGCCAGCTCCTTTCATTCAGTCAGTAGCTTCAAACATTTCTGGTATATGAAAAACATGTTTTTCAATGGCAAAAATCAATGAATATTGTAAATGCACAAACAGTAATATCTCCACATTGCAAGGTGCAATTCTGAAATTTTTAGCTTTTTCCCGTTAATCCTAGCATGATAAAGAAGATTCAAAGAGAGTGAGATGCCAGCTCCTTTCATTCAGTCAGTAGCTTCAAACATTTCTGGTATATGAAAAACATGTTTTTCAATGGCAAAAATCAATGAATATTGTAAATGCACAAACAGTAATATCTCCACATTGCAAGGTGCAATTCTGAAATTTTTTGCTTTTTCCTGCTAATCCTAGCATGATAAAGAAGATTCAAAGAGAGTGAGATGCCAGCTCCTTTCATTCAGTCAGCAGCTTCAAACATTTCTGGTATATGAAAAACATGTTTTTCAATGGCAAAAATCAATGAATATTGTAAATGCACAAACAGTAATATCTCCACATTGCAAGGTGCAATTCTGAAATTTTTTGCTTTTTCCTGCTAATCCTAGCATGATAAAGAAGATTCAAAGAGAGTGAGATGCCAGCTCCTTTCATTCAGTCAGTAGCTTCAAACATTTCTGGACGTTTTTCAATGGCAAAAATCAATGAATATTGTAAATGCACAAACAGTAATATCTCCACATTGCAAGGTGCAATTCTGAAATTTTTTGCTTTTTCCTGTTAATCCTAGCAGGATAAAGAAGATTCAAAGAGAGTGAGATGCCAGCTCCTTTCATTCAGTCAGTAGCTTCAAACATTTCTGGTATATGAAAAACATGTTTTTCAATGGCAAAAATCAATGAATATTGTAAATGCACAAACAGTAATATCTCCACATTGCAAGGTGCAATTCTGAAATTTTTAGCTTTTTCCTGTTAATCCTAGCATGATAAAGAAGATTCAAAGAGAGTGAGATGCCAGCTCCTTTCATTCAGTCAGTAGCTTCAAACATTTCTGGACGTTTTTCAATGGCAAAAATCAATGAATATTGTAAATGCACAAACAGTAATATCTCCACATTGCAAGGTGCAATTCTGAAATTTTTTGCTTTTTCCTGTTAATCCTAGCATGATAAAGAAGATTCAAAGAGAGTGAGATGCCAGCTCCTTTCATTCAGTCAGTAGCTTCAAACATTTCTGGTATATGAAAAACATGTTTTTCAACGGCAAAAATCAATGAATATTGTAAATGCACAAACAGTAATATCTCCACATTTGCAAGGTGCAATTCTGAAATTTTTTGCTTTTTCCTGTTAATCCTAGCAGGATAAAGAAGATTCAAAGAGAGTGAGATGCCAGCTCCTTTCATTCAGTCAGTAGCTTCAAACATTTCTGGTATATGAAAAACATGTTTTTCAATGGCAAAAATCAATGAATATTGTAAATGCACAAACAGTAATATCTCCACATTGCAAGGTGCAATTCTGAAATTTTTAGCTTTTTCCTGTTAATCCTAGCATGATAAAGAAGATTCAAAGAGAGTGAGATGCCAGCTCCTTTCATTCAGTCAGTAGCTTCAAACATTTCTGGACGTTTTTCAATGGCAAAAATCAATGAATATTGTAAATGCACAAACAGTAATATCTCCACATTGCAAGGTGCAATTCTGAAATTTTTTGCTTTTTCCTGTTAATCCTAGCATGATAAAGAAGATTCAAAGAGAGTGAGATGCCAGCTCCTTTCATTCAGTCAGTAGCTTCAAACATTTCTGGTATATGAAAAACATGTTTTTCAATGGCAAAAATCAATGAATATTGTAAATGCACAAACAGTAATATCTCCACATTGCAAGGTGCAATTCTGAAATTTTTTGCTTTTTCCTGCTAATCCTAGCATGATAAAGAAGATTCAAAGAGAGTGAGATGCCAGCTCCTTTCATTCAGTCAGCAGCTTCAAACATTTCTGGTATATGAAAAACATGTTTTTCAATGGCAAAAATCAATGAATATTGTAAATGCACAAACAGTAATATCTCCACATTGCAAGGTGCAATTCTGAAATTTTTTGCTTTTTCCTGCTAATCCTAGCATGATAAAGAAGATTCAAAGAGAGTGAGATGCCAGCTCCTTTCATTCAGTCAGTAGCTTCAAACATTTCTGGACGTTTTTCAATGGCAAAAATCAATGAATATTGTAAATGCACAAACAGTAATATCTCCACATTGCAAGGTGCAATTCTGAAATTTTTTGCTTTTTTCTGTTAATCCTAGCAGGATAAAGAAGATTCAAAGAGAGTGAGATGCCAGCTCCTTTCATTCAGTCAGTAGCTTCAAACATTTCTGGTATATGAAAAACATGTTTTTCAATGGCAAAAATCAATGAATATTGTAAATGCACAAACAGTAATATCTCCACATTGCAAGGTGCAATTCTGAAATTTTTAGCTTTTTCCTGTTAATCCTAGCATGATAAAGAAGATTCAAAGAGAGTGAGATGCCAGCTCCTTTCATTCAGTCAGTAGCTTCAAACATTTCTGGACGTTTTTCAATGGCAAAAATCAATGAATATTGTAAATGCACAAACAGTAATATCTCCACATTGCAAGGTGCAATTCTGAAATTTTTTGCTTTTTCCTGTTAATCCTAGCATGATAAAGAAGATTCAAAGAGAGTGAGATGCCAGCTCCTTTCATTCAGTCAGTAGCTTCAAACATTTCTGGTATATGAAAAACATGTTTTTCAATGGCAAAAATCAATGAATATTGTAAATGCACAAACAGTAATATCTCCACATTTGCAAGGTGCAATTCTGAAATTTTTTGCTTTTTCCTGTTAATCCTAGCAGGATAAAGAAGATTCAAAGAGAGTGAGATGCCAGCTCCTTTCATTCAGTCAGTAGCTTCAAACATTTCTGGACGTTTTTCAATGGCAAAAATCAATGAATATTGTAAATGCACAAACAGTAATATCTCCACATTGCAAGGTGCAATTCTGAAATTTTTTGCTTTTTCCTGTTAATCCTAGCATGATAAAGAAGATTCAAAGAGAGTGAGATGCCAGCTCCTTTCATTCAGTCAGTAGCTTCAAACATTTCTGGTATATGAAAAACATGTTTTTCAATGGCAAAAATCAATGAATATTGTAAATGCACAAACAGTAATATCTCCACATTTGCAAGGTGCAATTCTGAAATTTTTTGCTTTTTCCTGCTTTTCCTAGCATGATAAAGAAGATTCAAAGAGAGTGAGATGACAGCTCCTTTCATTCAGTCAGTAGCTTCAAACATTTCTGGTATATGAAAAACATGTTTTTCAATGGCAAAAATCAATGAATATTGTAAATGCACAAACAGTAATATCTCCACATTGCAAGGTGCAATTCTGAAATTTTTTGCTTTTTCCTGCTAATCCTAGCATGATAAAGAAGATTCAAAGAGAGTGAGATGCCAGCTCCTTTCATTCAGTCAGTAGCTTCAAACATTTCTGGACGTTTTTCAATGGCAAAAATCAATGAATATTGTAAATGCACAAACAGTAATATCTCCACATTGCAAGGTGCAATTCTGAAATTTTTTGCTTTTTCCTGTTAATCCTAGCAGGATAAAGAAGATTCAAAGAGAGTGAGATGCCAGCTCCTTTCATTCAGTCAGTAGCTTCAAACATTTCTGGTATATGAAAAACATGTTTTTCAATGGCAAAAATCAATGAATATTGTAAATGCACAAACAGTAATATCTCCACATTGCAAGGTGCAATTCTGAAATTTTTAGCTTTTTCCTGTTAATCCTAGCATGATAAAGAAGATTCAAAGAGAGTGAGATGCCAGCTCCTTTCATTCAGTCAGTAGCTTCAAACATTTCTGGACGTTTTTCAATGGCAAAAATCAAGGAATATTGTAAATGCACAAACAGTAATATCTCCACATTGCAAGGTGCAATTCTGAAATTTTTTGCTTTTTCCTGTTAATCCTAGCATGATAAAGAAGATTCAAAGAGAGTGAGATGCCAGCTCCTTTCATTCAGTCAGTAGCTTCAAACATTTCTGGTATATGAAAAACATGTTTTTCAACGGCAAAAATCAATGAATATTGTAAATGCACAAACAGTAATATCTCCACATTTGCAAGGTGCAATTCTGAAATTTTTTGCTTTTTCCTGTTAATCCTAGCAGGATAAAGAAGATTCAAAGAGAGTGAGATGCCAGCTCCTTTCATTCAGTCAGTAGCTTCAAACATTTCTGGTATATGAAAAACATGTTTTTCAATGGCAAAAATCAATGAATATTGTAAATGCACAAACAGTAATATCTCCACATTGCAAGGTGCAATTCTGAAATTTTTAGCTTTTTCCTGTTAATCCTAGCATGATAAAGAAGATTCAAAGAGAGTGAGATGCCAGCTCCTTTCATTCAGTCAGTAGCTTCAAACATTTCTGGACGTTTTTCAATGGCAAAAATCAATGAATATTGTAAATGCACAAACAGTAATATCTCCACATTGCAAGGTGCAATTCTGGAATTTTTTGCTTTTTCCTGTTAATCCTAGCATGATAAAGAAGATTCAAAGAGAGTGAGATGCCAGCTCCTTTCATTCAGTCAGTAGCTTCAAACATTTCTGGTATATGAAAAACATGTTTTTCAATGGCAAAAATCAATGAATATTGTAAATGCACAAACAGTAATATCTCCACATTGCAAGGTGCAATTCTGAAATTTTTAGCTTTTTCCTGTTAATCCTAGCATGATAAAGAAGATTCAAAGAGAGTGAGATGCCAGCTCCTTTCATTCAGTCAGTAGCTTCAAACATTTCTGGACGTTTTTCAATGGCAAAAATCAATGAATATTGTAAATGCACAAACAGTAATATCTCCACATTGCAAGGTGCAATTCTGAAATTTTTTGCTTTTTCCTGTTAATCCTAGCATGATAAATAAGATTCAAAGAGAGTGAGATGCCAGCTCCTTTCATTCAGTCAGTAGCTTCAAACATTTCTGGTATATGAAAAACATGTTTTTCAATGGCAAAAATCAATGAATATTGTAAATGCACAAACAGTAATATCTCCACATTTGCAAGGTGCAATTCTGAAATTTTTTGCTTTTTCCTGTTAATCCTAGCAGGATAAAGAAGATTCAAAGAGAGTGAGATGCCAGCTCCTTTCATTCAGTCAGTAGCTTCAAACATTTCTGGTATATGAAAAACATGTTTTTCAATGGCAAAAATCAATGAATATTGTAAATGCACAAACAGTAATATCTCCACATTGCAAGGTGCAATTCTGAAATTTTTAGCTTTTTCCTGTTAATCCTAGCATGATAAAGAAGATTCAAAGAGAGTGAGATGCCAGCTCCTTTCATTCAGTCAGTAGCTTCAAACATTTCTGGACGTTTTTCAATGGCAAAAATCAATGAATATTGTAAATGCACAAACAGTAATATCTCCACATTGCAAGGTGCAATTCTGAAATTTTTTGCTTTTTCCTGTTAATCCTAGCATGATAAAGAAGATTCAAAGAGAGTGAGATGCCAGCTCCTTTCATTCAGTCAGTAGCTTCAAACATTTCTGGTATATGAAAAACATGTTTTTCAATGGCAAAAATCAATGAATATTGTAAATGCACAAACAGTAATATCTCCACATTTGCAAGGTGCAATTCTGAAATTTTTTGCTTTTTCCTGCTTTTCCTAGCATGATAAAGAAGATTCAAAGAGAGTGAGATGACAGCTCCTTTCATTCAGTCAGTAGCTTCAAACATTTCTGGTATATGAAAAACATGTTTTTCAATGGCAAAAATCAATGAATATTGTAAATGCACAAACAGTAATATCTCCACATTGCAAGGTGCAATTCTGAAATTTTTTGCTTTTTCCTGCTAATCCTAGCATGATAAAGAAGATTCAAAGAGAGTGAGATGCCAGCTCCTTTCAGTCAGTAGCTTCAAACATTTCTGGACGTTTTTCAATGGCAAAAATCAATGAATATTGTAAATGCACAAACAGTAATATCTCCACATTGCAAGGTGCAATTCTGAAATTTTTTGCTTTTTCCTGTTAATCCTAGCATGATAAAGAAGATTCAAAGAGAGTGAGATGCCAGCTCCTTTCATTCAGTCAGTAGCTTCAAACATTTCTGGTATATGAAAAACATGTTTTTCAATGGCAAAAATCAATGAATATTGTAAATGCACAAACAGTAATATCTCCACATTGCAAGGTGCAATTCTGAAATTTTTTGCTTTTTCCTGCTAATCCTAGCATGATAAAGAAGATTCAAAGAGAGTGAGATGCCAGCTCCTTTCATTCAGTCAGTAGCTTCAAACATTTCTGGACGTTTTTCAATGGCAAAAATCAATGAATATTGTAAATGCACAAACAGTAATATCTCCACATTGCAAGGTGCAATTCTGAAATTTTTTGCTTTTTCCTGTTAATCCTAGCATGATAAAGAAGATTCAAAGAGAGTGAGATGCCAGCTCCTTTCATTCAGTCAGTAGCTTCAAACATTTCTGGTATATGAAAAACATGTTTTTCAATGGCAAAAATCAATGAATATTGTAAATGCACAAACAGTAATATCTCCACATTTGCAAGGTGCAATTCTGAAATTTTTTGCTTTTTCCTGTTAATCCTAGCAGGATAAAGAAGATTCAAAGAGAGTGAGATGCCAGCTCCTTTCATTCAGTCAGTAGCTTCAAACATTTCTGGACGTTTTTCAATGGCAAAAATCAATGAATATTGTAAATGCACAAACAGTAATATCTCCACATTGCAAGGTGCAATTCTGAAATTTTTTGCTTTTTCCTGTTAATCCTAGCATGATAAAGAAGATTCAAAGAGAGTGAGATGCCAGCTCCTTTCATTCAGTCAGTAGCTTCAAACATTTCTGGTATATGAAAAACATGTTTTTCAATGGCAAAAATCAATGAATATTGTAAATGCACAAACAGTAATATCTCCACATTTGCAAGGTGCAATTCTGAAATTTTTTGCTTTTTCCTGCTTTTCCTAGCATGATAAAGAAGATTCAAAGAGAGTGAGATGCCAGCTCCTTTCATTCAGTCAGTAGCTTCAAACATTTCTGGTATATGAAAAACATGTTTTTCAATGGCAAAAATCAATGAATATTGTAAATGCACAAACAGTAATATCTCCACATTGCAAGGTGCAATTCTGAAATTTTTTGTTTTTCCTGCTAATCCTAGCATGATAAAGAAGATTCAAAGAGAGTGAGATGCCAGCTCCTTTCAGTCAGTAGCTTCAAACATTTCTGGACGTTTTTCAATGGCAAAAATCAATGAATATTGTAAATGCACAAACAGTAATATCTCCACATTGCAAGGTGCAATTCTGAAATTTTTTGCTTTTTCCTGTTAATCCTAGCATGATAAAGAAGATTCAAAGAGAGTGAGATGCCAGCTCCTTTCATTCAGTCAGTAGCTTCAAACATTTCTGGTATATGAAAAACATGTTTTTCAATGGCAAAAATTAATGAATATTGTAAATGCACAAACAGTAATATCTCCACATTGCAAGGTGCAATTCTGAAATTTTTTGCTTTTTCCTGCTAATCCTAGCATGATAAAGAAGATTCAAAGAGAGTGAGATGCCAGCTCCTTTCATTCAGTCAGCAGCTTCAAACATTTCTGGTATATGAAAAACATGTTTTTCAATGGCAAAAATCAATGAATATTGTAAATGCACAAACAGTAATATCTCCACATTGCAAGGTGCAATTCTGAAATTTTTTGCTTTTTCCTGCTAATCCTAGCATGATAAAGAAGATTCAAAGAGAGTGAGATGCCAGCTCCTTTCATTCAGTCAGTAGCTTCAAACATTTCTGGACGTTTTTCAATGGCAAAAATCAATGAATATTGTAAATGCACAAACAGTAATATCTCCACATTGCAAGGTGCAATTCTGAAATTTTTTGCTTTTTCCTGTTAATCCTAGCAGGATAAAGAAGATTCAAAGAGAGTGAGATGCCAGCTCCTTTCATTCAGTCAGTAGCTTCAAACATTTCTGGTATATGAAAAACATGTTTTTCAATGGCAAAAATCAATGAATATTGTAAATGCACAAACAGTAATATCTCCACATTGCAAGGTGCAATTCTGAAATTTTTAGCTTTTTCCTGTTAATCCTAGCATGATAAAGAAGATTCAAAGAGAGTGAGATGCCAGCTCCTTTCATTCAGTCAGTAGCTTCAAACATTTCTGGACGTTTTTCAATGGCAAAAATCAATGAATATTGTAAATGCACAAACAGTAATATCTCCACATTGCAAGGTGCAATTCTGAAATTTTTTGCTTTTTCCTGTTAATCCTAGCATGATAAAGAAGATTCAAAGAGAGTGAGATGCCAGCTCCTTTCATTCAGTCAGTAGCTTCAAACATTTCTGGTATATGAAAAACATGTTTTTCAATGGCAAAAATCAATGAATATTGTAAATGCACAAACAGTAATATCTCCACATTTGCAAGGTGCAATTCTGAAATTTTTTGCTTTTTCCTGTTAATCCTACCAGGATAAAGAAGATTCAAAGAGAGTGAGATGCCAGCTCCTTTCATTCAGTCAATAGCTTCAAACATTTCTGGTATATGAAAAACATGTTTTTCAATGGCAAAAATCAATGAATATTGTAAATGCACAAACAGTAATATCTCCACATTGCAAGGTGCAATTCTGAAATTTTTAGCTTTTTCCTGTTAATCCTAGCATGATAAAGAAGATTCAAAGAGAGTGAGATGCCAGCTCCTTTCATTCAGTCAGTAGCTTCAAACATTTCTGGACGTTTTTCAATGGCAAAAATCAATGAATATTGTAAATGCACAAACAGTAATATCTCCACATTGCAAGGTGCAATTCTGAAATTTTTTGCTTTTTCCTGTTAATCCTAGCATGATAAAGAAGATTCAAAGAGAGTGAGATGCCAGCTCCTTTCATTCCGACAGTAGCTTCAAACATTTCTGGTATATGAAAAACATGTTTTTCAATGGCAAAAATCAATGAATATTGTAAATGCACAAACAGTAATATCTCCACATTGCAAGGTGCAATTCTGAAATTTTTTGCTTTTTCCTGCTAATCCTAGCATGATAAAGAAGATTCAAAGAGAGTGAGATGCCAGCTCCTTTCATTCAGTCAGTAACTTCAAACATTTCTGGACGTTTTTCAATGGCAAAAATCAATGAATATTGTAAATGCACAAACAGTAATATCTCCACATTGCAAGGTGCAATTCTGAAATTTTTTGCTTTTTCCTGTTAATCCTAGCATGATAAAGAAGATTCAAAGAGAGTGAGATGCCAGCTCCTTTCATTCAGTCAGTAGCTTCAAACATTTCTGGTATATGAAAAACATGTTTTTCAATGGCAAAAATCAATGAATATTGTAAATGCACAAACAGTAATATCTCCACATTGCAAGGTGCAATTCTGAAATTTTTTGCTTTTTCCTGCTAATCCTAGCATGATAAAGAAGATTCAAAGAGAGTGAGATGCCAGCTCCTTTCATTCAGTCAGTAGCTTCAAACATTTCTGGTATATGAAAAACATGTTTTTCAATGGCAAAAATCAATGAATATTGTAAATGCACAAACAGTAATATCTCCACATTGCAAGGTGCAATTCTGAAATGTTTTGCTTTTTCCTGCTAATCCTAGCATGATAAAGAAGATTCAAAGAGAGTGAGATGCCAGCTCCTTTCATTCAGTCAGTAGCTTCAAACATTTCTGGACGTTTTTCAATGGCAAAAATCAATGAATATTGTAAATGCACAAACAGTAATATCTCCACATTGCAAGGTGCAATTCTGAAATTTTTTGCTTTTTCCTGTTAATCCTAGCATGATAAAGAAGATTCAAAGAGAGTGAGATGCCAGCTCCTTTCATTCCGACAGTAGCTTCAAACATTTCTGGTATATGAAAAACATGTTTTTCAATGGCAAAAATCAATGAATATTGTAAATGCACAAACAGTAATATCTCCACATTGCAAGGTGCAATTCTGAAATTTTTTGCTTTTTCCTGCTAATCCTAGCATGATAAAGAAGATTCAAAGAGAGTGAGATGCCAGCTCCTTTCATTCAGTCAGTAACTTCAAACATTTCTGGACGTTTTTCAATGGCAAAAATCAATGAATATTGTAAATGCACAAACAGTAATATCTCCACATTGCAAGGTGCAATTCTGAAATTTTTTGCTTTTTCCTGTTAATCCTAGCATGATAAAGAAGATTCAAAGAGAGTGAGATGCCAGCTCCTTTCATTCAGTCAGTAGCTTCAAACATTTCTGGTATATGAAAAACATGTTTTTCAATGGCAAAAATCAATGAATATTGTAAATGCACAAACAGTAATATCTCCACATTGCAAGGTGCAATTCTGAAATTTTTTGCTTTTTCCTGCTAATCCTAGCATGATAAAGAAGATTCAAAGAGAGTGAGATGCCAGCTCCTTTCATTCAGTCAGTAGCTTCAAACATTTCTGGACGTTTTTCAATGGCAAAAATCAATGAATATTGTAAATGCACAAACAGTAATATCTCCACATTGCAAGGTGCAATTCTGAAATTTTTTGCTTTTTCCTGTTAATCCTAGCATGATAAAGAAGATTCAAAGAGAGTGAGATGCCAGCTCCTTTCATTCAGTCAGTAGCTTCAAACATTTCTGGTATATGAAAAACATGTTTTTCAATGGCAAAAATCAATGAATATTGTAAATGCACAAACAGTAATATCTCCACATTGCAAGGTGCAATTCTGAAATGTTTTGCTTTTTCCTGCTAATCCTAGCATGATAAAGAAGATTCAAAGAGAGTGAGATGCCAGCTCCTTTCATTCAGTCAGTAGCTTCAAACATTTCTGGACGTTTTTCAATGGCAAAAATCAATGAATATTGTAAATGCACAAACAGTAATATCTCCACATTGCAAGGTGCAATTCTGAAATTTTTTGCTTTTTCCTGTTAATCCTAGCATGATAAAGAAGATTCAAAGAGAGTGAGATGCCAGCTCCTTTCATTCAGTCAGTAGCTTCAAACATTTCTGGTATATGAAAAACATGTTTTTCAATGGCAAAAATCAATGAATATTGTAAATGCACAAACGGTAATATCTCCACATTGCAAGGTGCAATTCTGAAATTTTTAGCTTTTTCCTGTTAATCCTAGCATGATAAAGAAGATTCAAAGAGAGTGAGATGCCAGCTCCTTTCATTCAGTCAGTAGCTTCAAACATTTCTGGACGTTTTTCAATGGCAAAAATCAATGAATATTGTAAATGCTCAAACAGTAATATCTCCACATTGCAAGGTGCAATTCTGAAATTTTTAGCTTTTTCCTGTTAATCCTAGCATGATAAAGAAGATTCAAAGAGAGTGAGATGCCAGCTCCTTTCATTCAGTCAGTAGCTTCAAACATTTCTGGACGTTTTTCAATGGCAAAAATCAATGAATATTGTAAATGCTCAAACAGTAATATCTCCACATTGCAAGGTGCAATTCTGAAATTTTTTGCTTTTTCCTGTTAATCCTAGCATGATAAAGAAGATTCAAAGAGAGTGAGATGCCAGCTCCTTTCATTCAGTCAGTAGCTTCAAACATTTCTGGTATATGAAAAACGTTTTTCAATGGCAAAAATCAATGAATATTGTAAATGCACAAACAGTAATATCTCCACATTGCAAGGTGCAATTCTGAAATTTTTTGCTTTTTCCTGCTAATCCTAGCATGATAAAGAAGATTCAAAGAGAGTGAGATGCCAGCTCCTTACATTCAGTCAGTAGCTTCAAACATTTCTGGTATATGAAAAACATGTTTTTCAATGGCAAAAATCAATGAATATTGTAAATGCACAAACAGTAATATCTCCACATTGCAAGGTGCAATTCTGAAATTTTTTGCTTTTTCCTGCTAATCCTAGCATGATAAAGAAGATTCAAAGAGAGTGAGATGCCAGCTCCTTTCATTCAGTCAGTAGCTTCAAACATTTCTGGACGTTTTTCAATGGCAAAAATCAATGAATATTGTAAATGCACAAACAGTAATATCTCCACATTGCAAGGTGCAATTCTGAAATTTTTTGCTTTTTCCTGTTAATCCTAGCATGATAAAGAAGATTCAAAGAGAGTGAGATGCCAGCTCCTTTCATTCAGTCAGTAGCTTCAAACATTTCTGGTATATGAAAAACATGTTTTTCAATGGCAAAAATCAATGAATATTGTAAATGCACAAACAGTAATATCTCCACATTGCAAGGTGCAATTCTGAAATTTTTTGCTTTTTCCTGTTAATCCTAGCATGATAAAGAAGATTCAAAGAGAGTGAGATGCCAGCTCCTTTCATTCAGTCAGTAGCTTCAAACATTTCTGGTATATGAAAAACATGTTTTTCAATGGCAAAAATCAATGAATATTGTAAATGCACAAACAGTAATATCTCCACATTGCAAGGTGCAATTCTGAAATTTTTTGCTTTTTCCTGCTAATCCTAGCATGATAAAGAAGATTCAAAGAGAGTGAGATGCCAGCTCCTTTCATTCAGTCAGTAACTTCAAACATTTCTGGACGTTTTTCAATGGCAAAAATCAATGAATATTGTAAATGCACAAACAGTAATATCTCCACATTGCAAGGTGCAATTCTGAAATTTTTTGCTTTTTCCTGTTAATCCTAGCATGATAAAGAAGATTCAAAGAGAGTGAGATGCCAGCTCCTTTCATTCAGTCAGTAGCTTCAAACATTTCTGGTATATGAAAAACATGTTTTTCAATGGCAAAAATCAATGAATATTGTAAATGCACAAACAGTAATATCTCCACATTGCAAGGTGCAATTCTGAAATTTTTTGCTTTTTCCTGCTAATCCTAGCATGATAAAGAAGATTCAAAGAGAGTGAGATGCCAGCTCCTTTCATTCAGTCAGTAGCTTCAAACATTTCTGGACGTTTTTCAATGGCAAAAATCAATGAATATTGTAAATGCACAAACAGTAATATCTCCACATTGCAAGGTGCAATTCTGAAATTTTTTGCTTTTTCCTGTTAATCCTAGCATGATAAAGAAGATTCAAAGAGAGTGAGATGCCAGCTCCTTTCATTCAGTCAGTAGCTTCAAACATTTCTGGTATATGAAAAACATGTTTTTCAATGGCAAAAATCAATGAATATTGTAAATGCACAAACAGTAATATCTCCACATTGCAAGGTGCAATTCTGAAATTTTTTGCTTTTTCCTGTTAATCCTAGCATGATAAAGAAGATTCAAAGAGAGTGAGATGCCAGCTCCTTTCATTCAGTCAGTAGCTTCAAACATTTCTGGTATATGAAAAACATGTTTTTCAATGGCAAAAATCAATGAATATTGTAAATGCACAAACAGTAATATCTCCACATTGCAAGGTGCAATTCTGAAATTTTTTGCTTTTTCCTGCTAATCCTAGCATGATAAAGAAGATTCAAAGAGAGTGAGATGCCAGCTCCTTTCATTCAGTCAGTAGCTTCAAACATTTCTGGACGTTTTTCAATGGCAAAAATCAATGAATATTGTAAATGCACAAACAGTAATATCTCCACATTGCAAGGTGCAATTCTGAAATTTTTTGCTTTTTCCTGTTAATCCTAGCATGATAAAGAAGATTAAAAGAGAGTGAGATGCCAGCTCCTTTCATTCAGTCAGTAGCTTCAAACATTTCTGGTATATGAAAAACATGTTTTTCAATGGCAAAAATCAATGAATATTGTAAATGCACAAACAGTAATATCTCCACATTGCAAGGTGCAATTCTGAAATTTTTTGCTTTTTCCTGCTAATCCTAGCATGATAAAGAAGATTCAAAGAGAGTGAGATGCCAGCTCCTTTCATTCAGTCAGTAGCTTCAAACATTTCTGGACGTTTTTCAATGGCAAAAATCAATGAATATTGTAAATGCACAAACAGTAATATCTCCACATTGCAAGGTGCAATTCTGAAATTTTTTGCTTTTTCCTGTTAATCCTAGCATGATAAAGAAGATTCAAAGAGAGTGAGATGCCAGCTCCTTTCATTCAGTCAGTAGCTTCAAACATTTCTGGTATATGAAAAACATGTTTTTCAATGGCAAAAATCAATGAATATTGTAAATGCACAAACAGTAATATCTCCACATTGCAAGGTGCAATTCTGAAATTTTTTGCTTTTTCCTGCTAATCCTAGCATGATAAAGAAGATTCAAAGAGAGTGAGATGCCAGCTCCTTTCATTCAGTCAGTAGCTTCAAACATTTCTGGACGTTTTTCAATGGCAAAAATCAATGAATATTGTAAATGCACAAACAGTAATATCTCCACATTGCAAGGTGCAATTCTGAAATTTTTTGCTTTTTCCTGTTAATCCTAGCATGATAAAGAAGATTCAAAGAGAGTGAGATGCCAGCTCCTTTCATTCAGTCAGTAGCTTCAAACATTTCTGGTATATGAAAAACATGTTTTTCAATGGCAAAAATCAATGAATATTGTAAATGCACAAACAGTAATATCTCCACATTGCAAGGTGCAATTCTGAAATTTTTTGCTTTTTCCTGCTAATCCTAGCATGATAAAGAAGATTCAAAGAGAGTGAGATGCCAGCTCCTTTCATTCAGTCAGTAGCTTCAAACATTTCTGGACGTTTTTCAATGGCAAAAATCAATGAATATTGTAAATGCACAAACAGTAATATCTCCACATTGCAAGGTGCAATTCTGAAATTTTTTGCTTTTTCCTGTTAATCCTAGCATGATAAAGAAGATTCAAAGAGAGTGAGATGCCAGCTCCTTTCATTCAGTCAGTAGCTTCAAACATTTCTGGTATATGAAAAACGTTTTTCAATGGCAAAAATCAATGAATATTGTAAATGCACAAACAGTAATATCTCCACATTGCAAGGTGCAATTCTGAAATTTTTAGCTTTTTCCTGTTAATCCTAGCATGATAAAGAAGATTCAAAGAGAGTGAGATGCCAGCTCCTTTCATTCAGTCAGTAGCTTCAAACATTTCTGGACGTTTTTCAATGGCAAAAATCAATGAATATTGTAAATGCTCAAACAGTAATATCTCCACATTGCAAGGTGCAATTCTGAAATTTTTTGCTTTTTCCTGTTAATCCTAGCATGATAAAGAAGATTCAAAGAGAGTGAGATGCCAGCTCCTTTCATTCAGTCAGTAGCTTCAAACATTTCTGGTATATGAAAAACATGTTTTTCAATGGCAAAAATCAATGAATATTGTAAATGCACAAACAGTAATATCTCCACATTTGCAAGGTGCAATTCTGAAATTTTTTGCTTTTTCCTGCTTTTCCTAGCATGATAAAGAAGATTCAAAGAGAGTGAGATGCCAGCTCCTTTCATTCAGTCAGTAGCTTCAAACATTTCTGGTATATGAAAAACATGTTTTTCAATGGCAAAAATCAATGAATATTGTAAATGCACAAACAGTAATATCTCCACATTGCAAGGTGCAATTCTGAAATTTTTTGCTTTTTCCTGCTAATCCTAGCATGATAAAGAAGATTCAAAGAGAGTGAGATGCCAGCTCCTTTCAGTCAGTAGCTTCAAACATTTCTGGACGTTTTTCAATGGCAAAAATCAATGAATATTGTAAATGCACAAACAGTAATATCTCCACATTGCAAGGTGCAATTCTGAAATTTTTTGCTTTTTCCTGTTAATCCTAGCATGATAAAGAAGATTCAAAGAGAGTGAGATGCCAGCTCCTTTCATTCAGTCAGTAGCTTCAAACATTTCTGGTATATGAAAAACATGTTTTTCAATGGCAAAAATCAATGAATATTGTAAATGCACAAACAGTAATATCTCCACATTGCAAGGTGCAATTCTGAAATTTTTTGCTTTTTCCTGCTAATCCTAGCATGATAAAGAAGATTCAAAGAGAGTGAGATGCCAGCTCCTTTCATTCAGTCAGTAGCTTCAAACATTTCTGGACGTTTTTCAATGGCAAAAATCAATGAATATTGTAAATGCACAAACAGTAATATCTCCACATTGCAAGGTGCAATTCTGAAATTTTTTGCTTTTTCCTGTTAATCCTAGCATGATAAAGAAGATTCAAAGAGAGTGAGATGCCAGCTCCTTTCATTCAGTCAGTAGCTTCAAACATTTCTGGTATATGAAAAACATGTTTTTCAATGGCAAAAATCAATGAATATTGTAAATGCACAAACAGTAATATCTCCACATTGCAAGGTGCAATTCTGAAATTTTTAGCTTTTTCCTGTTAATCCTAGCATGATAAAGAAGATTCAAAGAGAGTGAGATGCCAGCTCCTTTCATTCAGTCAGTAGCTTCAAACATTTCTGGACGTTTTTCAATGGCAAAAATCAATGAATATTGTAAATGCTCAAACAGTAATATCTCCACATTGCAAGGTGCAATTCTGAAATTTTTTGCTTTTTCCTGTTAATCCTAGCATGATAAAGAAGATTCAAAGAGAGTGAGATGCCAGCTCCTTTCATTCAGTCAGTAGCTTCAAACATTTCTGGTATATGAAAAACGTTTTTCAATGGCAAAAATCAATGAATATTGTAAATGCACATACAGTAATATCTCCACATTGCAAGGTGCAATTCTGAAATTTTTTGCTTTATCCTGTTAATCCTAGCATGATAAAGAAGATTCAAAGAGAGTGAGATGCCAGCTCCTTTCATTCAGTCAGTAGCTTCAAACATTTCTGGTATATGAAAAACATGTTTTTCAATGGCAAAAATCAATGAATATTGTAAATGCACAAACAGTAATATCTCCACATTGCAAGGTGCAATTCTGAAATTTTTTGCTTTTTCCTGCTAATCCTAGCATGATAAAGAAGATTCAAAGAGAGTGAGATGCCAGCTCCTTTCATTCAGTCAGTAGCTTCAAACATTTCTGGACGTTTTTCAATGGCAAAAATCAATGAATATTGTAAATGCACAAACAGTAATATCTCCACATTGCAAGGTGCAATTCTGAAATTTTTTGCTTTTTCCTGTTAATCCTAGCATGATAAAGAAGATTCAAAGAGAGTGAGATGCCAGCTCCTTTCATTCAGTCAGTAGCTTCAAACATTTCTGGTATATGAAAAACGTTTTTCAATGGCAAAAATCAATGAATATTGTAAATGCACAAACAGTAATATCTCCACATTGCAAGGTGCAATTCTGAAATTTTTAGCTTTTTCCTGTTAATCCTAGCATGATAAAGAAGATTCAAAGAGAGTGAGATGCCAGCTCCTTTCATTCAGTCAGTAGCTTCAAACATTTCTGGACGTTTTTCAATGGCAAAAATCAATGAATATTGTAAATGCTCAAACAGTAATATCTCCACATTGCAAGGTGCAATTCTGAAATTTTTTGCTTTTTCCTGTTAATCCTAGCATGATAAAGAAGATTCAAAGAGAGTGAGATGCCAGCTCCTTTCATTCAGTCAGTAGCTTCAAACATTTCTGGTATATGAAAAACATGTTTTTCAATGGCAAATATCAATGAATATTGTAAATGCACAAACAGTAATATCTCCACATTTGCAAGGTGCAATTCTGAAATTTTTTGCTTTTTCCTGCTTTTCCTAGCATGATAAAGAAGATTCAAAGAGAGTGAGTGCCAGCTCCTTTCATTCAGTCAGTAGCTTCCAACATTTCTGGTATATGAAAAACATGTTTTTCAATGGCAAAAATCAATGAATATTGTAAATGCACAAACAGTAATATCTCCACATTGCAAGGTGCAATTCTGAAATTTTTTGCTTTTTCCTGCTAATCCTAGCATGATAAAGAAGATTCAAAGAGAGTGAGATGCCAGCTCCTTTCAGTCAGTAGCTTCAAACATTTCTGGACGTTTTTCAATGGCAAAAATCAATGAATATTGTAAATGCACAAACAGTAATATCTCCACATTGCAAGGTGCAATTCTGAAATTTTTTGCTTTTTCCTGTTAATCCTAGCATGATAAAGAAGATTCAAAGAGAGTGAGATGCCAGCTCCTTTCATTCAGTCAGTAGCTTCAAACATTTCTGGTATATGAAAAACATGTTTTTCAATGGCAAAAATCAATGAATATTGTAAATGCACAAACAGTAATATCTCCACATTGCAAGGTGCAATTCTGAAATTTTTTGCTTTTTCCTGCTAATCCTAGCATGATAAAGAAGATTCAAAGAGAGTGAGATGCCAGCTCCTTTCATTCAGTCAGTAGCTTCAAACATTTCTGGACGTTTTTCAATGGCAAAAATCAATGAATATTGTAAATGCACAAACAGTAATATCTCCACATTGCAAGGTGCAATTCTGAAATTTTTTGCTTTTTCCTGTTAATCCTAGCATGATAAAGAAGATTCAAAGAGAGTGAGATGCCAGCTCCTTTCATTCAGTCAGTAGCTTCAAACATTTCTGGTATATGAAAAACATGTTTTTCAATGGCAAAAATCAATGAATATTGTAAATGCACAAACAGTAATATCTCCACATTGCAAGGTGCAATTCTGAAATTTTTAGCTTTTTCCTGTTAATCCTAGCATGATAAAGAAGATTCAAAGAGAGTGAGATGCCAGCTCCTTTCATTCAGTCAGTAGCTTCAAACATTTCTGGACGTTTTTCAATGGCAAAAATCAATGAATATTGTAAATGCTCAAACAGTAATATCTCCACATTGCAAGGTGCAATTCTGAAATTTTTTGCTTTTTCCTGTTAATCCTAGCATGATAAAGAAGATTCAAAGAGAGTGAGATGCCAGCTCCTTTCATTCAGTCAGTAGCTTCAAACATTTCTGGTATATGAAAAACGTTTTTCAATGGCAAAAATCAATGAATATTGTAAATGCACAAACAGTAATATCTCCACATTGCAAGGTGCAATTCTGAAATTTTTAGCTTTTTCCTGTTAATCCTAGCATGATAAAGAAGATTCAAAGAGTGAGATGCCAGCTCCTTTCATTCAGTCAGTAGCTTCAAACATTTCTGGACGTTTTTCAATGGCAAAAATCAATGAATATTGTAAATGCTCAAACAGTAATATCTCCACATTGCAAGGTGCAATTCTGAAATTTTTTGCTTTTTCCTGTTAATCCTAGCATGATAAAGAAGATTCAAAGAGAGTGAGATGCCAGCTCCTTTCATTCAGTCAGTAGCTTCAAACATTTCTGGTATATGAAAAACGTTTTTCAATGGCAAAAATCAATGAATATTGTAAATGCACAAACACTAATATCTCCACATTGCAAGGTGCAATTCTGAAATTTTTTGCTTTTTCCTGCTAATCCTAGCATGATAAAGAAGATTCAAAGAGAGTGAGATGCCAGCTCCTTTCATTCAGTCAGTAGCTTCAAACATTTCTGGTATATGAAAAACATGTTTTTCAATGGCAAAAATCAATGAATATTGTAAATGCACAAACAGTAATATCTCCACATTGCAAGGTGCAATTCTGAAATTTTTTGCTTTTTCCTGCTAATCCTAGCATGATAAAGAAGATTCAAAGAGAGTGAGATGCCAGCTCCTTTCATTCAGTCAGTAGCTTCAAACATTTCTGGACGTTTTTCAATGGCAAAAATCAATGAATATTGTAAATGCACAAACAGTAATATCTCCACATTGCAAGGTGCAATTCTGAAATTTTTTGCTTTTTCCTGTTAATCCTAGCATGATAAAGAAGATTCAAAGAGAGTGAGATGCCAGCTCCTTTCATTCAGTCAGTAGCTTCAAACATTTCTGGTATATGAAAAACGTTTTTCAATGGCAAAAATCAATGAATATTGTAAATGCACAAACAGTAATATCTCCACATTGCAAGGTGCAATTCTGAAATTTTTAGCTTTTTCCTGTTAATCCTAGCATGATAAAGAAGATTCAAAGAGAGTGAGATGCCAGCTCCTTTCATTCAGTCAGTAGCTTCAAACATTTCTGGACGTTTTTCAATGGCAAAAATCAATGAATATTGTAAATGCTCAAACAGTAATATCTCCACATTGCAAGGTGCAATTCTGAAATTTTTTGCTTTTTCCTGTTAATCCTAGCATGATAAAGAAGATTCAAAGAGAGTGAGATGCCAGCTCCTTTCATTCAGTCAGTAGCTTCAAACATTTCTGGTATATGAAAAACATGTTTTTCAATGGCAAAAATCAATGAATATTGTAAATGCACAAACAGTAATATCTCCACATTTGCAAGGTGCAATTCTGAAATTTTTTGCTTTTTCCTGCTTTTCCTAGCATGATAAAGAAGATTCAAAGAGAGTGAGATGCCAGCTCCTTTCATTCAGTCAGTAGCTTCAAACATTTCTGGTATATGAAAAACATGTTTTTCAATGGCAAAAATCAATGAATATTGTAAATGCACAAACTAATATCTCCACATTGCAAGGTGCAATTCTGAAATTTTTTGCTTTTTCCTGCTAATCCTAGCATGATAAAGAAGATTCAAAGAGAGTGAGATGCCAGCTCCTTTCAGTCAGTAGCTTCAAACATTTCTGGACGTTTTTCAATGGCAAAAATCAATGAATATTGTAAGTGCACAAACAGTAATATCTCCACATTGCAAGGTGCAATTCTGAAATTTTTTGCTTTTTCCTGTTAATCCTAGCATGATAAAGAAGATTCAAAGAGAGTGAGATGCCAGCTCCTTTCATTCAGTCAGTAGCTTCAAACATTTCTGGTATATGAAAAACATGTTTTTCAATGGCAAAAATCAATGAATATTGTAAATGCACAAACAGTAATATCTCCACATTGCAAGGTGCAATTCTGAAATTTTTTGCTTTTTCCTGCTAATCCTAGCATGATAAAGAAGATTCAAAGAGAGTGAGATGCCAGCTCCTTTCATTCAGTCAGTAGCTTCAAACATTTCTGGACGTTTTTCAATGGCAAAAATCAATGAATATTGTAAATGCACAAACTAATATCTCCACATTGCAAGGTGCAATTCTGAAATTTTTTGCTTTTTCCTGTTAATCCTAGCATGATAAAGAAGATTCAAAGAGAGTGAGATGCCAGCTCCTTTCATTCAGTCAGTAGCTTCAAACATTTCTGGTATATGAAAAACATGTTTTTCAATGGCAAAAATCAATGAATATTGTAAATGCACAAACAGTAATATCTCCACATTGCAAGGTGCAATTCTGAAATTTTTAGCTTTTTCCTGTTAATCCTAGCATGATAAAGAAGATTCAAAGAGAGTGAGATGCCAGCTCCTTTCATTCAGTCAGTAGCTTCAAACATTTCTGGACGTTTTTTAATGGCAAAAATCAATGAATATTGTAAATGCTCAAACAGTAATATCTCCACATTGCAAGGTGCAATTCTGAAATTTTTTGCTTTTTCCTGTTAATCCTAGCATGATAAAGAAGATTCAAAGAGAGTGAGATGCCAGCTCCTTTCATTCAGTCAGTAGCTTCAAACATTTCTGGTATATGAAAAACGTTTTTCAATGGCAAAAATCAATGAATATTGTAAATGCACAAACAGTAATATCTCCACATTGCAAGGTGCAATTCTGAAATTTTTAGCTTTTTCCTGTTAATCCTAGCATGATAAAGAAGATTCAAAGAGTGAGATGCCAGCTCCTTTCATTCAGTCAGTAGCTTCAAACATTTCTGGACGTTTTTCAATGGCAAAAATCAATGAATATTGTAAATGCTCAAACAGTAATATCTCCACATTGCAAGGTGCAATTCTGAAATTTTTTGCTTTTTCCTGTTAATCCTAGCATGATAAAGAAGATTCAAAGAGAGTGAGATGCCAGCTCCTTTCATTCAGTCAGTAGCTTCAAACATTTCTGGTATATGAAAAACGTTTTTCAATGGCAAAAATCAATGAATATTGTAAATGCACAAACAGTAATATCTCCACATTGCAAGGTGCAATTCTGAGATTTTTTGCTTTTTCCTGCTAATCCTAGCATGATAAAGAAGATTCAAAGAGAGTGAGATGCCAGCTCCTTTCATTCAGTCAGTAGCTTCAAACATTTCTGGTATATGAAAAACATGTTTTTCAATGGCAAAAATCAATGAATATTGTAAATGCACAAACAGTAATATCTCCACATTGCAAGGTGCAATTCTGAAATTTTTTGCTTTTTCCTGCTAATCCTAGCATGATAAAGAAGATTCAAAGAGAGTGAGATGCCAGCTCCTTTCATTCAGTCAGTAGCTTCAAACATTTCTGGACATTTTTCAATGGCAAAAATCAATGAATATTGTAAATGCACAAACAGTAATATCTCCACATTGTAAGGTGCAATTCTGAAATTTTTTGCTTTTTCCTGTTAATCCTAGCATGATAAAGAAGATTCAAAGAGAGTGAGATGCCAGCTCCTTTCATTCATTCAGTAGCTTCAAACATTTCTGGTATATGAAAAACATGTTTTTCAATGGCAAAAATCAATGAATATTGTAAATGCACAAACAGTAATATCTCCACATTGCAAGGTGCAATTCTGAAATTTTTTGCTTTTTCCTGTTAATCCTAGCATGATAAAGAAGATTCAAAGAGAGTGAGATGCCAGCTCCTTTCATTCAGTCAGTAGCTTCAAACATTTCTGGACGTTTTTCAATGGCAAAAATCAATGAATATTGTAAATGCACAAACAGTAATATCTCCACATTGCAAGGTGCAATTCTGAAATTTTTTGCTTTTTCCTGTTAATCCTAGCATGATAAAGAAGATTCAAAGAGAGTGAGATGCCAGCTCCTTTCATTCAGTCAGTAGCTTCAAACATTTCTGGTATATGAAAAACATGTTTTTCAATGGCAAAAATCAATGAATATTGTAAATGCACAAACAGTAATATCTCCACATTGCAAGGTGCAATTCTGAAATTTTTTGCTTTTTCCTGCTAATCCTAGCATGATAAAGAAGATTCAAAGAGAGTGAGATGCCAGCTCCTTTCATTCAGTCAGTAACTTCAAACATTTCTGGACGTTTTTCAATGGCAAAAATCAATGAATATTGTAAATGCACAAACAGTAATATCTCCACATTGCAAGGTGCAATTCTGAAATTTTTTGCTTTTTCCTGTTAATCCTAGCATGATAAAGAAGATTCAAAGAGAGTGAGATGCCAGCTCCTTTCATTCAGTCAGTAGCTTCAAACAATTCTGGTATATGAAAAACATGTTTTTCAATGGCAAAAATCAATGAATATTGTAAATGCACAAACAGTAATATCTCCACATTGCAAGGTGCAATTCTGAAATTTTTTGCTTTTTCCTGCTAATCCTAGCATGATAAAGAAGATTCAAAGAGAGTGAGATGCCAGCTCCTTTCATTCAGTCAGTAGCTTCAAACATTTCTGGACGTTTTTCAATGGCAAAAATCAATGAATATTGTAAATGCACAAACAGTAATATCTCCACATTGCAAGGTGCAATTCTGAAATTTTTTGCTTTTTCCTGTTAATCCTAGCATGATAAAGAAGATTCAAAGAGAGTGAGATGCCAGCTCCTTTCATTCAGTCAGTAGCTTCAAACATTTCTGGTATATGAAAAACGTTTTTCAATGGCAAAAATCAATGAATATTGTAAATGCACAAACAGTAATATCTCCACATTGCAAGGTGCAATTCTGAAATTTTTAGCTTTTTCCTGTTAATCCTAGCATGATAAAGAAGATTCAAAGAGAGTGAGATGCCAGCTCCTTTCATTCAGTCAGTAGCTTCAAACATTTCTGGACGTTTTTCAATGGCAAAAATCAATGAATATTGTAAATGCTCAAACAGTAATATCTCCACATTGCAAGGTGCAATTCTGAAATTTTTTGCTTTTTCCTGTTAATCCTAGCATGATAAAGAAGATTCAAAGAGAGTGAGATGCCAGCTCCTTTCATTCAGTCAGTAGCTTCAAACATTTCTGGTATATGAAAAACATGTTTTTCAATGGCAAAAATCAATGAATATTGTAAATGCACAAACAGTAATATCTCCACATTGCAAGGTGCAATTCTGAAATTTTTAGCTTTTTCCTGTTAATCCTAGCATGATAAAGAAGATTCAAAGAGAGTGAGATGCCAGCTCCTTTCATTCAGTCAGTAGCTTCAAACATTTCTGGACGTTTTTCAATGGCAAAAATCAATGAATATTGTAAATGCTCAAACAGTAATATCTCCACATTGCAAGGTGCAATTCTGAAATTTTTTGCTTTTTCCTGTTAATCCTAGCATGATAAAGAATATTCAAAGAGAGTGAGATGCCAGCTCCTTTCATTCAGTCAGTAGCTTCAAACATTTCTGGTATATGAAAAACGTTTTTCAATGGCAAAAATCAATGAATATTGTAAATGCACAAACAGTAATATCTCCACATTGCAAGGTGCAATTCTGAAATTTTTTGCTTTTTCCTGCTAATCCTAGCATGATAAAGAAGATTCAAAGAGAGTGAGATGCCAGCTCCTTTCATTCAGTCAGTAGCTTCAAACATTTCTGGTATATGAAAAACATGTTTTTCAATGGCAAAAATCAATGAATATTGTAAATGCACAAACAGTAATATCTCCACATTGCAAGGTGCAATTCTGAAATTTTTAGCTTTTTCCTGTTAATCCTAGCATGATAAAGAAGATTCAAAGAGAGTGAGATGCCAGCTCCTTTCATTCAGTCAGTAGCTTCAAACATTTCTGGACGTTTTTCAATGGCAAAAATCAATGAATATTGTAAATGCTCAAACAGTAATATCTCCACATTGCAAGGTGCAATTCTGAAATTTTTTGCTTTTTCCTGTTAATCCTAGCATGATAAAGAAGATTCAAAGAGAGGGAGATGCCAGCTCCTTTCATTCAGTCAGTAGCTTCACACATTTCTGGTATATGAAAAACATGTTTTTCAATGGCAAAAATCAATGAATATTGTAAATGCACAAACAGTAATATCTCCACATTGCAAGGTGCAATTCTGAAATTTTTTGCTTTTTCCTGTTAATCCTAGCATGATAAAGAAGATTCAAAGAGAGTGAGATGCCAGCTCCTTTCATTCAGTCAGTAGCTTCAAACATTTCTGGTATATGAAAAACATGTTTTTCAATGGCAAAAATCAATGAATATTGTAAATGCACAAACAGTAATATCTCCACATTGCAAGGTGCAATTCTGAAATTTTTTGCTTTTTCCTGCTAATCCTAGCATGATAAAGAAGATTCAAAGAGAGTGAGATGCCAGCTCCTTTCATTCAGTCAGTAACTTCAAACATTTCTGGACGTTTTTCAATGGCAAAAATCAATGAATATTGTAAATGCACAAACAGTAATATCTCCACATTGCAAGGTGCAATTCTAAAATTTTTTGCTTTTTCCTGTTAATCCTAGCATGATAAAGAAGATTCAAAGAGAGTGAGATGCCAGCTCCTTTCATTCAGTCAGTAGCTTCAAACATTTCTGGTATATGAAAAACATGTTTTTCAATGGCAAAAATCAATGAATATTGTAAATGCACAAACAGTAATATCTCCACATTGCAAGGTGCAATTCTGAAATTTTTTGCTTTTTCCTGCTAATCCTAGCATGATAAAGAAGATTCAAAGAGAGTGAGATGCCAGCTCCTTTCATTCAGTCAGTAGCTTCAAACATTTCTGGACGTTTTTCAATGGCAAAAATCAATGAATATTGTAAATGCACAAACAGTAATATCTCCACATTGCAAGGTGCAATTCTGAAATTTTTTGCTTTTTCCTGTTAATCCTAGCATGATAAAGAAGATTCAAAGAGAGTGAGATGCCAGCTCCTTTCATTCAGTCAGTAGCTTCAAACATTTCTGGTATATGAAAAACATGTTTTTCAATGGCAAAAATCAATGAATATTGTAAATGCACAAACAGTAATATCTCCACATTGCAAGGTGCAATTCTGAAATTTTTTGCTTTTTCCTGTTAATCCTAGCATGATAAAGAAGATTCAAAGAGAGTGAGATGCCAGCTCCTTTCATTCAGTCAGTAGCTTCAAACATTTCTGGTATATGAAAAACATGTTTTTCAATGGCAAAAATCAATGAATATTGTAAATGCACAAACAGTAATATCTCCACATTGCAAGGTGCAATTCTGAAATTTTTTGCTTTTTCCTGCTAATCCTAGCATGATAAAGAAGATTCAAAGAGAGTGAGATGCCAGCTCCTTTCATTCAGTCAGTAGCTTCAAACATTTCTGGACGTTTTTCAATGGCAAAAATCAATGAATATTGTAAATGCACAAACAGTAATATCTCCACATTGCAAGGTGCAATTCTGAAATTTTTTGCTTTTTCCTGTTAATCTTAGCATGATAAAGAAGATTCAAAGAGAGTGAGATGCCAGCTCCTTTCATTCAGTCAGTAGCTTCAAACATTTCTGGTATATGAAAAACATGTTTTTCAATGGCAAAAATCAATGAATATTGTAAATGCACAAACAGTAATATCTCCACATTGCAAGGTGCAATTCTGAAATTTTTTGCTTTTTCCTGCTAATCCTAGCATGATAAAGAAGATTCAAAGAGAGTGAGATGCCAGCTCCTTTCATTCAGTCAGTAGCTTCAAACATTTCTGGACGTTTTTCAATGGCAAAAATCAATGAATATTGTAAATGCACAAACAGTAATATCTCCACATTGCAAGGTGCAATTCTGAAATTTTTTGCTTTTTCCTGTTAATCCTAGCATGATAAAGAAGATTCAAAGAGAGTGAGATGCCAGCTCCTTTCATTCAGTCAGTAGCTTCAAACATTTCTGGTATATGAAAAACATGTTTTTCAATGGCAAAAATCAATGAATATTGTAAATGCACAAACAGTAATATCTCCACATTGCAAGGTGCAATTCTGAAATTTTTTGCTTTTTCCTGCTAATCCTAGCATGATAAAGAAGATTCAAAGAGAGTGAGATGCCAGCTCCTTTCATTCAGTCAGTAGCTTCAAACATTTCTGGACGTTTTTCAATGGCAAAAATCAATGAATATTGTAAATGCACAAACAGTAATATCTCCACATTGCAAGGTGCAATTCTGAAATTTTTTGCTTTTTCCTGTTAATCCTAGCATGATAAAGAAGATTCAAAGAGAGTGAGATGCCAGCTCCTTTCATTCAGTCAGTAGCTTCAAACATTTCTGGTATATGAAAAACATGTTTTTCAATGGCAAAAATCAATGAATATTGTAAATGCACAAACAGTAATATCTCCACATTGCAAGGTGCAATTCTGAAATTTTTTGCTTTTTCCTGCTAATCCTAGCATGATAAAGAAGATTCAAAGAGAGTGAGATGCCAGCTCCTTTCATTCAGTCAGTAACTTCAAACATTTCTGGACGTTTTTCAATGGCAAAAATCAATGAATATTGTAAATGCACATACAGTAATATCTCCACATTGCAAGGTGCAATTCTGAAATTTTTTGCTTTTTCCTGTTAATCCTAGCATGATAAAGAAGATTCAAAGAGAGTGAGATGCCAGCTCCTTTCATTCAGTCAGTAGCTTCAAACATTTCTGGTATATGAAAAACATGTTTTTCAATGGCAAAAATCAATGAATATTGTAAATGCACAAACAGTAATATCTCCACATTGCAAGGTGCAATTCTGAAATTTTTTGCTTTTTCCTGCTAATCCTAGCATGATAAAGAAGATTCAAAGAGAGTGAGATGCCAGCTCCTTTCATTCAGTCAGTAGCTTCAAACATTTCTGGACGTTTTTCAATGGCAAAAATCAATGAATATTGTAAATGCTCAAACAGTAATATCTCCACATTGCAAGGTGCAATTCTGAAATTTTTTGCTTTTTCCTTTTAATCCTAGCATGATAAAGAAGATTCAAAGAGAGTGAGATGCCAGCTCCTTTCATTCAGTCAGTAGCTTCAAACATTTCTGGTATATGAAAAACATGTTTTTCAATGGCAAAAATCAGTGAATATTGTAAATGCACAAACAGTAATATCTCCACATTTGCAAGGTGCAATTCTGAAATTTTTTGCTTTTTCCTGCTTTTCCTAGCATGATAAAGAAGATTCAAAGAGAGTGAGATGCCAGCTCCTTTCATTCAGTCAGTAGCTTCAAACATTTCTGGTATATGAAAAACATGTTTTTCAATGGCAAAAATCAATGAATATTGTAAATGCACAAACAGTAATATCTCCACATTGCAAGGTGCAATTCTGAAATTTTTTGCTTTTTCCTGCTAATCCTAGCATGATAAAGAAGATTCAAAGAGAGTGAGATGCCAGCTCCTTTCAGTCAGTAGCTTCAAACATTTCTGGACGTTTTTCAATGGCAAAAATCAATGAATATTGTAAATGCACAAACAGTAATATCTCCACATTGCAAGGTGCAATTCTGAAATTTTTTGCTTTTTCCTGTTAATCCTAGCATGATAAAGAAGATTCAAAGAGAGTGAGATGCCAGCTCCTTTCATTCAGTCAGTAGCTTCAAACATTTCTGGTATATGAAAAACATGTTTTTCAATGGCAAAAATCAATGAATATTGTAAATGCACAAACAGTAATATCTCCACATTGCAAGGTGCAATTCTGAAATTTTTTGCTTTTTCCTGCTAATCCTAGCATGATAAAGAAGATTCAAAGAGAGTGAGATGCCAGCTCCTTTCATTCAGTCAGTAGCTTCAAACATTTCTGGACGTTTTTCAATGGCAGAAATCAATGAATATTGTAAATGCACAAACAGTAATATCTCCACATTGCAAGGTGCAATTCTGAAATTTTTTGCTTTTTCCTGTTAATCCTCGCATGATAAAGAAGATTCAAAGAGAGTGAGATGCCAGCTCCTTTCATTCAGTCAGTAGCTTCAAACATTTCTGGTATATGAAAAACATGTTTTTCAATGGCAAAAATCAATGAATATTGTAAATGCACAAACAGTAATATCTCCACATTGCAAGGTGCAATTCTGAAATTTTTAGCTTTTTCCTGTTAATCCTAGCATGATAAAGAAGATTCAAAGAGAGTGAGATGCCAGCTCCTTTCATTCAGTCAGTAGCTTCAAACATTTCTGGACGTTTTTCAATGGCAAAAATCAATGAATATTGTAAATGCTCAAACAGTAATATCTCCACATTGCAAGGTGCAATTCTGAAATTTTTTGCTTTTTCCTGTTAATCCTAGCATGATAAAGAAGATTCAAAGAGAGTGAGATGCCAGCTCCTTTCATTCAGTCAGTAGCTTCAAACATTTCTGGTATATGAAAAACGTTTTTCAATGGCAAAAATCAATGAATATTGTAAATGCACAAACAGTAATATCTCCACATTGCAAGGTGCAATTCTGAAATTTTTAGCTTTTTCCTGTTAATCCTAGCATGATAAAGAAGATTCAAAGAGTGAGATGCCAGCTCCTTTCATTCAGTCAGTAGCTTCAAACATTTCTGGACGTTTTTCAATGGCAAAAATCAATGAATATTGTAAATGCTCAAACAGTAATATCTCCACATTGCAAGGTGCAATTCTGAAATTTTTTGCTTTTTCCTGTTAATCCTAGCATGATAAAGAAGATTCAAAGAGAGTGAGATGCCAGCTCCTTTCATTCAGTCAGTAGCTTCAAACATTTCTGGTATATGAAAAACGTTTTTCAATGGCAAAAATCAATGAATATTGTAAATGCACAAACAGTAATATCTCCACATTGCAAGGTGCAATTCTGAAATTTTTTGCTTTTTCCTGCTAATCCTAGCATGATAAAGAAGATTCAAAGAGAGTGAGATGCCAGCTCCTTTCATTCAGTCAGTAGCTTCAAACATTTCTGGTATATGAAAAACATGTTTTTCAATGGCAAAAATCAATGAATATTGTAAATGCACAAACAGTAATATCTCCACATTGCAAGGTGCAATTCTGAAATTTTTTGCTTTTTCCTGCTAATCCTAGCATGATAAAGAAGATTCAAAGAGAGTGAGATGCCAGCTCCTTTCATTCAGTCAGTAGCTTCAAACATTTCTGGACGTTTTTCAATGGCAAAAATCAATGAATATTGTAAATGCACAAACAGTAATATCTCCACATTGTAAGGTGCAATTCTGAAATTTTTTGCTTTTTCCTGTTAATCCTAGCATGATAAAGAAGATTCAAAGAGAGTGAGATGCCAGCTCCTTTCATTCAGTCAGTAGCTTCAAACATTTCTGGTATATGAAAAACATGTTTTTCAATGGCAAAAATCAATGAATATTGTAAATGCACAAACAGTAATATCTCCACATTGCAAGGTGCAATTCTGAAATTTTTTGCTTTTTCCTGTTAATCCTAGCATGATAAAGAAGATTCAAAGAGAGTGAGATGCCAGCTCCTTTCATTCAGTCAGTAGCTTCAAACATTTCTGGACGTTTTTCAATGGCAAAAATCAATGAATATTGTAAATGCACAAACAGTAATATCTCCACATTGCAAGGTGCAATTCTGAAATTTTTTGCTTTTTCCTGTTAATCCTAGCATGATAAAGAAGATTCAAAGAGAGTGAGATGCCAGCTCCTTTCATTCAGTCAGTAGCTTCAAACATTTCTGGTATATGAAAAACATGTTTTTCAATGGCAAAAATCAATGAATATTGTAAATGCACAAACAGTAATATCTCCACATTGCAAGGTGCAATTCTGAAATTTTTTGCTTTTTCCTGCTAATCCTAGCATGATAAAGAAGATTCAAAGAGAGTGAGATGCCAGCTCCTTTCATTCAGTCAGTAACTTCAAACATTTCTGGACGTTTTTCAATGGCAAAAATCAATGAATATTGTAAATGCACAAACAGTAATATCTCCACATTGCAAGGTGCAATTCTGAAATTTTTTGCTTTTTCCTGTTAATCCTAGCATGATAAAGAAGATTCAAAGAGAGTGAGATGCCAGCTCCTTTCATTCAGTCAGTAGCTTCAAACATTTCTGGTATATGAAAAACATGTTTTTCAATGGCAAAAATCAATGAATATTGTAAATGCACAAACAGTAATATCTCCACATTGCAAGGTGCAATTCTGAAATTTTTAGCGTTTTCCTGTTAATCCTAGCATGATAAAGAAGATTCAAAGAGAGTGAGATGCCAGCTCCTTTCATTCAGTCAGTAGCTTCAAACATTTCTGGTATATGAAAAACATGTTTTTCAATGGCAAAAATCAATGAATATTGTAAATGCACAAACAGTAATATCTCCACATTGCAAGGTGCAATTCTGAAATTTTTTGCTTTTTCCTGCTAATCCTAGCATGATAAAGAAGATTCAAAGAGAGTGAGATGCCAGCTCCTTTCATTCAGTCAGTAGCTTCAAACATTTCTGGACGTTTTTCAATGGCAAAAATCAATGAATATTGTAAATGCACAAACAGTAATATCTCCACATTGCAAGGTGCAATTCTGAAATTTTTTGCTTTTTCCTGTTAATCCTAGCATGATAAAGAAGATTCAAAGAGAGTGAGATGCCAGCTCCTTTCATTCAGTCAGTAGCTTCAAACATTTCTGGTATATGAAAAACATGTTTTTCAATGGCAAAAATCAATGAATATTGTAAATGCACAAACAGTAATATCTCCACATTGCAAGGTGCAATTCTGAAATTTTTTGCTTTTTCCTGCTAATCCTAGCATGATAAAGAAGATTCAAAGAGAGTGAGATGCCAGCTCCTTTCATTCAGTCAGTAGCTTCAAACATTTCTGGACGTTTTTCAATGGCAAAAATCAATGAATATTGTAAATGCACAAACAGAAATATCTCCACATTGCAAGGTGCAATTCTGAAATTTTTTGCTTTTTCCTGTTAATCCTAGCATGATAAAGAAGTTTCAAAGAGAGTGAGATGCCAGCTCCTTTCATTCAGTCAGTAGCTTCAAACATTTCTGGTATATGAAAAACATGTTTTTCAATGGCAAAAATCAATGAATATTGTAAATGCACAAACAGTAATATCTCCACATTGCAAGGTGCAATTCTGAAATTTTTTGCTTTTTCCTGTTAATCCTAGCATGATAAAGAAGATTCAAAGAGAGTGAGATGCCAGCTCCTTTCATTCAGTCAGTAGCTTCAAACATTTCTGGTATATGAAAAACATGTTTTTCAATGGCAAAAATCAATGAATATTGTAAATGCACAAACAGTAATATCTCCACATTGCAAGGTGCAATTCTGAAATTTTTTGCTTTTTCCTGCTAATCCTAGCATGATAAAGAAGATTCAAAGAGAGTGAGATGCCAGCTCCTTTCATTCAGTCAGTAGCTTCAAACATTTCTGGACGTTTTTCAATGGCAAAAATCAATGAATATTGTAAATGCACAAACAGTAATATCTCCACATTGCAAGGTGCAATTCTGAAATTTTTTGCTTTTTCCTGTTAATCCTAGCATGATAAAGAAGATTCAAAGAGAGTGAGATGCCAGCTCCTTTCATTCAGTCAGTAGCTTCAAACATTTCTGGTATATGAAAAACATGTTTTTCAATGGCAAAAATCAATGAATATTGTAAATGCACAAACAGTAATATCTCCACATTGCAAGGTGCAATTCTGAAATTTTTTGCTTTTTCCTGCTAATCCTAGCATGATAAAGAAGATTCAAAGAGAGTGAGATGCCAGCTCCTTTCATTCAGTCAGTAGCTTCAAACATTTCTGGACGTTTTTCAATGGCAAAAATCAATGAATATTGTAAATGCACAAACAGTAATATCTCCACATTGCAAGGTGCAATTCTGAAATTTTTTGCTTTTTCCTGTTAATCCTAGCATGATAAAGAAGATTCAAAGAGAGTGAGATGCCAGCTCCTTTCATTCAGTCAGTAGCTTCAAACATTTCTGGTATATGAAAAACATGTTTTTCAATGGCAAAAATCAATGAATATTGTAAATGCACAAACAGTAATATCTCCACATTGCAAGGTGCAATTCTGAAATTTTTTGCTTTTTCCTGCTAATCCTAGCATGATAAAGAAGATTCAAAGAGAGTGAGATGCCAGCTCCTTTCATTCAGTCAGTAGCTTCAAACATTTCTGGTATATGAAAAACATGTTTTTCAATGGCAAAAATCAATGAATATTGTAAATGCACAAACAGTAATATCTCCACATTGCAAGGTGCAATTCTGAAATTTTTTGCTTTTTCCTGCTAATCCTAGCATGATAAAGAAGATTCAAAGAGAGTGAGATGCCAGCTCCTTTCATTCAGTCAGTAGCTTCAAACATTTCTGGTATATGAAAAACATGTTTTTCAATGGCAAAAATCAATGAATATTGTAAATGCACAAACAGTAATATCTCCACATTGCAAGGTGCAATTCTGAAATTTTTTGCTTTTTCCTGCTAATCCTAGCATGATAAAGAAGATTCAAAGAGAGTGAGATGCCAGCTCCTTTCATTCAGTCAGTAGCTTCAAACATTTCTGGACGTTTTTCAATGGCAAAAATCAATGAATATTGTAAATGCACAAACAGTAATATCTCCACATTGCAAGGTGCAATTCTGAAATTTTTTGCTTTTTCCTGTTAATCCTAGCATGATAAAGAAGATTCAAAGAGAGTGAGATGCCAGCTCCTTTCATTCAGTCAGTAGCTTCAAACATTTCTGGTATATGAAAAACATGTTTTTCAATGGCAAAAATCAATGAATATTGTAAATGCACAAACAGTAATATCTCCACATTGCAAGGTGCAATTCTGAAATTTTTTGCTTTTTCCTGCTAATCCTAGCATGATAAAGAAGATTCAAAGAGAGTGAGATGCCAGCTCCTTTCATTCAGTCAGTAGCTTCAAACATTTCTGGACGTTTTTCAATGGCAAAAATCAATGAATATTGTAAATGCACAAACAGTAATATCTCCACATTGCAAGGTGCAATTCTGAAATTTTTTGCTTTTTCCTGTTAATCCTAGCATGATAAAGAAGATTCAAAGAGAGTGAGATGCCAGCTCCTTTCATTCAGTCAGTAGCTTCAAACATTTCTGGTATATGAAAAACATGTTTTTCAATGGCAAAAATCAATGAATATTGTAAATGCACAAACAGTAATATCTCCACATTGCAAGGTGCAATTCTGAAATTTTTTGCTTTTTCCTGTTAATCCTAGCATGATAAAGAAGATTCAAAGAGAGTGAGATGCCAGCTCCTTTCATTCAGTCAGTAGCTTCAAACATTTCTGGTATATGAAAAACATGTTTTTCAATGGCAAAAATCAATGAATATTGTAAATGCACAAACAGTAATATCTCCACATTGCAAGGTGCAATTCTGAAATTTTTTGCTTTTTCCTGCTAATCCTAGCATGATAAAGAAGATTCAAAGAGAGTGAGATGCCAGCTCCTTTCATTCAGTCAGTAGCTTCAAACATTTCTGGACGTTTTTCAATGGCAAAAATCAATGAATATTGTAAATGCACAAACAGTAATATCTCCACATTGCAAGGTGCAATTCTGAAATTTTTTGCTTTTTCCTGTTAATCCTAGCATGATAAAGAAGATTCAAAGAGAGTGAGATGCCAGCTCCTTTCATTCAGTCAGTAGCTTCAAACATTTCTGGTATATGAAAAACATGTTTTTCAATGGCAAAAATCAATGAATATTGTAAATGCACAAACAGTAATATCTCCACATTGCAAGGTGCAATTCTGAAATTTTTTGCTTTTTCCTGCTAATCCTAGCATGATAAAGAAGATTCAAAGAGAGTGAGATGCCAGCTCCTTTCATTCAGTCAGTAGCTTCAAACATTTCTGGACGTTTTTCAATGGCAAAAATCAATGAATATTGTAAATGCACAAACAGTAATATCTCCACATTGCAAGGTGCAATTCTGAAATTTTTTGCTTTTTCCTGTTAATCCTAGCATGATAAAGAAGATTCAAAGAGAGTGAGATGCCAGCTCCTTTCATTCAGTCAGTAGCTTCAAACATTTCTGGTATATGAAAAACATGTTTTTCAATGGCAAAAATCAATGAATATTGTAAATGCACAAACAGTAATATCTCCACATTGCAAGGTGCAATTCTGAAATTTTTTGCTTTTTCCTGCTAATCCTAGCATGATAAAGAAGATTCAAAGAGAGTGAGATGCCAGCTCCTTTCATTCAGTCAGTAGCTTCAAACATTTCTGGTATATGAAAAACATGTTTTTCAATGGCAAAAATCAATGAATATTGTAAATGCACAAACAGTAATATCTCCACATTGCAAGGTGCAATTCTGAAATTTTTTGCTTTTTCCTGCTAATCCTAGCATGATAAAGAAGATTCAAAGAGAGTGAGATGCCAGCTCCTTTCATTCAGTCAGTAGCTTCAAACATTTCTGGTATATGAAAAACATGTTTTTCAATGGCAAAAATCAATGAATATTGTAAATGCACAAACAGTAATATCTCCACATTGCAAGGTGCAATTCTGAAATTTTTTGCTTTTTCCTGCTAATCCTAGCATGATAAAGAAGATTCAAAGAGAGTGAGATGCCAGCTCCTTTCATTCAGTCAGTAGCTTCAAACATTTCTGGACGTTTTTCAATGGCAAAAATCAATGAATATTGTAAATGCACAAACAGTAATATCTCCACATTGCAAGGTGCAATTCTGAAATTTTTTGCTTTTTACTGTTAATCCTAGCATGATAAAGAAGATTCAAAGAGAGTGAGATGCCAGCTCCTTTCATTCAGTCAGTAGCTTCAAACATTTCTGGTATATGAAAAACATGTTTTTCAATGGCAAAAATCAATGAATATTGTAAATGCACAAACAGTAATATCTCCACATTGCAAGGTGCAATTCTGAAATTTTTTGCTTTTTCCTGCTAATCCTAGCATGATAAAGAAGATTCAAAGAGAGTGAGATGCCAGCTCCTTTCATTCAGTCAGTAGCTTCAAACATTTCTGGTATATGAAAAACATGTTTTTCAATGGCAAAAATCAATGAATATTGTAAATGCACAAACAGTAATATCTCCACATTGCAAGGTGCAATTCTGAAATTTTTTGCTTTTTCCTGCTAATCCTAGCATGATAAAGAAGATTCAAAGAGAGTGAGATGCCAGCTCCTTTCATTCAGTCAGTAGCTTCAAACATTTCTGGACGTTTTTCAATGGCAAAAATTAATGAATATTGTAAATGCACAAACAGTAATATCTCCACATTGCAAGGTGCAATTCTGAAATTTTTTGCTTTTTCCTGTTAATCCTAGCATGATAAAGAAGATTCAAAGAGAGTGAGATGCCAGCTCCTTTCATTCAGTCAGTAGCTTCAAACATTTCTGGTATATGAAAAACATGTTTTTCAATGGCAAAAATCAATGAATATTGTAAATGCACAAACAGTAATATCTCCACATTGCAAGGTGCAATTCTGAAATTTTTTGCTTTTTCCTGCTAATCCTAGCATGATAAAGAAGATTCAAAGAGAGTGAGATGCCAGCTCCTTTCATTCAGTCAGCAGCTTCAAACATTTCTGGTATATGAAAAACATGTTTTTCAATGGCAAAAATCAATGAATATTGTAAATGCACAAACAGTAATATCTCCACATTGCAAGGTGCAATTCTGAAATTTTTTGCTTTTTCCTGCTAATCCTAGCATGATAAAGAAGATTCAAAGAGAGTGAGATGCCAGCTCCTTTCATTCAGTCAGTAGCTTCAAACATTTCTGGACGTTTTTCAATGGCAAAAATCAATGAATATTGTAAATGCACAAACAGTAATATCTCCACATTGCAAGGTGCAATTCTGAAATTTTTTGCTTTTTCCTGCTAATCCTAGCATGATAAAGAAGATTCAAAGAGAGTGAGATGCCAGCTCCTTTCATTCAGTCAGCAGCTTCAAACATTTCTGGTATATGAAAAACATGTTTTTCAATGGCAAAAATCAATGAATATTGTAAATGCACAAACAGTAATATCTCCACATTGCAAGGTGCAATTCTGAAATTTTTTGCTTTTTCCTGCTAATCCTAGCATGATAAAGAAGATTCAAAGAGAGTGAGATGCCAGCTCCTTTCATTCAGTCAGTAGCTTCAAACATTTCTGGACGTTTTTCAATAGCAAAAATCAATGAATATTGTAAATGCACAAACAGTAATATCTCCACATTGCAAGGTGCAATTCTGAAATTTTTTGCTTTTTCCTGTTAATCCTAGCAGGATAAAGAAGATTCAAAGAGAGTGAGATGCCAGCTCCTTTCATTCAGTCAGTAGCTTCAAACATTTCTGGTATATGAAAAACATGTTTTTCAATGGCAAAAATCAATGAATATTGTAAATGCACAAACAGTAATATCTCCACATTGCAAGGTGCAATTCTGAAATTTTTAGCTTTTTCCTGTTAATCCTAGCATGATAAAGAAGATTCAAAGAGAGTGAGATGCCAGCTCCTTTCAATCAGTCAGTAGCTTCAAACATTTCTGGACGTTTTTCAATGGCAAAAATCAATGAATATTGTAAATGCACAAACAGTAATATCTCCACATTGCAAGGTGCAATTCTGAAATTTTTTGCTTTTTCCTGTTAATCCTAGCATGATAAAGAAGATTCAAAGAGAGTGAGATGCCAGCTCCTTTCATTCAGTCAGTAGCTTCAAACATTTCTGGTGTATGAAAAACATGTTTTTCAATGGCAAAAATCAATGAATATTGTAAATGCACAAACAGTAATATCTCCACATTTGCAAGGTGCAATTCTGAAATTTTTTGCTTTTTCCTGTTAATCCTAGCAGGATAAAGAAGATTCAAAGAGAGTGAGATGCCAGCTCCTTTCATTCAGTCAGTAGCTTCAAACATTTCTGGTATATGAAAAACATGTTTTTCAATGGCAAAAATCAATGAATATTGTAAATGCACAAACAGTAATATCTCCACATTGCAAGGTGCAATTCTGAAATTTTTAGCTTTTTCCTGTTAATCCTAGCATGATAAAGAAGATTCAAAGAGAGTGAGATGCCAGCTCCTTTCATTCAGTCAGTAGCTTCAAACATTTCTGGACGTTTTTCAATGGCAAAAATCAATGAATATTGTAAATGCACAAACAGTAATATCTCCACATTGCAAGGTGCAATTCTGAAATTTTTTGCTTTTTCCTGTTAATCCTAGCATGATAAAGAAGATTCAAAGAGAGTGAGATGCCAGCTCCTTTCATTCAGTCAGTAGCTTCAAACATTTCTGGTGTATGAAAAACATGTTTTTCAATGGCAAAAATCAATGAATATTGTAAATGCACAAACAGTAATATCTCCACATTTGCAAGGTGCAATTCTGAAATTTTTTGCTTTTTCCTGTTAATCCTAGCAGGATAAAGAAGATTCAAAGAGAGTGAGATGCCAGCTCCTTTCATTCAGTCAGTAGCTTCAAACATTTCTGGTATATGAAAAACATGTTTTTCAATGGCAAAAATCAATGAATATTGTAAATGCACAAACAGTAATATCTCCACATTGCAAGGTGCAATTCTGAAATTTTTAGCTTTTTCCTGTTAATCCTAGCATGATAAAGAAGATTCAAAGAGAGTGAGATGCCAGCTCCTTTCATTCAGTCAGTAGCTTCAAACATTTCTGGACGTTTTTCAATGGCAAAAATCAATGAATATTGTAAATGCACAAACAGTAATATCTCCACATTGCAAGGTGCAATTCTGAAATTTTTTGCTTTTTCCTGTTAATCCTAGCATGATAAAGAAGATTCAAAGAGAGTGAGATGCCAGCTCCTTTCATTCAGTCAGTAGCTTCAAACATTTCTGGTATATGAAAAACATGTTTTTCAATGGCAAAAATCAATGAATATTGTAAATGCACAAACAGTAATATCTCCACATTTGCAAGGTGCAATTCTGAAATTTTTTGCTTTTTCCTGCTTTTCCTAGCATGATAAAGAAGATTCAAAGAGAGTGAGATGCCAGCTCCTTTCATTCAGTCAGTAGCTTCAAACATTTCTGGACGTTTTTCAATGGCAAAAATCAATGAATATTGTAAATGCACAAACAGTAATATCTCCACATTGCAAGGTGCAATTCTGAAATTTTTTGCTTTTTCCTGTTAATCCTAGCAGGATAAAGAAGATTCAAAGAGAGTGAGATGCCAGCTCCTTTCATTCAGTCAGTAGCTTCAAACATTTCTGGTATATGAAAAACATGTTTTTCAATGGCAAAAATCAATGAATATTGTAAATGCACAAACAGTAATATCTCCACATTGCAAGGTGCAATTCTGAAATTTTTTGCTTTTTCCTGCTAATCCTAGCATGATAAAGAAGATTCAAAGAGAGTGAGATGCCAGCTCCTTTCATTCAGTCAGTAGCTTCAAACATTTCTGGTATATGAAAAACATGTTTTTCAATGGCAAAAATCAATGAATATTGTAAATGCACAAACAGTAATATCTCCACATTGCAAGGTGCAATTCTGAAATTTTTAGCTTTTTCCTGTTAATCCTAGCATGATAAAGAAGATTCAAAGAGAGTGAGATGCCAGCTCCTTTCATTCAGTCAGTAGCTTCAAACATTTCTGGTATATGAAAAACATGTTTTTCAATGGCAAAAATCAATGAATATTGTAAATGCACAAACAGTAATATCTCCACATTGCAAGGTGCAATTCTGAAATTTTTTGCTTTTTCCTGCTAATCCTAGCATGATAAAGAAGATTCAAAGAGAGTGAGATGCCAGCTCCTTTCATTCAGTCAGCAGCTTCAAACATTTCTGGTATATGAAAAACATGTTTTTCAATGGCAAAAATCAATGAATATTGTAAATGCACAAACAGTAATATCTCCACATTGCAAGGTGCAATTCTGAAATTTTTTGCTTTTTCCTGCTAATCCTAGCATGATAAAGAAGATTCAAAGAGAGTGAGATGCCAGCTCCTTTCATTCAGTCAGTAGCTTCAAACATTTCTGGACGTTTTTCAATGGCAAAAATCAATGAATATTGTAAATGCACAAACAGTAATATCTCCACATTGCAAGGTGCAATTCTGAAATTTTTTGCTTTTTCCTGTTAATCCTAGCAGGATAAAGAAGATTCAAAGAGAGTGAGATGCCAGCTCCTTTCATTCAGTCAGTAGCTTCAAACATTTCTGGTATATGAAAAACATGTTTTTCAATGGCAAAAATCAATGAATATTGTAAATGCACAAACAGTAATATCTCCACATTGCAAGGTGCAATTCTGAAATTTTTAGCTTTTTCCTGTTAATCCTAGCATGATAAAGAAGATTCAAAGAGAGTGAGATGCCAGCTCCTTTCATTCAGTCAGTAGCTTCAAACATTTCTGGACGTTTTTCAATGGCAAAAATCAATGAATATTGTAAATGCACAAACAGTAATATCTCCACATTGCAAGGTGCAATTCTGAAATTTTTTGCTTTTTCCTGTTAATCCTAGCATGATAAAGAAGATTCAAAGAGAGTGAGATGCCAGCTCCTTTCATTCAGTCAGTAGCTTCAAACATTTCTGGTATATGAAAAACATGTTTTTCAATGGCAAAAATCAATGAATATTGTAAATGCACAAACAGTAATATCTCCACATTGCAAGGTGCAATTCTGAAATTTTTTGCTTTTTCCTGCTAATCCTAGCATGATAAAGAAGATTCAAAGAGAGTGAGATGCCAGCTCCTTTCATTCAGTCAGCAGCTTCAAACATTTCTGGTATATGAAAAACATGTTTTTCAATGGCAAAAATCAATGAATATTGTAAATGCACAAACAGTAATATCTCCACATTGCAAGGTGCAATTCTGAAATTTTTTGCTTTTTCCTGCTAATCCTAGCATGATAAAGAAGATTCAAAGAGAGTGAGATGCCAGCTCCTTTCATTCAGTCAGTAGCTTCAAACATTTCTGGACGTTTTTCAATGGCAAAAATCAATGAATATTGTAAATGCACAAACAGTAATATCTCCACATTGCAAGGTGCAATTCTGAAATTTTTAGCTTTTTCCTGTTAATCCTAGCATGATAAAGAAGATTCAAAGAGAGTGAGATGCCAGCTCCTTTCATTCAGTCAGTAGCTTCAAACATTTCTGGTATATGAAAAACATGTTTTTCAATGGCAAAAATCAATGAATATTGTAAATGCACAAACAGTAATATCTCCACATTGCAAGGTGCAATTCTGAAATTTTTTGCTTTTTCCTGCTAATCCTAGCATGATAAAGAAGATTCAAAGAGAGTGAGATGCCAGCTCCTTTCATTCAGTCAGCAGCTTCAAACATTTCTGGTATATGAAAAACATGTTTTTCAATGGCAAAAATCAATGAATATTGTAAATGCACAAACAGTAATATCTCCACATTGCAAGGTGCAATTCTGAAATTTTTCGCTTTTTCCTGCTAATCCTAGCATGATAAAGAAGATTCAAAGAGAGTGAGATGCCTGCTCCTTTCATTCAGTCAGTAGCTTCAAACATTTCTGGACGTTTTTCAATGGCAAAAATCAATGAATATTGTAAATGCACAAACAGTAATATCTCCACATTGCAAGGTGCAATTCTGAAATTTTTTGCTTTTTCCTGTTAATCCTAGCAGGATAAAGAAGATTCAAAGAGAGTGAGATGCCAGCTCCTTTCATTCAGTCAGTAGCTTCAAACATTTCTGGTATATGAAAAACATGTTTTTCAATGGCAAAAATCAATGAATATTGTAAATGCACAAACAGTAATATCTCCACATTGCAAGGTGCAATTCTGAAATTTTTAGCTTTTTCCTGTTAATCCTAGCATGATAAAGAAGATTCAAAGAGAGTGAGATGCCAGCTCCTTTCATTCAGTCAGTAGCTTCAAACATTTCTGGTATATGAAAAACATGTTTTTCAATGGCAAAAATCAATGAATATTGTAAATGCACAAACAGTAATATCTCCACATTTGCAAGGTGCAATTCTGAAATTTTTTGCTTTTTCCTGCTTTTCCTAGCATGATAAAGAAGATTCAAAGAGAGTGAGATGCCAGCTCCTTTCATTCAGTCAGTAGCTTCAAACATTTCTGGACGTTTTTCAATGGCAAAAATCAATGAATATTGTAAATGCACAAACAGTAATATCTCCACATTGCAAGGTGCAATTCTGAAATTTTTTGCTTTTTCCTGTTAATCCTAGCAGGATAAAGAAGATTCAAAGAGAGTGAGATGCCAGCTCCTTTCATTCAGTCAGTAGCTTCAAACATTTCTGGTATATGAAAAACATGTTTTTCAATGGCAAAAATCAATGAATATTGTAAATGCACAAACAGTAATATCTCCACATTGCAAGGTGCAATTCTGAAATTTTTTGCTTTTTCCTGCTAATCCTAGCATGATAAAGAAGATTCAAAGAGAGTGAGATGCCAGCTCCTTTCATTCAGTCAGTAGCTTCAAACATTTCTGGTATATGAAAAACATGTTTTTCAATGGCAAAAATCAATGAATATTGTAAATGCACAAACAGTAATATCTCCACATTGCAAGGTGCAATTCTGAAATTTTTTGCTTTTTCCTGCTAATCCTAGCATGATAAAGAAGATTCAAAGAGAGTGAGATGCCAGCTCCTTTCATTCAGTCAGTAGCTTCAAACATTTCTGGTATATGAAAAACATGTTTTTCAATGGCAAAAATCAATGAATATTGTAAATGCACAAACAGTAATATCTCCACATTGCAAGGTGCAATTCTGAAATTTTTAGCTTTTTCCTGTTAATCCTAGCATGATAAAGAAGATTCAAAGAGAGTGAGATGCCAGCTCCTTTCATTCAGTCAGTAGCTTCAAACATTTCTGGTATATGAAAAACATGTTTTTCAATGGCAAAAATCAATGAATATTGTAAATGCACAAACAGTAATATCTCCACATTGCAAGGTGCAATTCTGAAATTTTTTGCTTTTTCCTGCTAATCCTAGCATGATAAAGAAGATTCAAAGAGAGTGAGATGCCAGCTCCTTTCATTCAGTCAGCAGCTTCAAACATTTCTGGTATATGAAAAACATGTTTTTCAATGGCAAAAATCAATGAATATTGTAAATGCACAAACAGTAATATCTCCACATTGCAAGGTGCAATTCTGAAATTTTTTGCTTTTTCCTGCTAATCCTAGCATGATAAAGAAGATTCAAAGAGAGTGAGATGCCAGCTCCTTTCATTCAGTCAGTAGCTTCAAACATTTCTGGACGTTTTTCAATGGCAAAAATCAATGAATATTGTAAATGCACAAACAGTAATATCTCCACATTGCAAGGTGCAATTCTGAAATTTTTTGCTTTTTCCTGTTAATCCTAGCAGGATAAAGAAGATTCAAAGAGAGTGAGATGCCAGCTCCTTTCATTCAGTCAGTAGCTTCAAACATTTCTGGTATATGAAAAACATGTTTTTCAATGGCAAAAATCAATGAATATTGTAAATGCACAAACAGTAATATCTCCACATTGCAAGGTGCAATTCTGAAATTTTTAGCTTTTTCCTGTTAATCCTAGCATGATAAAGAAGATTCAAAGAGAGTGAGATGCCAGCTCCTTTCATTCAGTCAGTAGCTTCAAACATTTCTGGACGTTTTTCAATGGCAAAAATCAATGAATATTGTAAATGCACAAACAGTAATATCTCCACATTGCAAGGTGCAATTCTGAAATTTTTTGCTTTTTCCTGTTAATCCTAGCATGATAAAGAAGATTCAAAGAGAGTGAGATGCCAGCTCCTTTCATTCAGTCAGTAGCTTCAAACATTTCTGGTATATGAAAAACATGTTTTTCAATGGCAAAAATCAATGAATATTGTAAATGCACAAACAGTAATATCTCCACATTGCAAGGTGCAATTCTGAAATTTTTTGCTTTTTCCTGCTAATCCTAGCATGATAAAGAAGATTCAAAGAGAGTGAGATGCCAGCTCCTTTCATTCAGTCAGCAGCTTCAAACATTTCTGGTATATGAAAAACATGTTTTTCAATGGCAAAAATCAATGAATATTGTAAATGCACAAACAGTAATATCTCCACATTGCAAGGTGCAATTCTGAAATTTTTTGCTTTTTCCTGCTAATCCTAGCATGATAAAGAAGATTCAAAGAGAGTGAGATGCCAGCTCCTTTCATTCAGTCAGTAGCTTCAAACATTTCTGGACGTTTTTCAATGGCAAAAATCAATGAATATTGTAAATGCACAAACAGTAATATCTCCACATTGCAAGGTGCAATTCTGAAATTTTTAGCTTTTTCCTGTTAATCCTAGCATGATAAAGAAGATTCAAAGAGAGTGAGATGCCAGCTCCTTTCATTCAGTCAGTAGCTTCAAACATTTCTGGTATATGAAAAACATGTTTTTCAATGGCAAAAATCAATGAATATTGTAAATGCACAAACAGTAATATCTCCACATTGCAAGGTGCAATTCTGAAATTTTTTGCTTTTTCCTGCTAATCCTAGCATGATAAAGAAGATTCAAAGAGAGTGAGATGCCAGCTCCTTTCATTCAGTCAGCAGCTTCAAACATTTCTGGTATATGAAAAACATGTTTTTCAATGGCAAAAATCAATGAATATTGTAAATGCACAAACAGTAATATCTCCACATTGCAAGGTGCAATTCTGAAATTTTTTGCTTTTTCCTGCTAATCCTAGCATGATAAAGAAGATTCAAAGAGAGTGAGATGCCAGCTCCTTTCATTCAGTCAGTAGCTTCAAACATTTCTGGACGTTTTTCAATGGCAAAAATCAATGAATATTGTAAATGCACAAACAGTAATATCTCCACATTGCAAGGTGCAATTCTGAAATTTTTTGCTTTTTCCTGTTAATCGTAGCAGGATAAAGAAGATTCAAAGAGAGTGAGATGCCAGCTCCTTTCATTCAGTCAGTAGCTTCAAACATTTCTGGTATATGAAAAACATGTTTTTCAATGGCAAAAATCAATGAATATTGTAAATGCACAAACAGTAATATCTCCACATTGCAAGGTGCAATTCTGAAATTTTTTGCTTTTTCCTGCTAATCCTAGCATGATAAAGAAGATTCAAAGAGAGTGAGATGCCAGCTCCTTTCATTCAGTCAGCAGCTTCAAACATTTCTGGTATATGAAAAACATGTTTTTCAATGGCAAAAATCAATGAATATTGTAAATGCACAAACAGTAATATCTCCACATTGCAAGGTGCAATTCTGAAATTTTTTGCTTTTTCCTGCTAATCCTAGCATGATAAAGAAGATTCAAAGAGAGTGAGATGCCAGCTCCTTTCATTCAGTCAGTAGCTTCAAACATTTCTGGACGTTTTTCAATGGCAAAAATCAATGAATATTGTAAATGCACAAACAGTAATATCTCCACATTGCAAGGTGCAATTCTGAAATTTTTAGCTTTTTCCTGTTAATCCTAGCATGATAAAGAAGATTCAAAGAGAGTGAGATGCCAGCTCCTTTCATTCAGTCAGTAGCTTCAAACATTTCTGGTATATGAAAAACATGTTTTTCAATGGCAAAAATCAATGAATATTGTAAATGCACAAACAGTAATATCTCCACATTGCAAGGTGCAATTCTGAAATTTTTTGCTTTTTCCTGCTAATCCTAGCATGATAAAGAAGATTCAAAGAGAGTGAGATGCCAGCTCCTTTCATTCAGTCAGCAGCTTCAAACATTTCTGGTATATGAAAAACATGTTTTTCAATGGCAAAAATCAATGAATATTGTAAATGCACAAACAGTAATATCTCCACATTGCAAGGTGCAATTCTGAAATTTTTTGCTTTTTCCTGCTAATCCTAGCATGATAAAGAAGATTCAAAGAGAGTGAGATGCCAGCTCCTTTCATTCAGTCAGTAGCTTCAAACATTTCTGGACGTTTTTCAATGGCAAAAATCAATGAATATTGTAAATGCACAAACAGTAATATCTCCACATTGCAAGGTGCAATTCTGAAATTTTTTGCTTTTTCCTGTTAATCCTAGCAGGATAAAGAAGATTCAAAGAGAGTGAGATGCCAGCTCCTTTCATTCAGTCAGTAGCTTCAAACATTTCTGGTATATGAAAAACATGTTTTTCAATGGCAAAAATCAATGAATATTGTAAATGCACAAACAGTAATATCTCCACATTGCAAGGTGCAATTCTGAAATTTTTAGCTTTTTCCTGTTAATCCTAGCATGATAAAGAAGATTCAAAGAGAGTGAGATGCCAGCTCCTTTCATTCAGTCAGTAGCTTCAAACATTTCTGGACGTTTTTCAATGGCAAAAATCAATGAATATTGTAAATGCACAAACAGTAATATCTCCACATTGCAAGGTGCAATTCTGAAATTTTTTGCTTTTTCCTGTTAATCCTAGCATGATAAAGAAGATTCAAAGAGAGTGAGATGCCAGCTCCTTTCATTCAGTCAGTAGCTTCAAACATTTCTGGTATATGAAAAACATGTTTTTCAATGGCAAAAATCAATGAATATTGTAAATGCACAAACAGTAATATCTCCACATTGCAAGGTGCAATTCTGAAATTTTTTGCTTTTTCCTGCTAATCCTAGCATGATAAAGAAGATTCAAAGAGAGTGAGATGCCAGCTCCTTTCATTCAGTCAGCAGCTTCAAACATTTCTGGTATATGAAAAACATGTTTTTCAATGGCAAAAATCAATGAATATTGTAAATGCACAAACAGTAATATCTCCACATTGCAAGGTGCAATTCTGAAATTTTTTGCTTTTTCCTGCTAATCCTAGCATGATAAAGAAGATTCAAAGAGAGTGAGATGCCAGCTCCTTTCATTCAGTCAGTAGCTTCAAACATTTCTGGACGTTTTTCAATGGCAAAAATCAATGAATATTGTAAATGCACAAACAGTAATATCTCCACATTGCAAGGTGCAATTCTGAAATTTTTTGCTTTTTCCTGTTAATCCTAGCAGGATAAAGAAGATTCAAAGAGAGTGAGATGCCAGCTCCTTTCATTCAGTCAGTAGCTTCAAACATTTCTGGTATATGAAAAACATGTTTTTCAATGGCAAAAATCAATGAATATTGTAAATGCACAAACAGTAATATCTCCACATTGCAAGGTGCAATTCTGAAATTTTTAGCTTTTTCCTGTTAATCCTAGCATGATAAAGAAGATTCAAAGAGAGTGAGATGCCAGCTCCTTTCATTCAGTCAGTAGCTTCAAACATTTCTGGACGTTTTTCAATGGCAAAAATCAATGAATATTGTAAATGCACAAACAGTAATATCTCCACATTGCAAGGTGCAATTCTGAAATTTTTTGCTTTTTCCTGTTAATCCTAGCATGATAAAGAAGATTCAAAGAGAGTGAGATGCCAGCTCCTTTCATTCAGTCAGTAGCTTCAAACATTTCTGGTATATGAAAAACATGTTTTTCAATGGCAAAAATCAATGAATATTGTAAATGCACAAACAGTAATATCTCCACATTTGCAAGGTGCAATTCTGAAATTTTTTGCTTTTTCCTGTTAATCCTAGCAGGATAAAGAAGATTCAAAGAGAGTGAGATGCCAGCTCCTTTCATTCAGTCAGTAGCTTCAAACATTTCTGGTATATGAAAAACATGTTTTCAATGGCAAAAATCAATGAATATTGTAAATGCACAAACAGTAATATCTCCACATTGCAAGGTGCAATTCTGAAATTTTTAGCTTTTTCCTGTTAATCCTAGCATGATAAAGAAGATTCAAAGAGAGTGAGATGCCAGCTCCTTTCATTCAGTCAGTAGCTTCAAACATTTCTGGACGTTTTTCAATGGCAAAAATCAATGAATATTGTAAATGCACAAACAGTAATATCTCCACATTGCAAGGTGCAATTCTGAAATTTTTTGCTTTTTCCTGTTAATCCTAGCATGATAAAGAAGATTCAAAGAGAGTGAGATGCCAGCTCCTTTCATTCAGTCAGTAGCTTCAAACATTTCTGGTATATGAAAAACATGTTTTTCAATGGCAAAAATCAATGAATATTGTAAATGCACAAACAGTAATATCTCCACATTTGCAAGGTGCAATTCTGAAATTTTTTGCTTTTTCCTGCTTTTCCTAGCATGATAAAGAAGATTCAAAGAGAGTGAGATGCCAGCTCCTTTCATTCAGTCAGTAGCTTCAAACATTTCTGGACGTTTTTCAATGGCAAAAATCAATGAATATTGTAAATGCACAAACAGTAATATCTCCACATTGCAAGGTGCAATTCTGAAATTTTTTGCTTTTTCCTGTTAATCCTAGCAGGATAAAGAAGATTCAAAGAGAGTGAGATGCCAGCTCCTTTCATTCAGTCAGTAGCTTCAAACATTTCTGGTATATGAAAAACATGTTTTTCAATGGCAAAAATCAATGAATATTGTAAATGCACAAACAGTAATATCTCCACATTGCAAGGTGCAATTCTGAAATTTTTAGCTTTTTCCTGTTAATCCTAGCATGATAAAGAAGATTCAAAGAGAGTGAGATGCCAGCTCCTTTCATTCAGTCAGTAGCTTCAAACATTTCTGGACGTTTTTCAATGGCAAAAATCAATGAATATTGTAAATGCACAAACAGTAATATCTCCACATTGCAAGGTGCAATTCTGAAATTTTTTGCTTTTTCCTGTTAATCCTAGCATGATAAAGAAGATTCAAAGAGAGTGAGATGCCAGCTCCTTTCATTCAGTCAGTAGCTTCAAACATTTCTGGTATATGAAAAACATGTTTTTCAATGGCAAAAATCAATGAATATTGTAAATGCACAAACAGTAATATCTCCACATTGCAAGGTGCAATTCTGAAATTTTTTGCTTTTTCCTGCTAATCCTAGCATGATAAAGAAGATTCAAAGAGAGTGAGATGCCAGCTCCTTTCATTCAGTCAGCAGCTTCAAACATTTCTGGTATATGAAAAACATGTTTTTCAATGGCAAAAATCAATGAATATTGTAAATGCACAAACAGTAATATCTCCACATTGCAAGGTGCAATTCTGAAATTTTTTGCTTTTTCCTGCTAATCCTAGCATGATAAAGAAGATTCAAAGAGAGTGAGATGCCAGCTCCTTTCATTCAGTCAGTAGCTTCAAACATTTCTGGACGTTTTTCAATGGCAAAAATCAATGAATATTGTAAATGCACAAACAGTAATATCTCCACATTGCAAGGTGCAATTCTGAAATTTTTTGCTTTTTCCTGTTAATCCTAGCAGGATAAAGAAGATTCAAAGAGAGTGAGATGCCAGCTTTTTTCATTCAGTCAGTAGCTTCAAACATTTCTGGTATATGAAAAACATGTTTTTCAATGGCAAAAATCAATGAATATTGTAAATGCACAAACAGTAATATCTCCACATTGCAAGGTGCAATTCTGAAATTTTTAGCTTTTTCCTGTTAATCCTAGCATGATAAAGAAGATTCAAAGAGAGTGAGATGCCAGCTCCTTTCATTCAGTCAGTAGCTTCAAACATTTCTGGACGTTTTTCAATGGCAAAAATCAATGAATATTGTAAATGCACAAACAGTAATATCTCCACATTGCAAGGTGCAATTCTGAAATTTTTAGCTTTTTCCTGTTAATCCTAGCATGATAAAGAAGATTCAAAGAGAGTGAGATGCCAGCTCCTTTCATTCAGTCAGTAGCTTCAAACATTTCTGGACGTTTTTCAATGGCAAAAATCAATGAATATTGTAAATGCACAAACAGTAATATCTCCACATTGCAAGGTGCAATTCTGAAATTTTTTGCTTTTTCCTGTTAATCCTAGCATGATAAAGAAGATTCAAAGAGAGTGAGATGCCAGCTCCTTTCATTCAGTCAGTAGCTTCAAACATTTCTGGTATATGAAAAACATGTTTTTCAATGGCAAAAATCAATGAATATTGTAAATGCACAAACAGTAATATCTCCACATTGCAAGGTGCAATTCTGAAATTTTTTGCTTTTTCCTGCTAATCCTAGCATGATAAAGAAGATTCAAAGAGAGTGAGATGCCAGCTCCTTTCATTCAGTCAGCAGCTTCAAACATTTCTGGTATATGAAAAACATGTTTTTCAATGGCAAAAATCAATGAATATTGTAAATGCACAAACAGTAATATCTCCACATTGCAAGGTGCAATTCTGAATTTTTTTGCTTTTTCCTGCTAATCCTAGCATGATAAAGAAGATTCAAAGAGAGTGAGATGCCAGCTCCTTTCATTCAGTCAGTAGCTTCAAACATTTCTGGACGTTTTTCAATGGCAAAAATCAATGAATATTGTAAATGCACAAACAGTAATATCTCCACATTGCAAGGTGCAATTCTGAAATTTTTTGCTTTTTCCTGTTAATCCTAGCAGGATAAAGAAGATTCAAAGAGAGTGAGATGCCAGCTCCTTTCATTCAGTCAGTAGCTTCAAACATTTCTGGTATATGAAAAACATGTTTTTCAAGGGCAAAAATCAATGAATATTGTAAATGCACAAACAGTAATATCTCCACATTGCAAGGTGCAATTCTGAAATTTTTAGCTTTTTCCTGTTAATCCTAGCATGATAAAGAAGATTCAAAGAGAGTGAGATGCCAGCTCCTTTCATTCAGTCAGTAGCTTCAAACATTTCTGGACGTTTTTCAATGGCAAAAATCAATGAATATTGTAAATGCACAAACAGTAATATCTCCACATTGCAAGGTGCAATTCTGAAATTTTTTGCTTTTTCCTGTTAATCCTAGCATGATAAAGAAGATTCAAAGAGAGTGAGATGCCAGCTCCTTTCATTCAGTCAGTAGCTTCAAACATTTCTGGTATATGAAAAACATGTTTTTCAACGGCAAAAATCAATGAATATTGTAAATGCACAAACAGTAATATCTCCACATTTGCAAGGTGCAATTCTGAAATTTTTTGCTTTTTCCTGTTAATCCTAGCAGGATAAAGAAGATTCAAAGAGAGTGAGATGCCAGCTCCTTTCATTCAGTCAGTAGCTTCAAACATTTCTGGTATATGAAAAACATGTTTTTCAATGGCAAAAATCAATGAATATTGTAAATGCACAAACAGTAATATCTCCACATTGCAAGGTGCAATTCTGAAATTTTTAGCTTTTTCCTGTTAATCCTAGCATGATAAAGAAGATTCAAAGAGAGTGAGATGCCAGCTCCTTTCATTCAGTCAGTAGCTTCAAACATTTCTGGACGTTTTTCAATGGCAAAAATCAATGAATATTGTAAATGCACAAACAGTAATATCTCCACATTGCAAGGTGCAATTCTGAAATTTTTTGCTTTTTCCTGTTAATCCTAGCATGATAAAGAAGATTCAAAGAGAGTGAGATGCCAGCTCCTTTCATTCAGTCAGTAGCTTCAAACATTTCTGGTATATGAAAAACATGTTTTTCAATGGCAAAAATCAATGAATATTGTAAATGCACAAACAGTAATATCTCCACATTGCAAGGTGCAATTCTGAAATTTTTTGCTTTTTCCTGCTAATCCTAGCATGATAAAGAAGATTCAAAGAGAGTGAGATGCCAGCTCCTTTCATTCAGTCAGCAGCTTCAAACATTTCTGGTATATGAAAAACATGTTTTTCAATGGCAAAAATCAATGAATATTGTAAATGCACAAACAGTAATATCTCCACATTGCAAGGTGCAATTCTGAAATTTTTTGCTTTTTCCTGCTAATCCTAGCATGATAAAGAAGATTCAAAGAGAGTGAGATGCCAGCTCCTTTCATTCAGTCAGTAGCTTCAAACATTTCTGGACGTTTTTCAATGGCAAAAATCAATGAATATTGTAAATGCACAAACAGTAATATCTCCACATTGCAAGGTGCAATTCTGAAATTTTTTGCTTTTTCCTGTTAATCCTAGCAGGATAAAGAAGATTCAAAGAGAGTGAGATGCCAGCTCCTTTCATTCAGTCAGTAGCTTCAAACATTTCTGGTATATGAAAAACATGTTTTTCAATGGCAAAAATCAATGAATATTGTAAATGCACAAACAGTAATATCTCCACATTGCAAGGTGCAATTCTGAAATTTTTAGCTTTTTCCTGTTAATCCTAGCATGATAAAGAAGATTCAAAGAGAGTGAGATGCCAGCTCCTTTCATTCAGTCAGTAGCTTCAAACATTTCTGGACGTTTTTCAATGGCAAAAATCAATGAATATTGTAAATGCACAAACAGTAATATCTCCACATTGCAAGGTGCAATTCTGAAATTTTTAGCTTTTTCCTGTTAATCCTAGCATGATAAAGAAGATTCAAAGAGAGTGAGATGCCAGCTCCTTTCATTCAGTCAGTAGCTTCAAACATTTCTGGACGTTTTTCAATGGCAAAAATCAATGAATATTGTAAATGCACAAACAGTAATATCTCCACATTGCAAGGTGCAATTCTGAAATTTTTTGCTTTTTCCTGTTAATCCTAGCATGATAAAGAAGATTCAAAGAGAGTGAGATGCCAGCTCCTTTCATTCAGTCAGTAGCTTCAAACATTTCTGGTATATGAAAAACATGTTTTTCAATGGCAAAAATCAATGAATATTGTAAATGCACAAACAGTAATATCTCCACATTGCAAGGTGCAATTCTGAAATTTTTTGCTTTTTCCTGCTAATCCTAGCATGATAAAGAAGATTCAAAGAGAGTGAGATGCCAGCTCCTTTCATTCAGTCAGCAGCTTCAAACATTTCTGGTATATGAAAAACATGTTTTTCAATGGCAAAAATCAATGAATATTGTAAATGCACAAACAGTAATATCTCCACATTGCAAGGTGCAATTCTGAATTTTTTTGCTTTTTCCTGCTAATCCTAGCATGATAAAGAAGATTCAAAGAGAGTGAGATGCCAGCTCCTTTCATTCAGTCAGTAGCTTCAAACATTTCTGGACGTTTTTCAATGGCAAAAATCAATGAATATTGTAAATGCACAAACAGTAATATCTCCACATTGCAAGGTGCAATTCTGAAATTTTTTGCTTTTTCCTGTTAATCCTAGCAGGATAAAGAAGATTCAAAGAGAGTGAGATGCCAGCTCCTTTCATTCAGTCAGTAGCTTCAAACATTTCTGGTATATGAAAAACATGTTTTTCAAGGGCAAAAATCAATGAATATTGTAAATGCACAAACAGTAATATCTCCACATTGCAAGGTGCAATTCTGAAATTTTTAGCTTTTTCCTGTTAATCCTAGCATGATAAAGAAGATTCAAAGAGAGTGAGATGCCAGCTCCTTTCATTCAGTCAGTAGCTTCAAACATTTCTGGACGTTTTTCAATGGCAAAAATCAATGAATATTGTAAATGCACAAACAGTAATATCTCCACATTGCAAGGTGCAATTCTGAAATTTTTTGCTTTTTCCTGTTAATCCTAGCATGATAAAGAAGATTCAAAGAGAGTGAGATGCCAGCTCCTTTCATTCAGTCAGTAGCTTCAAACATTTCTGGTATATGAAAAACATGTTTTTCAACGGCAAAAATCAATGAATATTGTAAATGCACAAACAGTAATATCTCCACATTTGCAAGGTGCAATTCTGAAATTTTTTGCTTTTTCCTGTTAATCCTAGCAGGATAAAGAAGATTCAAAGAGAGTGAGATGCCAGCTCCTTTCATTCAGTCAGTAGCTTCAAACATTTCTGGTATATGAAAAACATGTTTTTCAATGGCAAAAATCAATGAATATTGTAAATGCACAAACAGTAATATCTCCACATTGCAAGGTGCAATTCTGAAATTTTTAGCTTTTTCCTGTTAATCCTAGCATGATAAAGAAGATTCAAAGAGAGTGAGATGCCAGCTCCTTTCATTCAGTCAGTAGCTTCAAACATTTCTGGACGTTTTTCAATGGCAAAAATCAATGAATATTGTAAATGCACAAACAGTAATATCTCCACATTGCAAGGTGCAATTCTGAAATTTTTTGCTTTTTCCTGTTAATCCTAGCATGATAAAGAAGATTCAAAGAGAGTGAGATGCCAGCTCCTTTCATTCAGTCAGTAGCTTCAAACATTTCTGGTATATGAAAAACATGTTTTTCAATGGCAAAAATCAATGAATATTGTAAATGCACAAACAGTAATATCTCCACATTGCAAGGTGCAATTCTGAAATTTTTTGCTTTTTCCTGCTAATCCTAGCATGATAAAGAAGATTCAAAGAGAGTGAGATGCCAGCTCCTTTCATTCAGTCAGCAGCTTCAAACATTTCTGGTATATGAAAAACATGTTTTTCAATGGCAAAAATCAATGAATATTGTAAATGCACAAACAGTAATATCTCCACATTGCAAGGTGCAATTCTGAAATTTTTTGCTTTTTCCTGCTAATCCTAGCATGATAAAGAAGATTCAAAGAGAGTGAGATGCCAGCTCCTTTCATTCAGTCAGTAGCTTCAAACATTTCTGGACGTTTTTCAATGGCAAAAATCAATGAATATTGTAAATGCACAAACAGTAATATCTCCACATTGCAAGGTGCAATTCTGAAATTTTTTGCTTTTTCCTGTTAATCCTAGCAGGATAAAGAAGATTCAAAGAGAGTGAGATGCCAGCTCCTTTCATTCAGTCAGTAGCTTCAAACATTTCTGGTATATGAAAAACATGTTTTTCAATGGCAAAAATCAATGAATATTGTAAATGCACAAACAGTAATATCTCCACATTGCAAGGTGCAATTCTGAAATTTTTAGCTTTTTCCTGTTAATCCTAGCATGATAAAGAAGATTCAAAGAGAGTGAGATGCCAGCTCCTTTCATTCAGTCAGTAGCTTCAAACATTTCTGGACGTTTTTCAATGGCAAAAATCAATGAATATTGTAAATGCACAAACAGTAATATCTCCACATTGCAAGGTGCAATTCTGAAATTTTTTGCTTTTTCCTGTTAATCCTAGCATGATAAAGAAGATTCAAAGAGAGTGAGATGCCAGCTCCTTTCATTCAGTCAGTAGCTTCAAACATTTCTGGTATATGAAAAACATGTTTTTCAATGGAAAAATCAATGAATATTGTAAATGCACAAACAGTAATATCTCCACATTGCAAGGTGCAATTCTGAAATTTTTAGCTTTTTCCTGTTAATCCTAGCATGATAAAGAAGATTCAAAGAGAGTGAGATGCCAGCTCCTTTCATTCAGTCAGTAGCTTCAAACATTTCTGGACGTTTTTCAATGGCAAAAATCAATGAATATTGTAAATGCACAAACAGTAATATCTCCACATTGCAAGGTGCAATTCTGAAATTTTTTGCTTTTTCCTGTTAATCCTAGCATGATAAAGAAGATTCAAAGAGAGTGAGATGCCAGCTCCTTTCATTCAGTCAGTAGCTTCAAACATTTCTGGTATATGAAAAACATGTTTTTCAATGGCAAAAATCAATGAATATTGTAAATGCACAAACAGTAATATCTCCACATTTGCAAGGTGCAGTTCTGAAATTTTTTGCTTTTTCCTGCTTTTCCTAGCATGAAAAAGAAGATTCAAAGAGAGTGAGATGCCAGCTCCTTTCATTCAGTCAGTAGCTTCAAACATTTCTGGTATATGAAAAACATGTTTTTCAATGGCAAAAATCAATGAATATTGTAAATGCACAAACAGTAATATCTCCACATTGCAAGGTGCAATTCTGAAATTTTTTGCTTTTTCCTGCTAATCCTAGCATGATAAAGAAGATTCAAAGAGAGTGAGATGCCAGCTCCTTTCAGTCAGTAGCTTCAAACATTTCTGGACGTTTTTCAATGGCAAAAATCAATGAATATTGTAAATGCACAAACAGTAATATCTCCACATTGCAAGGTGCAATTCTGAAATTTTTTGCTTTTTCCTGTTAATCCTAGCATGATAAAGAAGATTCAAAGACAGTGAGATGCCAGCTCCTTTCATTCAGTCAGTAGCTTCAAACATTTCTGGTATATGAAAAACATGTTTTTCAATGGCAAAAATCAATGAATATTGGAAATGCACAAACAGTAATATCTCCACATTTGCAAGGTGCAATTCTGAAATTTTTTGCTTTTTCCTGCTTTTCCTAGCATGATAAAGAAGATTCAAAGAGAGTGAGATGCCAGCTCCTTTCATTCAGTCAGTAGCTTCAAACATTTCTGGACGTTTTTCAATGGCAAAAATCAATGAATATTGTAAATGCACAAACAGTAATATCTCCACATTGCAAGGTGCAATTCTGAAATTTTTTGCTTTTTCCTGTTAATCCTAGCAGGATAAAGAAGATTCAAAGAGAGTGAGATGCCAGCTCCTTTCATTCAGTCAGTAGCTTCAAACATTTCTGGTATATGAAAAACATGTTTTTCAATGGCAAAAATCAATGAATATTGTAAATGCACAAACAGTAATATCTCCACATTGCAAGGTGCAATTCTGAAATTTTTAGCTTTTTCCTGTTAATCCTAGCATGATAAAGAAGATTCAAAGAGAGTGAGATGCCAGCTCCTTTCATTCAGTCAGTAGCTTCAAACATTTCTGGACGTTTTTCAATGGCAAAAATCAATGAATATTGTAAATGCACAAACAGTAATATCTCCACATTGCAAGGTGCAATTCTGAAATTTTTTGCTTTTTCCTGTTAATCCTAGCATGATAAAGAAGATTCAAAGAGAGTGAGATGCCAGCTCCTTTCATTCAGTCAGTAGATTCAAACATTTCGGGTATATGAAAAACATGTTTTTCAATGGCAAAAATCAATGAATATTGTAAATGCACAAACAGTAATATCTCCACATTGCAAGGTGCAATTCTGAAATTTTTTGCTTTTTCCTGCTAATCCTAGCATGATAAAGAAGATTCAAAGAGAGTGAGATGCCAGCTCCTTTCATTCAGTCAGCAGCTTCAAACATTTCTGGTATATGAAAAACATGTTTTTCAATGGCAAAAATCAATGAATATTGTAAATGCACAAACAGTAATATCTCCACATTGCAAGGTGCAATTCTGAAATTTTTTGCTTTTTCCTGCTAATCCTAGCATGATAAAGAAGATTCAAAGAGAGTGAGATGCCAGCTCCTTTCATTCAGTCAGCAGCTTCAAACATTTCTGGTATATGAAAAACATGTTTTTCAATGGCAAAAATCAATGAATATTGTAAATGCACAAACAGTAATATCTCCACATTGCAAGGTGCAATTCTGAAATTTTTTGCTTTTTCCTGCTAATCCTAGCATGATAAAGAAGATTCAAAGAGAGTGAGATGCCAGCTCCTTTCATTCAGTCAGTAGCTTCAAACATTTCTGGACGTTTTTCAATGGCAAAAATCAATGAATATTGTAAATGCACAAACAGTAATATCTCCACATTGCAAGGTGCAATTCTGAAATTTTTTGCTTTTTCCTGCTAATCCTAGCATGATAAAGAAGATTCAAAGAGAGTGAGATGCCAGCTCCTTTCATTCAGTCAGCAGCTTCAAACATTTCTGGTATATGAAAAACATGTTTTTCAATGGCAAAAATCAATGAATATTGTAAATGCACAAACAGTAATATCTCCACATTGCAAGGTGCAATTCTGAAATTTTTTGCTTTTTCCTGCTAATCCTAGCATGATAAAGAAGATTCAAAGAGAGTGAGATGCCAGCTCCTTTCATTCAGTCAGTAGCTTCAAACATTTCTGGACGTTTTTCAATGGCAAAAATCAATGAATATTGTAAATGCACAAACAGTAATATCTCCACATTGCAAGGTGCAATTCTGAAATTTTTAGCTTTTTCCTGTTAATCCTAGCATGATAAAGAAGATTCAAAGAGAGTGAGATGCCAGCTCCTTTCATTCAGTCAGTAGCTTCAAACATTTCTGGTATATGAAAAACATGTTTTTCAATGGCAAAAATCAATGAATATTGTAAATGCACAAACAGTAATATCTCCACATTGCAAGGTGCAATTCTGAAATTTTTTGCTTTTTCCTGTTAATCCTAGCATGATAAAGAAGATTCAAAGAGAGTGAGATGCCAGCTCCTTTCATTCAGTCAGTAGCTTCAAACATTTCTGGACGTTTTTCAATGGCAAAAATCAATGAATATTGTAAATGCACAAACAGTAATATCTCCACATTGCAAGGTGCAATTCTGAAATTTTTTGCTTTTTCCTGTTAATCCTAGCAGGATAAAGAAGATTCAAAGAGAGTGAGATGCCAGCTCCTTTCATTCAGTCAGTAGCTTCAAACATTTCTGGTATATGAAAAACATGTTTTTCAATGGCAAAAATCAATGAATATTGTAAATGCACAAACAGTAATATCTCCACATTGCAAGGTGCAATTCTGAAATTTTTAGCTTTTTCCTGTTAATCATAGCATGATAAAGAAGATTCAAAGAGAGTGAGATGCCAGCTCCTTTCATTCAGTCAGTAGCTTCAAACATTTCTGGACGTTTTTCAATGGCAAAAATCAATGAATATTGTAAATGCACAAACAGTAATATCTCCACATTGCAAGGTGCAATTCTGAAATTTTTTGCTTTTTCCTGTTAATCCTAGCAGGATAAAGAAGATTCAAAGAGAGTGAGATGCCAGCTCCTTTCATTCAGTCAGTAGCTTCAAACATTTCTGGTATATGAAAAACATGTTTTTCAATGGCAAAAATCAATGAATATTGTAAATGCACAAACAGTAATATCTCCACATTGCAAGGTGCAATTCTGAAATTTTTAGCTTTTTCCTGTTAATCATAGCATGATAAAGAAGATTCAAAGAGAGTGAGATGCCAGCTCCTTTCATTCAGTCAGTAGCTTCAAACATTTCTGGACGTTTTTCAATGGCAAAAATCAATGAATATTGTAAATGCACAAACAGTAATATCTCCACATTGCAAGGTGCAATTCTGAAATTTTTTGCTTTTTCCTGTTAATCCTAGCATGATAAAGAAGATTCAAAGAGAGTGAGATGCCAGCTCCTTTCATTCAGTCAGTAGATTCAAACATTTCGGGTATATGAAAAACATGTTTTTCAATGGCAAAAATCAATGAATATTGTAAATGCACAAACAGTAATATCTCCACATTGCAAGGTGCAATTCTGAAATTTTTTGCTTTTTCCTGCTAATCCTAGCATGATAAAGAAGATTCAAAGAGAGTGAGATGCCAGCTCCTTTCATTCAGTCAGCAGCTTCAAACATTTCTGGTATATGAAAAACATGTTTTTCAATGGCAAAAATCAATGAATATTGTAAATGCACAAACAGTAATATCTCCACATTGCAAGGTGCAATTCTGAAATTTTTTGCTTTTTCCTGCTAATCCTAGCATGATAAAGAAGATTCAAAGAGAGTGAGATGCCAGCTCCTTTCATTCAGTCAGCAGCTTCAAACATTTCTGGTATATGAAAAACATGTTTTTCAATGGCAAAAATCAATGAATATTGTAAATGCACAAACAGTAATATCTCCACATTGCAAGGTGCAATTCTGAAATTTTTTGCTTTTTCCTGCTAATCCTAGCATGATAAAGAAGATTCAAAGAGAGTGAGATGCCAGCTCCTTTCATTCAGTCAGTAGCTTCAAACATTTCTGGACGTTTTTCAATGGCAAAAATCAATGAATATTGTAAATGCACAAACAGTAATATCTCCACATTGCAAGGTGCAATTCTGAAATTTTTTGCTTTTTCCTGCTAATCCTAGCATGATAAAGAAGATTCAAAGAGAGTGAGATGCCAGCTCCTTTCATTCAGTCAGCAGCTTCAAACATTTCTGGTATATGAAAAACATGTTTTTCAATGGCAAAAATCAATGAATATTGTAAATGCACAAACAGTAATATCTCCACATTGCAAGGTGCAATTCTGAAATTTTTTGCTTTTTCCTGCTAATCCTAGCATGATAAAGAAGATTCAAAGAGAGTGAGATGCCAGCTCCTTTCATTCAGTCAGTAGCTTCAAACATTTCTGGACGTTTTTCAATGGCAAAAATCAATGAATATTGTAAATGCACAAACAGTAATATCTCCACATTGCAAGGTGCAATTCTGAAATTTTTAGCTTTTTCCTGTTAATCCTAGCATGATAAAGAAGATTCAAAGAGAGTGAGATGCCAGCTCCTTTCATTCAGTCAGTAGCTTCAAACATTTCTGGTATATGAAAAACATGTTTTTCAATGGCAAAAATCAATGAATATTGTAAATGCACAAACAGTAATATCTCCACATTGCAAGGTGCAATTCTGAAATTTTTTGCTTTTTCCTGCTAATCCTAGCATGATAAAGAAGATTCAAAGAGAGTGAGATGCCAGCTCCTTTCATTCAGTCAGCAGCTTCAAACATTTCTGGTATATGAAAAACATGTTTTTCAATGGCAAAAATCAATGAATATTGTAAATGCACAAACAGTAATATCTCCACATTGCAAGGTGCAATTCTGAAATTTTTCGCTTTTTCCTGCTAATCCTAGCATGCTAAAGAAGATTCAAAGAGAGTGAGATGCCAGCTCCTTTCATTCAGTCAGTAGCTTCAAACATTTCTGGACGTTTTTCAATGGCAAAAATCAATGAATATTGTAAATGCACAAACAGTAATATCTCAACATTGCAAGGTGCAATTCTGAAATTTTTTGCTTTTTCCTGTTAATCCTAGCAGGATAAAGAAGATTCAAAGAGAGTGAGATGCCAGCTCCTTTCATTCAGTCAGCAGCTTCAAACATTTCTGGTATATGAAAAACATGTTTTTCAATGGCAAAAATCAATGAATATTGTAAATGCACAAACAGTAATATCTCCACATTGCAAGGTGCAATTCTGAAATTTTTTGCTTTTTCCTGCTAATCCTAGCATGATAAAGAAGATTCAAAGAGAGTGAGATGCCAGCTCCTTTCATTCAGTCAGTAGCTTCAAACATTTCTGGACGTTTTTCAATGGCAAAAATCAATGAATATTGTAAATGCACAAACAGTAATATCTCCACATTGCAAGGTGCAATTCTGAAATTTTTAGCTTTTTCCTGTTAATCCTAGCATGATAAAGAAGATTCAAAGAGAGTGAGATGCCAGCTCCTTTCATTCAGTCAGTAGCTTCAAACATTTCTGGTATATGAAAAACATGTTTTTCAATGGCAAAAATCAATGAATATTGTAAATGCACAAACAGTAATATCTCCACATTGCAAGGTGCAATTCTGAAATTTTTTGCTTTTTCCTGTTAATCCTAGCATGATAAAGAAGATTCAAAGAGAGTGAGATGCCAGCTCCTTTCATTCAGTCAGTAGCTTCAAACATTTCTGGTATATGAAAAACATGTTTTTCAATGGCAAAAATCAATGAATATTGTAAATGCACAAACAGTAATATCTCCACATTTGCAAGGTGCAATTCTGAAATTTTTTGCTTTTTCCTGCTTTTCCTAGCATGATAAAGAAGATTCAAAGAGAGTGAGATGCCAGCTCCTTTCATTCAGTCAGTAGCTTCAAACATTTCTGGACGTTTTTCAATGGCAAAAATCAATGAATATTGTAAATGCACAAACAGTAATATCTCCACATTGCAAGGTGCAATTCTGAAATTTTTTGCTTTTTCCTGTTAATCCTAGCAGGATAAAGAAGATTCAAAGAGAGTGAGATGCCAGCTCCTTTCATTCAGTCAGTAGCTTCAAACATTTCTGGTATATGAAAAACATGTTTTTCAATGGCAAAAATCAATGAATATTGTAAATGCACAAACAGTAATATCTCCACATTGCAAGGTGCAATTCTGAAATTTTTAGCTTTTTCCTGTTAATCCTAGCATGATAAAGAAGATTCAAAGAGAGTGAGATGCCAGCTCCTTTCATTCAGTCAGTAGCTTCAAACATTTCTGGACGTTTTTCAATGGCAAAAATCAATGAATATTGTAAATGCACAAACAGTAATATCTCCACATTGCAAGGTGCAATTCTGAAATTTTTTGCTTTTTCCTGTTAATCCTAGCATGATAAAGAAGATTCAAAGAGAGTGAGATGCCAGCTCCTTTCATTCAGTCAGTAGATTCAAACATTTCGGGTATATGAAAAACATGTTTTTCAATGGCAAAAATCAATGAATATTGTAAATGCACAAACAGTAATATCTCCACATTGCAAGGTGCAATTCTGAAATTTTTTGCTTTTTCCTGCTAATCCTAGCATGATAAAGAAGATTCAAAGAGAGTGAGATGCCAGCTCCTTTCATTCAGTCAGCAGCTTCAAACATTTCTGGTATATGAAAAACATGTTTTTCAATGGCAAAAATCAATGAATATTGTAAATGCACAAACAGTAATATCTCCACATTGCAAGGTGCAATTCTGAAATTTTTTGCTTTTTCCTGCTAATCCTAGCATGATAAAGAAGATTCAAAGAGAGTGAGATGCCAGCTCCTTTCATTCAGTCAGCAGCTTCAAACATTTCTGGTATATGAAAAACATGTTTTTCAATGGCAAAAATCAATGAATATTGTAAATGCACAAACAGTAATATCTCCACATTGCAAGGTGCAATTCTGAAATTTTTTGCTTTTTCCTGCTAATCCTAGCATGATAAAGAAGATTCAAAGAGAGTGAGATGCCAGCTCCTTTCATTCAGTCAGTAGCTTCAAACATTTCTGGACGTTTTTCAATGGCAAAAATCAATGAATATTGTAAATGCACAAACAGTAATATCTCCACATTGCAAGGTGCAATTCTGAAATTTTTTGCTTTTTCCTGCTAATCCTAGCATGATAAAGAAGATTCAAAGAGAGTGAGATGCCAGCTCCTTTCATTCAGTCAGCAGCTTCAAACATTTCTGGTATATGAAAAACATGTTTTTCAATGGCAAAAATCAATGAATATTGTAAATGCACAAACAGTAATATCTCCACATTGCAAGGTGCAATTCTGAAATTTTTTGCTTTTTCCTGCTAATCCTAGCATGATAAAGAAGATTCAAAGAGAGTGAGATGCCAGCTCCTTTCATTCAGTCAGTAGCTTCAAACATTTCTGGACGTTTTTCAATGGCAAAAATCAATGAATATTGTAAATGCACAAACAGTAATATCTCCACATTGCAAGGTGCAATTCTGAAATTTTTAGCTTTTTCCTGTTAATCCTAGCATGATAAAGAAGATTCAAAGAGAGTGAGATGCCAGCTCCTTTCATTCAGTCAGTAGCTTCAAACATTTCTGGTATATGAAAAACATGTTTTTCAATGGCAAAAATCAATGAATATTGTAAATGCACAAACAGTAATATCTCCACATTGCAAGGTGCAATTCTGAAATTTTTTGCTTTTTCCTGCTAATCCTAGCATGATAAAGAAGATTCAAAGAGAGTGAGATGCCAGCTCCTTTCATTCAGTCAGCAGCTTCAAACATTTCTGGTATATGAAAAACATGTTTTTCAATGGCAAAAATCAATGAATATTGTAAATGCACAAACAGTAATATCTCCACATTGCAAGGTGCAATTCTGAAATTTTTCGCTTTTTCCTGCTAATCCTAGCATGATAAAGAAGATTCAAAGAGAGTGAGATGCCAGCTCCTTTCATTCAGTCAGTAGCTTCAAACATTTCTGGACGTTTTTCAATGGCAAAAATCAATGAATATTGTAAATGCACAAACAGTAATATCTCAACATTGCAAGGTGCAATTCTGAAATTTTTTGCTTTTTCCTGTTAATCCTAGCAGGATAAAGAAGATTCAAAGAGAGTGAGATGCCAGCTCCTTTCATTCAGTCAGTAGCTTCAAACATTTCTGGTATATGAAAAACATGTTTTTCAATGGCAAAAATCAATGAATATTGTAAATGCACAAACAGTAATATCTCCACATTGCAAGGTGCAATTCTGAAATTTTTAGCTTTTTCCTGTTAATCCTAGCATGATAAAGAAGATTCAAAGAGAGTGAGATGCCAGCTCCTTTCATTCAGTCAGTAGCTTCAAACATTTCTGGTATATGAAAAACATGTTTTTCAATGGCAAAAATCAATGAATATTGTAAATGCACAAACAGTAATATCTCCACATTTGCAAGGTGCAATTCTGAAATTTTTTGCTTTTTCCTGCTTTTCCTAGCATGATAAAGAAGATTCAAAGAGAGTGAGATGCCAGCTCCTTTCATTCAGTCAGTAGCTTCAAACATTTCTGGACGTTTTTCAATGGCAAAAATCAATGAATATTGTAAATGCACAAACAGTAATATCTCCACATTGCAAGGTGCAATTCTGAAATTTTTTGCTTTTTCCTGTTAATCCTAGCAGGATAAAGAAGATTCAAAGAGAGTGAGATGCCAGCTCCTTTCATTCAGTCAGTAGCTTCAAACATTTCTGGTATATGAAAAACATGTTTTTCAATGGCAAAAATCAATGAATATTGTAAATGCACAAACAGTAATATCTCCACATTGCAAGGTGCAATTCTGAAATTTTTTGCTTTTTCCTGCTAATCCTAGCATGATAAAGAAGATTCAAAGAGAGTGAGATGCCAGCTCCTTTCATTCAGTCAGTAGCTTCAAACATTTCTGGTATATGAAAAACATGTTTTTCAATGGCAAAAATCAATGAATATTGTAAATGCACAAACAGTAATATCTCCACATTGCAAGGTGCAATTCTGAAATTTTTTGCTTTTTCCTGCTAATCCTAGCATGATAAAGAAGATTCAAAGAGAGTGAGATGCCAGCTCCTTTCATTCAGTCAGTAGCTTCAAACATTTCTGGTATATGAAAAACATGTTTTTCAATGGCAAAAATCAATGAATATTGTAAATGCACAAACAGTAATATCTCCACATTGCAAGGTGCAATTCTGAAATTTTTAGCTTTTTCCTGTTAATCCTAGCATGATAAAGAAGATTCAAAGAGAGTGAGATGCCAGCTCCTTTCATTCAGTCAGTAGCTTCAAACATTTCTGGTATATGAAAAACATGTTTTTCAATGGCAAAAATCAATGAATATTGTAAATGCACAAACAGTAATATCTCCACATTGCAAGGTGCAATTCTGAAATTTTTTGCTTTTTCCTGCTAATCCTAGCATGATAAAGAAGATTCAAAGAGAGTGAGATGCCAGCTCCTTTCATTCAGTCAGCAGCTTCAAACATTTCTGGTATATGAAAAACATGTTTTTCAATGGCAAAAATCAATGAATATTGTAAATGCACAAACAGTAATATCTCCACATTGCAAGGTGCAATTCTGAAATTTTTTGCTTTTTCCTGCTAATCCTAGCATGATAAAGAAGATTCAAAGAGAGTGAGATGCCAGCTCCTTTCATTCAGTCAGTAGCTTCAAACATTTCTGGACGTTTTTCAATGGCAAAAATCAATGAATATTGTAAATGCACAAACAGTAATATCTCCACATTGCAAGGTGCAATTCTGAAATTTTTTGCTTTTTCCTGTTAATCCTAGCAGGATAAAGAAGATTCAAAGAGAGTGAGATGCCAGCTCCTTTCATTCAGTCAGTAGCTTCAAACATTTCTGGTATATGAAAAACATGTTTTTCAATGGCAAAAATCAATGAATATTGTAAATGCACAAACAGTAATATCTCCACATTGCAAGGTGCAATTCTGAAATTTTTAGCTTTTTCCTGTTAATCCTAGCATGATAAAGAAGATTCAAAGAGAGTGAGATGCCAGCTCCTTTCATTCAGTCAGTAGCTTCAAACATTTCTGGACGTTTTTCAATGGCAAAAATCAATGAATATTGTAAATGCACAAACAGTAATATCTCCACATTGCAAGGTGCAATTCTGAAATTTTTTGCTTTTTCCTGTTAATCCTAGCATGATAAAGAAGATTCAAAGAGAGTGAGATGCCAGCTCCTTTCATTCAGTCAGTAGCTTCAAACATTTCTGGTATATGAAAAACATGTTTTTCAATGGCAAAAATCAATGAATATTGTAAATGCACAAACAGTAATATCTCCACATTGCAAGGTGCAATTCTGAAATTTTTTGCTTTTTCCTGCTAATCCTAGCATGATAAAGAAGATTCAAAGAGAGTGAGATGCCAGCTCCTTTCATTCAGTCAGCAGCTTCAAACATTTCTGGTATATGAAAAACATGTTTTTCAATGGCAAAAATCAATGAATATTGTAAATGCACAAACAGTAATATCTCCACATTGCAAGGTGCAATTCTGAAATTTTTTGCTTTTTCCTGCTAATCCTAGCATGATAAAGAAGATTCAAAGAGAGTGAGATGCCAGCTCCTTTCATTCAGTCAGTAGCTTCAAACATTTCTGGACGTTTTTCAATGGCAAAAATCAATGAATATTGTAAATGCACAAACAGTAATATCTCCACATTGCAAGGTGCAATTCTGAAATTTTTAGCTTTTTCCTGTTAATCCTAGCATGATAAAGAAGATTCAAAGAGAGTGAGATGCCAGCTCCTTTCATTCAGTCAGTAGCTTCAAACATTTCTGGTATATGAAAAACATGTTTTTCAATGGCAAAAATCAATGAATATTGTAAATGCACAAACAGTAATATCTCCACATTGCAAGGTGCAATTCTGAAATTTTTTGCTTTTTCCTGCTAATCCTAGCATGATAAAGAAGATTCAAAGAGAGTGAGATGCCAGCTCCTTTCATTCAGTCAGCAGCTTCAAACATTTCTGGTATATGAAAAACATGTTTTTCAATGGCAAAAATCAATGAATATTGTAAATGCACAAACAGTAATATCTCCACATTGCAAGGTGCAATTCTGAAATTTTTTGCTTTTTCCTGCTAATCCTAGCATGATAAAGAAGATTCAAAGAGAGTGAGATGCCAGCTCCTTTCATTCAGTCAGTAGCTTCAAACATTTCTGGACGTTTTTCAATGGCAAAAATCAATGAATATTGTAAATGCACAAACAGTAATATCTCCACATTGCAAGGTGCAATTCTGAAATTTTTTGCTTTTTCCTGTTAATCCTAGCAGGATAAAGAAGATTCAAAGAGAGTGAGATGCCAGCTCCTTTCATTCAGTCAGTAGCTTCAAACATTTCTGGTATATGAAAAACATGTTTTTCAATGGCAAAAATCAATGAATATTGTAAATGCACAAACAGTAATATCTCCACATTGCAAGGTGCAATTCTGAAATTTTTTGTTTTTTCCTGCTAATCCTAGCATGATAAAGAAGATTCAAAGAGAGTGAGATGCCAGCTCCTTTCATTCAGTCAGCAGCTTCAAACATTTCTGGTATATGAAAAACATGTTTTTCAATGGCAAAAATCAATGAATATTGTAAATGCACAAACAGTAATATCTCCACATTGCAAGGTGCAATTCTGAAATTTTTTGCTTTTTCCTGCTAATCCTAGCATGATAAAGAAGATTCAAAGAGAGTGAGATGCCAGCTCCTTTCATTCAGTCAGTAGCTTCAAACATTTCTGGACGTTTTTCAATGGCAAAAATCAATGAATATTGTAAATGCACAAACAGTAATATCTCCACATTGCAAGGTGCAATTCTGAAATTTTTAGCTTTTTCCTGTTAATCCTAGCATGATAAAGAAGATTCAAAGAGAGTGAGATGCCAGCTCCTTTCATTCAGTCAGTAGCTTCAAACATTTCTGGTATATGAAAAACATGTTTTTCAATGGCAAAAATCAATGAATATTGTAAATGCACAAACAGTAATATCTCCACATTGCAAGGTGCAATTCTGAAATTTTTTGCTTTTTCCTGCTAATCCTAGCATGATAAAGAAGATTCAAAGAGAGTGAGATGCCAGCTCCTTTCATTCAGTCAGCAGCTTCAAACATTTCTGGTATATGAAAAACATGTTTTTCAATGGCAAAAATCAATGAATATTGTAAATGCACAAACAGTAATATCTCCACATTGCAAGGTGCAATTCTGAAATTTTTTGCTTTTTCCTGCTAATCCTAGCATGATAAAGAAGATTCAAAGAGAGTGAGATGCCAGCTCCTTTCATTCAGTCAGTAGCTTCAAACATTTCTGGACGTTTTTCAATGGCAAAAATCAATGAATATTGTAAATGCACAAACAGTAATATCTCCACATTGCAAGGTGCAATTCTGAAATTTTTTGCTTTTTCCTGTTAATCCTAGCAGGATAAAGAAGATTCAAAGAGAGTGAGATGCCAGCTCCTTTCATTCAGTCAGTAGCTTCAAACATTTCTGGTATATGAAAAACATGTTTTTCAATGGCAAAAATCAATGAATATTGTAAATGCACAAACAGTAATATCTCCACATTGCAAGGTGCAATTCTGAAATTTTTAGCTTTTTCCTGTTAATCCTAGCATGATAAAGAAGATTCAAAGAGAGTGAGATGCCAGCTCCTTTCATTCAGTCAGTAGCTTCAAACATTTCTGGACGTTTTTCAATGGCAAAAATCAATGAATATTGTAAATGCACAAACAGTAATATCTCCACATTGCAAAGTGCAATTCTGAAATTTTTTGCTTTTTCCTGTTAATCCTAGCATGATAAAGAAGATTCAAAGAGAGTGAGATGCCAGCTCCTTTCATTCAGTCAGTAGCTTCAAACATTTCTGGTATATGAAAAACATGTTTTTCAATGGCAAAAATCAATGAATATTGTAAATGCACAAACAGTAATATCTCCACATTGCAAGGTGCAATTCTGAAATTTTTTGCTTTTTCCTGCTAATCCTAGCATGATAAAGAAGATTCAAAGAGAGTGAGATGCCAGCTCCTTTCATTCAGTCAGCAGCTTCAAACATTTCTGGTATATGAAAAACATGTTTTTCAATGGCAAAAATCAATGAATATTGTAAATGCACAAACAGTAATATCTCCACATTGCAAGGTGCAATTCTGAAATTTTTTGCTTTTTCCTGCTAATCCTAGCATGATAAAGAAGATTCAAAGAGAGTGAGATGCCAGCTCCTTTCATTCAGTCAGTAGCTTCAAACATTTCTGGACGTTTTTCAATGGCAAAAATCAATGAATATTGTAAATGCACAAACAGTAATATCTCCACATTGCAAGGTGCAATTCTGAAATTTTTTGCTTTTTCCTGTTAATCCTAGCAGGATAAAGAAGATTCAAAGAGAGTGAGATGCCAGCTCCTTTCATTCAGTCAGTAGCTTCAAACATTTCTGGTATATGAAAAACATGTTTTTCAATGGCAAAAATCAATGAATATTGTAAATGCACAAACAGTAATATCTCCACATTGCAAGGTGCAATTCTGAAATTTTTAGCTTTTTCCTGTTAATCCTAGCATGATAAAGAAGATTCAAAGAGAGTGAGATGCCAGCTCCTTTCATTCAGTCAGTAGCTTCAAACATTTCTGGACGTTTTTCAATGGCAAAAATCAATGAATATTGTAAATGCACAAACAGTAATATCTCCACATTGCAAGGTGCAATTCTGAAATTTTTTGCTTTTTCCTGTTAATCCTAGCATGATAAAGAAGATTCAAAGAGAGTGAGATGCCAGCTCCTTTCATTCAGTCAGTAGCTTCAAACATTTCTGGTATATAAAAAACATGTTTTTCAATGGCAAAAATCAATGAATATTGTAAATGCACAAACAGTAATATCTCCACATTTGCAAGGTGCAATTCTGAAATTTTTTGCTTTTTCCTGTTAATCCTAGCAGGATAAAGAAGATTCAAAGAGAGTGAGATGCCAGCTCCTTTCATTCAGTCAGTAGCTTCAAACATTTCTGGTATATGAAAAACATGTTTTCAATGGCAAAAATCAATGAATATTGTAAATGCACAAACAGTAATATCTCCACATTGCAAGGTGCAATTCTGAAATTTTTAGCTTTTTCCTGTTAATCCTAGCATGATAAAGAAGATTCAAAGAGAGTGAGATGCCAGCTCCTTTCATTCAGTCAGTAGCTTCAAACATTTCTGGACGTTTTTCAATGGCAAAAATCAATGAATATTGTAAATGCACAAACAGTAATATCTCCACATTGCAAGGTGCAATTCTGAAATTTTTTGCTTTTTCCTGTTAATCCTAGCATGATAAAGAAGATTCAAAGAGAGTGAGATGCCAGCTCCTTTCATTCAGTCAGTAGCTTCAAACATTTCTGGTATATGAAAAACATGTTTTTCAATGGCAAAAATCAATGAATATTGTAAATGCACAAACAGTAATATCTCCACATTTGCAAGGTGCAATTCTGAAATTTTTTGCTTTTTCCTGCTTTTCCTAGCATGATAAAGAAGATTCAAAGAGAGTGAGATGCCAGCTCCTTTCATTCAGTCAGTAGCTTCAAACATTTCTGGACGTTTTTCAATGGCAAAAATCAATGAATATTGTAAATGCACAAACAGTAATATCTCCACATTGCAAGGTGCAATTCTGAAATTTTTTGCTTTTTCCTGTTAATCCTAGCAGGATAAAGAAGATTCAAAGAGAGTGAGATGCCAGCTCCTTTCATTCAGTCAGTAGCTTCAAACATTTCTGGTATATGAAAAACATGTTTTTCAATGGCAAAAATCAATGAATATTGTAAATGCACAAACAGTAATATCTCCACATTGCAAGGTGCAATTCTGAAATTTTTAGCTTTTTCCTGTTAATCCTAGCATGATAAAGAAGATTCAAAGAGAGTGAGATGCCAGCTCCTTTCATTCAGTCAGTAGCTTCAAACATTTCTGGACGTTTTTCAATGGCAAAAATCAATGAATATTGTAAATGCACAAACAGTAATATCTCCACATTGCAAGGTGCAATTCTGAAATTTTTTGCTTTTTCCTGTTAATCCTAGCATGATAAAGAAGATTCAAAGAGAGTGAGATGCCAGCTCCTTTCATTCAGTCAGTAGCTTCAAACATTTCTGGTATATGAAAAACATGTTTTTCAATGGCAAAAATCAATGAATATTGTAAATGCACAAACAGTAATATCTCCACATTGCGAGGTGCAATTCTGAAATTTTTTGCTTTTTCCTGCTAATCCTAGCATGATAAAGAAGATTCAAAGAGAGTGAGATGCCAGCTCCTTTCATTCAGTCAGCAGCTTCAAACATTTCTGGTATATGAAAAACATGTTTTTCAATGGCAAAAATCAATGAATATTGTAAATGCACAAACAGTAATATCTCCACATTGCAAGGTGCAATTCTGAAATTTTTTGCTTTTTCCTGCTAATCCTAGCATGATAAAGAAGATTCAAAGAGAGTGAGATGCCAGCTCCTTTCATTCAGCCAGTAGCTTCAAACATTTCTGGACGTTTTTCAATGGCAAAAATCAATGAATATTGTAAATGCACAAACAGTAATATCTCCACATTGCAAGGTGCAATTCTGAAATTTTTTGCTTTTTCCTGTTAATCCTAGCAGGATAAAGAAGATTCAAAGAGAGTGAGATGCCAGCTTTTTTCATTCAGTCAGTAGCTTCAAACATTTCTGGTATATGAAAAACATGTTTTTCAATGGCAAAAATCAATGAATATTGTAAATGCACAAACAGTAATATCTCCACATTGCAAGGTGCAATTCTGAAATTTTTAGCTTTTTCCTGTTAATCCTAGCATGATAAAGAAGATTCAAAGAGAGTGAGATGCCAGCTCCTTTCATTCAGTCAGTAGCTTCAAACATTTCTGGACGTTTTTCAATGGCAAAAATCAATGAATATTGTAAATGCACAAACAGTAATATCTCCACATTGCAAGGTGCAATTCTGAAATTTTTAGCTTTTTCCTGTTAATCCTAGCATGATAAAGAAGATTCAAAGAGAGTGAGATGCCAGCTCCTTTCATTCAGTCAGTAGCTTCAAACATTTCTGGACGTTTTTCAATGGCAAAAATCAATGAATATTGTAAATGCACAAACAGTAATATCTCCACATTGCAAGGTGCAATTCTGAAATTTTTTGCTTTTTCCTGTTAATCCTAGCATGATAAAGAAGATTCAAAGAGAGTGAGATGCCAGCTCCTTTCATTCAGTCAGTAGCTTCAAACATTTCTGGTATATGAAAAACATGTTTTTCAATGGCAAAAATCAATGAATATTGTAAATGCACAAACAGTAATATCTCCACATTGCAAGGTGCAATTCTGAAATTTTTTGCTTTTTCCTGCTAATCCTAGCATGATAAAGAAGATTCAAAGAGAGTGAGATGCCAGCTCCTTTCATTCAGTCAGCAGCTTCAAACATTTCTGGTATATGAAAAACATGTTTTTCAATGGCAAAAATCAATGAATATTGTAAATGCACAAACAGTAATATCTCCACATTGCAAGGTGCAATTCTGAAATTTTTTGCTTTTTCCTGCTAATCCTAGCATGATAAAGAAGATTCAAAGAGAGTGAGATGCCAGCTCCTTTCATTCAGTCAGTAGCTTCAAACATTTCTGGACGTTTTTCAATGGCAAAAATCAATGAATATTGTAAATGCACAAACAGTAATATCTCCACATTGCAAGGTGCAATTCTGAAATTTTTTGCTTTTTCCTGTTAATCCTAGCAGGATAAAGAAGATTCAAAGAGAGTGAGATGCCAGCTCCTTTCATTCAGTCAGTAGCTTCAAACATTTCTGGTATATGAAAAACATGTTTTTCAATGGCAAAAATCAATGAATATTGTAAATGCACAAACAGTAATATCTCCACATTGCAAGGTGCAATTCTGAAATTTTTAGCTTTTTCCTGTTAATCCTAGCATGATAAAGAAGATTCAAAGAGAGTGAGATGCCAGCTCCTTTCATTCAGTCAGTAGCTTCAAACATTTCTGGACGTTTTTCAATGGCAAAAATCAATGAATATTGTAAATGCACAAACAGTAATATCTCCACATTGCAAGGTGCAATTCTGAAATTTTTTGCTTTTTCCTGTTAATCCTAGCATGATAAAGAAGATTCAAAGAGAGTGAGATGCCAGCTCCTTTCATTCAGTCAGTAGCTTCAAACATTTCTGGTATATGAAAAACATGTTTTTCAACGGCAAAAATCAATGAATATTGTAAATGCACAAACAGTAATATCTCCACATTTGCAAGGTGCAATTCTGAAATTTTTTGCTTTTTCCTGTTAATCCTAGCAGGATAAAGAAGATTCAAAGAGAGTGAGATGCCAGCTCCTTTCATTCAGTCAGTAGCTTCAAACATTTCTGGTATATGAAAAACATGTTTTTCAATGGCAAAAATCAATGAATATTGTAAATGCACAAACAGTAATATCTCCACATTGCAAGGTGCAATTCTGAAATTTTTAGCTTTTTCCTGTTAATCCTAGCATGATAAAGAAGATTCAAAGAGAGTGAGATGCCAGCTCCTTTCATTCAGTCAGTAGCTTCAAACATTTCTGGACGTTTTTCAATGGCAAAAATCAATGAATATTGTAAATGCACAAACAGTAATATCTCCACATTGCAAGGTGCAATTCTGAAATTTTTTGCTTTTTCCTGTTAATCCTAGCATGATAAAGAAGATTCAAAGAGAGTGAGATGCCAGCTCCTTTCATTCAGTCAGTAGCTTCAAACATTTCTGGTATATGAAAAACATGTTTTTCAATGGCAAAAATCAATGAATATTGTAAATGCACAAACAGTAATATCTCCACATTGCAAGGTGCAATTCTGAAATTTTTTGCTTTTTCCTGCTAATCCTAGCATGATAAAGAAGATTCAAAGAGAGTGAGATGCCAGCTCCTTTCATTCAGTCAGCAGCTTCAAACATTTCTGGTATATGAAAAACATGTTTTTCAATGGCAAAAATCAATGAATATTGTAAATGCACAAACAGTAATATCTCCACATTGCAAGGTGCAATTCTGAAATTTTTTGCTTTTTCCTGCTAATCCTAGCATGATAAAGAAGATTCAAAGAGAGTGAGATGCCAGCTCCTTTCATTCAGTCAGTAGCTTCAAACATTTCTGGACGTTTTTCAATGGCAAAAATCAATGAATATTGTAAATGCACAAACAGTAATATCTCCACATTGCAAGGTGCAATTCTGAAATTTTTTGCTTTTTCCTGTTAATCCTAGCAGGATAAAGAAGATTCAAAGAGAGTGAGATGCCAGCTCCTTTCATTCAGTCAGTAGCTTCAAACATTTCTGGTATATGAAAAACATGTTTTTCAATGGCAAAAATCAATGAATATTGTAAATGCACAAACAGTAATATCTCCACATTGCAAGGTGCAATTCTGAAATTTTTAGCTTTTTCCTGTTAATCCTAGCATGATAAAGAAGATTCAAAGAGAGTGAGATGCCAGCTCCTTTCATTCAGTCAGTAGCTTCAAACATTTCTGGACGTTTTTCAATGGCAAAAATCAATGAATATTGTAAATGCACAAACAGTAATATCTCCACATTGCAAGGTGCAATTCTGAAATTTTTTGCTTTTTCCTGTTAATCCTAGCATGATAAAGAAGATTCAAAGAGAGTGAGATGCCAGCTCCTTTCATTCAGTCAGTAGCTTCAAACATTTCTGGTATATGAAAAACATGTTTTTCAATGGCAAAAATCAATGAATATTGTAAATGCACAAACAGTAATATCTCCACATTGCAAGGTGCAATTCTGAAATTTTTAGCTTTTTCCTGTTAATCCTAGCATGATAAAGAAGATTCAAAGAGAGTGAGATGCCAGCTCCTTTCATTCAGTCAGTAGCTTCAAACATTTCTGGACGTTTTTCAATGGCAAAAATCAATGAATATTGTAAATGCACAAACAGTAATATCTCCACATTGCAAGGTGCAATTCTGAAATTTTTTGCTTTTTCCTGTTAATCCTAGCATGATAAAGAAGATTCAAAGAGAGTGAGATGCCAGCTCCTTTCATTCAGTCAGTAGCTTCAAACATTTCTGGTATATGAAAAACATGTTTTTCAATGGCAAAAATCAATGAATATTGTAAATGCACAAACAGTAATATCTCCACATTTGCAAGGTGCAGTTCTGAAATTTTTTGCTTTTTCCTGCTTTTCCTAGCATGAAAAAGAAGATTCAAAGAGAGTGAGATGCCAGCTCCTTTCATTCAGTCAGTAGCTTCAAACATTTCTGGTATATGAAAAACATGTTTTTCAATGGCAAAAATCAATGAATATTGTAAATGCACAAACAGTAATATCTCCACATTGCAAGGTGCAATTCTGAAATTTTTTGCTTTTTCCTGCTAATCCTAGCATGATAAAGAAGATTCAAAGAGAGTGAGATGCCAGCTCCTTTCAGTCAGTAGCTTCAAACATTTCTGGACGTTTTTCAATGGCAAAAATCAATGAATATTGTAAATGCACAAACAGTAATATCTCCACATTGCAAGGTGCAATTCTGAAATTTTTTGCTTTTTCCTGTTAATCCTAGCATGATAAAGAAGATTCAAAGAGAGTGAGATGCCAGCTCCTTTCATTCAGTCAGTAGCTTCAAACATTTCTGGTATATGAAAAACATGTTTTTCAATGGCAAAAATCAATGAATATTGGAAATGCACAAACAGTAATATCTCCACATTTGCAAGGTGCAATTCTGAAATTTTTTGCTTTTTCCTGCTTTTCCTAGCATGATAAAGAAGATTCAAAGAGAGTGAGATGCCAGCTCCTTTCATTCAGTCAGTAGCTTCAAACATTTCTGGACGTTTTTCAATGGCAAAAATCAATGAATATTGTAAATGCACAAACAGTAATATCTCCACATTGCAAGGTGCAATTCTGAAATTTTTTGCTTTTTCCTGTTAATCCTAGCAGGATAAAGAAGATTCAAAGAGAGTGAGATGCCAGCTCCTTTCATTCAGTCAGTAGCTTCAAACATTTCTGGTATATGAAAAACATGTTTTTCAATGGCAAAAATCAATGAATATTGTAAATGCACAAACAGTAATATCTCCACATTGCAAGGTGCAATTCTGAAATTTTTAGCTTTTTCCTGTTAATCCTAGCATGATAAAGAAGATTCAAAGAGAGTGAGATGCCAGCTCCTTTCATTCAGTCAGTAGCTTCAAACATTTCTGGACGTTTTTCAATGGCAAAAATCAATGAATATTGTAAATGCACAAACAGTAATATCTCCACATTGCAAGGTGCAATTCTGAAATTTTTTGCTTTTTCCTGTTAATCCTAGCATGATAAAGAAGATTCAAAGAGAGTGAGATGCCAGCTCCTTTCATTCAGTCAGTAGATTCAAACATTTCGGGTATATGAAAAACATGTTTTTCAATGGCAAAAATCAATGAATATTGTAAATGCACAAACAGTAATATCTCCACATTGCAAGGTGCAATTCTGAAATTTTTTGCTTTTTCCTGCTAATCCTAGCATGATAAAGAAGATTCAAAGAGAGTGAGATGCCAGCTCCTTTCATTCAGTCAGCAGCTTCAAACATTTCTGGTATATGAAAAGCATGTTTTTCAATGGCAAAAATCAATGAATATTGTAAATGCACAAACAGTAATATCTCCACATTGCAAGGTGCAATTCTGAAATTTTTTGCTTTTTCCTGCTAATCCTAGCATGATAAAGAAGATTCAAAGAGAGTGAGATGCCAGCTCCTTTCATTCAGTCAGCAGCTTCAAACATTTCTGGTATATGAAAAACATGTTTTTCAATGGCAAAAATCAATGAATATTGTAAATGCACAAACAGTAATATCTCCACATTGCAAGGTGCAATTCTGAAATTTTTTGCTTTTTCCTGCTAATCCTAGCATGATAAAGAAGATTCAAAGAGAGTGAGATGCCAGCTCCTTTCATTCAGTCAGTAGCTTCAAACATTTCTGGACGTTTTTCAATGGCAAAAATCAATGAATATTGTAAATGCACAAACAGTAATATCTCCACATTGCAAGGTGCAATTCTGAAATTTTTTGCTTTTTCCTGTTAATCCTAGCAGGATAAAGAAGATTCAAAGAGAGTGAGATGCCAGCTCCTTTCATTCAGTCAGTAGCTTCAAACATTTCTGGTATATGAAAAACATGTTTTTCAATGGCAAAAATCAATGAATATTGTAAATGCACAAACAGTAATATCTCCACATTGCAAGGTGCAATTCTGAAATTTTTAGCTTTTTCCTGTTAATCCTAGCATGATAAAGAAGATTCAAAGAGAGTGAGATGCCAGCTCCTTTCATTCAGTCAGTAGCTTCAAACATTTCTGGACGTTTTTCAATGGCAAAAATCAATGAATATTGTAAATGCACAAACAGTAATATCTCCACATTGCAAGGTGCAATTCTGAAATTTTTTGCTTTTTCCTGTTAATCCTAGCATGATAAAGAAGATTCAAAGAGAGTGAGATGCCAGCTCCTTTCATTCAGTCAGTAGCTTCAAACATTTCTGGTATATGAAAAACATGTTTTTCAACGGCAAAAATCAATGAATATTGTAAATGCACAAACAGTAATATCTCCACATTTGCAAGGTGCAATTCTGAAATTTTTTGCTTTTTCCTGTTAATCCTAGCAGGATAAAGAAGATTCAAAGAGAGTGAGATGCCAGCTCCTTTCATTCAGTGAGTAGCTTCAAACATTTCTGGTATATGAAAAACATGTTTTTCAATGGCAAAAATCAATGAATATTGTAAATGCACAAACAGTAATATCTCCACATTGCAAGGTGCAATTCTGAAATTTTTAGCTTTTTCCTGTTAATCCTAGCATGATAAAGAAGATTCAAAGAGAGTGAAATGCCAGCTCCTTTCATTCAGTCAGTAGCTTCAAACATTTCTGGACGTTTTTCAATGGCAAAAATCAATGAATATTGTAAATGCACAAACAGTAATATCTCCACATTGCAAGGTGCAATTCTGAAATTTTTTGCTTTTTCCTGTTAATCCTAGCATGATAAAGAAGATTCAAAGAGAGTGAGATGCCAGCTCCTTTCATTCAGTCAGTAGCTTCAAACATTTCTGGTATATGAAAAACATGTTTTTCAATGGCAAAAATCAATGAATATTGTAAATGCACAAACAGTAATATCTCCACATTGCAAGGTGCAATTCTGAAATTTTTTGCTTTTTCCTGCTAATCCTAGCATGATAAAGAAGATTCAAAGAGAGTGAGATGCCAGCTCCTTTCATTCAGTCAGCAGCTTCAAACATTTCTGGTATATGAAAAACATGTTTTTCAATGGCAAAAATCAATGAATATTGTAAATGCACAAACAGTAATATCTCCACATTGCAAGGTGCAATTCTGAAATTTTTTGCTTTTTCCTGCTAATCCTAGCATGATAAAGAAGATTCAAAGAGAGTGAGATGCCAGCTCCTTTCATTCAGTCAGTAGCTTCAAACATTTCTGGACGTTTTTCAATGGCAAAAATCAATGAATATTGTAAATGCACAAACAGTAATATCTCCACATTGCAAGGTGCAATTCTGAAATTTTTTGCTTTTTCCTGTTAATCCTAGCAGGATAAAGAAGATTCAAAGAGAGTGAGATGCCAGCTCCTTTCATTCAGTCAGTAGCTTCAAACATTTCTGGTATATGAAAAACATGTTTTTCAATGGCAAAAATCAATGAATATTGTAAATGCACAAACAGTAATATCTCCACATTGCAAGGTGCAATTCTGAAATTTTTAGCTTTTTCCTGTTAATCCTAGCATGATAAAGAAGATTCAAAGAGAGTGAGATTCCAGCTCCTTTCATTCAGTCAGTAGCTTCAAACATTTCTGGACGTTTTTCAATGGCAAAAATCAATGAATATTGTAAATGCACAAACAGTAATATCTCCACATTGCAAGGTGCAATTCTGAAATTTTTTGCTTTTTCCTGTTAATCCTAGCATGATAAAGAAGATTCAAAGAGAGTGAGATGCCAGCTCCTTTCATTCAGTCAGTAGCTTCAAACATTTCTGGTATATGAAAAACATGTTTTTCAATGGCAAAAATCAATGAATATTGTAAATGCACAAACAGTAATATCTCCACATTTGCAAGGTGCAATTCTGAAATTTTTTGCTTTTTCCTGTTAATCCTAGCAGGATAAAGAAGATTCAAAGAGAGTGAGATGCCAGCTCCTTTCATTCAGTCAGTAGCTTCAAACATTTCTGGTATATGAAAAACATGTTTTTCAATGGCAAAAATCAATGAATATTGTAAATGCACAAACAGTAATATCTCCACATTGCAAGGTGCAATTCTGAAATTTTTAGCTTTTTCCTGTTAATCCTAGCATGATAAAGAAGATTCAAAGAGAGTGAGATGCCAGCTCCTTTCATTCAGTCAGTAGCTTCAAACATTTCTGGACGTTTTTCAATGGCAAAAATCAATGAATATTGTAAATGCACAAACAGTAATATCTCCACATTGCAAGGTGCAATTCTGAAATTTTTTGCTTTTTCCTGTTAATCCTAGCATGATAAAGAAGATTCAAAGAGAGTGAGATGCCAGCTCCTTTCATTCAGTCAGTAGCTTCAAACATTTCTGGTATATGAAAAACATGTTTTTCAATGGCAAAAATCAATGAATATTGTAAATGCACAAACAGTAATATCTCCACATTTGCAAGGTGCAATTCTGAAATTTTTTGCTTTTTCCTGCTTTTCCTAACATGATAAAGAAGATTCAAAGAGAGTGAGATGCCAGCTCCTTTCATTCAGTCAGTAGCTTCAAACATTTCTGGTATATGAAAAACATGTTTTTCAATGGCAAAAATCAATGAATATTGTAAATGCACAAACAGTAATATCTCCACATTGCAAGGTGCAATTCTGAAATTTTTAGCTTTTTCCTGCTAATCCTAGCATGATAAAGAAGATTCAAAGAGAGTGAGATGCCAGCTCCTTTCAGTCAGTAGCTTCAAACATTTCTGGACGTTTTTCAATGGCAAAAATCAATGAATATTGTAAATGCACAAACAGTAATATCTCCACATTGCAAGGTGCAATTCTGAAATTTTTTGCTTTTTCCTGTTAATCCTAGCATGATAAAGAAGATTCAAAGAGAGTGAGATGCCAGCTTCTTTCATTCAGTCAGTAGCTTCAAACATTTCTGGTATATGAAAAACATGTTTTTCAATGGCAAAAATCAATGAATATTGTAAATGCACAAACAGTAATATCTCCACATTTGCAAGGTGCAATTCTGAAATTTTTTGCTTTTTCCTGCTTTTCCTAGCATGATAAAGAAGATTCAAAGAGAGTGAGATGCCAGCTCCTTTCATTCAGTCAGTAGCTTCAAACATTTCTGGACGTTTTTCAATGGCAAAAATCAATGAATATTGTAAATGCACAAACAGTAATATCTCCACATTGCAAGGTGCAATTCTGAAATTTTTTGCTTTTTCCTGTTAATCCTAGCAGGATAAAGAAGATTCAAAGAGAGTGAGATGCCAGCTCCTTTCATTCAGTCAGTAGCTTCAAACATTTCTGGTATATGAAAAACATGTTTTTCAATGGCAAAAATCAATGAATATTGTAAATGCACAAACAGTAATATCTCCACATTGCAAGGTGCAATTCTGAAATTTTTTGCTTTTTCCTGTTAATCCTAGCATGATAAAGAAGATTCAAAGAGAGTGAGATGCCAGCTTCTTTCATTCAGTCAGTAGCTTCAAACATTTCTGGTATATGAAAAACATGTTTTTCAATGGCAAAAATCAATGAATATTGTAAATGCACAAACAGTAATATCTCCACATTGCAAGGTGCAATTCTGAAATTTTTTGCTTTTTCCTGCTAATCCTAGCATGATAAAGAAGATTCAAAGAGAGTGAGATGCCAGCTCCTTTCATTCAGTCAGCAGCTTCAAACATTTCTGGTATATGAAAAACATGTTTTTCAATGGCAAAAATCAATGAATATTGTAAATGCACAAACAGTAATATCTCCACATTGCAAGGTGCAATTCTGAAATTTTTTGCTTTTTCCTGCTAATCCTAGCATGATAAAGAAGATTCAAAGAGAGTGAGATGCCAGCTCCTTTCATTCAGTCAGCAGCTTCAAACATTTCTGGTATATGAAAAACATGTTTTTCAATGGCAAAAATCAATGAATATTGTAAATGCACAAACAGTAATATCTCCACATTGCAAGGTGCAATTCTGAAATTTTTTGCTTTTTCCTGCTAATCCTAGCATGATAAAGAAGATTCAAAGAGAGTGAGATGCCAGCTCCTTTCATTCAGTCAGTAGCTTCAAACATTTCTGGACGTTTTTCAATGGCAAAAATCAATGAATATTGTAAATGCACAAACAGTAATATCTCCACATTGCAAGGTGCAATTCTGAAATTTTTTGCTTTTTCCTGTTAATCCTAGCAGGATAAAGAAGATTCAAAGAGAGTGAGATGCCAGCTCCTTTCATTCAGTCAGTAGCTTCAAACATTTCTGGTATATGAAAAACATGTTTTTCAATGGCAAAAATCAATGAATATTGTAAATGCACAAACAGTAATATCTCCACATTGCAAGGTGCAATTCTGAAATTTTTTGCTTTTTCCTGTTAATCCTAGCATGATAAAGAAGATTCAAAGAGAGTGAGATGCCAGCTCCTTTCATTCAGTCAGTAGCTTCAAACATTTCTGGTATATGAAAAACATGTTTTTCAATGGCAAAAATCAATGAATATTGTAAATGCACAAACAGTAATATCTCCACATTGCAAGGTGCAATTCTGAAATTTTTTGCTTTTTCCTGCTAATCCTAGCATGATAAAGAAGATTCAATGAGAGTGAGATGCCAGCTCCTTTCATTCAGTCAGCAGCTTCAAACATTTCTGGTATATGAAAAACATGTTTTTCAATGGCAAAAATCAATGAATATTGTAAATGCACAAACAGTAATATCTCCACATTGCAAGGTGCAATTCTGAAATTTTTTGCTTTTTCCTGCTAATCCTAGCATGATAAAGAAGATTCAAAGAGAGTGAGATGCCAGCTCCTTTCATTCAGTCAGCAGCTTCAAACATTTCTGGTATATGAAAAACATGTTTTTCAATGGCAAAAATCAATGAATATTGTAAATGCACAAACAGTAATATCTCCACATTTGCAAGGTGCAATTCTGAAATTTTTTGCTTTTTCCTGCTTTTCCTAACATGATAAAGAAGATTCAAAGAGAGTGAGATGCCAGCTCCTTTCATTCAGTCAGTAGCTTCAAACATTTCTGGTATATGAAAAACATGTTTTTCAATGGCAAAAATCAATGAATATTGTAAATGCACAAACAGTAATATCTCCACATTGCAAGGTGCAATTCTGAAATTTTTAGCTTTTTCCTGCTAATCCTAGCATGATAAAGAAGATTCAAAGAGAGTGAGATGCCAGCTCCTTTCAGTCAGTAGCTTCAAACATTTCTGGACGTTTTTCAATGGCAAAAATCAATGAATATTGTAAATGCACAAACAGTAATATCTCCACATTGCAAGGTGCAATTCTGAAATTTTTTGCTTTTTCCTGTTAATCCTAGCATGATAAAGAAGATTCAAAGAGAGTGAGATGCCAGCTTCTTTCATTCAGTCAGTAGCTTCAAACATTTCTGGTATATGAAAAACATGTTTTTCAATGGCAAAAATCAATGAATATTGTAAATGCACAAACAGTAATATCTCCACATTTGCAAGGTGCAATTCTGAAATTTTTTGCTTTTTCCTGCTTTTCCTAGCATGATAAAGAAGATTCAAAGAGAGTGAGATGCCAGCTCCTTTCATTCAGTCAGTAGCTTCAAACATTTCTGGACGTTTTTCAATGGCAAAAATCAATGAATATTGTAAATGCACAAACAGTAATATCTCCACATTGCAAGGTGCAATTCTGAAATTTTTTGCTTTTTCCTGTTAATCCTAGCAGGATAAAGAAGATTCAAAGAGAGTGAGATGCCAGCTCCTTTCATTCAGTCAGTAGCTTCAAACATTTCTGGTATATGAAAAACATGTTTTTCAATGGCAAAAATCAATGAATATTGTAAATGCACAAACAGTAATATCTCCACATTGCAAGGTGCAATTCTGAAATTTTTTGCTTTTTCCTGTTAATCCTAGCATGATAAAGAAGATTCAAAGAGAGTGAGATGCCAGCTCCTTTCATTCAGTCAGTAGCTTCAAACATTTCTGGTATATGAAAAACATGTTTTTCAATGGCAAAAATCAATGAATATTGTAAATGCACAAACAGTAATATCTCCACATTGCAAGGTGCAATTCTGAAATTTTTTGCTTTTTCCTGCTAATCCTAGCATGATAAAGAAGATTCAAAGAGAGTGAGATGCCAGCTCCTTTCATTCAGTCAGCAGCTTCAAACATTTCTGGTATATGAAAAACATGTTTTTCAATGGCAAAAATCAATGAATATTGTAAATGCACAAACAGTAATATCTCCACATTGCAAGGTGCAATTCTGAAATTTTTTGCTTTTTCCTGCTAATCCTAGCATGATAAAGAAGATTCAAAGAGAGTGAGATGCCAGCTCCTTTCATTCAGTCAGCAGCTTCAAACATTTCTGGTATATGAAAAACATGTTTTTCAATGGCAAAAATCAATGAATATTGTAAATGCACAAACAGTAATATCTCCACATTGCAAGGTGCAATTCTGAAATTTTTTGCTTTTTCCTGCTAATCCTAGCATGATAAAGAAGATTCAAAGAGAGTGAGATGCCAGCTCCTTTCATTCAGTCAGTAGCTTCAAACATTTCTGGACGTTTTTCAATGGCAAAAATCAATGAATATTGTAAATGCACAAACAGTAATATCTCCACATTGCAAGGTGCAATTCTGAAATTTTTTGCTTTTTCCTGTTAATCCTAGCAGGATAAAGAAGATTCAAAGAGAGTGAGATGCCAGCTCCTTTCATTCAGTCAGTAGCTTCAAACATTTCTGGTATATGAAAAACATGTTTTTCAATGGCAAAAATCAATGAATATTGTAAATGCACAAACAGTAATATCTCCACATTGCAAGGTGCAATTCTGAAATTTTTAGCTTTTTCCTGTTAATCCTAGCATGATAAAGAAGATTCAAAGAGAGTGAGATGCCAGCTCCTTTCATTCAGTCAGTAGCTTCAAACATTTCTGGACGTTTTTCAATGGCAAAAATCAATGAATATTGTAAATGCACAAACAGTAATATCTCCACATTGCAAGGTGCAATTCTGAAATTTTTTGCTTTTTCCTGTTAATCCTAGCATGATAAAGAAGATTCAAAGAGAGTGAGATGCCAGCTCCTTTCATTCAGTCAGTAGCTTCAAACATTTCTGGTATATGAAAAACATGTTTTTCAATGGCAAAAATCAATGAATATTGTAAATGCACAAACAGTAATATCTCCACATTTGCAAGGTGCAATTCTGAAATTTTTTGCTTTTTCCTGTTAATCCTACCAGGATAAAGAAGATTCAAAGAGAGTGAGATGCCAGCTCCTTTCATTCAGTCAGTAGCTTCAAACATTTCTGGTATATGAAAAACATGTTTTTCAATGGCAAAAATCAATGAATATTGTAAATGCACAAACAGTAATATCTCCACATTGCAAGGTGCAATTCTGAAATTTTTAGCTTTTTCCTGTTAATCCTAGCATGATAAAGAAGATTCAAAGAGAGTGAGATGCCAGCTCCTTTCATTCAGTCAGTAGCTTCAAACATTTCTGGACGTTTTTCAATGGCAAAAATCAATGAATATTGTAAATGCACAAACAGTAATATCTCCACATTGCAAGGTGCAATTCTGAAATTTTTTGCTTTTTCCTGTTAATCCTAGCATGATAAAGAAGATTCAAAGAGAGTGAGATGCCAGCTCCTTTCATTCAGTCAGTAGCTTCAAACATTTCTGGTATATGAAAAACATGTTTTTCAATGGCAAAAATCAATGAATATTGTAAATGCACAAACAGTAATATCTCCACATTTGCAAGGTGCAATTCTGAAATTTTTTGCTTTTTCCTGCTTTTCCTATCATGATAAAGAAGATTCAAAGAGAGTGAGATGCCAGCTCCTTTCATTCAGTCAGTAGCTTCAAACATTTCTGGTATATGAAAAACATGTTTTTCAATGGCAAAAATCAATGAATATTGTAAATGCACAAACAGTAATATCTCCACATTGCAAGGTGCAATTCTGAAATTTTTTGCTTTTTCCTGCTAATCCTAGCATGATAAAGAAGATTCAAAGAGAGTGAGATGCCAGCTCCTTTCAGTCAGTAGCTTCAAACATTTCTGGACGTTTTTCAATGGCAAAAATCAATGAATATTGTAAATGCACAAACAGTAATATCTCCACATTGCAAGGTGCAATTCTGAAATTTTTTGCTTTTTCCTGTTAATCCTAGCATGATAAAGAAGATTCAAAGAGAGTGAGATGCCAGCTCCTTTCATTCAGTCAGTAGCTTCAAACATTTCTGGTATATGAAAAACATGTTTTTCAATGGCAAAAATCAATGAATATTGTAAATGCACAAACAGTAATATCTCCACATTGCAAGGTGCAATTCTGAAATTTTTTGCTTTTTCCTGCTAATCCTAGCATGATAAAGAAGATTCAAAGAGAGTGAGATGCCAGCTCCTTTCATTCAGTCAGTAGCTTCAAACATTTCTGGACGTTTTTCAATGGCAAAAATCAATGAATATTGTAAATGCACAAACAGTAATATCTCCACATTGCAAGGTGCAATTCTGAAATTTTTTGCTTTTTCCTGTTAATCCTAGCATGATAAAGAAGATTCAAAGAGAGTGAGATGCCAGCTCCTTTCATTCAGTCAGTAGCTTCAAACATTTCTGGTATATGAAAAACATGTTTTTCAATGGCAAAAATCAATGAATATTGTAAATGCACAAACAGTAATATCTCCACATTGCAAGGTGCAATTCTGAAATTTTTTGCTTTTTCCTGCTAATCCTAGCATGATAAAGAAGATTCAAAGAGAGTGAGATGCCAGCTCCTTTCATTCAGTCAGCAGCTTCAAACATTTCTGGTATATGAAAAACATGTTTTTCAATGGCAAAAATCAATGAATATTGTAAATGCACAAACAGTAATATCTCCACATTGCAAGGTGCAATTCTGAAATTTTTTGCTTTTTCCTGCTAATCCTAGCATGATAAAGAAGATTCAAAGAGAGTGAGATGCCAGCTCCTTTCATTCAGTCAGTAGCTTCAAACATTTCTGGACGTTTTTCAATGGCAAAAATCAATGAATATTGTAAATGCACAAACAGTAATATCTCCACATTGCAAGGTGCAATTCTGAAATTTTTTGCTTTTTCCTGTTAATCCTAGCAGGATAAAGAAGATTCAAAGAGAGTGAGATGCCAGCTCCTTTCATTCAGTCAGTAGCTTCAAACATTTCTGGTATATGAAAAACATGTTTTTCAATGGCAAAAATCAATGAATATTGTAAATGCACAAACAGTAATATCTCCACATTGCAAGGTGCAATTCTGAAATTTTTAGCTTTTTCCTGTTAATCCTAGCATGATAAAGAAGATTCAAAGAGAGTGAGATGCCAGCTCCTTTCATTCAGTCAGTAGCTTCAAACATTTCTGGACGTTTTTCAATGGCAAAAATCAATGAATATTGTAAATGCACAAACAGTAATATCTCCACATTGCAATGTGCAATTCTGAAATTTCTTGCTTTTTCCTGTTAATCCTAGCATGATAAAGAAGATTCAAAGAGAGTGAGATGCCAGCTCCTTTCATTCAGTCAGTAGCTTCAAACATTTCTGGTATAGGAATAACATGTTTTTCAATGGCAAAAATCAATGAATATTGTAAATGCACAAACAGTAATATCTCCACATTTGCAAGGTGCAATTCTGAAATTTTTTGCTTTTTCCTGTTAATCCTAGCAGGATAAAGAAGATTCAAAGAGAGTGAGATGCCAGCTCCTTTCATTCAGTCAGTAGCTTCAAACATTTCTGGACGTTTTTCAATGGCAAAAATCAATGAATATTGTAAATGCACAAACAGTAATATCTCCACATTGCAAGGTGCAATTCTGAAATTTTTAGCTTTTTCCTGTTAATCCTAGCATGATAAAGAAGATTCAAAGAGAGTGAGATGCCAGCTCCTTTCATTCAGTCAGTAGCTTCAAACATTTCTGGACGTTTTTCAATGGCAAAAATCAATGAATATTGTAAATGCACAAACAGTAATATCTCCACATTGCAAGGTGCAATTCTGAAATTTTTTGCTTTTTCCTGTTAATCCTAGCATGATAAAGAAGATTCAAAGAGAGTGAGATGCCAGCTCCTTTCATTCAGTCAGTAGCTTCAAACATTTCTGGTATATGAAAAACATGTTTTTCAATGGCAAAAATCAATGAATATTGTAAATGCACAAACAGTAATATCTCCACATTTGCAAGGTGCAATTCTGAAATTTTTTGCTTTTTCCTGCTTTTCCTAGCATGATAAAGAAGATTCAAAGAGAGTGAGATGCCAGCTCCTTTCATTCAGTCAGTAGCTTCAAACATTTCTGGTATATGAAAAACATGTTTTTCAATGGCAAAAATCAATGAATATTGTAAATGCACAAACAGTAATATCTCCACATTGCAAGGTGCAATTCTGAAATTTTTTGCTTTTTCCTGCTAATCCTAGCATGATAAAGAAGATTCAAAGAGAGTGAGATGCCAGCTCCTTTCAGTCAGTAGCTTCAAACATTTCTGGACGTTTTTCAATGGCAAAAATCAATGAATATTGTAAATGCACAAACAGTAATATCTCCACATTGCAAGGTGCAATTCTGAAATTTTTTGCTTTTTCCTGTTAATCCTAGCATGATAAAGAAGATTCAAAGAGAGTGAGATGCCAGCTCCTTTCATTCAGTCAGTAGCTTCAAACATTTCTGGTATATGAAAAACATGTTTTTCAATGGCAAAAATCAATGAATATTGTAAATGCACAAACAGTAATATCTCCACATTGCAAGGTGCAATTCTGAAATTTTTTGCTTTTTCCTGCTAATCCTAGCATGATAAAGAAGATTCAAAGAGAGTGAGATGCCAGCACCTTTCATTCAGTCAGTAGCTTCAAACATTTCTGGACGTTTTTCAATGGCAAAAATCAATGAATATTGTAAATGCACAAACAGTAATATCTCCACATTGCAAGGTGCAATTCTGAAATTTTTAGCTTTTTCCTGTTAATCCTAGCATGATAAAGAAGATTCAAAGAGAGTGAGATGCCAGCTCCTTTCATTCAGTCAGTAGCTTCAAACATTTCTGGACGTTTTTCAAAGGCAAAAATCAATGAATATTGTAAATGCTCAAACAGTAATATCTCCACATTGCAAGGTGCAATTCTGAAATTTTTTGCTTTTTCCTGTTAATCCTAGCATGATAAAGAAGATTCAAAGAGAGTGAGATGCCAGCTCCTTTCATTCAGTCAGTAGCTTCAAACATTTCTGGTATATGAAAAACGTTTTTCAATGGCAAAAATCAATGAATATTGTAAATGCACAAACAGTAATATCTCCACATTGCAAGGTGCAATTCTGAAATTTTTTGCTTTTTCCTGCAAATCCTAGCATGATAAAGAAGATTCAAAGAGAGTGAGATGCCAGCTCCTTTCATTCAGTCAGTAGCTTCAAACATTTCTGGTATATGAAAAACATGTTTTTCAATGGCAAAAATCAATGAATATTGTAAATGCACAAACAGTAATATCTCCACATTGCAAGGTGCAATTCTGAAATTTTTTGCTTTTTCCTGCTAATCTAGCATGATAAAGAAGATTCAAAGAGAGTGAGATGCCAGCTCCTTTCATTCAGTCAGTAGCTTCAAACATTTCTGGACGTTTTTCAATGGCAAAAATCAATGAATATTGTAAATGCACAAACAGTAATATCTCCACATTGCAAGGTGCAATTCTGAAATTTTTAGCTTTTTCCTGTTAATCCTAGCATGATAAAGAAGATTCAAAGAGAGTGAGATGCCAGCTCCTTTCATTCAGTCAGTAGCTTCAAACATTTCTGGACGTTTTTCAATGGCAAAAATCAATGAATATTGTAAATGCACAAACAGTAATATCTCCACATTGCAAGGTGCAATTCTGAAATTTTTTGCTTTTTCCTGTTAATCCTAGCATGATAAAGAAGATTCAAAGAGAGTGAGATGCCAGCTCCTTTCATTCAGTCAGTAGCTTCAAACATTTCTGGTATATGAAAAACATGTTTTTCAATGGCAAAAATCAATGAATATTGTAAATGCACAAACAGTAATATCTCCACATTTGCAAGGTGCAATTCTGAAATTTTTTGCTTTTTCCTGCTTTTCCTAGCATGATAAAGAAGATTCAAAGAGAGTGAGATGCCAGCTCCTTTCATTCAGTCTGTAGCTTCAAACATTTCTGGACGTTTTTCAATGGCAAAAATCAATGAATATTGTAAATGCACAAACAGTAATATCTCCACATTGCAAGGTGCAATTCTGAAATTTTTAGCTTTTTCCTGTTAATCCTAGCATGATAAAGAAGATTCAAAGAGAGTGAGATGCCAGCTCCTTTCATTCAGTCAGTAGCATCAAACATTTCTGGACGTTTTTCAATGGCAAAAATCAATGAATATTGTAAATGCACAAACAGTAATATCTCCACATTGCAAGGTGCAATTCTGAAATTTTTTGCTTTTTCCTGTTAATCCTAGCATGATAAAGAAGATTCAAAGAGAGTGAGATGCCAGCTCCTTTCATTCAGTCAGTAGCTTCAAACATTTCTGGTATATGAAAAACATGTTTTTCAATGGCAAAAATCAATGAATATTGTAAATGCACAAACAGTAATATCTCCACATTTGCAAGGTGCAATTCTGAAATTTTTTGCTTTTTCCTGCTTTTCCTAGCATGATAAAGAAGATTCAAAGAGAGTGAGATGCCAGCTCCTTTCATTCAGTCAGTAGCTTCAAACATTTCTGGTATATGAAAAACATGTTTTTCAATGGCAAAAATCAATGAATATTGTAAATGCACAAACAGTAATATCTCCACATTGCAAGGTGCAATTCTGAAATTTTTTGCTTTTTTCCTGCTAATCCTAGCATGATAAAGAAGATTCAAAGAGAGTGAGATGCCAGCTCCTTTCAGTCAGTAGCTTCAAACATTTCTGGACGTTTTTCAATGGCAAAAATCAATGAATATTGTAAATGCACAAACAGTAATATCTCCACATTGCAAGGTGCAATTCTGAAATTTTTTGCTTTTTCCTGTTAATCCTAGCATGATAAAGAAGATTCAAAGAGAGTGAGATGCCAGCTCCTTTCATTCAGTCAGTAGCTTCAAACATTTCTGGTATATGAAAAACATGTTTTTCAATGGCAAAAATCAATGAATATTGTAAATGCACAAACAGTAATATCTCCACATTGCAAAGTGCAATTCTGAAATTTTTTGCTTTTTCCTGCTAATCCTAGCATGATAAAGAAGATTCAAAGAGAGTGAGATGCCAGCTCCTTTCATTCAGTCAGTAGCTTCAAACATTTCTGGACGTTTTTCAATGGCAAAAATCAATGAATATTGTAAATGCACAAACAGTAATATCTCCACATTGCAAGGTGCAATTCTGAAATTTTTTGCTTTTTCCTGTTAATCCTAGCATGATAAAGAAGATTCAAAGAGAGTGAGATGCCAGCTCCTTTCATTCAGTCAGTAGCTTCAAACATTTCTGGTATATGAAAAACATGTTTTTCAATGGCAAAAATCAATGAATATTGTAAATGCACAAACAGTAATATCTCCACATTGCAAGGTGCAATTCTGAAATTTTTAGCTTTTTCCTGTTAATCCTAGCATGATAAAGAAGATTCAAAGAGAGTGAGATGCCAGCTCCTTTCATTCAGTCAGTAGCTTCAAACATTTCTGGACGTTTTTCAATGGCAAAAATCAATGAATATTGTAAATGCTCAAACAGTAATATCTCCACATTGCAAGGTGCAATTCTGAAATTTTTTGCTTTTTCCTGTTAATCCTAGCATGATAAAGAAGATTCAAAGAGAGTGAGATGCCAGCTCCTTTCATTCAGTCAGTAGCTTCAAACATTTCTGGTATATGAAAAACGTTTTTCAATGGCAAAAATCAATGAATATTGTAAATGCACAAACAGTAATATCTCCACATTGCAAGGTGCAATTCTGAAATTTTTTGCTTTTTCCTGCTAATCCTAGCATGATAAAGAAGATTCAAAGAGAGTGAGATGCCAGCTCCTTTCATTCAGTCAGTAGCTTCAAACATTTCTGGTATATGAAAAACATGTTTTTCAATGGCAAAAATCAATGAATATTGTAAATGCACAAACAGTAATATCTCCACATTGCAGGGTGCAATTCTGAAATTTTTTGCTTTTTCCTGCTAATCCTAGCATGATAAAGAAGATTCAAAGAGAGTGAGATGCCAGCTCCTTTCATTCAGTCAGTAGCTTCAAACATTTCTGGACGTTTTTCAATGGCAAAAATCAATGAATATTGTAAATGCACAAACAGTAATATCTCCACATTGCAAGGTGCAATTCTGAAATTTTTAGCTTTTTCCTGTTAATCCTAGCATGATAAAGAAGATTCAAAGAGAGTGAGATGCCAGCTCCTTTCATTCAGTCAGTAGCTTCAAACATTTCTGGACGTTTTTCAATGGCAAAAATCAATGAATATTGTAAATGCACAAACAGTAATATCTCCACATTGCAAGGTGCAATTCTGAAATTTTTTGCTTTTTCCTGTTAATCCTAGCATGATAAAGAAGATTCAAAGAGAGTGAGATGCCAGCTCCTTTCATTCAGTCAGTAGCTTCAAACATTTCTGGTATATGAAAAACATGTTTTTCAATGGCAAAAATCAATGAATATTGTAAATGCACAAACAGTAATATCTCCACATTTGCAAGGTGCAATTCTGAAATTTTTTGCTTTTTCCTGCTTTTCCTAGCATGATAAAGAAGATTCAAAGAGAGTGAGATGCCAGCTCCTTTCATTCAGTCAGTAGCTTCAAACATTTCTGGTATATGAAAAACATGTTTTTCAATGGCAAAAATCAATGAATATTGTAAATGCACAAACAGTAATATCTCCACATTGCAAGGTGCAATTCTGAAATTTTTTGCTTTTTCCTGCTAATCCTAGCATGATAAAGAAGATTCAAAGAGAGTGAGATGCCAGCTCCTTTCAGTCAGTAGCTTCAAACATTTCTGGACGTTTTTCAATGGCAAAAATCAATGAATATTGTAAATGCACAAACAGTAATATCTCCACATTGCAAGGTGCAATTCTGAAATTTTTTGCTTTTTCCTGTTAATCCTAGCATGATAAAGAAGATTCAAAGAGAGTGAGATGCCAGCTCCTTTCATTCAGTCAGTAGCTTCAAACATTTCTGGTATATGAAAAACATGTTTTTCAATGGCAAAAATCAATGAATATTGTAAATGCACAAACAGTAATATCTCCACATTGCAAGGTGCAATTCTGAAATTTTTTGCTTTTTCCTGCTAATCCTAGCATGATAAAGAAGATTCAAAGAGAGTGAGATGCCAGCTCCTTTCATTCAGTCAGTAGCTTCAAACATTTCTGGACGTTTTTCAATGGCAAAAATCAATGAATATTGTAAATGCACAAACAGTAATATCTCCACATTGCAAGGTGCAATTCTGAAATTTTTTGCTTTTTTCTGTTAATCCTAGCATGATAAAGAAAATTCAAAGAGAGAGAGATGCCAGCTCCTTTCATTCAGTCAGTAGCTTCAAACATTTCTGGTATATGAAAAACATGTTTTTCAATGGCAAAAATCAATGAATATTGTAAATGCACAAACAGTAATATCTCCACATTGCAAGGTGCAATTCTGAAATTTTTAGCTTTTTCCTGTTAATCCTAGCATGATAAAGAAGATTCAAAGAGAGTGAGATGCCAGCTCCTTTCATTCAGTCAGTAGCTTCAAACATTTCTGGACGTTTTTCAATGGCAAAAATCAATGAATATTGTAAATGCTCAAACAGTAATATCTCCACCTTGCAAGGTGCAATTCTGAAATTTTTTGCTTTTTCCTGTTAATCCTAGCATGATAAAGAAGATTCAAAGAGAGTGAGATGCCAGCTCCTTTCATTCAGTCAGTAGCTTCAAACATTTCTGGACGTTTTTCAATGGCAAAAATCAATGAATATTGTAAATGCACAAACAGTAATATCTCCACATTGCAAGGTGCAATTCTGAAATTTTTTGCTTTTTCCTGTTAATCCTAGCAGGATAAAGAAGATTCAAAGAGAGTGAGATGCCAGCTCCTTTCATTCAGTCAGTAGCTTCAAACATTTCTGGTATATGAAAAACATGTTTTTCAATGGCAAAAATCAATGAATATTGTAAATGCACAAACAGTAATATCTCCACATTGCAAGGTGCAATTCTGAAATTTTTAGCTTTTTCCTGTTAATCCTAGCATGATAAAGAAGATTCAAAGAGAGTGAGATGCCAGCTCCTTTCATTCAGTCAGTAGCTTCAAACATTTCTGGACGTTTTTCAATGGCAAAAATCAATGAATATTGTAAATGCACAAACAGTAATATCTCCACATTGCAAGGTGCAATTCTGAAATTTTTTGCTTTTTCCTGTTAATCCTAGCATGATAAAGAAGATTCAAAGAGAGTGAGATGCCAGCTCCTTTCATTCAGTCAGTAGCTTCAAACATTTCTGGTATATGAAAAACATGTTTTTCAATGGCAAAAATCAATGAATATTGTAAATGCACAAACAGTAATATCTCCACATTTGCAAGGTGCAATTCTGAAATTTTTTGCTTTTTCCTGTTAATCCTAGCAGGATAAAGAAGATTCAAAGAGAGTGAGATGCCAGCTCCTTTCATTCAGTCAGTAGCTTCAAACATTTCTGGACGTTTTTCAATGGCAAAAATCAATGAATATTGTAAATGCACAAACAGTAATATCTCCACATTGCAAGGTGCAATTCTGAAATTTTTAGCTTTTTCCTGTTAATCCTAGCATGATAAAGAAGATTCAAAGAGAGTGAGATGCCAGCTCCTTTCATTCAGTCAGTAGCTTCAAACATTTCTGGACGTTTTTCAATGGCAAAAATCAATGAATATTGTAAATGCACAAACAGTAATATCTCCACATTGCAAGGTGCAATTCTGAAATTTTTTGCTTTTTCCTGTTAATCCTAGCATGATAAAGAAGATTCAAAGAGAGTGAGATGCCAGCTCCTTTCATTCAGTCAGTAGCTTCAAACATTTCTGGTATATGAAAAACATGTTTTTCAATGGCAAAAATCAATGAATATTGTAAATGCACAAACAGTAATATCTCCACATTGCAAGGTGCAATTCTGAAATTTTTTGCTTTTTCCTGCTAATCCTAGCATGATAAAGAAGATTCAAAGAGAGTGAGATGCCAGCTCCTTTCATTCAGTCAGTAGCTTCAAACATTTCTGGACGTTTTTCAATGGCAAAAATCAATGAATATTGTAAATGCACAAACAGTAATATCTCCACATTGCAAGGTGCAATTCTGAAATTTTTAGCTTTTTCCTGTTAATCCTAGCATGATAAAGAAGATTCAAAGAGAGTGAGATGCCAGCTCCTTTCAGTCAGTAGCTTCAAACATTTCTGGACGTTTTTCAATGGCAAAAATCAATGAATATTGTAAATGCACAAACAGTAATATCTCCACATTGCAAGGTGCAATTCTGAAATTTTTTGCTTTTTCCTGTTAATCCTAGCATGATAAAGAAGATTCAAAGAGAGTGAGATGCCAGCTCCTTTCATTCAGTCAGTAGCTTCAAACATTTCTGGTATATGAAAAACATGTTTTTCAATGGCAAAAATCAATGAATATTGTAAATGCACAAACAGTAATATCTCCACATTGCAAAGTGCAATTCTGAAATTTTTTGCTTTTTCCTGCTAATCCTAGCATGATAAAGAAGATTCAAAGAGAGTGAGATGCCAGCTCCTTTCATTCAGTCAGTAGCTTCAAACATTTCTGGACGTTTTTCAATGGCAAAAATCAATGAATATTGTAAATGCACAAACAGTAATATCTCCACATTGCAAGGTGCAATTCTGAAATTTTTTGCTTTTTCCTGTTAATCCTAGCATGATAAAGAAGATTCAAAGAGAGTGAGATGCCAGCTCCTTTCATTCAGTCAGTAGCTTCAAACATTTCTGGTATATGAAAAACATGTTTTTCAATGGCAAAAATCAATGAATATTGTAAATGCACAAACAGTAATATCTCCACATTGCAAGGTGCAATTCTGAAATTTTTAGCTTTTTCCTGTTAATCCTAGCATGATAAAGAAGATTCAAAGAGAGTGAGATGCCAGCTCCTTTCATTCAGTCAGTAGCTTCAAACATTTCTGGACGTTTTTCAATGGTAAAAATCAATGAATATTGTAAATGCTCAAACAGTAATATCTCCACATTGCAAGGTGCAATTCTGAAATTTTTTGCTTTTTCCTGTTAATCCTAGCATGATAAAGAAGATTCAAAGAGAGTGAGATGCCAGCTCCTTTCATTCAGTCAGTAGCTTCAAACATTTCTGGTATATGAAAAACGTTTTTCAATGGCAAAAATCAATGAATATTGTAAATGCACAAACAGTAATATCTCCACATTGCAAGGTGCAATTCTGAAATTTTTAGCTTTTTCCTGTTAATCCTAGCATGATAAAGAAGATTCAAAGAGAGTGAGATGCCAGCTCCTTTCATTCAGTCAGTAGCTTCAAACATTTCTGGACGTTTTTCAATGGCAAAAATCAATGAATATTGTAAATGCTCAAACAGTAATATCTCCACATTGCAAGGTGCAATTCTGAAATTTTTTGCTTTTTCCTGTTAATCCTAGCATGATAAAGAAGATTCAAAGAGAGTGAGATGCCAGCTCCTTTCATTCAGTCAGTAGCTTCAAACATTTCTGGTATATGAAAAACGTTTTTCAATGGCAAAAATCAATGAATATTGTAAATGCACAAACAGTAATATCTCCACATTGCAAGGTGCAATTCTGAAATTTTTTGCTTTTTCCTGCTAATCCTAGCATGATAAAGAAGATTCAAAGAGAGTGAGATGCCAGCTCCTTTCATTCAGTCAGTAGCTTCAAACATTTCTGGTATATGAAAAACATGTTTTTCAATGGCAAAAATCAATGAATATTGTAAATGCACAAACAGTAATATCTCCACATTGCAAGGTGCAATTCTGAAATTTTTTGCTTTTTCCTGCTAATCCTAGCATGATAAAGAAGATTCAAAGAGAGTGAGATGCCAGCTCCTTTCATTCAGTCAGTAGCTTCAAACATTTCTGGACGTTTTTCAATGGCAAAAATCAATGAATATTGTAAATGCACAAACAGTAATATCTCCACATTGCAAGGTGCAATTCTGAAATTTTTAGCTTTTTCCTGTTAATCCTAGCATGATAAAGAAGATTCAAAGAGAGTGAGATGCCAGCTCCTTTCATTCAGTCAGTAGCTTCAAACATTTCTGGACGTTTTTCAATGGCAAAAATCAATGAATATTGTAAATGCACAAACAGTAATATCTCCACATTGCAAGGTGCAATTCTGAAATTTTTTGCTTTTTCCTGTTAATCCTAGCATGATAAAGAAGATTCAAAGAGAGTGAGATGCCAGCTCCTTTCATTCAGTCAGTAGCTTCAAACATTTCTGGTATATGAAAAACATGTTTTTCAATGGCAAAAATCAATGAATATTGTAAATGCACAAACAGTAATATCTCCACATTTGCAAGGTGCAATTCTGAAATTTTTTGCTTTTTCCTGCTTTTCCTAGCATGATAAAGAAGATTCAAAGAGAGTGAGATGCCAGCTCCTTTCATTCAGTCAGTAGCTTCAAACATTTCTGGTATATGAAAAACATGTTTTTCAATGGCAAAAATCAATGAATATTGTAAATGCACAAACAGTAATATCTCCACATTGCAAGGTGCAATTCTGAAATTTTTTGCTTTTTCCTGCTAATCCTAGCATGATAAAGAAGATTCAAAGAGAGTGAGATGCCAGCTCCTTTCAGTCAGTAGCTTCAAACATTTCTGGACGTTTTTCAATGGCAAAAATCAATGAATATTGTAAATGCACAAACAGTAATATCTCCACATTGCAAGGTGCAATTCTGAAATTTTTTGCTTTTTCCTGTTAATCCTAGCATGATAAAGAAGATTCAAAGAGAGTGAGATGCCAGCTCCTTTCATTCAGTCAGTAGCTTCAAACATTTCTGGTATATGAAAAACATGTTTTTCAATGGCAAAAATCAATGAATATTGTAAATGCACAAACAGTAATATCTCCACATTGCAAGGTGCAATTCTGAAATTTTTTGCTTTTTCCTGCTAATCCTAGCATGATAAAGAAGATTCAAAGAGAGTGAGATGCCAGCTCCTTTCATTCAGTCAGTAGCTTCAAACATTTCTGGACGTTTTTCAATGGCAAAAATCAATGAATATTGTAAATGCACAAACAGTAATATCTCCACATTGCAAGGTGCAATTCTGAAATTTTTTGCTTTTTCCTGTTAATCCTAGCATGATAAAGAAGATTCAAAGAGAGAGAGATGCCAGCTCCTTTCATTCAGTCAGTAGCTTCAAACATTTCTGGTATATGAAAAACATGTTTTTCAATGGCAAAAATCAATGAATATTGTAAATGCACAAACAGTAATATCTCCACATTGCAAGGTGCAATTCTGAAAATTTTAGCTTTTTCCTGTTAATCCTAGCATGATAAAGAAGATTCAAAGAGAGTGAGATGCCAGCTCCTTTCATTCAGTCAGTAGCTTCAAACATTTCTGGACGTTTTTCAATGGCAAAAATCAATGAATATTGTAAATGCTCAAACAGTAATATCTCCACCTTGCAAGGTGCAATTCTGAAATTTTTTGCTTTTTCCTGTTAATCCTAGCATGATAAAGAAGATTCAAAGAGAGTGAGATGCCAGCTCCTTTCATTCAGTCAGTAGCTTCAAACATTTCTGGACGTTTTTCAATGGCAAAAATCAATGAATATTGTAAATGCACAAACAGTAATATCTCCACATTGCAAGGTGCAATTCTGAAATTTTTTGCTTTTTCCTGTTAATCCTAGCAGGATAAAGAAGATTCAAAGAGAGTGAGATGCCAGCTCCTTTCATTCAGTCAGTAGCTTCAAACATTTCTGGTATATGAAAAACATGTTTTTCAATGGCAAAAATCAATGAATATTGTAAATGCACAAACAGTAATATCTCCACATTGCAAGGTGCAATTCTGAAATTTTTAGCTTTTTCCTGTTAATCCTAGCATGATAAAGAAGATTCAAAGAGAGTGAGATGCCAGCTCCTTTCATTCAGTCAGTAGCTTCAAACATTTCTGGACGTTTTTCAATGGCAAAAATCAATGAATATTGTAAATGCACAAACAGTAATATCTCCACATTGCAAGGTGCAATTCTGAAATTTTTTGCTTTTTCCTGTTAATCCTAGCATGATAAAGAAGATTCAAAGAGAGTGAGATGCCAGCTCCTTTCATTCAGTCAGTAGCTTCAAACATTTCTGGTATATGAAAAACATGTTTTTCAATGGCAAAAATCAATGAATATTGTAAATGCACAAACAGTAATATCTCCACATTTGCAAGGTGCAATTCTGAAATTTTTTGCTTTTTCCTGTTAATCCTAGCAGGATAAAGAAGATTCAAAGAGAGTGAGATGCCAGCTCCTTTCATTCAGTCAGTAGCTTCAAACATTTCTGGACGTTTTTCAATGGCAAAAATCAATGAATATTGTAAATGCACAAACAGTAATATCTCCACATTGCAAGGTGCAATTCTGAAATTTTTAGCTTTTTCCTGTTAATCCTAGCATGATAAAGAAGATTCAAAGAGAGTGAGATGCCAGCTCCTTTCATTCAGTCAGTAGCTTCAAACATTTCTGGACGTTTTTCAATGGCAAAAATCAATGAATATTGTAAATGCACAAACAGTAATATCTCCACATTGCAAGGTGCAATTCTGAAATTTTTTGCTTTTTCCTGTTAATCCTAGCATGATAAAGAAGATTCAAAGAGAGTGAGATGCCAGCTCCTTTCATTCAGTCAGTAGCTTCAAACATTTCTGGTATATGAAAAACATGTTTTTCAATGGCAAAAATCAATGAATATTGTAAATGCACAAACAGTAATATCTCCACATTGCAAGGTGCAATTCTGAAATTTTTTGCTTTTTCCTGCTAATCCTAGCATGATAAAGAAGATTCAAAGAGAGTGAGATGCCAGCTCCTTTCATTCAGTCAGTAGCTTCAAACATTTCTGGACGTTTTTCAATGGCAAAAATCAATGAATATTGTAAATGCACAAACAGTAATATCTCCACATTGCAAGGTGCAATTCTGAAATTTTTAGCTTTTTCCTGTTAATCCTAGCATGGTAAAGAAGATTCAAAGAGAGTGAGATGCCAGCTCCTTTCATTCAGTCAGTAGCTTCAAACATTTCTGGACGTTTTTCAATGGCAAAAATCAATGAATATTGTAAATGCACAAACAGTAATATCTCCACATTGCAAGGTGCAATTCTGAAATTTTTTGCTTTTTCCTGTTAATCCTAGCATGATAAAGAAGATTCAAAGAGAGTGAGATGCCAGCTCCTTTCATTCAGTCAGTAGCTTCAAACATTTCTGGTATATGAAAAACATGTTTTTCAATGGCAAAAATCAATGAATATTGTAAATGCACAAACAGTAATATCTCCACATTTGCAAGGTGCAATTCTGAAATTTTTTGCTTTTTCCTGCTTTTCCTAGCATGATAAAGAAGATTCAAAGAGAGTGAGATGCCAGCTCCTTTCATTCAGTCAGTAGCTTCAAACATTTCTGGTATATGAAAAACATGTTTTTCAATGGCAAAAATCAATGAATATTGTAAATGCACAAACAGTAATATCTCCACATTGCAAGGTGCAATTCTGAAATTTTTTGCTTTTTCCTGCTAATCCTAGCATGATAAAGAAGATTCAAAGAGAGTGAGATGCCAGCTCCTTTCAGTCAGTAGCTTCAAACATTTCTGGACGTTTTTCAATGGCAAAAATCAATGAATATTGTAAATGCACAAACAATAATATCTCCACATTGCAAGGTGCAATTCTGAAATTTTTTGCTTTTTCCTGTTAATCCTAGCATGATAAAGAAGATTCAAAGAGAGTGAGATGCCAGCTCCTTTCATTCAGTCAGTAGCTTCAAACATTTCTGGTATATGAAAAACATGTTTTTCAATGGCAAAAATCAATGAATATTGTAAATGCACAAACAGTAATATCTCCACATTGCAAGGTGCAATTCTGAAATTTTTTGCTTTTTCCTGCTAATCCTAGCATGATAAAGAAGATTCAAAGAGAGTGAGATGCCAGCTCCTTTCATTCAGTCAGTAGCTTCAAACATTTCTGGACGTATTTCAATGGCAAAAATCAATGAATATTGTAAATGCACAAACAGTAATATCTCCACATTGCAAGGTGCAATTCTGAAATTTTTAGCTTTTTCCTGTTAATCCTAGCATGATAAAGAAGATTCAAAGAGAGTGAGATGCCAGCTCCTTTCATTCAGTCAGTAGCTTCAAACATTTCTGGTATATGAAAAACATGTTTTTCAATGGCAAAAATCAATGAATATTGTAAATGCACAAACAGTAATATCTCCACATTGCAAGGTGCAATTCTGAAATTTTTAGCTTTTTCCTGTTAATCCTAGCATGATAAAGAAGATTCAAAGAGAGTGAGATGCCAGCTCCTTTCATTCAGTCAGTAGCTTCAAACATTTCTGGACGTTTTTCAATGGCAAAAATCAATGAATATTGTAAATGCTCAAACAGTAATATCTCCACATTGCAAGGTGCAATTCTGAAATTTTTTGCTTTTTCCTGTTAATCCTAGCATGATAAAGAAGATTCAAAGAGAGTGAGATGCCAGCTACTTTCATTCAGTCAGTAGCTTCAAACATTTCTGGTATATGAAAAACGTTTTTCAATGGCAAAAATCAATGAATATTGTAAATGCACAAACAGTAATATCTCCACATTGCAAGGTGCAATTCTGAAATTTTTAGCTTTTTCCTGTTAATCCTAGCATGATAAAGAAGATTCAAAGAGAGTGAGATGCCAGCTCCTTTCATTCAGTCAGTAGCTTCAAACATTTCTGGACGTTTTTCAATGGCAAAAATCAATGAATATTGTAAATGCTCAAACAGTAATATCTCCACATTGCAAGGTGCAATTCTGAAATTTTTTGCTTTTTCCTGTTAATCCTAGCATGATAAAGAAGATTCAAAGAGAGTGAGATGCCAGCTCCTTTCATTCAGTCAGTAGCTTCAAACATTTCTGGTATATGAAAAACATTTTTCAATGGCAAAAATCAATGAATATTGTAAATGCACAAACAGTAATATCTCCACATTGCAAGGTGCAATTCTGAAATTTTTTGCTTTTTCCTGCTAATCCTAGCATGATAAAGAAGATTCAAAGAGAGTGAGATGCCAGCTCCTTTCATTCAGTCAGTAGTTTCAAACATTTCTGGTATATGAAAAACATGTTTTTCAATGGCAAAAATCAATGAATATTGTAAATGCACAAACAGTAATATCTCCACATTGCAAGGTGCAATTCTGAAATTTTTTGCTTTTTCCTGCTAATCCTAGCATGATAAAGAAGATTCAAAGAGAGTGAGATGCCAGCTCCTTTCATTCAGTCAGTAGCTTCAAACATTTCTGGACGTTTTTCAATGGCAAAAATCAATGAATATTGTAAATGCACAAACAGTAATATCTCCACATTGCAAGGTGCAATTCTGAAATTTTTTGCTTTTTCCTGTTAATCCTAGCATGATAAAGAAGATTCAAAGAGAGTGAGATGCCAGCTCCTTTCATTCAGTCAGTAGCTTCAAACATTTCTGGTATATGAAAAACATGTTTTTCAATGGCAAAAATCAATGAATATTGTAAATGCACAAACAGTAATATCTCCACATTGCAAGGTGCAATTCTGAAATTTTTTGCTTTTTCCTGTTAATCCTAGCATGATAAAGAAGATTCAAAGAGAGTGAGATGCCAGCTCCTTTCATTCAGTCAGTAGCTTCAAACATTTCTGGTATATGAAAAACATGTTTTTCAATGGCAAAAATCAATGAATATTGTAAATGCACAAACAGTAATATCTCCACATTGCAAGGTGCAATTCTGAAATTTTTTGCTTTTTCCTGCTAATCCTAGCATGATAAAGAAGATTCAAAGAGAGTGAGATGCCAGCTCCTTTCATTCAGTCAGTAACTTCAAACATTTCTGGACGTTTTTCAATGGCAAAAATCAATGAATATTGTAAATGCACAAACAGTAATATCTCCACATTGCAAGGTGCAATTCTGAAATTTTTTGCTTTTTCCTGTTAATCCTAGCATGATAAAGAAGATTCAAAGAGAGTGAGATGCCAGCTCCTTTCATTCAGTCAGTAGCTTCAAACATTTCTGGTATATGAAAAACATGTTTTTCAATGGCAAAAATCAATGAATATTGTAAATGCACAAACAGTAATATCTCCACATTGCAAGGTGCAATTCTGAAATTTTTTGCTTTTTCCTGCTAATCCTAGCATGATAAAGAAGATTCAAAGAGAGTGAGATGCCAGCTCCTTTCATTCAGTCAGTAGCTTCAAACATTTCTGGTATATGAAAAACATGTTTTTCAATGGCAAAAATCAATGAATATTGTAAATGCACAAACAGTAATATCTCCACATTGCAAGGTGCAATTCTGAAAATTTTTGCTTTTTCCTGCTAATCCTAGCATGATAAAGAAGATTCAAAGAGAGTGAGATGCCAGCTCCTTTCATTCAGTCAGTAGCTTCAAACATTTCTGGACGTTTTTCAATGGCAAAAATCAATGAATATTGTAAATGCACAAACAGTAATATCTCCACATTGCAAGGTGCAATTCTGAAATTTTTTGCTTTTTCCTGTTAATCCTAGCATGATAAAGAAGATTCAAAGAGAGTGAGATGCCAGCTCCTTTCATTCAGTCAGTAGCTTCAAACATTTCTGGTATATGAAAAACATGTTTTTCAATGGCAAAAATCAATGAATATTGTAAATGCACAAACAGTAATATCTCCACATTGCAAGGTGCAATTCTGAAATTTTTTGCTTTTTCCTGTTAATCCTAGCATGATAAAGAAGATTCAAAGAGAGTGAGATGCCAGCTCCTTTCATTCAGTCAGTAGCTTCAAACATTTCTGGTATATGAAAAACATGTTTTTCAATGGCAAAAATCAATGAATATTGTAAATGCACAAACAGTAATATCTCCACATTGCAAGGTGCAATTCTGAAATTTTTTGCTTTTTCCTGCTAATCCTAGCATGATAAAGAAGATTCAAAGAGAGTGAGATGCCAGCTCCTTTCATTCAGTCAGTAACTTCAAACATTTCTGGTCGTTTTTCAATGGCAAAAATCAATGAATATTGTAAATGCACAAACAGTAATATCTCCACATTGCAAGGTGCAATTCTGAAATTTTTTGCTTTTTCCTGTTAATCCTAGCATGATAAAGAAGATTCAAAGAGAGTGAGATGCCAGCTCCTTTCATTCAGTCAGTAGCTTCAAACATTTCTGGTATATGAAAAACATGTTTTTCAATGGCAAAAATCAATGAATATTGTAAATGCACAAACAGTAATATCTCCACATTGCAAGGTGCAATTCTGAAATTTTTTGCTTTTTCCTGTTAATCCTAGCATGATAAAGAAGATTCAAAGAGAGTGAGATGCCAGCTCCTTTCATTCAGTCAGTAGCTTCAAACATTTCTGGTATATGAAAAACATGTTTTTCAATGGCAAAAATCAATGAATATTGTAAATGCACAAACAGTAATATCTCCACATTGCAAGGTGCAATTCTGAAATTTTTTGCTTTTTCCTGCTAATCCTAGCATGATAAAGAAGATTCAAAGAGAGTGAGATGCCAGCTCCTTTCATTCAGTCAGTAGCTTCAAACATTTCTGGTATATGAAAAACATGTTTTTCAATGGCAAAAATCAATGAATATTGTAAATGCACAAACAGTAATATCTCCACATTGCAAGGTGCAATTCTGAAATTTTTTGCTTTTTCCTGCTAATCCTAGCATGATAAAGAAGATTCAAAGAGAGTGAGATGCCAGCTCCTTTCATTCAGTCAGTAGCTTCAAACATTTCTGGACGTTTTTCAATGGCAAAAATCAATGAATATTGTAAATGCACAAACAGTAATATCTCCACATTGCAAGGTGCAATTCTGAAATTTTTTGCTTTTTCCTGTTAATCCTAGCATGATAAAGAAGATTCAAAGAGAGTGAGATGCCAGCTCCTTTCATTCAGTCAGTAGCTTCAAACATTTCTGGTAAATGAAAAACATGTTTTTCAATGGCAAAAATCAATGAATATTGTAAATGCACAAACAGTAATATCTCCACATTGCAAGGTGCAATTCTGAAATTTTTTGCTTTTTCCTGCTAATCCTAGCATGATAAAGAAGATTCAAAGAGAGTGAGATGCCAGCTCCTTTCATTCAGTCTGTAGCTTCAAACATTTCTGGTATATGAAAAACATGTTTTTCAATGGCAAAAATCAATGAATATTGTAAATGCACAAACAGTAATATCTCCACATTGCAAGGTGCAATTCTGAAATTTTTTGCTTTTTCCTGCTAATCCTAGCATGATAAAGAAGATTCAAAGAGAGTGAGATGCCAGCTCCTTTCATTCAGTCAGTAGCTTCAAACATTTCTGGTATATGAAAAACATGTTTTTCAATGGCAAAAATCAATGAATATTGTAAATGCACAAACAGTAATATCTCCACATTGCAAGGTGCAATTCTGAAATTTTTTGCTTTTTCCTGTTAATCCTAGCATGATAAAGAAGATTCAAAGAGAGTGAGATGCCAGCTCCTTTCATTCAGTCAGTAGCTTCAAACATTTCTGGACGTTTTTCAATGGCAAAAATCAATGAATATTGTAAATGCACAAACAGTAATATCTCCACATTGCAAGGTGCAATTCTGAAATTTTTTGCTTTTTCCTGTTAATCCTAGCATGATAAAGAAGATTCAAAGAGAGTGAGATGCCAGCTCCTTTCATTCAGTCAGTAGCTTCAAACATTTCTGGTATATGAAAAACATGTTTTTCAATGGCAAAAATCAATGAATATTGTAAATGCACAAACAGTAATATCTCCACATTGCAAGGTGCAATTCTGAAATTTTTTGCTTTTTCCTGCTAATCCTAGCATGATAAAGAAGATTCAAAGAGAGTGAGATGCCAGCTCCTTTCATTCAGTCAGTAGCTTCAAACATTTCTGGTATACGAAAAACATGTTTTTCAATGGCAAAAATCAATGAATATTGTAAATGCACAAACAGTAATATCTCCACATTGCAAGGTGCAATTCTGAAATTTTTTGCTTTTTCCTGTTAATCCTAGCATGATAAAGAAGATTCAAAGAGAGTGAGATGCCAGCTCCTTTCATTCAGTCAGTAGCTTCAAACATTTCTGGACGTTTTTCAATGGCAAAAATCAATGAATATTGTAAATGCACAAACAGTAATATCTCCACATTGCAAGGTGCAATTCTGAAATTTTTTGCTTTTTCCTGTTAATCCTAGCATGATAAAGAAGATTCAAAGAGAGTGAGATGCCAGCTCCTTTCATTCAGTCAGTAGCTTCAAACATTTCTGGTATATGAAAAACATGTTTTTCAATGGCAAAAATCAATGAATATTGTAAATGCACAAACAGTAATATCTCCACATTGCAAGGTGCAATTCTGAAATTTTTAGCTTTTTCCTGTTAATCCTAGCATGATAAAGAAGATTCAAAGAGAGTGAGATGCCAGCTCCTTTCATTCAGTCAGTAGCTTCAAACATTTCTGGACGTTTTTCAATGGCAAAAATCAATGAATATTGTAAATGCTCAAACAGTAATATCTCCACCTTGCAAGGTGCAATTCTGAAATTTTTTGCTTTTTCCTGTTAATCCTAGCATGATAAAGAAGATTCAAAGAGAGTGAGATGCCAGCTCCTTTCATTCAGTCAGTAGCTTCAAACATTTCTGGACGTTTTTCAATGGCAAAAATCAATGAATATTGTAAATGCACAAACAGTAATATCTCCACATTGCAAGGTGCAATTCTGAAATTTTTTGCTTTTTCCTGTTAATCCTAGCAGGATAAAGAAGATTCAAAGAGAGTGAGATGCCAGCTCCTTTCATTCAGTCAGTAGCTTCAAACATTTCTGGTATATGAAAAACATGTTTTTCAATGGCAAAAATCAATGAATATTGTAAATGCACAAACAGTAATATCTCCACATTGCAAGGTGCAATTCTGAAATTTTTAGCTTTTTCCTGTTAATCCTAGCATGATAAAGAAGATTCAAAGAGAGTGAGATGCCAGCTCCTTTCATTCAGTCAGTAGCTTCAAACATTTCTGGACGTTTTTCAATGGCAAAAATCAATGAATATTGTAAATGCACAAACAGTAATATCTCCACATTGCAAGGTGCAATTCTGAAATTTTTTGCTTTTTCCTGTTAATCCTAGCATGATAAAGAAGATTCAAAGAGAGTGAGATGCCAGCTCCTTTCATTCAGTCAGTAGCTTCAAACATTTCTGGTATATGAAAAACATGTTTTTCAATGGCAAAAATCAATGAATATTGTAAATGCACAAACAGTAATATCTCCACATTTGCAAGGTGCAATTCTGAAATTTTTTGCTTTTTCCTGTTAATCCTAGCAGGATAAAGAAGATTCAAAGAGAGTGAGATGCCAGCTCCTTTCATTCAGTCAGTAGCTTCAAACATTTCTGGACGTTTTTCAATGGCAAAAATCAATGAATATTGTAAATGCACAAACAGTAATATCTCCACATTGCAAGGTGCAATTCTGAAATTTTTAGCTTTTTCCTGTTAATCCTAGCATGATAAAGAAGATTCAAAGAGAGTGAGATGCCAGCTCCTTTCATTCAGTCAGTAGCTTCAAACATTTCTGGACGTTTTTCAATGGCAAAAATCAATGAATATTGTAAATGCACAAACAGTAATATCTCCACATTGCAAGGTGCAATTCTGAAATTTTTTGCTTTTTCCTGTTAATCCTAGCATGATAAAGAAGATTCAAAGAGAGTGAGATGCCAGCTCCTTTCATTCAGTCAGTAGCTTCAAACATTTCTGGTATATGAAAAACATGTTTTTCAATGGCAAAAATCAATGAATATTGTAAATGCACAAACAGTAATATCTCCACATTGCAAGGTGCAATTCTGAAATTTTTTGCTTTTTCCTGCTAATCCTAGCATGATAAAGAAGATTCAAAGAGAGTGAGATGCCAGCTCCTTTCATTCAGTCAGTAGCTTCAAACATTTCTGGACGTTTTTCAATGGCAAAAATCAATGAATATTGTAAATGCACAAACAGTAATATCTCCACATTGCAAGGTGCAATTCTGAAATTTTTAGCTTTTTCCTGTTAATCCTAGCATGATAAAGAAGATTCAAAGAGAGTGAGATGCCAGCTCCTTTCAGTCAGTAGCTTCAAACATTTCTGGACGTTTTTCAATGGCAAAAATCAATGAATATTGTAAATGCACAAACAGTAATATCTCCACATTGCAAGGTGCAATTCTGAAATTTTTTGCTTTTTCCTGTTAATCCTAGCATGATAAAGAAGATTCAAAGAGAGTGAGATGCCAGCTCCTTTCATTCAGTCAGTAGCTTCAAACATTTCTGGTATATGAAAAACATGTTTTTCAATGGCAAAAATCAATGAATATTGTAAATGCACAAACAGTAATATCTCCACATTGCAAAGTGCAATTCTGAAATTTTTTGCTTTTTCCTGCTAATCCTAGCATGATAAAGAAGATTCAAAGAGAGTGAGATGCCAGCTCCTTTCATTCAGTCAGTAGCTTCAAACATTTCTGGACGTTTTTCAATGGCAAAAATCAATGAATATTGTAAATGCACAAACAGTAATATCTCCACATTGCAAGGTGCAATTCTGAAATTTTTTGCTTTTTCCTGTTAATCCTAGCATGATAAAGAAGATTCAAAGAGAGTGAGATGCCAGCTCCTTTCATTCAGTCAGTAGCTTCAAACATTTCTGGTATATGAAAAACATGTTTTTCAATGGCAAAAATCAATGAATATTGTAAATGCACAAACAGTAATATCTCCACATTGCAAGGTGCAATTCTGAAATTTTTAGCTTTTTCCTGTTAATCCTAGCATGATAAAGAAGATTCAAAGAGAGTGAGATGCCAGCTCCTTTCATTCAGTCAGTAGCTTCAAACATTTCTGGACGTTTTTCAATGGCAAAAATCAATGAATATTGTAAATGCTCAAACAGTAATATCTCCACATTGCAAGGTGCAATTCTGAAATTTTTTGCTTTTTCCTGTTAATCCTAGCATGATAAAGAAGATTCAAAGAGAGTGAGATGCCAGCTCCTTTCATTCAGTCAGTAGCTTCAAACATTTCTGGTATATGAAAAACGTTTTTCAATGGCAAAAATCAATGAATATTGTAAATGCACAAACAGTAATATCTCCACATTGCAAGGTGCAATTCTGAAATTTTTAGCTTTTTCCTGTTAATCCTAGCATGATAAAGAAGATTCAAAGAGAGTGAGATGCCAGCTCCTTTCATTCAGTCAGTAGCTTCAAACATTTCTGGACGTTTTTCAATGGCAAAAATCAATGAATATTGTAAATGCTCAAACAGTAATATCTCCACATTGCAAGGTGCAATTCTGAAATTTTTTGCTTTTTCCTGTTAATCCTAGCATGATAAAGAAGATTCAAAGAGAGTGAGATGCCAGCTCCTTTCATTCAGTCAGTAGCTTCAAACATTTCTGGTATATGAAAAACGTTTTTCAATGGCAAAAATCAATGAATATTGTAAATGCACAAACAGTAATATCTCCACATTGCAAGGTGCAATTCTGAAATTTTTTGCTTTTTCCTGCTAATCCTAGCATGATAAAGAAGATTCAAAGAGAGTGAGATGCCAGCTCCTTTCATTCAGTCAGTAGCTTCAAACATTTCTGGTATATGAAAAACATGTTTTTCAATGGCAAAAATCAATGAATATTGTAAATGCACAAACAGTAATATCTCCACATTGCAAGGTGCAATTCTGAAATTTTTTGCTTTTTCCTGCTAATCCTAGCATGATAAAGAAGATTCAAAGAGAGTGAGATGCCAGCTCCTTTCATTCAGTCAGTAGCTTCAAACATTTCTGGACGTTTTTCAATGGCAAAAATCAATGAATATTGTAAATGCACAAACAGTAATATCTCCACATTGCAAGGTGCAATTCTGAAATTTTTAGCTTTTTCCTGTTAATCCTAGCATGATAAAGAAGATTCAAAGAGAGTGAGATGCCAGCTCCTTTCATTCAGTCAGTAGCTTCAAACATTTCTGGACGTTTTTCAATGGCAAAAATCAATGAATATTGTAAATGCACAAACAGTAATATCTCCACATTGCAAGGTGCAATTCTGAAATTTTTTGCTTTTTCCTGTTAATCCTAGCATGATAAAGAAGATTCAAAGAGAGTGAGATGCCAGCTCCTTTCATTCAGTCAGTAGCTTCAAACATTTCTGGTATATGAAAAACATGTTTTTCAATGGCAAAAATCAATGAATATTGTAAATGCACAAACAGTAATATCTCCACATTTGCAAGGTGCAATTCTGAAATTTTTTGCTTTTTCCTGCTTTTCCTAGCATGATAAAGAAGATTCAAAGAGAGTGAGATGCCAGCTCCTTTCATTCAGTCAGTAGCTTCAAACATTTCTGGTATATGAAAAACATGTTTTTCAATGGCAAAAATCAATGAATATTGTAAATGCACAAACAGTAATATCTCCACATTGCAAGGTGCAATTCTGAAATTTTTTGCTTTTTCCTGCTAATCCTAGCATGATAAAGAAGATTCAAAGAGAGTGAGATGCCAGCTCCTTTCAGTCAGTAGCTTCAAACATTTCTGGACGTTTTTCAATGGCAAAAATCAATGAATATTGTAAATGCACAAACAGTAATATCTCCACATTGCAAGGTGCAATTCTGAAATTTTTTGCTTTTTCCTGTTAATCCTAGCATGATAAAGAAGATTCAAAGAGAGTGAGATGCCAGCTCCTTTCATTCAGTCAGTAGCTTCAAACATTTCTGGTATATGAAAAACATGTTTTTCAATGGCAAAAATCAATGAATATTGTAAATGCACAAACAGTAATATCTCCACATTGCAAGGTGCAATTCTGAAATTTTTTGCTTTTTCCTGCTAATCCTAGCATGATAAAGAAGATTCAAAGAGAGTGAGATGCCAGCTCCTTTCATTCAGTCAGTAGCTTCAAACATTTCTGGACGTTTTTCAATGGCAAAAATCAATGAATATTGTAAATGCACAAACAGTAATATCTCCACATTGCAAGGTGCAATTCTGAAATTTTTTGCTTTTTCCTGTTAATCCTAGCATGATAAAGAAGATTCAAAGAGAGAGAGATGCCAGCTCCTTTCATTCAGTCAGTAGCTTCAAACATTTCTGGTATATGAAAAACATGTTTTTCAATGGCAAAAATCAATGAATATTGTAAATGCACAAACAGTAATATCTCCACATTGCAAGGTGCAATTCTGAAATTTTTAGCTTTTTCCTGTTAATCCTAGCATGATAAAGAAGATTCAAAGAGAGTGAGATGCCAGCTCCTTTCATTCAGTCAGTAGCTTCAAACATTTCTGGACGTTTTTCAATGGCAAAAATCAATGAATATTGTAAATGCTCAAACAGTAATATCTCCACCTTGCAAGGTGCAATTCTGAAATTTTTTGCTTTTTCCTGTTAATCCTAGCATGATAAAGAAGATTCAAAGAGAGTGAGATGCCAGCTCCTTTCATTCAGTCAGTAGCTTCAAACATTTCTGGACGTTTTTCAATGGCAAAAATCAATGAATATTGTAAATGCACAAACAGTAATATCTCCACATTGCAAGGTGCAATTCTGAAATTTTTTGCTTTTTCCTGTTAATCCTAGCAGGATAAAGAAGATTCAAAGAGAGTGAGATGCCAGCTCCTTTCATTCAGTCAGTAGCTTCAAACATTTCTGGTATATGAAAAACATGTTTTTCAATGGCAAAAATCAATGAATATTGTAAATGCACAAACAGTAATATCTCCACATTGCAAGGTGCAATTCTGAAATTTTTAGCTTTTTCCTGTTAATCCTAGCATGATAAAGAAGATTCAAAGAGAGTGAGATGCCAGCTCCTTTCATTCAGTCAGTAGCTTCAAACATTTCTGGACGTTTTTCAATGGCAAAAATCAATGAATATTGTAAATGCACAAACAGTAATATCTCCACATTGCAAGGTGCAATTCTGAAATTTTTTGCTTTTTCCTGTTAATCCTAGCATGATAAAGAAGATTCAAAGAGAGTGAGATGCCAGCTCCTTTCATTCAGTCAGTAGCTTCAAACATTTCTGGTATATGAAAAACATGTTTTTCAATGGCAAAAATCAATGAATATTGTAAATGCACAAACAGTAATATCTCCACATTTGCAAGGTGCAATTCTGAAATTTTTTGCTTTTTCCTGTTAATCCTAGCAGGATAAAGAAGATTCAAAGAGAGTGAGATGCCAGCTCCTTTCATTCAGTCAGTAGCTTCAAACATTTCTGGACGTTTTTCAATGGCAAAAATCAATGAATATTGTAAATGCACAAACAGTAATATCTCCACATTGCAAGGTGCAATTCTGAAATTTTTAGCTTTTTCCTGTTAATCCTAGCATGATAAAGAAGATTCAAAGAGAGTGAGATGCCAGCTCCTTTCATTCAGTCAGTAGCTTCAAACATTTCTGGACGTTTTTCAATGGCAAAAATCAATGAATATTGTAAATGCACAAACAGTAATATCTCCACATTGCAAGGTGCAATTCTGAAATTTTTTGCTTTTTCCTGTTAATCCTAGCATGATAAAGAAGATTCAAAGAGAGTGAGATGCCAGCTCCTTTCATTCAGTCAGTAGCTTCAAACATTTCTGGTATATGAAAAACATGTTTTTCAATGGCAAAAATCAATGAATATTGTAAATGCACAAACAGTAATATCTCCACATTTGCAAGGTGCAATTCTGAAATTTTTTGCTTTTTCCTGTTAATCCTAGCAGGATAAAGAAGATTCAAAGAGAGTGAGATGCCAGCTCCTTTCATTCAGTCAGTAGCTTCAAACATTTCTGGACGTTTTTCAATGGCAAAAATCAATGAATATTGTAAATGCACAAACAGTAATATCTCCACATTGCAAGGTGCAATTCTGAAATTTTTAGCTTTTTCCTGTTAATCCTAGCATGATAAAGAAGATTCAAAGAGAGTGAGATGCCAGCTCCTTTCATTCAGTCAGTAGCTTCAAACATTTCTGGACGTTTTTCAATGGCAAAAATCAATGAATATTGTAAATGCACAAACAGTAATATCTCCACATTGCAAGGTGCAATTCTGAAATTTTTTGCTTTTTCCTGTTAATCCTAGCATGATAAAGAAGATTCAAAGAGAGTGAGATGCCAGCTCCTTTCATTCAGTCAGTAGCTTCAAACATTTCTGGTATATGAAAAACATGTTTTTCAATGGCAAAAATCAATGAATATTGTAAATGCACAAACAGTAATATCTCCACATTGCAAGGTGCAATTCTGAAATTTTTTGCTTTTTCCTGCTAATCCTAGCATGATAAAGAAGATTCAAAGAGAGTGAGATGCCAGCTCCTTTCATTCAGTCAGTAGCTTCAAACATTTCTGGACGTTTTTCAATGGCAAAAATCAATGAATATTGTAAATGCACAAACAGTAATATCTCCACATTGCAAGGTGCAATTCTGAAATTTTTAGCTTTTTCCTGTTAATCCTAGCATGATAAAGAAGATTCAAAGAGAGTGAGATGCCAGCTCCTTTCAGTCAGTAGCTTCAAACATTTCTGGACGTTTTTCAATGGCAAAAATCAATGAATATTGTAAATGCACAAACAGTAATATCTCCACATTGCAAGGTGCAATTCTGAAATTTTTTGCTTTTTCCTGTTAATCCTAGCATGATAAAGAAGATTCAAAGAGAGTGAGATGCCAGCTCCTTTCATTCAGTCAGTAGCTTCAAACATTTCTGGTATATGAAAAACATGTTTTTCAATGGCAAAAATCAATGAATATTGTAAATGCACAAACAGTAATATCTCCACATTGCAAAGTGCAATTCTGAAATTTTTTGCTTTTTCCTGCTAATCCTAGCATGATAAAGAAGATTCAAAGAGAGTGAGATGCCAGCTCCTTTCATTCAGTCAGTAGCTTCAAACATTTCTGGACGTTTTTCAATGGCAAAAATCAATGAATATTGTAAATGCACAAACAGTAATATCTCCACATTGCAAGGTGCAATTCTGAAATTTTTTGCTTTTTCCTGTTAATCCTAGCATGATAAAGAAGATTCAAAGAGAGTGAGATGCCAGCTCCTTTCATTCAGTCAGTAGCTTCAAACATTTCTGGTATATGAAAAACATGTTTTTCAATGGCAAAAATCAATGAATATTGTAAATGCACAAACAGTAATATCTCCACATTGCAAGGTGCAATTCTGAAATTTTTAGCTTTTTCCTGTTAATCCTAGCATGATAAAGAAGATTCAAAGAGAGTGAGATGCCAGCTCCTTTCATTCAGTCAGTAGCTTCAAACATTTCTGGACGTTTTTCAATGGCAAAAATCAATGAATATTGTAAATGCTCAAACAGTAATATCTCCACATTGCAAGGTGCAATTCTGAAATTTTTTGCTTTTTCCTGTTAATCCTAGCATGATAAAGAAGATTCAAAGAGAGTGAGATGCCAGCTCCTTTCATTCAGTCAGTAGCTTCAAACATTTCTGGTATATGAAAAACGTTTTTCAATGGCAAAAATCAATGAATATTGTAAATGCACAAACAGTAATATCTCCACATTGCAAGGTGCAATTCTGAAATTTTTAGCTTTTTCCTGTTAATCCTAGCATGATAAAGAAGATTCAAAGAGAGTGAGATGCCAGCTCCTTTCATTCAGTCAGTAGCTTCAAACATTTCTGGACGTTTTTCAATGGCAAAAATCAATGAATATTGTAAATGCTCAAACAGTAATATCTCCACATTGCAAGGTGCAATTCTGAAATTTTTTGCTTTTTCCTGTTAATCCTAGCATGATAAAGAAGATTCAAAGAGAGTGAGATGCCAGCTCCTTTCATTCAGTCAGTAGCTTCAAACATTTCTGGTATATGAAAAACGTTTTTCAATGGCAAAAATCAATGAATATTGTAAATGCACAAACAGTAATATCTCCACATTGCAAGGTGCAATTCTGAAATTTTTTGCTTTTTCCTGCTAATCCTAGCATGATAAAGAAGATTCAAAGAGAGTGAGATGCCAGCTCCTTTCATTCAGTCAGTAGCTTCAAACATTTCTGGTATATGAAAAACATGTTTTTCAATGGCAAAAATCAATGAATATTGTAAATGCACAAACAGTAATATCTCCACATTGCAAGGTGCAATTCTGAAATTTTTTGCTTTTTCCTGCTAATCCTAGCATGATAAAGAAGATTCAAAGAGAGTGAGATGCCAGCTCCTTTCATTCAGTCAGTAGCTTCAAACATTTCTGGACGTTTTTCAATGGCAAAAATCAATGAATATTGTAAATGCACAAACAGTAATATCTCCACATTGCAAGGTGCAATTCTGAAATTTTTAGCTTTTTCCTGTTAATCCTAGCATGATAAAGAAGATTCAAAGAGAGTGAGATGCCAGCTCCTTTCATTCAGTCAGTAGCTTCAAACATTTCTGGACGTTTTTCAATGGCAAAAATCAATGAATATTGTAAATGCACAAACAGTAATATCTCCACATTGCAAGGTGCAATTCTGAAATTTTTTGCTTTTTCCTGTTAATCCTAGCATGATAAAGAAGATTCAAAGAGAGTGAGATGCCAGCTCCTTTCATTCAGTCAGTAGCTTCAAACATTTCTGGTATATGAAAAACATGTTTTTCAATGGCAAAAATCAATGAATATTGTAAATGCACAAACAGTAATATCTCCACATTTGCAAGGTGCAATTCTGAAATTTTTTGCTTTTTCCTGCTTTTCCTAGCATGATAAAGAAGATTCAAAGAGAGTGAGATGCCAGCTCCTTTCATTCAGTCAGTAGCTTCAAACATTTCTGGTATATGAAAAACATGTTTTTCAATGGCAAAAATCAATGAATATTGTAAATGCACAAACAGTAATATCTCCACATTGCAAGGTGCAATTCTGAAATTTTTTGCTTTTTCCTGCTAATCCTAGCATGATAAAGAAGATTCAAAGAGAGTGAGATGCCAGCTCCTTTCAGTCAGTAGCTTCAAACATTTCTGGACGTTTTTCAATGGCAAAAATCAATGAATATTGTAAATGCACAAACAGTAATATCTCCACATTGCAAGGTGCAATTCTGAAATTTTTTGCTTTTTCCTGTTAATCCTAGCATGATAAAGAAGATTCAAAGAGAGTGAGATGCCAGCTCCTTTCATTCAGTCAGTAGCTTCAAACATTTCTGGTATATGAAAAACATGTTTTTCAATGGCAAAAATCAATGAATATTGTAAATGCACAAACAGTAATATCTCCACATTGCAAGGTGCAATTCTGAAATTTTTTGCTTTTTCCTGCTAATCCTAGCATGATAAAGAAGATTCAAAGAGAGTGAGATGCCAGCTCCTTTCATTCAGTCAGTAGCTTCAAACATTTCTGGACGTTTTTCAATGGCAAAAATCAATGAATATTGTAAATGCACAAACAGTAATATCTCCACATTGCAAGGTGCAATTCTGAAATTTTTTGCTTTTTCCTGTTAATCCTAGCATGATAAAGAAGATTCAAAGAGAGAGAGATGCCAGCTCCTTTCATTCAGTCAGTAGCTTCAAACATTTCTGGTATATGAAAAACATGTTTTTCAATGGCAAAAATCAATGAATATTGTAAATGCACAAACAGTAATATCTCCACATTGCAAGGTGCAATTCTGAAATTTTTAGCTTTTTCCTGTTAATCCTAGCATGATAAAGAAGATTCAAAGAGAGTGAGATGCCAGCTCCTTTCATTCAGTCAGTAGCTTCAAACATTTCTGGACGTTTTTCAATGGCAAAAATCAATGAATATTGTAAATGCTCAAACAGTAATATCTCCACCTTGCAAGGTGCAATTCTGAAATTTTTTGCTTTTTCCTGTTAATCCTAGCATGATAAAGAAGATTCAAAGAGAGTGAGATGCCAGCTCCTTTCATTCAGTCAGTAGCTTCAAACATTTCTGGACGTTTTTCAATGGCAAAAATCAATGAATATTGTAAATGCACAAACAGTAATATCTCCACATTGCAAGGTGCAATTCTGAAATTTTTTGCTTTTTCCTGTTAATCCTAGCAGGATAAAGAAGATTCAAAGAGAGTGAGATGCCAGCTCCTTTCATTCAGTCAGTAGCTTCAAACATTTCTGGTATATGAAAAACATGTTTTTCAATGGCAAAAATCAATGAATATTGTAAATGCACAAACAGTAATATCTCCACATTGCAAGGTGCAATTCTGAAATTTTTAGCTTTTTCCTGTTAATCCTAGCATGATAAAGAAGATTCAAAGAGAGTGAGATGCCAGCTCCTTTCATTCAGTCAGTAGCTTCAAACATTTCTGGACGTTTTTCAATGGCAAAAATCAATGAATATTGTAAATGCACAAACAGTAATATCTCCACATTGCAAGGTGCAATTCTGAAATTTTTTGCTTTTTCCTGTTAATCCTAGCATGATAAAGAAGATTCAAAGAGAGTGAGATGCCAGCTCCTTTCATTCAGTCAGTAGCTTCAAACATTTCTGGTATATGAAAAACATGTTTTTCAATGGCAAAAATCAATGAATATTGTAAATGCACAAACAGTAATATCTCCACATTTGCAAGGTGCAATTCTGAAATTTTTTGCTTTTTCCTGTTAATCCTAGCAGGATAAAGAAGATTCAAAGAGAGTGAGATGCCAGCTCCTTTCATTCAGTCAGTAGCTTCAAACATTTCTGGACGTTTTTCAATGGCAAAAATCAATGAATATTGTAAATGCACAAACAGTAATATCTCCACATTGCAAGGTGCAATTCTGAAATTTTTAGCTTTTTCCTGTTAATCCTAGCATGATAAAGAAGATTCAAAGAGAGTGAGATGCCAGCTCCTTTCATTCAGTCAGTAGCTTCAAACATTTCTGGACGTTTTTCAATGGCAAAAATCAATGAATATTGTAAATGCACAAACAGTAATATCTCCACATTGCAAGGTGCAATTCTGAAATTTTTTGCTTTTTCCTGTTAATCCTAGCATGATAAAGAAGATTCAAAGAGAGTGAGATGCCAGCTCCTTTCATTCAGTCAGTAGCTTCAAACATTTCTGGTATATGAAAAACATGTTTTTCAATGGCAAAAATCAATGAATATTGTAAATGCACAAACAGTAATATCTCCACATTGCAAGGTGCAATTCTGAAATTTTTTAATTTTTCCTGCTAATCCTAGCATGATAAAGAAGATTCAAAGAGAGTGAGATGCCAGCTCCTTTCATTCAGTCAGTAGCTTCAAACATTTCTGGACGTTTTTCAATGGCAAAAATCAATGAATATTGTAAATGCACAAACAGTAATATCTCCACATTGCAAGGTGCAATTCTGAAATTTTTAGCTTTTTCCTGTTAATCCTAGCATGATAAAGAAGATTCAAAGAGAGTGAGATGCCAGCTCCTTTCATTCAGTCAGTAGCTTCAAACATTTCTGGACGTTTTTCAATGGCAAAAATCAATGAATATTGTAAATGCACAAACAGTAATATCTCCACATTGCAAGGTGCAATTCTGAAATTTTTTGCTTTTTCCTGTTAATCCTAGCATGATAAAGAAGATTCAAAGAGAGTGAGATGCCAGCTCCTTTCATTCAGTCAGTAGCTTCAAACATTTCTGGTATATGAAAAACATGTTTTTCAATGGCAAAAATCAATGAATATTGTAAATGCACAAACAGTAATATCTCCACATTTGCAAGGTGCAATTCTGAAATTTTTTGCTTTTTCCTGCTTTTCCTAGCATGATAAAGAAGATTCAAAGAGAGTGAGATGCCAGCTCCTTTCATTCAGTCAGTAGCTTCAAACATTTCTGGTATATGAAAAACATGTTTTTCAATGGCAAAAATCAATGAATATTGTAAATGCACAAACAGTAATATCTCCACATTGCAAGGTGCAATTCTGAAATTTTTTGCTTTTTCCTGCTAATCCTAGCATGATAAAGAAGATTCAAAGAGAGTGAGATGCCAGCTCCTTTCAGTCAGTAGCTTCAAACATTTCTGGACGTTTTTCAATGGCAAAAATCAATGAATATTGTAAATGCACAAACAATAATATCTCCACATTGCAAGGTGCAATTCTGAAATTTTTTGCTTTTTCCTGTTAATCCTAGCATGATAAAGAAGATTCAAAGAGAGTGAGATGCCAGCTCCTTTCATTCAGTCAGTAGCTTCAAACATTTCTGGTATATGAAAAACATGTTTTTCAATGGCAAAAATCAATGAATATTGTAAATGCACAAACAGTAATATCTCCACATTGCAAGGTGCAATTCTGAAATTTTTTGCTTTTTCCTGCTAATCCTAGCATGATAAAGAAGATTCAAAGAGAGTGAGATGCCAGCTCCTTTCATTCAGTCAGTAGCTTCAAACATTTCTGGACGTATTTCAATGGCAAAAATCAATGAATATTGTAAATGCACAAACAGTAATATCTCCACATTGCAAGGTGCAATTCTGAAATTTTTAGCTTTTTCCTGTTAATCCTAGCATGATAAAGAAGATTCAAAGAGAGTGAGATGCCAGCTCCTTTCATTCAGTCAGTAGCTTCAAACATTTCTGGTATATGAAAAACATGTTTTTCAATGGCAAAAATCAATGAATATTGTAAATGCACAAACAGTAATATCTCCACATTGCAAGGTGCAATTCTGAAATTTTTAGCTTTTTCCTGTTAATCCTAGCATGATAAAGAAGATTCAAAGAGAGTGAGATGCCAGGACCTTTCATTCAGTCAGTAGCTTCAAACATTTCTGGACGTTTTTCAATGGCAAAAATCAATGAATATTGTAAATGCTCAAACAGTAATATCTCCACATTGCAAGGTGCAATTCTGAAATTTTTTGCTTTTTCCTGTTAATCCTAGCATGATAAAGAAGATTCAAAGAGAGTGAGATGCCAGCTACTTTCATTCAGTCAGTAGCTTCAAACATTTCTGGTATATGAAAAACGTTTTTCAATGGCAAAAATCAATGAATATTGTAAATGCACAAACAGTAATATCTCCACATTGCAAGGTGCAATTCTGAAATTTTTAGCTTTTTCCTGTTAATCCTAGCATGATAAAGAAGATTCAAAGAGAGTGAGATGCCAGCTCCTTTCATTCAGTCAGTAGCTTCAAACATTTCTGGACGTTTTTCAATGGCAAAAATCAATGAATATTGTAAATGCTCAAACAGTAATATCTCCACATTGCAAGGTGCAATTCTGAAATTTTTTGCTTTTTCCTGTTAATCCTAGCATGATAAAGAAGATTCAAAGAGAGTGAGATGCCAGCTCCTTTCATTCAGTCAGTAGCTTCAAACATTTCTGGTATATGAAAAACATTTTTCAATGGCAAAAATCAATGAATATTGTAAATGCACAAACAGTAATATCTCCACATTGCAAGGTGCAATTCTGAAATTTTTTGCTTTTTCCTGCTAATCCTAGCATGATAAAGAAGATTCAAAGAGAGTGAGATGCCAGCTCCTTTCATTCAGTCAGTAGTTTCAAACATTTCTGGTATATGAAAAACATGTTTTTCAATGGCAAAAATCAATGAATATTGTAAATGCACAAACAGTAATATCTCCACATTGCAAGGTGCAATTCTGAAATTTTTTGCTTTTTCCTGCTAATCCTAGCATGATAAAGAAGATTCAAAGAGAGTGAGATGCCAGCTCCTTTCATTCAGTCAGTAGCTTCAAATATTTCTGGACGTTTTTCAATGGCAAAAATCAATGAATATTGTAAATGCACAAACAGTAATATCTCCACATTGCAAGGTGCAATTCTGAAATTTTTTGCTTTTTCCTGTTAATCCTAGCATGATAAAGAAGATTCAAAGAGAGTGAGATGCCAGCTCCTTTCATTCAGTCAGTAGCTTCAAACATTTCTGGTATATGAAAAACATGTTTTTCAATGGCAAAAATCAATGAATATTGTAAATGCACAAACAGTAATATCTCCACATTGCAAGGTGCAATTCTGAAATTTTTTGCTTTTTCCTGTTAATCCTAGCATGATAAAGAAGATTCAAAGAGAGTGAGATGCCAGCTCCTTTCATTCAGTCAGTAGCTTCAAACATTTCTGGTATATGAAAAACATGTTTTTCAATGGCAAAAATCAATGAATATTGTAAATGCACAAACAGTAATATCTCCACATTGCAAGGTGCAATTCTGAAATTTTTTGCTTTTTCCTGCTAATCCTAGCATGATAAAGAAGATTCAAAGAGAGTGAGATGCCAGCTCCTTTCATTCAGTCAGTAACTTCAAACATTTCTGGACGTTTTTCAATGGCAAAAATCAATGAATATTGTAAATGCACAAACAGTAATATCTCCACATTGCAAGGTGCAATTCTGAAATTTTTTGCTTTTTCCTGTTAATCCTAGCATGATAAAGAAGATTCAAAGAGAGTGAGATGCCAGCTCCTTTCATTCAGTCAGTAGCTTCAAACATTTCTGGTATATGAAAAACATGTTTTTCAATGGCAAAAATCAATGAATATTGTAAATGCACAAACAGTAATATCTCCACATTGCAAGGTGCAATTCTGAAATTTTTTGCTTTTTCCTGCTAATCCTAGCATGATAAAGAAGATTCAAAGAGAGTGAGATGCCAGCTCCTTTCATTCAGTCAGTAGCTTCAAACATTTCTGGTATATGAAAAACATGTTTTTCAATGGCAAAAATCAATGAATATTGTAAATGCACAAACAGTAATATCTCCACATTGCAAGGTGCAATTCTGAAATTTTTTGCTTTTTCCTGCTAATCCTAGCATGATAAAGAAGATTCAAAGAGAGTGAGATGCCAGCTCCTTTCATTCAGTCAGTAGCTTCAAACATTTCTGGACGTTTTTCAATGGCAAAAATCAATGAATATTGTAAATGCACAAACAGTAATATCTCCACATTGCAAGGTGCAATTCTGAAATTTTTTGCTTTTTCCTGTTAATCCTAGCATGATAAAGAAGATTCAAAGAGAGTGAGATGCCAGCTCCTTTCATTCAGTCAGTAGCTTCAAACATTTCTGGTATATGAAAAACATGTTTTTCAATGGCAAAAATCAATGAATATTGTAAATGCACAAACAGTAATATCTCCACATTGCAAGGTGCAATTCTGAAATTTTTTGCTTTTTCCTGTTAATCCTAGCATGATAAAGAAGATTCAAAGAGAGTGAGATGCCAGCTCCTTTCATTCAGTCAGTAGCTTCAAACATTTCTGGTATATGAAAAACATGTTTTTCAATGGCAAAAATCAATGAATATTGTAAATGCACAAACAGTAATATCTCCACATTGCAAGGTGCAATTCTGAAATTTTTTGCTTTTTCCTGCTAATCCTAGCATGATAAAGAAGATTCAAAGAGAGTGAGATGCCAGCTCCTTTCATTCAGTCAGTAACTTCAAACATTTCTGGTCGTTTTTCAATGGCAAAAATCAATGAATATTGTAAATGCACAAACAGTAATATCTCCACATTGCAAGGTGCAATTCTGAAATTTTTTGCTTTTTCCTGTTAATCCTAGCATGATAAAGAAGATTCAAAGAGAGTGAGATGCCAGCTCCTTTCATTCAGTCAGTAGCTTCAAACATTTCTGGTATATGAAAAACATGTTTTTCAATGGCAAAAATCAATGAATATTGTAAATGCACAAACAGTAATATCTCCACATTGCAAGGTGCAATTCTGAAATTTTTTGCTTTTTCCTGTTAATCCTAGCATGATAAAGAAGATTCAAAGAGAGTGAGATGCCAGCTCCTTTCATTCAGTCAGTAGCTTCAAACATTTCTGGTATATGAAAAACATGTTTTTCAATGGCAAAAATCAATGAATATTGTAAATGCACAAACAGTAATATCTCCACATTGCAAGGTGCAATTCTGAAATTTTTTGCTTTTTCCTGCTAATCCTAGCATGATAAAGAAGATTCAAAGAGAGTGAGATGCCAGCTCCTTTCATTCAGTCAGTAGCTTCAAACATTTCTGGTATATGAAAAACATGTTTTTCAATGGCAAAAATCAATGAATATTGTAAATGCACAAACAGTAATATCTCCACATTGCAAGGTGCAATTCTGAAATTTTTTGCTTTTTCCTGCTAATCCTAGCATGATAAAGAAGATTCAAAGAGAGTGAGATGCCAGCTCCTTTCATTCAGTCAGTAGCTTCAAACATTTCTGGACGTTTTTCAATGGCAAAAATCAATGAATATTGTAAATGCACAAACAGTAATATCTCCACATTGCAAGGTGCAATTCTGAAATTTTTTGCTTTTTCCTGTTAATCCTAGCATGATAAAGAAGATTCAAAGAGAGTGAGATGCCAGCTCCTTTCATTCAGTCAGTAGCTTCAAACATTTCTGGTAAATGAAAAACATGTTTTTCAATGGCAAAAATCAATGAATATTGTAAATGCACAAACAGTAATATCTCCACATTGCAAGGTGCAATTCTGAAATTTTTTGCTTTTTCCTGCTAATCCTAGCATGATAAAGAAGATTCAAAGAGAGTGAGATGCCAGCTCCTTTCATTCAGTCTGTAGCTTCAAACATTTCTGGTATATGAAAAACATGTTTTTCAATGGCAAAAATCAATGAATATTGTAAATGCACAAACAGTAATATCTCCACATTGCAAGGTGCAATTCTGAAATTTTTTGCTTTTTCCTGCTAATCCTAGCATGATAAAGAAGATTCAAAGAGAGTGAGATGCCAGCTCCTTTCATTCAGTCAGTAGCTTCAAACATTTCTGGTATATGAAAAACATGTTTTTCAATGGCAAAAATCAATGAATATTGTAAATGCACAAACAGTAATATCTCCACATTGCAAGGTGCAATTCTGAAATTTTTTGCTTTTTCCTGTTAATCCTAGCATGATAAAGAAGATTCAAAGAGAGTGAGATGCCAGCTCCTTTCATTCAGTCAGTAGCTTCAAACATTTCTGGACGTTTTTCAATGGCAAAAATCAATGAATATTGTAAATGCACAAACAGTAATATCTCCACATTGCAAGGTGCAATTCTGAAATTTTTTGCTTTTTCCTGTTAATCCTAGCACGATAAAGAAGATTCAAAGAGAGTGAGATGCCAGCTCCTTTCATTCAGTCAGTAGCTTCAAACATTTCTGGTATATGAAAAACATGTTTTTCAATGGCAAAAATCAATGAATATTGTAAATGCACAAACAGTAATATCTCCACATTGCAAGGTGCAATTCTGAAATTTTTTGCTTTTTCCTGCTAATCCTAGCATGATAAAGAAGATTCAAAGAGAGTGAGATGCCAGCTCCTTTCATTCAGTCAGTAGCTTCAAACATTTCTGGTATATGAAAAACATGTTTTTCAATGGCAAAAATCAATGAATATTGTAAATGCACAAACAGTAATATCTCCACATTGCAAGGTGCAATTCTGAAATTTTTTGCTTTTTCCTGTTAATCCTAGCATGATAAAGAAGATTCAAAGAGAGTGAGATGCCAGCTCCTTTCATTCAGTCAGTAGCTTCAAACATTTCTGGACGTTTTTCAATGGCAAAAATCAATGAATATTGTAAATGCACAAACAGTAATATCTCCACATTGCAAGGTGCAATTCTGAAATTTTTTGCTTTTTCCTGTTAATCCTAGCATGATAAAGAAGATTCAAAGAGAGTGAGATGCCAGCTCCTTTCATTCAGTCAGTAGCTTCAAACATTTCTGGTATATGAAAAACATGTTTTTCAATGGCAAAAATCAATGAATATTGTAAATGCACAAACAGTAATATCTCCACATTGCAAGGTGCAATTCTGAAATTTTTTGCTTTTTCCTGCTAATCCTAGCATGATAAAGAAGATTCAAAGAGAGTGAGATGCCAGCTCCTTTCAGTCAGTAGCTTCAAACATTTCTGGACGTTTTTCAATGGCAAAAATCAATGAATATTGTAAATGCACAAACAGTAATATCTCCACATTGCAAGGTGCAATTCTGAAATTTTTTGCTTTTTCCTGTTAATCCTAGCATGATAAAGAAGATTCAAAGAGAGTGAGATGCCAGCTCCTTTCATTCAGTCAGTAGCTTCAAACATTTCTGGTATATGAAAAACATGTTTTTCAATGGCAAAAATCAATGAATATTGTAAATGCACAAACAGTAATATCTCCACATTGCAAGGTGCAATTCTGAAATTTTTTGCTTTTTCCTGTTAATCCTAGCATGATAAAGAAGATTCAAAGAGAGTGAGATGCCAGCTCCTTTCATTCAGTCAGTAGCTTCAAACATTTCTGGTATATGAAAAACATGTTTTTCAATGGCAAAAATCAATGAATATTGTAAATGCACAAACAGTAATATCTCCACATTGCAAGGTGCAATTCTGAAATTTTTTGCTTTTTCCTGCTAATCCTAGCATGATAAAGAAGATTCAAAGAGAGTGAGATGCCAGCTCCTTTCATTCAGTCAGTAGCTTCAAACATTTCTGGTATATGAAAAACATGTTTTTCAATGGCAAAAATCAATGAATATTGTAAATGCACAAACAGTAATATCTCCACATTGCAAGGTGCAATTCTGAAATTTTTTGCTTTTTCCTGCTAATCCTAGCATGATAAAGAAGATTCAAAGAGAGTGAGATGCCAGCTCCTTTCATTCAGTCAGTAGCTTCAAACATTTCTGGACGTTTTTCAATGGCAAAAATCAATGAATATTGTAAATGCACAAACAGTAATATCTCCACATTGCAAGGTGCAATTCTGAAATTTTTTGCTTTTTCCTGTTAATCCTAGCATGATAAAGAAGATTCAAAGAGAGTGAGATGCCAGCTCCTTTCATTCAGTCAGTAGCTTCAAACATTTCTGGTATATGAAAAACATGTTTTTCAATGGCAAAAATCAATGAATATTGTAAATGCACAAACAGTAATATCTCCACATTGCAAGGTGCAATTCTGAAATTTTTTGCTTTTTCCTGTTAATCCTAGCATGATAAAGAAGATTCAAAGAGAGTGAGATGCCAGCTCCTTTCATTCAGTCAGTAGCTTCAAACATTTCTGGTATATGAAAAACATGTTTTTCAATGGCAAAAATCAATGAATATTGTAAATGCACAAACAGTAATATCTCCACATTGCAAGGTGCAATTCTGAAATTTTTTGCTTTTTCCTGCTAATCCTAGCATGATAAAGAAGATTCAAAGAGAGTGAGATGCCAGCTCCTTTCATTCAGTCAGTAACTTCAAACATTTCTGGTCGTTTTTCAATGGCAAAAATCAATGAATATTGTAAATGCACAAACAGTAATATCTCCACATTGCAAGGTGCAATTCTGAAATTTTTTGCTTTTTCCTGTTAATCCTAGCATGATAAAGAAGATTCAAAGAGAGTGAGATGCCAGCTCCTTTCATTCAGTCAGTAGCTTCAAACATTTCTGGTATATGAAAAACATGTTTTTCAATGGCAAAAATCAATGAATATTGTAAATGCACAAACAGTAATATCTCCACATTGCAAGGTGCAATTCTGAAATTTTTTGCTTTTTCCTGTTAATCCTAGCATGATAAAGAAGATTCAAAGAGAGTGAGATGCCAGCTCCTTTCATTCAGTCAGTAGCTTCAAACATTTCTGGTATATGAAAAACATGTTTTTCAATGGCAAAAATCAATGAATATTGTAAATGCACAAACAGTAATATCTCCACATTGCAAGGTGCAATTCTGAAATTTTTTGCTTTTTCCTGCTAATCCTAGCATGATAAAGAAGATTCAAAGAGAGTGAGATGCCAGCTCCTTTCATTCAGTCAGTAGCTTCAAACATTTCTGGTATATGAAAAACATGTTTTTCAATGGCAAAAATCAATGAATATTGTAAATGCACAAACAGTAATATCTCCACATTGCAAGGTGCAATTCTGAAATTTTTTGCTTTTTCCTGCTAATCCTAGCATGATAAAGAAGATTCAAAGAGAGTGAGATGCCAGCTCCTTTCATTCAGTCAGTAGCTTCAAACATTTCTGGACGTTTTTCAATGGCAAAAATCAATGAATATTGTAAATGCACAAACAGTAATATCTCCACATTGCAAGGTGCAATTCTGAAATTTTTTGCTTTTTCCTGCTAATCCTAGCATGATAAAGAAGATTCAAAGAGAGTGAGATGCCAGCTCCTTTCATTCAGTCAGTAGCTTCAAACATTTCTGGTATATGAAAAACATGTTTTTCAATGGCAAAAATCAATGAATATTGTAAATGCACAAACAGTAATATCTCCACATTGCAAGGTGCAATTCTGAAATTTTTTGCTTTTTCCTGCTAATCCTAGCATGATAAAGAAGATTCAAAGAGAGTGAGATGCCAGCTCCTTTCATTCAGTCAGTAGCTTCAAACATTTCTGGACGTTTTTCAATGGCAAAAATCAATGAATATTGTAAATGCACAAACAGTAATATCTCCACATTGCAAGGTGCAATTCTGAAATTTTTTGCTTTTTCCTGTTAATCCTAGCATGATAAAGAAGATTCAAAGAGAGTGAGATGCCAGCTCCTTTCATTCAGTCAGTAGCTTCAAACATTTCTGGTATATGAAAAACATGTTTTTCAATGGCAAAAATCAATGAATATTGTAAATGCACAAACAGTAATATCTCCACATTGCAAGGTGCAATTCTGAAATTTTTTGCTTTTTCCTGTTAATCCTAGCATGATAAAGAAGATTCAAAGAGAGTGAGATGCCAGCTCCTTTCATTCAGTCAGTAGCTTCAAACATTTCTGGTATATGAAAAACATGTTTTTCAATGGCAAAAATCAATGAATATTGTAAATGCACAAACAGTAATATCTCCACATTGCAAGGTGCAATTCTGAAATTTTTTGCTTTTTCCTGCTAATCCTAGCATGATAAAGAAGATTCAAAGAGAGTGAGATGCCAGCTCCTTTCATTCAGTCAGTAACTTCAAACATTTCTGGTCGTTTTTCAATGGCAAAAATCAATGAATATTGTAAATGCACAAACAGTAATATCTCCACATTGCAAGGTGCAATTCTGAAATTTTTTGCTTTTTCCTGTTAATCCTAGCATGATAAAGAAGATTCAAAGAGAGTGAGATGCCAGCTCCTTTCATTCAGTCAGTAGCTTCAAACATTTCTGGTATATGAAAAACATGTTTTTCAATGGCAAAAATCAATGAATATTGTAAATGCACAAACAGTAATATCTCCACATTGCAAGGTGCAATTCTGAAATTTTTTGCTTTTTCCTGTTAATCCTAGCATGATAAAGAAGATTCAAAGAGAGTGAGATGCCAGCTCCTTTCATTCAGTCAGTAGCTTCAAACATTTCTGGTATATGAAAAACATGTTTTTCAATGGCAAAAATCAATGAATATTGTAAATGCACAAACAGTAATATCTCCACATTGCAAGGTGCAATTCTGAAATTTTTTGCTTTTTCCTGCTAATCCTAGCATGATAAAGAAGATTCAAAGAGAGTGAGATGCCAGCTCCTTTCATTCAGTCAGTAGCTTCAAACATTTCTGGTATATGAAAAACATGTTTTTCAATGGCAAAAATCAATGAATATTGTAAATGCACAAACAGTAATATCTCCACATTGCAAGGTGCAATTCTGAAATTTTTTGCTTTTTCCTGCTAATCCTAGCATGATAAAGAAGATTCAAAGAGAGTGAGATGCCAGCTCCTTTCATTCAGTCAGTAGCTTCAAACATTTCTGGACGTTTTTCAATGGCAAAAATCAATGAATATTGTAAATGCACAAACAGTAATATCTCCACATTGCAAGGTGCAATTCTGAAATTTTTTGCTTTTTCCTGTTAATCCTAGCATGATAAAGAAGATTCAAAGAGAGTGAGATGCCAGCTCCTTTCATTCAGTCAGTAGCTTCAAACATTTCTGGTAAATGAAAAACATGTTTTTCAATGGCAAAAATCAATGAATATTGTAAATGCACAAACAGTAATATCTCCACATTGCAAGGTGCAATTCTGAAATTTTTTGCTTTTTCCTGCTAATCCTAGCATGATAAAGAAGATTCAAAGAGAGTGAGATGCCAGCTCCTTTCATTCAGTCTGTAGCTTCAAACATTTCTGGTATATGAAAAACATGTTTTTCAATGGCAAAAATCAATGAATATTGTAAATGCACAAACAGTAATATCTCCACATTGCAAGGTGCAATTCTGAAATTTTTTGCTTTTTCCTGCTAATCCTAGCATGATAAAGAAGATTCAAAGAGAGTGAGATGCCAGCTCCTTTCATTCAGTCAGTAGCTTCAAACATTTCTGGTATATGAAAAACATGTTTTTCAATGGCAAAAATCAATGAATATTGTAAATGCACAAACAGTAATATCTCCACATTGCAAGGTGCAATTCTGAAATTTTTTGCTTTTTCCTGTTAATCCTAGCATGATAAAGAAGATTCAAAGAGAGTGAGATGCCAGCTCCTTTCATTCAGTCAGTAGCTTCAAACATTTCTGGACGTTTTTCAATGGCAAAAATCAATGAATATTGTAAATGCACAAACAGTAATATCTCCACATTGCAAGGTGCAATTCTGAAATTTTTTGCTTTTTCCTGTTAATCCTAGCATGATAAAGAAGATTCAAAGAGAGTGAGATGCCAGCTCCTTTCATTCAGTCAGTAGCTTCAAACATTTCTGGTATATGAAAAACATGTTTTTCAATGGCAAAAATCAATGAATATTGTAAATGCACAAACAGTAATATCTCCACATTGCAAGGTGCAATTCTGAAATTTTTTGCTTTTTCCTGCTAATCCTAGCATGATAAAGAAGATTCAAAGAGAGTGAGATGCCAGCTCCTTTCATTCAGTCAGTAGCTTCAAACATTTCTGGTATATGAAAAACATGTTTTTCAATGGCAAAAATCAATGAATATTGTAAATGCACAAACAGTAATATCTCCACATTGCAAGGTGCAATTCTGAAATTTTTTGCTTTTTCCTGTTAATCCTAGCATGATAAAGAAGATTCAAAGAGAGTGAGATGCCAGCTCCTTTCATTCAGTCAGTAGCTTCAAACATTTCTGGACGTTTTTCAATGGCAAAAATCAATGAATATTGTAAATGCACAAACAGTAATATCTCCACATTGCAAGGTGCAATTCTGAAATTTTTTGCTTTTTCCTGTTAATCCTAGCATGATAAAGAAGATTCAAAGAGAGTGAGATGCCAGCTCCTTTCATTCAGTCAGTAGCTTCAAACATTTCTGGTATATGAAAAACATGTTTTTCAATGGCAAAAATCAATGAATATTGTAAATGCACAAACAGTAATATCTCCACATTGCAAGGTGCAATTCTGAAATTTTTTGCTTTTTCCTGCTAATCCTAGCATGATAAAGAAGATTCAAAGAGAGTGAGATGCCAGCTCCTTTCAGTCAGTAGCTTCAAACATTTCTGGACGTTTTTCAATGGCAAAAATCAATGAATATTGTAAATGCACAAACAGTAATATCTCCACATTGCAAGGTGCAATTCTGAAATTTTTTGCTTTTTCCTGTTAATCCTAGCATGATAAAGAAGATTCAAAGAGAGTGAGATGCCAGCTCCTTTCATTCAGTCAGTAGCTTCAAACATTTCTGGTATATGAAAAACATGTTTTTCAATGGCAAAAATCAATGAATATTGTAAATGCACAAACAGTAATATCTCCACATTGCAAGGTTCAATTCTGAAATTTTTTGCTTTTTCCTGTTAATCCTAGCATGATAAAGAAGATTCAAAGAGAGTGAGATGCCAGCTCCTTTCATTCAGTCAGTAGCTTCAAACATTTCTGGTATATGAAAAACATGTTTTTCAATGGCAAAAATCAATGAATATTGTAAATGCACAAACAGTAATATCTCCACATTGCAAGGTGCAATTCTGAAATTTTTTGCTTTTTCCTGCTAATCCTAGCATGATAAAGAAGATTCAAAGAGAGTGAGATGCCAGCTCCTTTCATTCAGTCAGTAGCTTCAAACATTTCTGGTATATGAAAAACATGTTTTTCAATGGCAAAAATCAATGAATATTGTAAATGCACAAACAGTAATATCTCCACATTGCTAGGTGCAATTCTGAAATTTTTTGCTTTTTCCTGCTAATCCTAGCATGATAAAGAAGATTCAAAGAGAGTGAGATGCCAGCTCCTTTCATTCAGTCAGTAGCTTCAAACATTTCTGGACGTTTTTCAATGGCAAAAATCAATGAATATTGTAAATGCACAAACAGTAATATCTCCACATTGCAAGGTGCAATTCTGAAATTTTTTGCTTTTTCCTGTTAATCCTAGCATGATAAAGAAGATTCAAAGAGAGTGAGATGCCAGCTCCTTTCATTCAGTCAGTAGCTTCAAACATTTCTGGTATATGAAAAACATGTTTTTCAATGGCAAAAATCAATGAATATTGTAAATGCACAAACAGTAATATCTCCACATTGCAAGGTGCAATTCTGAAATTTTTTGCTTTTTCCTGCTAATCCTAGCATGATAAAGAAGATTCAAAGAGAGTGAGATGCCAGCTCCTTTCATTCAGTCAGTAGCTTCAAACATTTCTGGTATATGAAAAACATGTTTTTCAAAGGCAAAAATCAATGAATATTGTAAATGCACAAACAGTAATATCTCCACATTGCAAGGTGCAATTCTGAAATTTTTTGCTTTTTCCTGCTAATCCTAGCATGATAAAGAAGATTCAAAGAGAGTGAGATGCCAGCTCCTTTCATTCAGTCTGTAGCTTCAAACATTTCTGGTATATGAAAAACATGTTTTTCAATGGCAAAAATCAATGAATATTGTAAATGCACAAACAGTAATATCTCCACATTGCAAGGTGCAATTCTGAAATTTTTTGCTTTTTCCTGCTAATCCTAGCATGATAAAGAAGATTCAAAGAGAGTGAGATGCCAGCTCCTTTCATTCAGTCAGTAGCTTCAAACATTTCTGGTATATGAAAAACATGTTTTTCAATGGCAAAAATCAATGAATATTGTAAATGCACAAACAGTAATATCTCCACATTGCAAGGTGCAATTCTGAAATTTTTTGCTTTTTCCTGTTAATCCTAGCATGATAAAGAAGATTCAAAGAGAGTGAGATGCCAGCTCCTTTCATTCAGTCAGTAGCTTCAAACATTTCTGGACGTTTTTCAATGGCAAAAATCAATGAATATTGTAAATGCACAAACAGTAATATCTCCACATTGCAAGGTGCAATTCTGAAATTTTTTGCTTTTTCCTGTTAATCCTAGCATGATAAAGAAGAGAGTGAGATGCCAGCTCCTTTCATTCAGTCAGTAGCTTCAAACATTTCTGGTATATGAAAAACATGTTTTTCAATGGCAAAAATCAATGAATATTGTAAATGCACAAACAGTAATATCTCCACATTGCAAGGTGCAATTCTGAAATTTTTTGCTTTTTCCTGCTAATCCTAGCATGATAAAGAAGATTCAAAGAGAGTGAGATGCCAGCTCCTTTCATTCAGTCAGTAGCTTCAAACATTTCTGGTATATGAAAAACATGTTTTTCAATGGCAAAAATCAATGAATATTGTAAATGCACAAACAGTAATATCTCCACATTGCAAGGTGCAATTCTGAAATTTTTTGCTTTTTCCTGCTAATCCTAGCATGATAAAGAAGATTCAAACAGAGTGAGATGCCAGCTCCTTTCATTCAGTCAGTAGCTTCAAACATTTCTGGTATATGAAAAACATGTTTTTCAATGGCAAAAATCAATGAATATTGTAAATGCACAAACAGTAATATCTCCACATTGCAAGGTGCAATTCTGAAATTTTTTGCTTTTTCCTGCTAATCCTAGCATGATAAAGAAGATTCAAAGAGAGTGAGATGCCAGCTCCTTTCATTCAGTCAGTAGCTTCAAACATTTCTGGTATATGAAAAACATGTTTTTCAATGGCAAAAATCAATGAATATTGTAAATGCACAAACAGTAATATCTCCACATTGCAAGGTGCAATTCTGAAATTTTTTGCTTTTTCCTGCTAATCCTAGCATGATAAAGAAGATTCAAAGAGAGTGAGATGCCAGCTCCTTTCATTCAGTCAGTAGCTTCAAACATTTCTGGTATATGAAAAACATGTTTTTCAATGGCAAAAATCAATGAATATTGTAAATGCACAAACAGTAATATCTCCACATTGCTAGGTGCAATTCTGAAATTTTTTGCTTTTTCCTGCTAATCCTAGCATGATAAAGAAGATTCAAAGAGAGTGAGATGCCAGCTCCTTTCATTCAGTCAGTAGCTTCAAACATTTCTGGACGTTTTTCAATGGCAAAAATCAATGAATATTGTAAATGCACAAACAGTAATATCTCCACATTGCAAGGTGCAATTCTGAAATTTTTTGCTTTTTCCTGTTAATCCTAGCATGATAAAGAAGATTCAAAGAGAGTGAGATGCCAGCTCCTTTCATTCAGTCAGTAGCTTCAAACATTTCTGGTATATGAAAAACATGTTTTTCAATAGCAAAAATCAATGAATATTGTAAATGCACAAACAGTAATATCTCCACATTGCAAGGTGCAATTCTGAAATTTTTTGCTTTTTCCTGCTAATCCTAGCATGATAAAGAAGATTCAAAGAGAGTGAGATGCCAGCTCCTTTCATTCAGTCAGTAGCTTCAAACATTTCTGGTATATGAAAAACATGTTTTTCAAAGGCAAAAATCAATGAATATTGTAAATGCACAAACAGTAATATCTCCACATTGCAAGGTGCAATTCTGAAATTTTTTGCTTTTTCCTGCTAATCCTAGCATGATAAAGAAGATTCAAAGAGAGTGAGATGCCAGCTCCTTTCATTCAGTCAGTAGATTCAAACATTTCTGGTATATGAAAAACATGTTTTTCAAAGGCGAAAATCAATGAATATTGTAAATGCACAAACAGTAATATCTCCACATTGCAAGGTGCAATTCTGAAATTTTTTGCTTTTTCCTGCTAATCCTAGCATGATAAAGAAGATTCAAAGAGAGTGAGATGCCAGCTCCTTTCATTCAGTCAGTAGCTTCAAACATTTCTGGTATATGAAAAACATGTTTTTCAATGGCAAAAATCAATGAATATTGTAAATGCACAAACAGTAATATCTCCACATTGCAAGGTGCAATTCTGAAATTTTTTGCTTTTTCCTGTTAATCCTAGCATGATAAAGAAGATTCAAAGAGAGTGAGATGCCAGCTCCTTTCATTCAGTCAGTAGCTTCAAACATTTCTGGTATATGAAAAACATGTTTTTCAATGGCAAAAATCAATGAATATTGTAAATGCACAAACAGTAATATCTCCACATTGCTAGGTGCAATTCTGAAATTTTTTGCTTTTTCCTGCTAATCCTAGCATGATAAAGAAGATTCAAAGAGAGTGAGATGCCAGCTCCTTTCATTCAGTCAGTAGCTTCAAACATTTCTGGACGTTTTTCAATGGCAAAAATCAATGAATATTGTAAATGCACAAACAGTAATATCTCCACATTGCAAGGTGCAATTCTGAAATTTTTTGCTTTTTCCTGTTAATCCTAGCATGATAAAGAAGATTCAAAGAGAGTGAGATGCCAGCTCCTTTCATTCAGTCAGTAGCTTCAAACATTTCTGGTATATGAAAAACATGTTTTTCAATGGCAAAAATCAATGAATATTGTAAATGCACAAACAGTAATATCTCCACATTGCAAGGTGCAATTCTGAAATTTTTTGCTTTTTCCTGCTAATCCTAGCATGATAAAGAAGATTCAAAGAGAGTGAGATGCCAGCTCCTTTCATTCAGTCAGTAGCTTCAAACATTTCTGGTATATGAAAAACATGTTTTTCAAAGGCAAAAATCAATGAATATTGTAAATGCACAAACAGTAATATCTCCACATTGCAAGGTGCAATTCTGAAATTTTTTGCTTTTTCCTGCTAATCCTAGCATGATAAAGAAGATTCAAAGAGAGTGAGATGCCAGCTCCTTTCATTCAGTCTGTAGCTTCAAACATTTCTGGTATATGAAAAACATGTTTTTCAATGGCAAAAATCAATGAATATTGTAAATGCACAAACAGTAATATCTCCACATTGCAAGGTGCAATTCTGAAATTTTTTGCTTTTTCCTGCTAATCCTAGCATGATAAAGAAGATTCAAAGAGAGTGAGATGCCAGCTCCTTTCATTCAGTCAGTAGCTTCAAACATTTCTGGTATATGAAAAACATGTTTTTCAATGGCAAAAATCAATGAATATTGTAAATGCACAAACAGTAATATCTCCACATTGCAAGGTGCAATTCTGAAATTTTTTGCTTTTTCCTGTTAATCCTAGCATGATAAAGAAGATTCAAAGAGAGTGAGATGCCAGCTCCTTTCATTCAGTCAGTAGCTTCAAACATTTCTGGACGTTTTTCAATGGCAAAAATCAATGAATATTGTAAATGCACAAACAGTAATATCTCCACATTGCAAGGTGCAATTCTGAAATTTTTTGCTTTTTCCTGTTAATCCTAGCATGATAAAGAAGATTCAAAGAGAGTGAGATGCCAGCTCCTTTCATTCAGTCAGTAGCTTCAAACATTTCTGGTATATGAAAAACATGTTTTTCATTGGCAAAAATCAATGAATATTGTAAATGCACAAACAGTAATATCTCCACATTGCAAGGTGCAATTCTGAAATTTTTTGCTTTTTCCTGCTAATCCTAGCATGATAAAGAAGATTCAAAGAGAGTGAGATGCCAGCTCCTTTCATTCAGTCAGTAGCTTCAAACATTTCTGGTATATGAAAAACATGTTTTTCAATGGCAAAAATCAATGAATATTGTAAATGCACAAACAGTAATATCTCCACATTGCAAGGTGCAATTCTGAAATTTTTTGCTTTTTCCTGCTAATCCTAGCATGATAAAGAAGATTCAAAGAGAGTGAGATGCCAGCTCCTTTCATTCAGTCAGTAGCTTCAAACATTTCTGGTATATGAAAAACATGTTTTTCAATGGCAAAAATCAATGAATATTGTAAATGCACAAACAGTAATATCTCCACATTGCAAGGTGCAATTCTGAAATTTTTTGCTTTTTCCTGTTAATCCTAGCATGATAAAGAAGATTCAAAGAGAGTGAGATGCCAGCTCCTTTCATTCAGTCAGTAGCTTCAAACATTTCTGGACGTTTTTCAATGGCAAAAATCAATGAATATTGTAAATGCACAAACAGTAATATCTCCACATTGCAAGGTGCAATTCTGAAATTTTTTGCTTTTTCCTGTTAATCCTAGCATGATAAAGAAGATTCAAAGAGAGTGAGATGCCAGCTCCTTTCATTCAGTCAGTAGCTTCAAACATTTCTGGTATATGAAAAACATGTTTTTCAATGGCAAAAATCAATGAATATTGTAAATGCACAAACAGTAATATCTCCACATTGCAAGGTGCAATTCTGAAATTTTTTGCTTTTTCCTGCTAATCCTAGCATGATAAAGAAGATTCAAAGAGAGTGAGATGCCAGCTCCTTTCATTCAGTCAGTAGCTTCAAACATTTCTGGTATATGAAAAACATGTTTTTCAATGGCAAAAATCAATGAATATTGTAAATGCACAAACAGTAATATCTCCACATTGCAAGGTGCAATTCTGAAATTTTTTGCTTTTTCCTGCTAATCCTAGCATGATAAAGAAGATTCAAAGAGAGTGAGATGCCAGCTCCTTTCATTCAGTCAGTAACTTCAAACATTTCTGGACGTTTTTCAATGGCAAAAATCAATGAATATTGTAAATGCACAAACAGTAATATCTCCACATTGCAAGGTGCAATTCTGAAATTTTTTGCTTTTTCCTGTTAATCCTAGCATGATAAAGAAGATTCAAAGAGAGTGAGATGCCAGCTCCTTTCATTCAGTCAGTAGCTTCAAACATTTCTGGTATATGAAAAACATGTTTTTCAATGGCAAAAATCAATGAATATTGTAAATGCACAAACAGTAATATCTCCACATTGCAAGGTGCAATTCTGAAATTTTTTGCTTTTTCCTGCTAATCCTAGCATGATAAAGAAGATTCAAAGAGAGTGAGATGCCAGCTCCTTTCATTCAGTCAGTAGCTTCAAACATTTCTGGTATATGAAAAACATGTTTTTCAATGGCAAAAATCAATGAATATTGTAAATGCACAAACAGTAATATCTCCACATTGCTAGGTGCAATTCTGAAATTTTTTGCTTTTTCCTGCTAATCCTAGCATGATAAAGAAGATTCAAAGAGAGTGAGATGCCAGCTCCTTTCATTCAGTCAGTAGCTTCAAACATTTCTGGACGTTTTTCAATGGCAAAAATCAATGAATATTGTAAATGCACAAACAGTAATATCTCCACATTGCAAGGTGCAATTCTGAAATTTTTTGCTTTTTCCTGTTAATCCTAGCATGATAAAGAAGATTCAAAGAGAGTGAGATGCCTGCTCCTTTCATTCAGTCAGTAGCTTCAAACATTTCTGGTATATGAAAAACATGTTTTTCAATGGCAAAAATCAATGAATATTGTAAATGCACAAACAGTAATATCTCCACATTGCAAGGTGCAATTCTGAAATTTTTTGCTTTTTCCTGCTAATCCTAGCATGATAAAGAAGATTCAAAGAGAGTGAGGTGCCAGCTCCTTTCATTCAGTCAGTAGCTTCAAACATTTCTGGTATATGAAAAACATGTTTTTCAAAGGCAAAAATCAATGAATATTGTAAATGCACAAACAGTAATATCTCCACATTGCAAAGTGCAATTCTGAAATTTTTTGCTTTTTCCTGCTAATCCTAGCATGATAAAGAAGATTCAAAGAGAGTGAGATGCCAGCTCCTTTCATTCAGTCTGTAGCTTCAAACATTTCTGGTATATGAAAAACATGTTTTTCAATGGCAAAAATCAATGAATATTGTAAATGCACAAACAGTAATATCTCCACATTGCAAGGTGCAATTCTGAAATTTTTTGCTTTTTCCTGCTAATCCTAGCATGATAAAGAAGATTCAAAGAGAGTGAGATGCCAGCTCCTTTCATTCAGTCAGTAGCTTCAAACATTTCTGGTATATGAAAAACATGTTTTTCAATGGCAAAAATCAATGAATATTGTAAATGCACAAACAGTAATATCTCCACATTGCAAGGTGCAATTCTGAAATTTTTTGCTTTTTCCTGTTAATCCTAGCATGATAAAGAAGATTCAAAGAGAGTGAGATGCCAGCTCCTTTCATTCAGTCAGTAGCTTCAAACATTTCTGGTATATGAAAAACATGTTTTTCAATGGCAAAAATCAATGAATATTGTAAATGCACAAACAGTAATATCTCCACATTGCAAGGTGCAATTCTGAAATTTTTTGCTTTTTCCTGCTAATCCTAGCATGATAAAGAAGATTCAAAGAGAGTGAGATGCCAGCTCCTTTCATTCAGTCAGTAGCTTCAAACATTTCTGGACGTTTTTCAATGGCAAAAATCAATGAATATTGTAAATGCACAAACAGTAATATCTCCACATTGCAAGGTGCAATTCTGAAATTTTTTGCTTTTTCCTGTTAATCCTAGCATGATAAAGAAGATTCAAAGAGAGTGAGATGCCAGCTCCTTTCATTCAGTCAGTAGCTTCAAACATTTCTGGTATATGAAAAACATGTTTTTCAATGGCAAAAATCAATGAATATTGTAAATGCACAAACAGTAATATCTCCACATTGCAAGGTGCAATTCTGAAATTTTTTGCTTTTTCCTGCTAATCCTAGCATGATAAAGAAGATTCAAAGAGAGTGAGATGCCAGCTCCTTTCAGTCAGTAGCTTCAAACATTTCTGGACGTTTTTCAATGGCAAAAATCAATGAATATTGTAAATGCACAAACAGTAATATCTCCACATTGCAAGGTGCAATTCTGAAATTTTTTGCTTTTTCCTGTTAATCCTAGCATGATAAAGAAGATTCAAAGAGAGTGAGATGCCAGCTCCTTTCATTCAGTCAGTAGCTTCAAACATTTCTGGTATATGAAAAACATGTTTTTCAATGGCAAAAATCAATGAATATTGTAAATGCACAAACAGTAATATCTCCACATTGCAAGGTGCAATTCTGAAATTTTTTGCTTTTTCCTGTTAATCCTAGCATGATAAAGAAGATTCAAAGAGAGTGAGATGCCAGCTCCTTTCATTCAGTCAGTAGCTTCAAACATTTCTGGTATATGAAAAACATGTTTTTCAATGGCAAAAATCAATGAATATTGTAAATGCACAAACAGTAATATCTCCACATTGCAAGGTGCAATTCTGAAATTTTTTGCTTTTTCCTGTTAATCCTAGCATGATAAAGAAGATTCAAAGAGAGTGAGATGCCAGCTCCTTTCATTCAGTCAGTAGCTTCAAACATTTCTGGTATATGAAAAACATGTTTTTCAATGGCAAAAATCAATGAATATTGTAAATGCACAAACAGTAATATCTCCACATTGCAAGGTGCAATTCTGAAATTTTTTGCTTTTTCCTGCTAATCCTAGCATGATAAAGAAGATTCAAAGAGAGTGAGATGCCAGCTCCTTTCATTCAGTCAGTAGCTTCAAACATTTCTGGTATATGAAAAACATGTTTTTCAATGGCAAAAATCAATGAATATTGTAAATGCACAAACAGTAATATCTCCACATTGCTAGGTGCAATTCTGAAATTTTTTGCTTTTTCCTGCTAATCCTAGCATGATAAAGAAGATTCAAAGAGAGTGAGATGCCAGCTCCTTTCATTCAGTCAGTAGCTTCAAACATTTCTGGACGTTTTTCAATGGCAAAAATCAATGAATATTGTAAATGCACAAACAGTAATATCTCCACATTGCAAGGTGCAATTCTGAAATTTTTTGCTTTTTCCTGTTAATCCTAGCATGATAAAGAAGATTCAAAGAGAGTGAGATGCCAGCTCCTTTCATTCAGTCAGTAGCTTCAAACATTTCTGGTATATGAAAAACATGTTTTTCAATGGAAAAAATCAATGAATATTGTAAATGCACAAACAGTAATATCTCCACATTGCAAGGTGCAATTCTGAAATTTTTTGCTTTTTCCTGCTAATCCTAGCATGATAAAGAAGATTCAAAGAGAGTGAGATGCCAGCTCCTTTCATTCAGTCAGTAGCTTCAAACATTTCTGGTATATGAAAAACATGTTTTTCAAAGGCAAAAATCAATGAATATTGTAAATGCACAAACATGTAATATCTCCACATTGCAAGGTGCAATTCTGAAATTTTTTGCTTTTTCCTGCTAATCCTAGCATGATAAAGAAGATTCAAAGAGAGTGAGATGCCAGCTCCTTTCATTCAGTCTGTAGCTTCAAACATTTCTGGTATATGAAAAACATGTTTTTCAATGGCAAAAATCAATGAATATTGTAAATGCACAAACAGTAATATCTCCACATTGCAAGGTGCAATTCTGAAATTTTTTGCTTTTTCCTGCTAATCCTAGCATGATAAAGAAGATTCAAAGAGAGTGAGATGCCAGCTCCTTTCATTCAGTCAGTAGCTTCAAACATTTCTGGTATATGAAAAACATGTTTTTCAATGGCAAAAATCAATGAATATTGTTAATGCACAAACAGTAATATCTCCACATTGCAAGGTGCAATTCTGAAATTTTTTGCTTTTTCCTGTTAATCCTAGCATGATAAAGAAGATTCAAAGAGAGTGAGATGCCAGCTCCTTTCATTCAGTCAGTAGCTTCAAACATTTCTGGTATATGAAAAACATGTTTTTCAATGGCAAAAATCAATGAATATTGTAAATGCACAAACAGTAATATCTCCACATTGCAAGGTGCAATTCTGAAATTTTTTGCTTTTTCCTGCTAATCCTAGCATGATAAAGAAGATTCAAAGAGAGTGAGATGCCAGCTCCTTTCATTCAGTCAGTAGCTTCAAACATTTCTGGTATCTGAAAAACATGTTTTTCAAAGGCAAAAATCAATGAATATTGTAAATGCACAAACAGTAATATCTCCACATTGCAAGGTGCAATTCTGAAATTTTTTGCTTTTTCCTGCTAATCCTAGCATGATAAAGAAGATTCAAAGAGAGTGAGATGCCAGCTCCTTTCATTCAGTCAGTAGCTTCAAACATTTCTGGTATATGAAAAACATGTTTTTCAATGGCAAAAATCAATGAATATTGTAAATGCACAAACAGTAATATCTCCACATTGCAAGGTGCAATTCTGAAATTTTTTGCTTTTTCCTGCTAATCCTAGCATGATAAAGAAGATTCAAAGAGAGTGAGATGCCAGCTCCTTTCATTCAGTCAGTAGCTTCAAACATTTCTGGTATATGAAAAACATGTTTTTCAATGGCAAAAATCAATGAATATTGTAAATGCACAAACAGTAATATCTCCACATTGCAAGGTGCAATTCTGAAATTTTTTGCTTTTTCCTGTTAATCCTAGCATGATAAAGAAGATTCAAAGAGAGTGAGATGCCAGCTCCTTTCATTCAGTCAGTAGCTTCAAACATTTCTGGTATATGAAAAACATGTTTTTCAATGGCAAAAATCAATGAATATTGTAAATGCACAAACAGTAATATCTCCACATTGCAAGGTGCAATTCTGAAATTTTTTGCTTTTTCCTGCTAATCCTAGCATGATAAAGAAGATTCAAAGAGAGTGAGATGCCAGCTCCTTTCATTCAGTCAGTAACTTCAAACATTTCTGGACGTTTTTCAATGGCAAAAATCAATGAATATTGTAAATGCACAAACAGTAATATCTCCACATTGCAAGGTGCAATTCTGAAATTTTTTGCTTTTTCCTGTTAATCCTTGCATGATAAAGAAGATTCAAAGAGAGTGAGATGCCAGCTCCTTTCATTCAGTCAGTAGCTTCAAACATTTCTGGTATATGAAAAACATGTTTTTCAATGGCAAAAATCAATGAATATTGTAAATGCACAAACAGTAATATCTCCACATTGCAAGGTGCAATTCTGAAATTTTTTGCTTTTTCCTGCTAATCCTAGCATGATAAAGAAGATTCAAAGAGAGTGAGATGCCAGCTCCTTTCATTCAGTCAGTAGCTTCAAACATTTCTGGTATATGAAAAACATGTTTTTCAATGGCAAAAATCAATGAATATTGTAAATGCACAAACAGTAATATCTCCACATTGCAAGGTGCAATTCTGAAATTTTTTGCTTTTTCCTGTTAATCCTAGCATGATAAAGAAGATTCAAAGAGAGTGAGATGCCAGCTCCTTTCATTCAGTCAGTAGCTTCAAACATTTCTGGTATATGAAAAACATGTTTTTCAATGGCAAAAATCAATGAATATTGTAAATGCACAAACAGTAATATCTCCACATTGCAAGGTGCAATTCTGAAATTTTTTGCTTTTTCCTGTTAATCCTAGCATGATAAAGAAGATTCAAAGAGAGTGAGATGCCAGCTCCTTTCATTCAGTCAGTAGCTTCAAACATTTCTGGTATATGAAAAACATGTTTTTCAATGGCAAAAATCAATGAATATTGTAAATGCACAAACAGTAATATCTCCACATTGCAAGGTGCAATTCTGAAATTTTTTGCTTTTTCCTGCTAATCCTAGCATGATAAAGAAGATTCAAAGAGAGTGAGATGCCAGCTCCTTTCAGTCAGTAGCTTCAAACATTTCTGGACGTTTTTCAATGGCAAAAATCAATGAATATTGTAAATGCACAAACAGTAATATCTCCACATTGCAAGGTGCAATTCTGAAATTTTTTGCTTTTTCCTGTTAATCCTAGCATGATAAAGAAGATTCAAAGAGAGTGAGATGCCAGCTCCTTTCATTCAGTCAGTAGCTTCAAACATTTCTGGTATATGAAAAACATGTTTTTCAAAGGCAAAAATCAATGAATATTGTAAATGCACAAACAGTAATATCTCCACATTGCAAGGTGCAATTCTGAAATTTTTTGCTTTTTCCTGCTAATCCTAGCATGATAAAGAAGATTCAAAGAGAGTGAGATGCCAGCTCCTTTCATTCAGTCTGTAGCTTCAAACATTTCTGGTATATGAAAAACATGTTTTTCAATGGCAAAAATCAATGAATATTGTAAATGCACAAACAGTAATATCTCCACATTGCAAGGTGCAATTCTGAAATTTTTTGCTTTTTCCTGCTAATCCTAGCATGATAAAGAAGATTCAAAGAGAGTGAGATGCCAGCTCCTTTCATTCAGTCAGTAGCTTCAAACATTTCTGGTATATGAAAAACATGTTTTTCAATGGCAAAAATCAATGAATATTGTAAATGCACAAACAGTAATATCTCCACATTGCAAGGTGCAATTCTGAAATTTTTTGCTTTTTCCTGTTAATCCTAGCATGATAAAGAAAATTCAAAGAGAGTGAGATGCCAGCTCCTTTCATTCAGTCAGTAGCTTCAAACATTTCTGGACGTTTTTCAATGGCAAAAATCAATGAATATTGTAAATGCACAAACAGTAATATCTCCACATTGCAAGGTGCAATTCTGAAATTTTTTGCTTTTTCCTGTTAATCCTAGCATGATAAAGAAGATTCAAAGAGAGTGAGATGCCAGCTCCTTTCATTCAGTCAGTAGCTTCAAACATTTCTGGTATATGAAAAACATGTTTTTCAATGGCAAAAATCAATGAATATTGTAAATGCACAAACAGTAATATCTCCACATTGCAAGGTGCAATTCTGAAATTTTTTGCTTTTTCCTGCTAATCCTAGCATGATAAAGAAGATTCAAAGAGAGTGAGATGCCAGCTCCTTTCAGTCAGTAGCTTCAAACATTTCTGGACGTTTTTCAATGGCAAAAATCAATGAATATTGTAAATGCACAAACAGTAATATCTCCACATTGCAAGGTGCAATTCTGAAATTTTTTGCTTTTTCCTGTTAATCCTAGCATGATAAAGAAGATTCAAAGAGAGTGAGATGCCAGCTCCTTTCATTCAGTCAGTAGCTTCAAACATTTCTGGTATATGAAAAACATGTTTTTCAATGGCAAAAATCAATGAATATTGTAAATGCACAAACAGTAATATCTCCACATTGCAAGGTGCAATTCTGAAATTTTTTGCTTTTTCCTGCTAATCCTAGCATGATAAAGAAGATTCAAAGAGAGTGAGATGCCAGCTCCTTTCATTCAGTCAGTAGCTTCAAACATTTCTGGTATATGAAAAACATGTTTTTCAATGGCAAAAATCAATGAATATTGTAAATGCACAAACAGTAATATCTCCACATTGCAAGGTGCAATTCTGAAATTTTTTGCTTTTTCCTGTTAATCCTAGCATGATAAAGAAGATTCAAAGAGAGTGAGATGCCAGCTCCTTTCATTCAGTCAGTAGCTTCAAACATTTCTGGATGTTTTTCAATGGCAAAAATCAATGAATATTGTAAATGCACAAACAGTAATATCTCCACATTGCAAGGTGCAATTCTGAAATTTTTTGCTTTTTCCTGTTAATCCTAGCATGATAAAGAAGATTCAAAGAGAGTGAGATGCCAGCTCCTTTCATTCAGTCAGTAGCTTCAAACATTTCTGGACGTTTTTCAATGGCAAAAATCAATGAATATTGTAAATGCACAAACAGTAATATCTCCACATTGCAAGGTGCAATTCTGAAATTTTTTGCTTTTTCCTGTTAATCCTAGCATGATAAAGAAGATTCAAAGAGAGTGAGATGCCAGCTCCTTTCATTCAGTCAGTAGCTTCAAACATTTCTGGTATATGAAAAACATGTTTTTCAATGGCAAAAATCAATGAATATTGTAAATGCACAAACAGTAATATCTCCACATTGCAAGGTGCAATTCTGAAATTTTTTGCTTTTTCCTGCTAATCCTAGCATGATAAAGAAGATTCAAAGAGAGTGAGATGCCAGCTCCTTTCATTCAGTCAGTAGCTTCAAACATTTCTGGTATATGAAAAACATGTTTTTCAATGGCAAAAATCAATGAATATTGTAAATGCACAAACAGTAATATCTCCACATTGCTAGGTGCAATTCTGAAATTTTTTGCTTTTTCCTGCTAATCCTAGCATGATAAAGAAGATTCAAAGAGTGTGAGATGCCAGCTCCTTTCATTCAGTCTGTAGCTTCAAACATTTCTGGTATATGAAAAACATGTTTTTCAATGGCAAAAATCAATGAATATTGTAAATGCACAAACAGTAATATCTCCACATTGCAAGGTGCAATTCTGAAATTTTTTGCTTTTTCCTGCTAATCCTAGCATGATAAAGAAGATTCAAAGAGAGTGAGATGCCAGCTCCTTTCATTCAGTCAGTAGCTTCAAACATTTCTGGTATATGAAAAACATGTTTTTCAAAGGCAAAAATCAATGAATATTGTAAATGCACAAACAGTAATATCTCCACATTGCAAGGTGCAATTCTGAAATTTTTTGCTTTTTCCTGCTAATCCTAGCATGATAAAGAAGATTCAAAGAGAGTGAGATGCCAGCTCCTTTCATTCAGTCTGTAGCTTCAAACATTTCTGGTATATGAAAAACATGTTTTTCAATGGCAAAAATCAATGAATATTGTAAATGCACAAACAGTAATATCTCCACATTGCAAGGTGCAATTCTGAAATTTTTTGCTTTTTCCTGCTAATCCTAGCATGATAAAGAAGATTCAAAGAGAGTGAGATGCCAGCTCCTTTCATTCAGTCAGTAGCTTCAAACATTTCTGGTATATGAAAAACATGTTTTTCAATGGCAAAAATCAATGAATATTGTAAATGCACAAACAGTAATATCTCCACATTGCAAGGTGCAATTCTGAAATTTTTTGCTTTTTCCTGTTAATCCTAGCATGATAAAGAAGATTCAAAGAGAGTGAGATGCCAGCTCCTTTCATTCAGTCAGTAGCTTCAAACATTTCTGGACGTTTTTCAATGGCAAAAATCAATGAATATTGTAAATGCACAAACAGTAATATCTCCACATTGCAAGGTGCAATTCTGAAATTTTTTGCTTTTTCCTGTTAATCCTAGCATGATAAAGAAGATTCAAAGAGAGTGAGATGCCAGCTCCTTTCATTCAGTCAGTAGCTTCAAACATTTCTGGTATATGAAAAACATGTTTTTCAATGGCAAAAATCAATGAATATTGTAAATGCACAAACAGTAATATCTCCACATTGCAAGGTGCAATTCTGAAATTTTTTGCTTTTTCCTGATAATCCTAGCATGATAAAGAAGATTCAAAGAGAGTGAGATGCCAGCTCCTTTCAGTCAGTAGCTTCAAACATTTCTGGACGTTTTTCAATGGCAAAAATCAATGAATATTGTAAATGCACAAACAGTAATATCTCCACATTGCAAGGTGCAATTCTGAAATTTTTTGCTTTTTCCTGTTAATCCTAGCATGATAAAGAAGATTCAAAGAGAGTGAGATGCCAGCTCCTTTCATTCAGTCAGTAGCTTCAAACATTTCTGGTATATGAAAAACATGTTTTTCAATGGCAAAAATCAATGAATATTGTAAATGCACAAACAGTAATATCTCCACATTGCAAGGTGCAATTCTGAAATTTTTTGCTTTTTCCTGTTAATCCTAGCATGATAAAGAAGATTCAAAGAGAGTGAGATGCCAGCTCCTTTCATTCAGTCAGTAGCTTCAAACATTTCTGGTATATGAAAAACATGTTTTTCAAAGGCAAAAATCAATGAATATTGTAAATGCACAAACAGTAATATCTCCACATTGCAAGGTGCAATTCTGAAATTTTTTGCTTTTTCCTGCTAATCCTAGCATGATAAAGAAGATTCAAAGAGAGTGAGATGCCAGCTCCTTTCATTTAGTCAGTAGCTTCAAACATTTCTGGTATATGAAAAACATGTTTTTCAATGGCAAAAATCAATGAATATTGTAAATGCACAAACAGTAATATCTCCACATTGCTAGGTGCAATTCTGAAATTTTTTGCTTTTTTCTGCTAATCCTAGCATGATAAAGAAGATTCAAAGAGAGTGAGATGCCAGCTCCTTTCATTCAGTCAGTAGCTTCAAACATTTCTGGACGTTTTTCAATGGCAAAAATCAATGAATATTGTAAATGCACAAACAGTAATATCTCCACATTGCAAGGTGCAATTCTGAAATTTTTTGCTTTTTCCTGTTAATCCTAGCATGATAAAGAAGATTCAAAGAGAGTGAGATGCCAGCTCCTTTCATTCAGTCAGTAGCTTCAAACATTTCTGGTATATGAAAAACATGTTTTTCAATGGCAAAAATCAATGAATATTGTAAATGCACAAACAGTAATATCTCCACATTGCAAGGTGCAATTCTGAAATTTTTTGCTTTTTCCTGCTAATCCTAGCATGATAAAGAAGATTCAAAGAGAGTGAGATGCCAGCTCCTTTCATTCAGTCAGTAGCTTCAAACATTTCTGGTATATGAAAAACATGTTTTTCAAAGGCAAAAATCAATGAATATTGTAAATGCACAAACAGTAATATCTCCACATTGCAAGGTGCAATTCTGAAATTTTTTGCTTTTTCCTGCTAATCCTAGCATGATAAAGAAGATTCAAAGAGAGTGAGATGCCAGCTCCTTTCATTCAGTCTGTAGCTTCAAACATTTCTGGTATATGAAAAACATGTTTTTCAATGGCAAAAATCAATGAATATTGTAAATGCACAAACAGTAATATCTCCACATTGCAAGGTGCAATTCTGAAATTTTTTGCTTTTTCCTGCTAATCCTAGCATGATAAAGAAGATTCAAAGAGAGTGAGATGCCAGCTCCTTTCATTCAGTCAGTAGCTTCAAACATTTCTGGTATATGAAAAACATGTTTTTCAATGGCAAAAATCAATGAATATTGTAAATGCACAAACAGTAATATCTCCACATTGCAAGGTGCAATTCTGAAATTTTTTGCTTTTTCCTGTTAATCCTAGCATGAAAAAGAAGATTCAAAGAGAGTGAGATGCCAGCTCCTTTCATTCAGTCAGTAGCTTCAAACATTTCTGGTATATGAAAAACATGTTTTTCAATGGCAAAAATCAATGAATATTGTAAATGCACAAACAGTAATATCTCCACATTGCAAGGTGCAATTCTGAAATTTTTTGCTTTTTCCTGCTAATCCTAGCATGATAAAGAAGATTCAAAGAGAGTGAGATGCCAGCTCCTTTCAGTCAGTAGCTTCAAACATTTCTGGACGTTTTTCAATGGCAAAAATCTATGAATATTGTAAATGCACAAACAGTAATATCTCCACATTGCAAGGTGCAATTCTGAAATTTTTTGCTTTTTCCTGTTAATCCTAGCATGATAAAGAAGATTCAAAGAGAGTGAGATGCCAGCTCCTTTCATTCAGTCAGTAGCTTCAAACATTTCTGGTATATGAAAAACATGTTTTTCAATGGCAAAAATCAATGAATATTGTAAATGCACAAACAGTAATATCTCCACATTGCAAGGTGCAATTCTGAAATTTTTTTCTTTTTCCTGTTAATCCTAGCATGATAAAGAAGATTCAAAGAGAGTGAGATGCCAGCTCCTTTCATTCAGTCAGTAGCTTCAAACATTTCTGGTATATGAAAAACATGTTTTTCAATGGCAAAAATCAATGAATATTGTAAATGCACAAACAGTAATATCTCCACATTGCAAGGTGCAATTCTGAAATTTTTTGCTTTTTCCTGCTAATCCTAGCATGATAAAGAAGATTCAAAGAGAGTGAGATGCCAGCTCCTTTCATTCAGTCAGTAGCTTCAAACATTTCTGGTATATGAAAAACATGTTTTTCAATGGCAAAAATCAATGAATATTGTAAATGCACAAACAGTAATATCTCCACATTGCAAGGTGCAATTCTGAAATTTTTTGCTTTTTCCTGCTAATCCTAGCATGATAAAGAAGATTCAAAGAGAGTGAGATGCCAGCTCCTTTCATTCAGTCAGTAGCTTCAAACATTTCTGGTATATGAAAAACATGTTTTTCAATGGCAAAAATCAATGAATATTGTAAATGCACAAACAGTAATATCTCCACATTGCTAGGTGCAATTCTGAAATTTTTTGCTTTTTCCTGCTAATCCTAGCATGATAAAGAAGATTCAAAGAGAGTGAGATGCCAGCTCCTTTCATTCAGTCTGTAGCTTCAAACATTTCTGGTATATGAAAAACATGTTTTTCAATGGCAAAAATCAATGAATATTGTAAATGCACAAACAGTAATATCTCCACATTGCAAGGTGCAATTCTGAAATTTTTTGCTTTTTCCTGCTAATCCTAGCATGATAAAGAAGATTCAAAGAGAGTGAGATGCCAGCTCCTTTCATTCAGTCAGTAGCTTCAAACATTTCTGGTATATGAAAAACATGTTTTTCAAAGGCAAAAATCAATGAATATTGTAAATGCACAAACAGTAATATCTCCACATTGCAAGGTGCAATTCTGAAATTTTTTGCTTTTTCCTGCTAATCCTAGCATGATAAAGAAGATTCAAAGAGAGTGAGATGCCAGCTCCTTTCATTCAGTCTGTAGCTTCAAACATTTCTGGTATATGAAAAACATGTTTTTCAATGGCAAAAATCAATGAATATTGTAAATGCACAAACAGTAATATCTCCACATTGCAAGGTGCAATTCTGAAATTTTTTGCTTTTTCCTGCTAATCCTAGCATGATAAAGAAGATTCAAAGAGAGTGAGATGCCAGCTCCTTTCATTCAGTCAGTAGCTTCAAACATTTCTGGTATATGAAAAACATGTTTTTCAATGGCAAAAATCAATGAATATTGTAAAAGCACAAACAGTAATATCTCCACATTGCAAGGTGCAATTCTGAAATTTTTTGCTTTTTCCTGCTAATCCTAGCATGATAAAGAAGATTCAAAGAGAGTGAGATGCCAGCTCCTTTCATTCAGTCAGTAGCTTCAAACATTTCTGGTATATGAAAAACATGTTTTTCAATGGCAAAAATCAATGAATATTGTAAATGCACAAACAGTAATATCTCCACATTGCTAGGTGCAATTCTGAAATTTTTTGCTTTTTCCTGCTAATCCTAGCATGATAAAGAAGATTCAAAGAGAGTGAGATGCCAGCTCCTTTCATTCAGTCTGTAGCTTCAAACATTTCTGGTATATGAAAAACATGTTTTTCAATGGCAAAAATCAATGAATATTGTAAATGCACAAACAGTAATATCTCCACATTGCAAGGTGCAATTCTGAAATTTTTTGCTTTTTCCTGCTAATCCTAGCATGATAAAGAAGATTCAAAGAGAGTGAGATGCCAGCTCCTTTCATTCAGTCAGTAGCTTCAAACATTTCTGGTATATGAAAAACATGTTTTTCAAAGGCAAAAATCAATGAATATTGTAAATGCACAAACAGTAATATCTCCACATTGCAAGGTGCAAATCTGAAATTTTTTGCTTTTTCCTGTTAATCCTAGCATGATAAAGAAGATTCAAAGAGAGTGAGATGCCAGCTCCTTTCAGTCAGTAGCTTCAAACATTTCTGGACGTTTTTCAATGGCAAAAATCAATGAATATTGTAAATGCACAAACAGTAATATCTCCACATTGCAAGGTGCAATTCTGAAATTTTTTGCTTTTTCCTGTTAATCCTAGCATGATAAAGAAGATTCAAAGAGAGTGAGATGCCAGCTCCTTTCATTCAGTCAGTAGCTTCAAACATTTCTGGTATATGAAAAACATGTTTTTCAATGGCAAAAATCAATGAATATTGTAAATGCACAAACAGTAATATCTCCACATTGCAAGGTGCAATTCTGAAATTTTTTGCTTTTTCCTGTTAATCCTAGCATGATAAAGAAGATTCAAAGAGAGTGAGATGCCAGCTCCTTTCATTCAGTCAGTAGCTTCAAACATTTCTGGTATATGAAAAACATGTTTTTCAATGGCAAAAATCAATGAATATTGTAAATGCACAAACAGTAATATCTCCACATTGCAAGGTGCAATTCTGAAATTTTTTGCTTTTTCCTGCTAATCCTAGCATGATAAAGAAGATTCAAAGAGAGTGAGATGCCAGCTCCTTTCATTCAGTCAGTAGATTCAAACATTTCTGGACGTTTTTCAATGGCAAAAATCAATGAATATTGTAAATGCACAAACAGTAATATCTCCACATTGCAAGGTGCAATTCTGAAATTTTTTGCTTTTTCCTGTTAATCCTAGCATGATAAAGAAGATTCAAAGAGAGTGAGATGCCAGCTCCTTTCATTCAGTCAGTAGCTTCAAACATTTCTGGTATATGAAAAACATGTTTTTCAATGGCAAAAATCAATGAATATTGTAAAAGCACAAACAGTAATATCTCCACATTGCAAGGTGCAATTCTGAAATGTTTTGCTTTTTCCTGCTAATCCTAGCATGATAAAGAAGATTCAAAGAGAGTGAGATGCCAGCTCCTTTCATTCAGTCAGTAGCTTCAAACATTTCTGGTATATGAATAACATGATGTTTTTCAATGGCAAAAATCAATGAATATTGTAAATGCACAAACAGTAATATCTCCACATTGCAAGGTGCAATTCTGAAATTTTTTGCTTTTTCCTGCTAATCCTAGCATGATAAAGAAGATTCAAAGAGAGTGAGATGCCAGCTCCTTTCATTCAGTCAGTAGCTTCAAACATTTCTGGTATATGAAAAACATGTTTTTCAATGGCAAAAATCAATGAATATTGTAAATGCACAAACAGTAATATCTCCACATTGCAAGGGGCAATTCTGAAATTTTTTGCTTTTTCCTGCTAATCCTAGCATGATAAAGAAGATTCAAAGAGAGTGAGATGCCAGCTTCTTTCATTCAGTCAGTAACTTCAAACATTTCTGGACGTTTTTCAATGGCAAAAATCAATGAATATTGTAAATGCACAAACAGTAATATCTCCACATTGCAAGGTGCAATTCTGAAATTTTTTGCTTTTTCCTGTTAATCCTAGCATGATAAAGAAGATTCAAAGAGAGTGAGATGCCAGCTCCTTTCATTCAGTCAGTAGCTTCAAACATTTCTGGTATATGAAAAACATGTTTTTCAATGGCAAAAATCAATGAATATTGTAAATGCACAAACAGTAATATCTCCACATTGCAAGGTGCAATTCTGAAATTTTTTGCTTTTTCCTGCTAATCCTAGCATGATAAAGAAGATTCAAAGAGAGTGAGATGCCAGCTCCTTTCATTCAGTCAGTAGCTTCAAACATTTCTGGTATATGAAAAACATGTTTTTCAAAGGCAAAAATCAATGAATATTGTAAATGCACAAACAGTAATATCTCCACATTGCAAGGTGCAATTCTGAAATTTTTTGCTTTTTCCTGCTCCTCTTAGCATGATAAAGAAGATTCAAAGAGAGTGAGATGCCAGCTCCTTTCATTCAGTCAGTAGCTTCAAACATTTATGGTATATGAAAAACATGTTTTTCAATGGCAAAAATCAATGAATATTGTAAATGCACAAACAGTAATATCTCCACATTGCAAGGTGCAATTCTGAAATTTTTTGCTTTTTCCTGTTAATCCTAGCATGATAAAGAAGATTCAAAGAGAGTGAGATGCCAGCTCCTTTCATTCAGTCAGTAGCTTCAAACATTTCTGGTATATGAAAAACATGTTTTTCAATGGCAAAAATCAATGAATATTGTAAATGCACAAACAGTAATATCTCCACATTGCAAGGGGCAATTCTGAAATTTTTTGCTTTTTCCTGCTAATCCTAGCATGATAAAGAAGATTCAAAGAGAGTGAGATGCCAGCTCCTTTCATTCAGTCAGTAACTTCAAACATTTCTGGACGTTTTTCAATGGCAAAAATCAATGAATATTGTAAATGCACAAACAGTAATATCTCCACATTGCAAGGTGCAATTCTGAAATTTTTTGCTTTTTCCTGTTAATCCTAGCATGATAAAGAAGATTCAAAGAGAGTGAGATGCCAGCTCCTTTCATTCAGTCAGTAGCTTCAAACATTTCTGGTATATGAAAAACATGTTTTTCAATGGCAAAAATCAATGAATATTGTAAATGCACAAACAGTAATATCTCCACATTGCAAGGTGCAATTCTGAAATTTTTTGCTTTTTCCTGCTAATCCTAGCATGATAAAGAAGATTCAAAGAGAGTGAGATGCCAGCTCCTTTCATTCAGTCAGTAGCTTCAAACATTTCTGGTATATGAAAAACATGTTTTTCAAAGGCAAAAATCAATGAATATTGTAAATGCACAAACAGTAATATCTCCACATTGCAAGGTGCAATTCTGAAATTTTTTGCTTTTTCCTGCTAATCCTAGCATGATAAAGAAGATTCAAAGAGAGTGAGATGCCAGCTCCTTTCATTCAGTCTGTAGCTTCAAACATTTCTGGTATATGAAAAACATGTTTTTCAATGGCAAAAATCAATGAATATTGTAAATGCACAAACAGTAATATCTCCACATTGCAAGGTGCAATTCTGAAATTTTTTGCTTTTTCCTGCTAATCCTAGCATGATAAAGAAGATTCAAAGAGAGTGAGATGCCAGCTCCTTTCATTCAGTCAGTAGCTTCAAACATTTCTGGTATATGAAAAACATGTTTTTCAATGGCAAAAATCAATGAATATTGTAAATGCACAAACAGTAATATCTCCACATTGCAAGGTGCAATTCTGAAATTTTTTGCTTTTTCCTGCTAATCCTAGCATGATAAAGAAGATTCAAAGAGAGTGAGATGCCAGCTCCTTTCAGTCAGTAGCTTCAAACATTTCTGGACGTTTTTCAATGGCAAAAATCAATGAATATTGTAAATGCACAAACAGTAATATCTCCACATTGCAAGGTGCAATTCTGAAATTTTTTGCTTTTTCCTGTTAATCCTAGCATGATAAAGAAGATTCAAAGAGAGTGAGATGCCAGCTCCTTTCATTCAGTCAGTAGCTTCAAACATTTCTGGTATATGAAAAACATGTTTTTCAATGGCAAAAATCAATGAATATTGTAAATGCACAAACAGTAATATCTCCACATTGCAAGGTGCAATTCTGAAATTTTTTGCTTTTTCCTGTTAATCCTAGCATGATAAAGAAGATTCAAAGAGAGTGAGATGCCAGCTCCTTTCATTCAGTCAGTAGCTTCAAACATTTCTGGACGTTTTTCAATGGCAAAAATCAATGAATATTGTAAATGCACAAACAGTAATATCTCCACATTGCAAGGTGCAATTCTGAAATTTTTTGCTTTTTCCTGTTAATCCTAGCATGATAAAGAAGATTCAAAGAGAGTGAGATGCCAGCTCCTTTCATTCAGTCAGTAGCTTCAAACATTTCTGGTATATGAAAAACATGTTTTTCAATGGCAAAAATCAATGAATATTGTAAATGCACAAACAGTAATATCTCCACATTGCAAGGTGCAATTCTGAAATTTTTTGCTTTTTCCTGCTAATCCTAGCATGATAAAGAAGATTCAAAGAGAGTGAGATGCCAGCTCCTTTCAGTCAGTAGCTTCAAACATTTCTGGACGTTTTTCAATGGCAAAAATCAATGAATATTGTAAATGCACAAACAGTAATATCTCCACATTGCAAGGTGCAATTCTGAAATTTTTTGCTTTTTCCTGTTAATCCTAGCATGATAAAGAAGATTCAAAGAGAGTGAGATGCCAGCTCCTTTCATTCAGTCAGTAGCTTCAAACATTTCTGGTATATGAAAAACATGTTTTTCAATGGCAAAAATCAATGAATATTGTAAATGCACAAACAGTAATATCTCCACATTGCAAGGTGCAATTCTGAAATTTTTTGCTTTTTCCTGTTAATCCTAGCATGATAAAGAAGATTCAAAGAGAGTGAGATGCCAGCTCCTTTCATTCAGTCAGTAGCTTCAAACATTTCTGGACGTTTTTCAATGGCAAAAATCAATGAATATTGTAAATGCACAAACAGTAATATCTCCACATTGCAAGGTGCAATTCTGAAATTTTTTGCTTTTTCCTGTTAATCCTAGCATGATAAAGAAGATTCAAAGAGAGTGAGATGCCAGCTCCTTTCATTCAGTCAGTAGCTTCAAACATTTCTGGTATATGAAAAACATGTTTTTCAATGGCAAAAATCAATGAATATTGTAAATGCACAAACAGTAATATCTCCACATTGCAAGGTGCAATTCTGAAATTTTTTGCTTTTTCCTGCTAATCCTAGCATGATAAAGAAGATTCAAAGAGAGTGAGATGCCAGCTCCTTTCAGTCAGTAGCTTCAAACATTTCTGGACGTTTTTCAATGGCAAAAATCAATGAATATTGTAAATGCACAAACAGTAATATCTCCACATTGCAAGGTGCAATTCTGAAATTTTTTGCTTTTTCCTGTTAATCCTAGCATGATAAAGAAGATTCAAAGAGAGTGAGATGCCAGCTCCTTTCATTCAGTCAGTAGCTTCAAACATTTCTGGTATATGAAAAACATGTTTTTCAATGGCAAAAATCAATGAATATTGTAAATGCACAAACAGTAATATCTCCACATTGCAAGGTGCAATTCTGAAATTTTTTGCTTTTTCCTGTTAATCCTAGCATGATAAAGAAGATTCAAAGAGAGTGAGATGCCAGCTCCTTTCATTCAGTCAGTAGCTTCAAACATTTCTGGTATATGAAAAACATGTTTTTCAATGGCAAAAATCAATGAATATTGTAAATGCACAAACAGTAATATCTCCACATTGCAAGGTGCAATTCTGAAATTTTTTGCTTTTTCCTGCTAATCCTAGCATGATAAAGAAGATTCAAAGAGAGTGAGATGCCAGCTCCTTTCATTCAGTCAGTAGCTTCAAACATTTCTGGTATATGAAAAACATGTTTTTCAATGGCAAAAATCAATGAATATTGTAAATGCACAAACAGTAATATCTCCACATTGCTAGGTGCAATTCTGAAATTTTTTGCTTTTTCCTGCTAATCCTAGCATGATAAAGAAGATTCAAAGAGAGTGAGATGCCAGCTCCTTTCATTCAGTCAGTAGCTTCAAACATTTCTGGACGTTTTTCAATGGCAAAAATCAATGAATATTGTAAATGCACAAACAGTAATATCTCCACATTGCAAGGTGCAATTCTGAAATTTTTTGCTTTTTCCTGTTAATCCTAGCATGATAAAGAAGATTCAAAGAGAGTGAGATGCCAGCTCCTTTCATTCAGTCAGTAGCTTCAAACATTTCTGGTATATGAAAAACATGTTTTTCAATGGCAAAAATCAATGAATATTGTAAATGCACAAACAGTAATATCTCCACATTGCAAGGTGCAATTCTGAAATTTTTTGCTTTTTCCTGCTAATCCTAGCATGATAAAGAAGATTCAAAGAGAGTGAGATGCCAGCTCCTTTCATTCAGTCAGTAGCTTCAAACATTTCTGGTATATGAAAAACATGTTTTTCAAAGGCAAAAATCAATGAATATTGTAAATGCACAAACAGTAATATCTCCACATTGCAAGGTGCAATTCTGAAATTTTTTGCTTTTTCCTGCTAATCCTAGCATGATAAAGAAGATTCAAAGAGAGTGAGATGCCAGCTCCTTTCATTCAGTCAGTAACTTCAAACATTTCTGGACGTTTTTCAATGGCAAAAATCAATGAATATTGTAAATGCACAAACAGTAATATCTCCACATTGCAAGGTGCAATTCTGAAATTTTTTGCTTTTTCCTGTTAATCCTAGCATGATAAAGAAGATTCAAAGAGAGTGAGATGCCAGCTCCTTTCATTCAGTCAGTAGCTTCAAACATTTCTGGTATATGAAAAACATGTTTTTCAATGGCAAAAATCAATGAATATTGTAAATGCACAAACAGTAATATCTCCACATTGCAAGGTGCAATTCTGAAATTTTTTGCTTTTTCCTGCTAATCCTAGCATGATAAAGAAGATTCAAAGAGAGTGAGATGCCAGCTCCTTTCATTCAGTCAGTAGCTTCAAACATTTCTGGTATATGAAAAACATGTTTTTCAAAGGCAAAAATCAATGAATATTGTAAATGCACAAACAGTAATATCTCCACATTGCAAGGTGCAATTCTGAAATTTTTTGCTTTTTCCTGCTAATCCTAGCATGATAAAGAAGATTCAAAGAGAGTGAGATGCCAGCTCCTTTCATTCAGTCTGTAGCTTCAAACATTTCTGGTATATGAAAAACATGTTTTTCAATGGCAAAAATCAATGAATATTGTAAATGCACAAACAGTAATATCTCCACATTGCAAGGTGCAATTCTGAAATTTTTTGCTTTTTCCTGCTAATCCTAGCATGATAAAGAAGATTCAAAGAGAGTGAGATGCCAGCTCCTTTCATTCAGTCAGTAGCTTCAAACATTTCTGGTATATGAAAAACATGTTTTTCAATGGCAAAAATCAATGAATATTGTAAATGCACAAACAGTAATATCTCCACATTGCAAGGTGCAATTCTGAAATTTTTTGCTTTTTCCTGTTAATCCTAGCATGATAAAGAAGATTCAAAGAGAGTGAGATGCCAGCTCCTTTCATTCAGTCAGTAGCTTCAAACATTTCTGGACGTTTTTCAATGGCAAAAATCAATGAATATTGTAAATGCACAAACAGTAATATCTCCACATTGCAAGGTGCAATTCTGAAATTTTTTGCTTTTTCCTGTTAATCCTAGCATGATAAAGAAGATTCAAAGAGAGTGAGATGCCAGCTCCTTTCATTCAGTCAGTAGCTTCAAACATTTCTGGTATATGAAAAACATGTTTTTCAATGGCAAAAATCAATGAATATTGTAAATGCACAAACAGTAATATCTCCACATTGCAAGGTGCAATTCTGAAATTTTTTGCTTTTTCCTGCTAATCCTAGCATGATAAAGAAGATTCAAAGAGAGTGAGATGCCAGCTCCTTTCAGTCAGTAGCTTCAAACATTTCTGGACGTTTTTCAATGGCAAAAATCAATGAATATTGTAAATGCACAAACAGTAATATCTCCACATTGCAAGGTGCAATTCTGAAATTTTTTGCTTTTTCATGTTAATCCTAGCATGATAAAGAAGATTCAAAGAGAGTGAGATGCCAGCTCCTTTCATTCAGTCAGTAGCTTCAAACATTTCTGGTATATGAAAAACATGTTTTTCAATGGCAAAAATCAATGAATATTGTAAATGCACAAACAGTAATATCTCCACATTGCAAGGTGCAATTCTGAAATTTTTTGCTTTTTCCTGTTAATCCTAGCATGATAAAGAAGATTCAAAGAGAGTGAGATGCCAGCTCCTTTCATTCAGTCAGTAGCTTCAAACATTTCTGGTATATGAAAAACATGTTTTTCAATGGCAAAAATCAATGAATATTGTAAATGCACAAACAGTAATATCTCCACATTGCAAGGTGCAATTCTGAAATTTTTTGCTTTTTCCTGCTAATCCTAGCATGATAAAGAAGATTCAAAGAGAGTGAGATGCCAGCTCCTTTCATTCAGTCAGTAGCTTCAAACATTTCTGGTATATGAAAAACATGTTTTTCAATGGCAAAAATCAATGAATATTGTAAATGCACAAACAGTAATATCTCCACATTGCTAGGTGCAATTCTGAAATTTTTTGCTTTTTCCTGCTAATCCTAGCATGATAAAGAAGATTCAAAGAGAGTGAGATGCCAGCTCCTTTCATTCAGTCAGTAGCTTCAAACATTTCTGGACGTTTTTCAATGGCAAAAATCAATGAATATTGTAAATGCACAAACAGTAATATCTCCACATTGCAAGGTGCAATTCTGAAATTTTTTGCTTTTTCCTGTTAATCCTAGCATGATAAAGAAGATTCAAAGAGAGTGAGATGCCAGCTCCTTTCATTCAGTCAGTAGCTTCAAACATTTCTGGTATATGAAAAACATGTTTTTCAAAGGCAAAAATCAATGAATATTGTAAATGCACAAACAGTAATATCTCCACATTGCAAGGTGCAATTCTGAAATTTTTTGCTTTTTCCTGCTAATCCTAGCATGATAAAGAAGATTCAAAGAGAGTGAGATGCCAGCTCCTTTCATTCAGTCAGTAGCTTCAAACATTTCTGGTATATGAAAAACATGTTTTTCAAAGGCAAAAATCAATGAATATTGTAAATGCACAAACAGTAATATCTCCACATTGCAAGGTGCAATTCTGAAATTTTTTGCTTTTTCCTGCTAATCCTAGCATGATAAAGAAGATTCAAAGAGAGTGAGATGCCAGCTCCTTTCATTCAGTCTGTAGCTTCAAACATTTCTGGTATATGAAAAACATGTTTTTCAATGGCAAAAATCAATGAATATTGTAAATGCACAAACAGTAATATCTCCACATTGCAAGGTGCAATTCTGAAATTTTTTGCTTTTTCCTGCTAATCCTAGCATGATAAAGAAGATTCAAAGAGAGTGAGATGCCAGCTCCTTTCATTCAGTCAGTAGCTTCAAACATTTCTGGTATATGAAAAACATGTTTTTCAATGGCAAAAATCAATGAATATTGTAAATGCACAAACAGTAATATCTCCACATTGCAAGGTGCAATTCTGAAATTTTTTGCTTTTTCCTGTTAATCCTAGCATGATAAAGAAGATTCAAAGAGAGTGAGATGCCAGCTCCTTTCATTCAGTCAGTAGCTTCAAACATTTCTGGACGTTTTTCAATGGCAAAAATCAATGAATATTGTAAATGCACAAACAGTAATATCTCCACATTGCAAGGTGCAATTCTGAAATTTTTTGCTTTTTCCTGTTAATCCTAGCATGATAAAGAAGATTCAAAGAGAGTGAGATGCCAGCTCCTTTCATTCAGTCAGTAGCTTCAAACATTTCTGGTATATGAAAAACATGTTTTTCAATGGCAAAAATCAATGAATATTGTAAATGCACAAACAGTAATATCTCCACATTGCAAGGTGCAATTCTGAAATTTTTTGCTTTTTCCTGCTAATCCTAGCATGATAAAGAAGATTCAAAGAGAGTGAGATGCCAGCTCCTTTCATTCAGTCAGTAGCTTCAAACATTTCTGGTATATGAAAAACATGTTTTTCAATGGCAAAAATCAATGAATATTGTAAATGCACAAACTGTAATATCTCCACATTGCAAGGTGCAATTCTGAAATTTTTTGCTTTTTCCTGCTAATCCTAGCATGATAAAGAAGATTCAAAGAGAGTGAGATGCCAGCTCCTTTCATTCAGTCAGTAACTTCAAACATTTCTGGACGTTTTTCAATGGCAAAAATCAATGAATATTGTAAATGCACAAACAGTAATATCTCCACATTGCAAGGTGCAATTCTGAAATTTTTTGCTTTTTCCTGTTAATCCTAGCATGATAAAGAAGATTCAAAGAGAGTGAGATGCCAGCTCCTTTCATTCAGTCAGTAGCTTCAAACATTTCTGGTATATGAAAAACATGTTTTTCAATGGCAAAAATCAATGAATATTGTAAATGCACAAACAGTAATATCTCCACATTGCAAGGTGCAATTCTGAAATTTTTTGCTTTTTCCTGCTAATCCTAGCATGATAAAGAAGATTCAAAGAGAGTGAGATGCCAGCTCCTTTCAGTCAGTAGCTTCAAACATTTCTGGACGTTTTTCAATGGCAAAAATCAATGAATATTGTAAATGCACAAACAGTAATATCTCCACATTGCAAGGTGCAATTCTGAAATTTTTTGCTTTTTCCTGTTAATCCTAGCATGATAAAGAAGATTCAAAGAGAGTGAGATGCCAGCTCCTTTCATTCAGTCAGTAGCTTCAAACATTTCTGGTATATGAAAAACATGTTTTTCAATGGCAAAAATCAATGAATATTGTAAATGCACAAACAGTAATATCTCCACATTGCAAGGTGCAATTCTGAATTTTTTTGCTTTTTCCTGTTAATCCTAGCATGATAAAGAAGATTCAAAGAGAGTGAGATGCCAGCTCCTTTCATTCAGTCAGTAGCTTCAAACATTTCTGGTATATGAAAAACATGTTCTTCAATGGCAAAAATCAATGAATATTGTAAATGCACAAACAGTAATATCTCCACATTGCAAGGTGCAATTCTGAAATTTTTTGCTTTTTCCTGCTAATCCTAGCATGATAAAGAAGATTCAAAGAGAGTGAGATGCCAGCTCCTTTCATTCAGTCAGTAGCTTCAAACATTTCTGGTATATGAAAAACATGTTTTTCAATGGCAAAAATCAATGAATATTGTAAATGCACAAACAGTAATATCTCCACATTGCAAGGTGCAATTCTGAAATTTTTTGCTTTTTCCTGCTAATCCTAGCATGATAAAGAAGATTCAAAGAGAGTGAGATGCCAGCTCCTTTCATTCAGTCAGTAGCTTCAAACATTTCTGGTATATGAAAAACATGTTTTTCAATGGCAAAAATCAATGAATATTGTAAATGCACAAACAGTAATATCTCCACATTGCTAGGTGCAATTCTGAAATTTTTTGCTTTTTCCTGCTAATCCTAGCATGATAAAGAAGATTCAAAGAGAGTGAGATGCCAGCTCCTTTCATTCAGTCTGTAGCTTCAAACATTTCTGGTATATGAAAAACATGTTTTTCAATGGCAAAAATCAATGAATATTGTAAATGCACAAACAGTAATATCTCCACATTGCAAGGTGCAATTCTGAAATGTTTTGCTTTTTCCTGCTAATCCTAGCATGATAAAGAAGATTCAAAGAGAGTGAGATGCCAGCTCCTTTCATTCAGTCAGTAGCTTCAAACATTTCTGGTATATGAAAAACATGTTTTTCAAAGGCAAAAATCAATGAATATTGTAAATGCACAAACAGTAATATCTCCACATTGCAAGGTGCAATTCTGAAATTTTTTGCTTTTTCCTGCTAATCCTAGCATGATAAAGAAGATTCAAAGAGAGTGAGATGCCAGCTCCTTTCATTCAGTCTGTAGCTTCAAACATTTCTGGTATATGAAAAACATGTTTTTCAATGGCAAAAATCAATGAATATTGTAAATGCACAAACAGTAATATCTCCACATTGCAAGGTGCAATTCTGAAATTTTTTGCTTTTTCCTGCTAATCCTAGCATGATAAAGAAGATTCAAAGAGAGTGAGATGCCAGCTCCTTTCATTCAGTCAGTAGCTTCAAACATTTCTGGTATATGAAAAACATGTTTTTCAATGGCAAAAATCAATGAATATTGTAAATGCACAAACAGTAATATCTCCACATTGCAAGGTGCAATTCTGAAATTTTTTGCTTTTTCCTGTTAATCCTAGCATGATAAAGAAGATTCAAAGAGAGTGAGATGCCAGCTCCTTTCATTCAGTCAGTAGCTTCAAACATTTCTGGTATATGAAAAACATGTTTTTCAAAGGCAAAAATCAATGAATATTGTAAATGCACAAACAGTAATATCTCCACATTGCAAGGTGCAATTCTGAAATTTTTTGCTTTTTCCTGCTAATCCTAGCATGATAAAGAAGATTCAAAGAGAGTGAGATGCCAGCTCCTTTCATTCAGTCTGTAGCTTCAAACATTTCTGGTATATGAAAAACATGTTTTTCAATGGCAAAAATCAATGAATACTGTAAATGCACAAACAGTAATATCTCCACATTGCAAGGTGCAATTCTGAAATTTTTTGCTTTTTCCTGCTAATCCTAGCATGATAAAGAAGATTCAAAGAGAGTGAGATGCCAGCTCCTTTCATTCAGTCAGTAGCTTCAAACATTTCTGGTATATGAAAAACATGTTTTTCAAAGGCAAAAATCAATGAATATTGTAAATGCACAAACAGTAATATCTCCACATTGCAAGGTGCAATTCTGAAATTTTTTGCTTTTTCCTGCTAATCCTAGCATGATAAAGAAGATTCAAAGAGAGTGAGATGCCAGCTCCTTTCATTCAGTCTGTAGCTTCAAACATTTCTGGTATATGAAAAACATGTTTTTCAATGGCAAAAATCAATGAATATTGTAAATGCACAAACAGTAATATCTCCACATTGCAAGGTGCAATTCTGAAATTTTTTGCTTTTTCCTGCTAATCCTAGCATGATAAAGAAGATTCAAAGAGAGTGAGATGCCAGCTCCTTTCATTCAGTCAGTAGCTTCAAACATTTCTGGTATATGAAAAACATGTTTTTCAATGGCAAAAATCAATGAATATTGTAAATGCACAAACAGTAATATCTCCACATTGCAAGGTGCAATTCTGAAATTTTTTGCTTTTTCCTGTTAATCCTAGCATGATAAAGAAGATTCAAAGAGAGTGAGATGCCAGCTCCTTTCATTCAGTCAGTAGCTTCAAACATTTCTGGACGTTTTTCAATGGCAAAAATCAATGAATATTGTAAATGCACAAACAGTAATATCTCCACATTGCAAGGTGCAATTCTGAAATTTTTTGCTTTTTCCTGTTAATCCTAGCATGATAAAGAAGATTCAAAGAGAGTGAGATGCCAGCTCCTTTCATTCAGTCAGTAGCTTCAAACATTTCTGGTATATGAAAAACATGTTTTTCAATGGCAAAAATCAATGAATATTGTAAATGCACAAACAGTAATATCTCCACATTGCAAGGTGCAATTCTGAAATTTTTTGCTTTTTCCTGCTAATCCTAGCATGATAAAGAAGATTCAAAGAGAGTGAGATGCCAGCTCCTTTCATTCAGTCAGTAGCTTCAAACATTTCTGGTATATGAAAAACATGTTTTTCAATGGCAAAAATCAATGAATATTGTAAATGCACAAACAGTAATATCTCCACATTGCAAGGTGCAATTCTGAAATTTTTTGCTTTTTCCTGTTAATCCTAGCATGATAAAGAAGATTCAAAGAGAGTGAGATGCCAGCTCCTTTCATTCAGTCAGTAGCTTCAAACATTTCTGGACGTTTTTCAATGGCAAAAATCAATGAATATTGTAAATGCACAAACAGTAATATCTCCACATTGCAAGGTGCAATTCTGAAATTTTTTGCTTTTTCCTGTTAATCCTAGCATGATAAAGAAGATTCAAAGAGAGTGAGATGCCAGCTCCTTTCATTCAGTCAGTAGCTTCAAACATTTCTGGTATATGAAAAACATGTTTTTCAATGGCAAAAATCAATGAATATTGTAAATGCACAAACAGTAATATCTCCACATTGCTAGGTGCAATTCTGAAATTTTTTGCTTTTTCCTGCTAATCCTAGCATGATAAAGAAGATTCAAAGAGAGTGAGATGCCAGCTCCTTTCATTCAGTCAGTAGCTTCAAACATTTCTGGACGTTTTTCAATGGCAAAAATCAATGAATATTGTAAATGCACAAACAGTAATATCTCCACATTGCAAGGTGCAATTCTGAAATTTTTTGCTTTTTCCTGTTAATCCTAGCATGATAAAGAAGATTCAAAGAGAGTGAGATGCCAGCTCCTTTCATTCAGTCAGTAGCTTCAAACATTTCTGGTATATGAAAAACATGTTTTTCAATGGCAAAAATCAATGAATATTGTAAATGCACAAACAGTAATATCTCCACATTGCAAGGTGCAATTCTGAAATTTTTTGCTTTTTCCTGCTAATCCTAGCATGATAAAGAAGATTCAAAGAGAGTGAGATGCCAGCTCCTTTCATTCAGTCAGTAGCTTCAAACATTTCTGGTATATGAAAAACATGTTTTTCAAAGGCAAAAATCAATGAATATTGTAAATGCACAAACAGTAATATCTCCACATTGCAAGGTGCAATTCTGAAATTTTTTGCTTTTTCCTGCTAATCCTAGCATGATAAAGAAGATTCAAAGAGAGTGAGATGCCAGCTCCTTTCATTCAGTCAGTAACTTCAAACATTTCTGGACGTTTTTCAATGGCAAAAATCAATGAATATTGTAAATGCACAAACAGTAATATCTCCACATTGCAAGGTGCAATTCTGAAATTTTTTGCTTTTTCCTGTTAATCCTAGCATGATAAAGAAGATTCAAAGAGAGTGAGATGCCAGCTCCTTTCATTCAGTCAGTAGCTTCAAACATTTCTGGTATATGAAAAACATGTTTTTCAATGGCAAAAATCAATGAATATTGTAAATGCACAAACAGTAATATCTCCACATTGCAAGGTGCAATTCTGAAATTTTTTGCTTTTTCCTGCTAATCCTAGCATGATAAAGAAGATTCAAAGAGAGTGAGATGCCAGCTCCTTTCATTCAGTCAGTAGCTTCAAACATTTCTGGTATATGAAAAACATGTTTTTCAAAGGCAAAAATCAATGAATATTGTAAATGCACAAACAGTAATATCTCCACATTGCAAGGTGCAATTCTGAAATTTTTTGCTTTTTCCTGCTAATCCTAGCATGATAAAGAAGATTCAAAGAGAGTGAGATGCCAGCTCCTTTCATTCAGTCTGTAGCTTCAAACATTTCTGGTATATGAAAAACATGTTTTTCAATGGCAAAAATCAATGAATATTGTAAATGCACAAACAGTAATATCTCCACATTGCAAGGTGCAATTCTGAAATTTTTTGCTTTTTCCTGCTAATCCTAGCATGATAAAGAAGATTCAAAGAGAGTGAGATGCCAGCTCCTTTCATTCAGTCAGTAGCTTCAAACATTTCTGGTATATGAAAAACATGTTTTTCAATGGCAAAAATCAATGAATATTGTAAATGCACAAACAGTAATATCTCCACATTGCAAGGTGCAATTCTGAAATTTTTTGCTTTTTCCTGTTAATCCTAGCATGATAAAGAAGATTCAAAGAGAGTGAGATGCCAGCTCCTTTCATTCAGTCAGTAGCTTCAAACATTTCTGGACGTTTTTCAATGGCAAAAATCAATGAATATTGTAAATGCACAAACAGTAATATCTCCACATTGCAAGGTGCAATTCTGAAATTTTTTGCTTTTTCCTGTTAATCCTAGCATGATAAAGAAGATTCAAAGAGAGTGAGATGCCAGCTCCTTTCATTCAGTCAGTAGCTTCAAACATTTCTGGTATATGAAAAACATGTTTTTCAATGGCAAAAATCAATGAATATTGTAAATGCACAAACAGTAATATCTCCACATTGCAAGGTGCAATTCTGAAATTTTTTGCTTTTTCCTGCTAATCCTAGCATGATAAAGAAGATTCAAAGAGAGTGAGATGCCAGCTCCTTTCAGTCAGTAGCTTCAAACATTTCTGGACGTTTTTCAATGGCAAAAATCAATGAATATTGTAAATGCACAAACAGTAATATCTCCACATTGCAAGGTGCAATTCTGAAATTTTTTGCTTTTTCATGTTAATCCTAGCATGATAAAGAAGATTCAAAGAGAGTGAGATGCCAGCTCCTTTCATTCAGTCAGTAGCTTCAAACATTTCTGGTATATGAAAAACATGTTTTTCAATGGCAAAAATCAATGAATATTGTAAATGCACAAACAGTAATATCTCCACATTGCAAGGTGCAATTCTGAAATTTTTTGCTTTTTCCTGTTAATCCTAGCATGATAAAGAAGATTCAAAGAGAGTGAGATGCCAGCTCCTTTCATTCAGTCAGTAGCTTCAAACATTTCTGGTATATGAAAAACATGTTTTTCAATGGCAAAAATCAATGAATATTGTAAATGCACAAACAGTAATATCTCCACATTGCAAGGTGCAATTCTGAAATTTTTTGCTTTTTCCTGCTAATCCTAGCATGATAAAGAAGATTCAAAGAGAGTGAGATGCCAGCTCCTTTCATTCAGTCAGTAGCTTCAAACATTTCTGGTATATGAAAAACATGTTTTTCAATGGCAAAAATCAATGAATATTGTAAATGCACAAACAGTAATATCTCCACATTGCTAGGTGCAATTCTGAAATTTTTTGCTTTTTCCTGCTAATCCTAGCATGATAAAGAAGATTCAAAGAGAGTGAGATGCCAGCTCCTTTCATTCAGTCAGTAGCTTCAAACATTTCTGGACGTTTTTCAATGGCAAAAATCAATGAATATTGTAAATGCACAAACAGTAATATCTCCACATTGCAAGGTGCAATTCTGAAATTTTTTGCTTTTTCCTGTTAATCCTAGCATGATAAAGAAGATTCAAAGAGAGTGAGATGCCAGCTCCTTTCATTCAGTCAGTAGCTTCAAACATTTCTGGTATATGAAAAACATGTTTTTCAAAGGCAAAAATCAATGAATATTGTAAATGCACAAACAGTAATATCTCCACATTGCAAGGTGCAATTCTGAAATTTTTTGCTTTTTCCTGCTAATCCTAGCATGATAAAGAAGATTCAAAGAGAGTGAGATGCCAGCTCCTTTCATTCAGTCAGTAGCTTCAAACATTTCTGGTATATGAAAAACATGTTTTTCAAAGGCAAAAATCAATGAATATTGTAAATGCACAAACAGTAATATCTCCACATTGCAAGGTGCAATTCTGAAATTTTTTGCTTTTTCCTGCTAATCCTAGCATGATAAAGAAGATTCAAAGAGAGTGAGATGCCAGCTCCTTTCATTCAGTCTGTAGCTTCAAACATTTCTGGTATATGAAAAACATGTTTTTCAATGGCAAAAATCAATGAATATTGTAAATGCACAAACAGTAATATCTCCACATTGCAAGGTGCAATTCTGAAATTTTTTGCTTTTTCCTGCTAATCCTAGCATGATAAAGAAGATTCAAAGAGAGTGAGATGCCAGCTCCTTTCATTCAGTCAGTAGCTTCAAACATTTCTGGTATATGAAAAACATGTTTTTCAATGGCAAAAATCAATGAATATTGTAAATGCACAAACAGTAATATCTCCACATTGCAAGGTGCAATTCTGAAATTTTTTGCTTTTTCCTGTTAATCCTAGCATGATAAAGAAGATTCAAAGAGAGTGAGATGCCAGCTCCTTTCATTCAGTCAGTAGCTTCAAACATTTCTGGACGTTTTTCAATGGCAAAAATCAATGAATATTGTAAATGCACAAACAGTAATATCTCCACATTGCAAGGTGCAATTCTGAAATTTTTTGCTTTTTCCTGTTAATCCTAGCATGATAAAGAAGATTCAAAGAGAGTGAGATGCCAGCTCCTTTCATTCAGTCAGTAGCTTCAAACATTTCTGGTATATGAAAAACATGTTTTTCAATGGCAAAAATCAATGAATATTGTAAATGCACAAACAGTAATATCTCCACATTGCAAGGTGCAATTCTGAAATTTTTTGCTTTTTCCTGCTAATCCTAGCATGATAAAGAAGATTCAAAGAGAGTGAGATGCCAGCTCCTTTCATTCAGTCAGTAGCTTCAAACATTTCTGGTATATGAAAAACATGTTTTTCAATGGCAAAAATCAATGAATATTGTAAATGCACAAACAGTAATATCTCCACATTGCAAGGTGCAATTCTGAAATTTTTTGCTTTTTCCTGCTAATCCTAGCATGATAAAGAAGATTCAAAGAGAGTGAGATGCCAGCTCCTTTCATTCAGTCAGTAACTTCAAACATTTCTGGACGTTTTTCAATGGCAAAAATCAATGAATATTGTAAATGCACAAACAGTAATATCTCCACATTGCAAGGTGCAATTCTGAAATTTTTTGCTTTTTCCTGTTAATCCTAGCATGATAAAGAAGATTCAAAGAGAGTGAGATGCCAGCTCCTTTCATTCAGTCAGTAGCTTCAAACATTTCTGGTATATGAAAAACATGTTTTTCAATGGCAAAAATCAATGAATATTGTAAATGCACAAACAGTAATATCTCCACATTGCAAGGTGCAATTCTGAATTTTTTTGCTTTTTCCTGTTAATCCTAGCATGATAAAGAAGATTCAAAGAGAGTGAGATGCCAGCTCCTTTCATTCAGTCAGTAGCTTCAAACATTTCTGGTATATGAAAAACATGTTATTCAATGGCAAAAATCAATGAATATTGTAAATGCACAAACAGTAATATCTCCACATTGCAAGGTGCAATTCTGAAATTTTTTGCTTTTTCCTGCTAATCCTAGCATGATAAAGAAGATTCAAAGAGAGTGAGATGCCAGCTCCTTTCATTCAGTCAGTAGCTTCAAACATTTCTGGTATATGAAAAACATGTTTTTCAATGGCAAAAATCAATGAATATTGTAAATGCACAAACAGTAATATCTCCACATTGCAAGGTGCAATTCTGAAATTTTTTGCTTTTTCCTGCTAATCCTAGCATGATAAAGAAGATTCAAAGAGAGTGAGATGCCAGCTCCTTTCATTCAGTCAGTAGCTTCAAACATTTCTGGTATATGAAAAACATGTTTTTCAATGGCAAAAATCAATGAATATTGTAAATGCACAAACAGTAATATCTCCACATTGCTAGGTGCAATTCTGAAATTTTTTGCTTTTTCCTGCTAATCCTAGCATGATAAAGAAGATTCAAAGAGAGTGAGATGCCAGCTCCTTTCATTCAGTCTGTAGCTTCAAACATTTCTGGTATATGAAAAACATGTTTTTCAATGGCAAAAATCAATGAATATTGTAAATGCACAAACAGTAATATCTCCACATTGCAAGGTGCAATTCTGAAATGTTTTGCTTTTTCCTGCTAATCCTAGCATGATAAAGAAGATTCAAAGAGAGTGAGATGCCAGCTCCTTTCATTCAGTCAGTAGCTTCAAACATTTCTGGTATATGAAAAACATGTTTTTCAAAGGCAAAAATCAATGAATATTGTAAATGCACAAACAGTAATATCTCCACATTGCAAGGTGCAATTCTGAAATTTTTTGCTTTTTCCTGCTAATCCTAGCATGATAAAGAAGATTCAAAGAGAGTGAGATGCCAGCTCCTTTCATTCAGTCTGTAGCTTCAAACATTTCTGGTATATGAAAAACATGTTTTTCAATGGCAAAAATCAATGAATATTGTAAATGCACAAACAGTAATATCTCCACATTGCAAGGTGCAATTCTGAAATTTTTTGCTTTTTCCTGCTAATCCTAGCATGATAAAGAAGATTCAAAGAGAGTGAGATGCCAGCTCCTTTCATTCAGTCAGTAGCTTCAAACATTTCTGGTATATGAAAAACATGTTTTTCAATGGCAAAAATCAATGAATATTGTAAATGCACAAACAGTAATATCTCCACATTGCAAGGTGCAATTCTGAAATTTTTTGCTTTTTCCTGTTAATCCTAGCATGATAAAGAAGATTCAAAGAGAGTGAGATGCCAGCTCCTTTCATTCAGTCAGTAGCTTCAAACATTTCTGGTATATGAAAAACATGTTTTTCAAAGGCAAAAATCAATGAATATTGTAAATGCACAAACAGTAATATCTCCACATTGCAAGGTGCAATTCTGAAATTTTTTGCTTTTTCCTGCTAATCCTAGCATGATAAAGAAGATTCAAAGAGAGTGAGATGCCAGCTCCTTTCATTCAGTCTGTAGCTTCAAACATTTCTGGTATATGAAAAACATGTTTTTCAATGGCAAAAATCAATGAATACTGTAAATGCACAAACAGTAATATCTCCACATTGCAAGGTGCAATTCTGAAATTTTTTGCTTTTTCCTGCTAATCCTAGCATGATAAAGAAGATTCAAAGAGAGTGAGATGCCAGCTCCTTTCATTCAGTCAGTAGCTTCAAACATTTCTGGTATATGAAAAACATGTTTTTCAAAGGCAAAAATCAATGAATATTGTAAATGCACAAACAGTAATATCTCCACATTGCAAGGTGCAATTCTGAAATTTTTTGCTTTTTCCTGCTAATCCTAGCATGATAAAGAAGATTCAAAGAGAGTGAGATGCCAGCTCCTTTCATTCAGTCTGTAGCTTCAAACATTTCTGGTATATGAAAAACATGTTTTTCAATGGCAAAAATCAATGAATATTGTAAATGCACAAACAGTAATATCTCCACATTGCAAGGTGCAATTCTGAAATTTTTTGCTTTTTCCTGCTAATCCTAGCATGATAAAGAAGATTCAAAGAGAGTGAGATGCCAGCTCCTTTCATTCAGTCAGTAGCTTCAAACATTTCTGGTATATGAAAAACATGTTTTTCAATGGCAAAAATCAATGAATATTGTAAATGCACAAACAGTAATATCTCCACATTGCAAGGTGCAATTCTGAAATTTTTTGCTTTTTCCTGTTAATCCTAGCATGATAAAGAAGATTCAAAGAGAGTGAGATGCCAGCTCCTTTCATTCAGTCAGTAGCTTCAAACATTTCTGGACGTTTTTCAATGGCAAAAATCAATGAATATTGTAAATGCACAAACAGTAATATCTCCACATTGCAAGGTGCAATTCTGAAATTTTTTGCTTTTTCCTGTTAATCCTAGCATGATAAAGAAGATTCAAAGAGAGTGAGATGCCAGCTCCTTTCATTCAGTCAGTAGCTTCAAACATTTCTGGTATATGAAAAACATGTTTTTCAATGGCAAAAATCAATGAATATTGTAAATGCACAAACAGTAATATCTCCACATTGCAAGGTGCAATTCTGAAATTTTTTGCTTTTTCCTGCTAATCCTAGCATGATAAAGAAGATTCAAAGAGAGTGAGATGCCAGCTCCTTTCATTCAGTCAGTAGCTTCAAACATTTCTGGTATATGAAAAACATGTTTTTCAATGGCAAAAATCAATGAATATTGTAAATGCACAAACAGTAATATCTCCACATTGCAAGGTGCAATTCTGAAATTTTTTGCTTTTTCCTGTTAATCCTAGCATGATAAAGAAGATTCAAAGAGAGTGAGATGCCAGCTCCTTTCATTCAGTCAGTAGCTTCAAACATTTCTGGACGTTTTTCAATGGCAAAAATCAATGAATATTGTAAATGCACAAACAGTAATATCTCCACATTGCAAGGTGCAATTCTGAAATTTTTTGCTTTTTCCTGTTAATCCTAGCATGATAAAGAAGATTCAAAGAGAGTGAGATGCCAGCTCCTTTCATTCAGTCAGTAGCTTCAAACATTTCTGGTATATGAAAAACATGTTTTTCAATGGCAAAAATCAATGAATATTGTAAATGCACAAACAGTAATATCTCCACATTGCAAGGTGCAATTCTGAAATTTTTTGCTCTTTCCTGCTAATCCTAGCATGATAAAGAAGATTCAAAGAGAGTGAGATGCCAGCTCCTTTCATTCAGTCAGTAGCTTCAAACATTTCTGGTATATGAAAAACATGTTTTTCAATGGCAAAAATCAATGAATATTGTAAATGCACAAACAGTAATATCTCCACATTGCAAGGTGCAATTCTGAAATTTTTTGCTTTTTCCTGCTAATCCTAGCATGATAAAGAAGATTCAAAGAGAGTGAGATGCCAGCTCCTTTCATTCAGTCAGTAACTTCAAACATTTCTGGACGTTTTTCAATGGCAAAAATCAATGAATATTGTAAATGCACAAACAGTAATATCTCCACATTGCAAGGTGCAATTCTGAAATTTTTTGCTTTTTCCTGTTAATCCTAGCATGATAAAGAAGATTCAAAGAGAGTGAGATGCCAGCTCCTTTCATTCAGTCAGTAGCTTCAAACATTTCTGGTATATGAAAAACATGTTTTTCAATGGCAAAAATCAATGAATATTGTAAATGCACAAACAGTAATATCTCCACATTGCAAGGTGCAATTCTGAAATTTTTTGCTTTTTCCTGCTAATCCTAGCATGATAAAGAAGATTCAAAGAGAGTGAGATGCCAGCTCCTTTCAGTCAGTAGCTTCAAACATTTCTGGACGTTTTTCAATGGCAAAAATCAATGAATATTGTAAATGCACAAACAGTAATATCTCCACATTGCAAGGTGCAATTCTGAAATTTTTTGCTTTTTCCTGTTAATCCTAGCATGATAAAGAAGATTCAAAGAGAGTGAGATGCCAGCTCCTTTCATTCAGTCAGTAGCTTCAAACATTTCTGGTATATGAAAAACATGTTTTTCAATGGCAAAAATCAATGAATATTGTAAATGCACAAACAGTAATATCTCCACATTGCAAGGTGCAATTCTGAATTTTTTTGCTTTTTCCTGTTAATCCTAGCATGATAAAGAAGATTCAAAGAGAGTGAGATGCCAGCTCCTTTCATTCAGTCAGTAGCTTCAAACATTTCTGGTATATGAAAAACATGTTCTTCAATGGCAAAAATCAATGAATATTGTAAATGCACAAACAGTAATATCTCCACATTGCAAGGTGCAATTCTGAAATTTTTTGCTTTTTCCTGCTAATCCTAGCATGATAAAGAAGATTCAAAGAGAGTGAGATGCCAGCTCCTTTCATTCAGTCAGTAGCTTCAAACATTTCTGGTATATGAAAAACATGTTTTTCAATGGCAAAAATCAATGAATATTGTAAATGCACAAACAGTAATATCTCCACATTGCAAGGTGCAATTCTGAAATTTTTTGCTTTTTCCTGCTAATCCTAGCATGATAAAGAAGATTCAAAGAGAGTGAGATGCCAGCTCCTTTCATTCAGTCAGTAGCTTCAAACATTTCTGGTATATGAAAAACATGTTTTTCAATGGCAAAAATCAATGAATATTGTAAATGCACAAACAGTAATATCTCCACATTGCTAGGTGCAATTCTGAAATTTTTTGCTTTTTCCTGCTAATCCTAGCATGATAAAGAAGATTCAAAGAGAGTGAGATGCCAGCTCCTTTCATTCAGTCTGTAGCTTCAAACATTTCTGGTATATGAAAAACATGTTTTTCAATGGCAAAAATCAATGAATATTGTAAATGCACAAACAGTAATATCTCCACATTGCAAGGTGCAATTCTGAAATGTTTTGCTTTTTCCTGCTAATCCTAGCATGATAAAGAAGATTCAAAGAGAGTGAGATGCCAGCTCCTTTCATTCAGTCAGTAGCTTCAAACATTTCTGGTATATGAAAAACATGTTTTTCAAAGGCAAAAATCAATGAATATTGTAAATGCACAAACAGTAATATCTCCACATTGCAAGGTGCAATTCTGAAATTTTTTGCTTTTTCCTGCTAATCCTAGCATGATAAAGAAGATTCAAAGAGAGTGAGATGCCAGCTCCTTTCATTCAGTCTGTAGCTTCAAACATTTCTGGTATATGAAAAACATGTTTTTCAATGGCAAAAATCAATGAATATTGTAAATGCACAAACAGTAATATCTCCACATTGCAAGGTGCAATTCTGAAATTTTTTGCTTTTTCCTGCTAATCCTAGCATGATAAAGAAGATTCAAAGAGAGTGAGATGCCAGCTCCTTTCATTCAGTCAGTAGCTTCAAACATTTCTGGTATATGAAAAACATGTTTTTCAATGGCAAAAATCAATGAATATTGTAAATGCACAAACAGTAATATCTCCACATTGCAAGGTGCAATTCTGAAATTTTTTGCTTTTTCCTGTTAATCCTAGCATGATAAAGAAGATTCAAAGAGAGTGAGATGCCAGCTCCTTTCATTCAGTCAGTAGCTTCAAACATTTCTGGTATATGAAAAACATGTTTTTCAAAGGCAAAAATCAATGAATATTGTAAATGCACAAACAGTAATATCTCCACATTGCAAGGTGCAATTCTGAAATTTTTTGCTTTTTCCTGCTAATCCTAGCATGATAAAGAAGATTCAAAGAGAGTGAGATGCCAGCTCCTTTCATTCAGTCTGTAGCTTCAAACATTTCTGGTATATGAAAAACATGTTTTTCAATGGCAAAAATCAATGAATACTGTAAATGCACAAACAGTAATATCTCCACATTGCAAGGTGCAATTCTGAAATGTTTTGCTTTTTCCTGCTAATCCTAGCATGATAAAGAAGATTCAAAGAGAGTGAGATGCCAGCTCCTTTCATTCAGTCAGTAGCTTCAAACATTTCTGGTATATGAAAAACATGTTTTTCAATGGCAAAAATCAATGAATATTGTAAATGCACAAACAGTAATATCTCCACATTGCAAGGTGCAATTCTGAAATTTTTTGCTTTTTCCTGTTAATCCTAGCATGATAAAGAAGATTCAAAGAGAGTGAGATGCCAGCTCCTTTCATTCAGTCAGTAGCTTCAAACATTTCTGGACGTTTTTCAATGGCAAAAATCAATGAATATTGTAAATGCACAAACAGTAATATCTCCACATTGCAAGGTGCAATTCTGAAATTTTTTGCTTTTTCCTGTTAATCCTAGCATGATAAAGAAGATTCAAAGAGAGTGAGATGCCAGCTCCTTTCATTCAGTCAGTAGCTTCAAACATTTCTGGTATATGAAAAACATGTTTTTCAATGGCAAAAATCAATGAATATTGTAAATGCACAAACAGTAATATCTCCACATTGCAAGGTGCAATTCTGAAATTTTTTGCTTTTTCCTGCTAATCCTAGCATGATAAAGAAGATTCAAAGAGAGTGAGATGCCAGCTCCTTTCATTCAGTCAGTAGCTTCAAACATTTCTGGTATATGAAAAACATGTTTTTCAATGGCAAAAATCAATGAATATTGTAAATGCACAAACAGTAATATCTCCACATTGCAAGGTGCAATTCTGAAATTTTTTGCTTTTTCCTGCTAATCCTAGCATGATAAAGAAGATTCAAAGAGAGTGAGATGCCAGCTCCTTTCATTCAGTCAGTAACTTCAAACATTTCTGGACATTTTTCAATGGCAAAAATCAATGAATATTGTAAATGCACAAACAGTAATATCTCCACATTGCAAGGTGCAATTCTGAAATTTTTTGCTTTTTCCTGTTAATCCTAGCATGATAAAGAAGATTCAAAGAGAGTGAGATGCCAGCTCCTTTCATTCAGTCAGTAGCTTCAAACATTTCTGGTATATGAAAAACATGTTTTTCAATGGCAAAAATCAATGAATATTGTAAATGCACAAACAGTAATATCTCCACATTGCAAGGTGCAATTCTGAAATTTTTTGCTTTTTCCTGCTAATCCTAGCATGATAAAGAAGATTCAAAGAGAGTGAGATGCCAGCTCCATTCAGTCAGTAGCTTCAAACATTTCTGGACGTTTTTCAATGGCAAAAATCAATGAATATTGTAAATGCACAAACAGTAATATCTCCACATTGCAAGGTGCAATTCTGAAATTTTTTGCTTTTTCCTGTTAATCCTAGCATGATAAAGAAGATTCAAAGAGAGTGAGATGCCAGCTCCTTTCATTCAGTCAGTAGCTTCAAACATTTCTGGTATATGAAAAACATGTTTTTCAATGGCAAAAATCAATGAATATTGTAAATGCACAAACAGTAATATCTCCACATTGCAAGGTGCAATTCTGAAATTTTTTGCTTTTTCCTGTTAATCCTAGCATGATAAAGAAGATTCAAAGAGAGTGAGATGCCAGCTCCTTTCATTCAGTCAGTAGCTTCAAACATTTCTGGTATATGAAAAACATGTTTTTCAATGGCAAAAATCAATGAATATTGTAAATGCACAAACAGTAATATCTCCACATTGCAAGGTGCAATTCTGAAATTTTTTGCTTTTTCCTGCTAATCCTAGCATGATAAAGAAGATTCAAAGAGAGTGAGATGCCAGCTCCTTTCATTCAGTCAGTAGCTTCAAACATTTCTGGTATATGAAAAACATGTTTTTCAATGGCAAAAATCAATGAATATTGTAAATGCACAAACAGTAATATCTCCACATTGCAAGGTGCAATTCTGAAATTTTTTGCTTTTTCCTGCTAATCCTAGCATGATAAAGAAGATTCAAAGAGAGTGAGATGCCAGCTCCTTTCATTCAGTCAGTAGCTTCAAACATTTCTGGTATATGAAAAACATTTTTTCAATGGCAAAAATCAATGAATATTGTAAATGCACAAACAGTAATATCTCCACATTGCTAGGTGCAATTCTGAAATTTTTTGCTTTTTCCTGCTAATCCTAGCATGATAAAGAAGATTCAAAGAGAGTGAGATGCCAGCTCCTTTCATTCAGTCTGTAGCTTCAAACATTTCTGGTATATGAAAAACATGTTTTTCAATGGCAAAAATCAATGAATATTGTAAATGCACAAACAGTAATATCTCCACATTGCAAGGTGCAATTCTGAAATGTTTTGCTTTTTCCTGCTAATCCTAGCATGATAAAGAAGATTCAAAGAGAGTGAGATGCCAGCTCCTTTCATTCAGTCAGTAGCTTCAAACATTTCTGGTATATGAAAAACTTGTTTTTCAAAGGCAAAAATCAATGAATATTGTAAATGCACAAACAGTAATATCTCCACATTGCAAGGTGCAATTCTGAAATTTTTTGCTTTTTCCTGCTAATCCTAGCATGATAAAGAAGATTCAAAGAGAGTGAGATGCCAGCTCCTTTCATTCAGTCTGTAGCTTCAAACATTTCTGGTATATGAAAAACATGTTTTTCAAAGGCAAAAATCAATGAATATTGTAAATGCACAAACAGTAATATCTCCACATTGCAAGGTGCAATTCTGAAATTTTTTGCTTTTTCCTGCTAATCCTAGCATGATAAAGAAGATTCAAAGAGAGTGAGATGCCAGCTCCTTTCATTCAGTCTGTAGCTTCAAACATTTCTGGTATATGAAAAACATGTTTTTCAGTGGCAAAAATCAATGAATATTGTAAATGCACAAACAGTAATATCTCCACATTGCAAGGTGCAATTCTGAAATTTTTTGCTTTTTCCTGCTAATCCTAGCATGATAAAGAAGATTCAAAGAGAGTGAGATGCCAGCTCCTTTCATTCAGTCAGTAGCTTCAAACATTTCTGGTATATGAAAAACATGTTTTTCAATGGCAAAAATCAATGAATATTGTAAATGCACAAACAGTAATATCTCCACATTGCAAGGTGCAATTCTGAAATTTTTTGCTTTTTCCTGTTAATCCTAGCATGATAAAGAAGATTCAAAGAGAGTGAGATGCCAGCTCCTTTCATTCAGTCAGTAGCTTCAAACATTTCTGGACGTTTTTCAATGGCAAAAATCAATGAATATTGTAAATGCACAAACAGTAATATCTCCACATTGCAAGGTGCAATTCTGAAATTTTTTGCTTTTTCCTGTTAATCCTAGCATGATAAAGAAGATTCAAAGAGAGTGAGATGCCAGCTCCTTTCATTCAGTCAGTAGCTTCAAACATTTCTGGTATATGAAAAACATGTTTTTCAATGGCAAAAATCAATGAATTTTGTAAATGCACAAACAGTAATATCTCCACATTGCAAGGTGCAATTCTGAAATTTTTTGCTTTTTCCTGCTAATCCTAGCATGATAAAGAAGATTCAAAGAGAGTGAGATGCCAGATCCTTTCATTCAGTCAGTAGCTTCAAACATTTCTGGTAT